>NC_073697.1:41372500-41972500 GCF_023634085.1 Falco cherrug | reverse complement strand
GAAAGCTAGCCGAATACTTTTTTCCACCACTTTTCATCTTTACTATGGAAAATAAAATGGTCTTCACTCAAGCTTCTAAGTTTGAGTTATGTAACAATGTAAAATCTAAATGAGGTGAAGATATGCAGTGTAGAGTTTTCACAAAACATAACAAGTTGAGTAAAATCCTCAGGCTGCTCTGTAACATAACTGCTTGCAAACATAAATGAAAACGAAAATCTGCCTTCTCAGTAGAAATCTGTCCAACATTCATGGTTTTGTGTTAAAAACCCTTGAGAAAACCTGAGTGAAGAGAAGGCTGGTTTTGTAATTGGCAGTGCTGAAGGCAGTTAAGTGCAGTCACAACAGGTGACAACTACAGAAAGTGCAGAAGAGAATAGATGGGAGCTATTACATTGGAAGTAGCTTGAATAATCTAAGTAGGAATTTCTGGGGAAATGAAAAGCTTTTGGTGTGTGATCAGTCAAAATCAAAGGTGTTAGGGATTCTGGGGAAGAAAGTATTGGCTACGAATTCAAAACAGGTAAGAAGAGATATGTGCTGCCTTCATTGTTAGTCTGTTTTTACCTCACTTAAAATGTTTGGGGACATAAAAATATGTAAGGTTCTGAGGGAATAAGCTACACAACCTTTCAAAGACCACAGAAAAAAATGGAGCAATATGTTTAACAATTATTTTTATCTCTGATATGATTTTAACTACAGAAACAGTAGAAAATAGTGCTAGCAGGGATTCAAGAGATTGTCCAAACTACTGCCTGAAAACTGCCAACCTGGTATCTAGCTGATCCTGAGAGAAACGCTTCCACACTATTCCCTAGACTGCTTTTTGTGGGAAGCGGTGCAGTTTCCCCCAACACACTGTTCTAGGGCGTAACTCTCCTTACTCTGAGGAAAGTGTCTTGGGTGGCTAATACAAATCACTCTTGCTGTATTTTAAACCATTGCTCTTTCCCCACATACACTGAACAAGAGGAGCAGGTTTCTATATCTGCTACTTTTAACTCAGTGGAAAACTCTTGCAACATTTTCTCTCAGTCTTCATTAATAACCGTGCTTCCCACTTCTTGTTAATACAACTATCATGCTATAATTGATGTGGGCCACGTATGTGGAGCGTATCAAACTTTCCTTCTATCACTGTTGTGCCATTTTCTGTATTGTCATTCCTGTTATCAATTCTCTCATTTCCTTATATGTTTTTGTTGCAAAGTAAGGCAGAATATTTATTTTGTCTTCTATATGTTCATCATAATTCATGAGTCTCTCCGCATAGCAATCTCTTTTATTCCATCCTCACTTTCTTTTATTTTTAAGACCGAAGAACCTTTGCTAATTGTTTCATAAACATCCACTGGACTTTTAGCAGTTTACATTACAATTGTATCCTTCTTGACCCTAAGAGCTTATAATTCTTTGCTGATCAGTCCTTTTTTTCTATTCCCATTAAGCTCTTTGTTCATTTTTTTAGAACTAATTATTCAGAGAGAAAAGCCTGGAATTCTTCCTTTCTGTGCTTCTTTTTGCTTAATATACAAATTCCTTATTATTTTTGCATTCTTGGCTTAAAGAAAATCTAGAAATCTTCTATATTCAAGTCTTCAAACTTTTCAGTTGAGTTAGCATCACTAGGCACTTCTTTCAGACACTGACAGTTTTGCTTTGGAATTTTAGATCTTATTTGCAGTCTATTTTTATCCTTGCATAAGTGTCCCAATGCTATCTTAGCATCATTTCTTTTTTTCTAAATTATATTTGCTGAACTAGACAATTAAGTCTGGCTTTCCATTCCAATTCCTTTACCAATATTTTTGCTAGTTACATGTGTTATCCTTATAGCTTTTTATTGTAGGCCTTAGCCTGCAATTCTGCAAGCACCACAGCTTCTGTGCAGAGTCATCTTTCAAGAAGGAAACCCCATCTCTCTTGCAAACACTCGAATGCTGAGTGAAAACAACAACAGCATTTAGAAGTGAAAAGTGCAGTTGATATAAATGCACATATTGTACCCTTTACCCTAACAATTCTGTGTAGAAATAAACATCTTTCCGTATGGATCAGAGTGAATCATGAGCTTGAACACTGCACCATGTTGGCGGAAAGAAAAATAAGTTATAGCTCCCTATGTTCTCCAGGCAGAGTGTGGATGATCCTTTCAATATCTTATTCTGCAACACTAGGTGCTTACAACAGTTCACTCCTAGTTATTCTTCTTTTCCAAGCTTGCAACAGAAACAAGCACGATGGCAGGCCAGCAGGGAATCTACACAAGAATTTCCCTATTTTCTTCTAAAAGAAAAAAAAAAATGTATTAAAAATATCAAAGTGGCAGCCTGAGGGGGCAAACCACCTACTGCCTCTTCTCTTTTGCCTTCCCCATCTGAACATAATAGGTTTCAATATAGCCCAGAGGAACATTGTTTTTCCAGCAGAAGAACAAATAGGGACAGATGGAGATAAAATAAATAATCAGAAAACCAGAACAATAATATGGCTAGCATGTACTTGGTGATTACTTCCCAGCTTCACCAGCATGTGCAGGTAAAACACACTGAATCTCCCAGCCAGTAACAAGATCATGGAGTTTCAATGGTGCTCATTTGCAAGCTTTCTCTAGCCCAGCACAGACCCTTTTCTGCAATTACTTACAACCTGTAAAGTTAAACAGCACCTCCAGGAAAGCGGTTTCAACTCATTTTTCAACTAGTTTGGATCAGAAATGCTTGCATCATTAATCCATATGAAAACCTACCCCTGCTTGCTCATGATAGGATAAATGTAGACAAATTCTTGAAGTGCTTGAGCATGCACGCTGTCCAGATCCCACTCAAAGCCTTCTGGTGCAGATTCACAGACTGGTCTGAAAAGCAGAAGAAAGGGCTGGAGCAGCTGCATAATGCATCCGCTCACCCAACATAAGATTAGGTGTAATTCTACAATATTTGTCTAGACTGTTCTTAAAAACATATAGCAATAGACATGATACAAGTTTTCTAGGCAAAACCAAGAGGCAGCTCAGCAGTTTGTTTCAAACTTGTGCCTTGGTCCAAATTAGCCACTATGTTGCAGCACATACTACCTCGTGATTAATTAATGCCACTCTTTCTATATGACATCTTAAGTGAGTTTCTGACATACTACGGCCCGTGGGCCGGATACGGCCCCCCAGCATCCTCAATCCAGCCCCTGGTATTTACAGAACCCCCCTGCCCCCGCTGGGGGTTGGGAGGGGAAACCAAGCAGCCGCAGATGACTGCCTGCCACTGCATCCGCGCGCCGGCCCCCTGGTTAAAAAGTTTGAGAACCCCTGTACTAGGCATTGGCTGCATTGCACTGCTTCTTCCTGCTCCGTTAATACAGTCTTCTGTGAAAACTAGGTATAATTTCTTTTGTTCTCAACTACTTTAAGCTCACAGAAATTTGAGTACACATTCTTTGCTTGCTGACCAGTTTTTATTTTTACCACACAGGGATTTACTGTGTCTTAAAACCCTGTGCATAACACCTGCTCAAAACCTGCCTCTCCTGTTCAGCTGGAGTGATGGCCAATAACACGCTACTTAAAACAGAGTGTAAGTAGGCTTCACTGTGAATATTGTCTTATGGTTAAAAGTGTTTGGGTTTATACCAAGAGGGCAAACAATAAAACCAGTCAAAATCTGCACCAGCAGAGGAAGTTTCATAGTCATCTACTCTGATGCCCCCAGAAAAAACTTTTCACCAAATAACTTGTGCATGAAACTTCATAATTTTGACTGGAACAAGAGCACCTTTGGAAAAAAAGATTCAGTCTCACAGATTTTTTGGTAAACAATTCAATTCAAACAGTATTTTATGGAAAAAAATACTTTCTGCTTCATGGATTTTACAGAGGGATAAAACCTTGTAATTCAAGCATAAATTCTACTATTTGAGCTAACATAATAATTTGGGTTTTTTCTGTCAGAAATTATAAATTTTTAATCTGCATTCAGACCAATTGCTAGACTGAGTTCATGTTATTTTTTCAGTAATATTTATCATGTAAGCATAGTCAGTTTCATTAGTATTTGTGAAAATTTTTAATCTGTTCATTTACTTTAAGCCAGGTAGTTCATTTTTTTAGATGAGTAAAAGCCCTTGTACATACTGTAAACCTGTATGTCCATCATACATCAAATCTGATGTGATTAAGTTATTTTGTTTTCATTTCATAATCTGAGCAATGCTAGGGAATGAAAAGACGGAACAGCTTTTTATATAACATAATCACAAAACTGTCCCAGATCTATTTGCTGAAATGCTTTTTCTTCTACTTAAACTCTTGCAGTATTTAGGAAAAAAAATATTCCCACTTTAAATTCTGAATGTCTTGAGGGAATATTACCAAATTTAACTACCTCCCAGTGCAATTTTGAGTTGCTTGACACTTGCCAAATTTCATTATTTTGCTTGCATTAGCTTTCTTAAGCTTAAAAATTTATTACCAAGATATAAATCAGTAATTTATACTGAATATATTAATTAAAATGAATAAAAGAATAAAAGAAAACCTCTTTGCTTGAACAGATTGAAATTTTGAATATAAATGTACAAGCACTTTATTCCAGTAAGATTTTTTTTTTCAGCTGTGCTGGGTGCTTACTAAAGTTATCAAAGTGCTTTCTGCATTTTGAACAGAACTTTGCAGTCTTCCCAGAAAACATAAATCAAGATTTATTGTAGAAGAAAACAGGTAATGAATTAAAGAAAACGGTCAATGCTCTTACAAGCTGAACACTTTCTAGAAAAGATAGTGGATGTCTTCCACCACCTGTGGTGGAACTCAACTTTTTAAGATACCATGTCATTTAATAGGCATGTGATAGGATGGAATATTGTCTCTGACATTTATGAACAATGTGATATAAGCAAAATTACATGTCTTCTTTGGCCACAGAATCATCTTACCCACAAGGCACTAAAATCCTAGCACAAAACAAAACAATTTTAATCTCCATCCACTGAAAAGATATAAACCTGAGAATTTTCAGCTCCGCAGTTCAAATTTTCTGTTCCAATTGAAAACTAAACAACTGATTTAAAAATTCAGGTATTGGCTTTGTTTCTTCACTTAACATACCTGCACTTGGCAATGTAGTTCCAGGACTTGATGTTTATGCATTTCTTCTTTTGGTTTCATAAGTCACTCCCAGCCAGAAATACCAGTCGCTTAGCAGTTAGCCATCCTGTTATGTACTGCTATTCTGTTGACAGTCCGTCAGCCTCCTTTCAGCACCAATACGTTCATTCACCAGGGGAAGAGAAGTCAGACTCCCTGTTAGGGATTATCTTGACAGCTAAGTGTGACCAAGAGCCAGGGGTAATTTGCTAAGGCCATCTCCTCCAAGCCACATCCCTACTAGTATTTGCAGCTGGTGCCCTTGCAAGTTTTAGCAAAACAACTAAACTATGTCTCTCACTCATGGTCTTTGGTAATGTGCTACCAGCACAAGCCTTTCCTAGTGGTGTTTGGACTTTTTTCTCTTCATTCTTCCCTTGCCTCAAATTATTTTTTCAAGGTAATGTTGATAACGGGTTTTTCACCCAAATGACTCCCTGGGGAATCATCATTTCCCCACAGGAGCCTACTGATAAAGTAAACTTTTCATCCTCTTTTTGTTCCTTTTGTCCTCTCAGCAACTCAAAAAGTGTGTGCAGATTAAGGACTGAGACAAGGTTTGGACTGGGAACATCAGGATTGACCTGAGTGATGTGAAGGTTGGTCTTGGGTAAAAGAATAACTGAAGTTCTCAAGCAACCTTAAGTTGGATTAGTTTTTCTGAGTCCATATAGACAAAAGTTGCCTTAACTTCTTGTAAAGATAGTTACTAAGCAGAAAAATCAAACTTTTCTGAGGATAAAAGAGAATGGAAGAGGTTAGGAGGTAGTGCCTGAGAAAGCTCCTAAATGTTCTTTTACTGGCAGCCGTCAGGGAACTGTTTACCTGAGAGGGGTAACATTAAGATGAGGGTCTGAATCAGGTAAGATACATCTGCCTCCTGAAGTCACAATAGACATATTTGTTTATATTTAATTGTTCCTACAAACATATATGGCAAAGTTTTAAAGCAGGGTTGAGATCAAGCAGTTTGAGATCCAGCAGTTGGTTTAAAAATCTCCTCTTTTCATCAGCTGCTCATGACACTGAAGAAGAAAAATCACAAGAAACACCAAGTGTGTACGCAGGACACTATTACCCAATATTCAGAGACACAGGGTGACTTGCCCTCCTAGGAAGTTGGATGGATGGATGGGATGAATTTTGAATTCTGCCTCTCTCTTTCTCTCTATCAAAACTTGTACCAGATGACAGAATTTCAAGATGGGACAGCTCTGCTCACCTACTGTTAAAAGCCATGAGTAAATGAATTGTAGTATTAATACCTGGCAAAGAGATAAAGCCTAATAATTGACAAAATGCTTTTCAAAATACATGAAGTGGCTCAGCATGCAAACACCTCTGTTATCACAATACAAGCTAAGATCTATTAAGTCAAGAACAAAGATGTTCTGTCAGTGGTAGGGCAAAACTGCACCACAACCTTGATTTCTCTATGCTTTAAAACATCTGAGAAAAACCTGCCTGGTAAACCAAAGCAATATTTTGCTGTGAGGAAACTGAGCAGTGAAGATCATGGTGTGGAACTCAGAGTTGTTTGGGTTTGTTGTAGTCATCCAATATGTTGCATTCAGCATACAAAGGTGATGTTAGTAGTAAGACACATTGAACTGGGTAATTTCTAAATGCTTCAAACTCTCACTCCTGTCTCTCTCTGGGCTTCATTTGTGCGATCCTTGGAGTAGTAATCAATGTCAGGGTTATACTGCTGAAGTTACACTTTGTAGAAGACTTGGAAACACCAGTCACACCACTCAGGATGCAACAAATCAGTCATGGAGGGTAGAATATTAATTTTTTATGTAATTTTTTTCTTGTTTTGTAATATTTTTATTTTGATGTTCAGTTGAGCGCTAGACCCATTTTTATTGACAGCTTGGATGTGAACAACAATAGAGCGGTATAGCAGCAGATAACCAAGGTATAAAAAGGGTACATGGATGGCAGAATTCTGCCATTGTTGAGTTGCCAATCAAAACCCACATTATTATACAAAAATAGGTTGTTGCATGCATAGAGATGGAACTTGCCTGTCAATCTGAAGTATTATACATAGACACAGCCTCAGACCAAGGTCTAAAAATGGTTTGACTGACAACTGTACTCAGCAGCAAGAGCAGAATTCTCTCCTCCTAGTTTTAATTACATGTCTCTTGTAAATACATATATTTAAAAATATTAACTGAGATGCAGCTGTGTTTAACTATGATTTTCTTCCTAATCTTCCAGAGAGTTCCTTAGTATTTGTGCAAGACTTTGAAGAACTGCATGACATGGTAAGTATTATTGTTAGTCTACGTCTCATCAAAATTACAGCATAGCTAAAAGAAGCAAGAGTTTCCAATATAACCCATGACTGCTAGATGCTGAAAACTTTCAGAAAACAAAATGTCTTTTAAATGGGAAACTTCTCCTGTCACTCTCCAAGTTGAGTAATTTGAAAGGAAAATATGATCCACTTTTGTGGCTTGACATTTCCATTCCAACTTATTATCTGACTTCCTCTTCTCACATTGACCCAAAGTATCTTACTTTCACAGTCCTGAATGCAACTACAGTGTCCTGGCTCTGAAGACCTGTGTACGTACCAATAATTCAAGGACAATTTTGGCAGCAGACCAATTGGATATAAACCAACTTGGAATATGTTCAGGCTGGAAAAGAGAAGAATTTCTGCTAATTCTATGTAATGAATGTTGTTCTGTATTAGCCAATGAATATATTTGAAGGCTATTTTAAAAAGGATGGTTAAAGGACTTTTCTATCTTATGCTAAGCTGGAAAGTAAATTTTCATGATAATTTGTGTCTAAAAGACTAGCTACATTTTGTAAGAACTTTTGCAAAAAAAAAATTTTTAAGTTTCTAGTGAATATTTTATGAGTTGTTTGCCATGAACTTTTTACATTTCTCTTTTTACAATTGCCATATGGATACCAGCTATGATAACTTGTGTCTGGTGCTTAGGTATTTTTGTACATCTGCTTTTAAAATAGACAGATGGAGTTTAGCTGAATTCTGTAGAGCTATAAACAAGTGGATGTGAACCAGGGTGTGTGAAAGAGTGTGCTAAGCCTGCTCCATTTGGTTTGTTCAGCTGCAAGAAAAGATCAAAGCTTCCTAAGGTATATTGGCATCACCAATTGCTGAATAGTACAAGAAGAAACATAAGCAACCTATTGAGGTGCATTGCACCAAACAACCTTTACAGACAGAGGGGACCATGCTTTACAGAGGCTGCCTTGCAGAAGTAATAAACACAAATGATTGTATTAATAATTAGACAGGAAAAGACGGAGAAAGCAAGGTGACTCCAATGGATTTGGCAGGAGTTGGCAGAGACCTATTTGTTTTCAGAAAGGGAGATAATGACTGGGAAAAGGCTGATGTTCGGATGTTGATTAGTCCTATGAGGGTGACCTCTGTGGTTACCCCAGGCACCTAGACCCTCTCCAGAAAAAGAACTAGGTCATAGGGCACATCTAAATCTGCAGCTGCAAGGGAAATCATATCACAGCTGTGGCTTGCATTCTTTCATTATTAGTCCTTTGATCGTGGTAGGATAAGGTTATCAATCAACATCTGATCTGGGAGTAGTATGAGACACTGAGGCATAGACACTAAGGAGAGGAGAGGAGGGGAGGGCAGGGGAGGGGGGGGGGGAGGAAGGAAGGAAGGAAGCAAGCAAGCAAGGAAGGAAGAGATGAATTGAAAAAAGAGATGATTGGACTGGTCTAAGAACAAGAGAAAATTTTCAGGCTTGGTTGTTGTTGTATGGTCAAAGGTAACAGAAGTGGATGTAGGTATGCATGGCATTAGCGGTGAAAAACATTGAGCCTGGGGACAGCAGAGAGGTGATGCTAGAAGGGCTGAAATGGACTACCGTATCTACTCCTTTCTGTCCATATCAGGTTACAATGTGACCTCAAATACTTGTTCTGCAAGCAGCCAGTGAATAACAACTGGGTTTTGCAGAGGTAACAGATGCTAAGCTCTTTCTATAAATTCTGGCCTTTTTGGCCATCCATTTTCTTTTCATTAATCACAGAAGTTTGCAAGCTAGTCATGTGCGGAGAAGTGTTTTGTAGTCTGTGGCATATGAAGTCAATGCTCCAGGGATGTTACAGGACTTAGTGTCTGTTACTCTGTGGCCCGTACCCATCAGAGAGTGGGGCTAATAAACCAGGTGGTTCCCTATAATTTTTCCTCTCCAAGGGCTGAATATGGGTATAGAGGAAAATGAGCCATAATGGCCTTCCAAGTCACTCTATGAATCTCTTCATCCTCAGAGAAGTGGGGGACTCCTCAGCTCCCACCAACTCCCATTGCTGAGCAGCACCTAGCATCCCCCGTTCCCTTGTAGTTAGGTGCTGGTGACCAGCTGAGGATTTTAGCAACAATTTTTGAAGTTAGGATTTTTGTACCTCGGTACTTACTCTGCTGACCTGCTTATTCATACTGGGAACTCTGTGGGAGAGTGCCCATCCTACCATGTGTGCACAGCAGAGAGAGAGCAGACCACAGTCCCAGCCAAGGCCCCCAGGCAGTACCGCTATGTGTAAATAAAAGGTTATTTCAAGTACCTAAAACTGTTGGTGTGGCGTATATCATTACCCTTTATCAAGTACTTACTAAATGCCGTAGCCTTTTAATACTATTTCTGGTGCTCCTGTGTCAATTTCTGCAGTGTTTTAGGGAACTGAGATTCATTATAGATACAGCTACAGTGACATTTGGTTTAATTAATTTCTCTGTTATGTCACAGCTTGAATGAGAATCAATCAGATATTACTAAAAAATGAGAGCATTATGCTTATTTCATACTTTGGAATAATCCTCAATTTGCTTATGAAACTATCTGGGAAGTAAATGCATAAAAGTAAAGTAGTTCCCTGCTCCTGACTGGGGTTGTTGGTTTGTTTGGGGTTTTTTTTGTTGTTTTTTTTTTTTCATTTTCCTTATGGCAGAAGATGGTGTTGCTAAAGTAATAATGTTGCTAGTGGTAGGGCCTCCTTGTTCTGATTTTGAACAGCACCAGGTACTGTGGGATTCCTGTCTCAAGATGGGGTTCCTTGGGATTTCTGCTAAAAAAATACTGATTAATGATTTCTAGAGTGGAAAATCAGGTTCAGCTTTTCAGATGACTGACTTATCACAATTCCAACAAATCAGAGGTAAATATGAAAGCAACGCTGGCCAGTCCTAACAGTGCCTAAATCCAGAGCTCCATTTCTTTTGCTGCAGTATTTCCTACACCCATGCATATGGGGAATTGTCCAGTCCAATGACCTGCCCAAGCCAGGCAAGTCCAAATAGCCACAGTGACAGGGCTATAACTGGGAGTGGGGGCTACGAAGGCAACTAGTAAAAACAAGCCTGTAGAAGAAGGTTTCCCATCACAGTTGTTACTCCATCCTGCCTGTGACACTACATGAGCCAGCAAAAGCAACTGCTGAACAGCACAACCATATCTGTATTCAGCATATACACTGCAGTGAGGAGAGGTGAGTTTTGCATACTGCTATCTGGCTAAATCATGCCAAGAAAATTGTAGTGAAACACTGACCTGGTACTGCAGCCCTTTTCTCAATCCAGGCTAGGCAGAATCCAGATACAGGTGCCTTAGGGGATGGTAAAAGGTAGATTGCAGCACCTTACCCATCTGAGTCAACCTCTAGCTGACATCTAGAGTGCTGAGGCATTATTAAAAAATACAGCTAATCTACAGCAAAATTAGGCTTCACGCAAAATATGGTGGTGGTCATTATTTTCTTTTAGGACAGGGGCTGAGCTCACTTTTTCAGCAATATGTGAGAATGTAGAATGCCTAGGGAATGGGAAGCCTACCTTCAGTCCTTTTGGTCCCTGAAAAATCTGTAACCTGCAGGCTGGACTCTGGAGAGCAATTCAACAACCTAGGCACACAAAATAAATAAATAAAAAATGAGATTTACTGAGATTTGTAGACATACCTCTGTATTGCAATTACTGAAAAACTCAACTCTCGAGGGACACTTAGATGCTGGCCCCAGCATCTGTTTTACATTTTACCCAGTGACTTTTTAATACAGCAGTCAAAACACTAATATTTCCCTTTCCTTGCCATAGGCTGGCATATTCCTGCTCTGCAGTGATTTATTTGACAGAAAAAATTAGCAGGTAGATTCAAGTAGAAAAGTCTTAAATCCTAATGATAAATAACAAATATTGCTTGGACGGGAAGTAATTAAGACTGTGATGATACGTTTAGCTCAAGAGGTGGGGAAAACAGAACTAACACCTAGTATTTGAAATCATTAAGCACTGAAGTATTCTGCCAATTAATATCCTGCAGTGAAGGGAAAGCATAAAAAACTTGCAAGATGATGAGTCATTTCTAGCTCAGACAAATCTTGTAATGAAGAATTTTGCATGCTTTCACAATCAGATTTCTTCTCACCTGAGACCCAGGTAATCACATCAGCTTTGATTTATGGTGAATTAAGATATCCTGGAGAGAGAAATAACGCAAATCACTTCCAAGCCCATCTCTACTTGGACAACCAGTTCAGTTGCGAATGTTAAGTTACATCATCCCAAGAGCTAGATGATGTTGATGGATATTTTTAGGTGCTACATGGGTAGATTTTGGTGTGGTTCAGATCATGTTGACAAACTTATGTCATGGGCTGGGCTGGGCCAGTCCGACACTACTGCTAACATAAGCATAGCATTAAAAAAAAAAAAAAATAAAAAGTACAACAAAAGAAGGAAAAAAAGTTTCTTGCAGCATAAAAGCTTTGCAGTAAATAGCGAATTAATATATGCCATGTGGCAGTCATTTTACACCAAGGGGAGAGCAGCTTAAAACTTAATTTGACTCAAACCTGATGTCTAGCTTAATGCTAAATATCTTGATTATTGTAAACACTTTTTCACACAGGAAAACATTTCCCTGCCTTAAAACTGCCTATTCCAAGTTTGCAAATAATTGTGAAGATTGCTGAAAAGGATTGCCTAGAATGAAATTTGTATGGAGTTCCTAAGAAGCACCGCAAAAGTGAGAAAGAGAAGTGCAGTAACCTGTATTTTAGACCACTGTTTAAGAAACAGGATTTTTTTCCCCCCAGCTTTACCCTGCCTTCCCGAAAGCAAATTAATTGAATGTATTATCATTAGGTTAATAGTACTATTCTTCAGTTTGTTCCATAGGCACTCGCATTCTGTGTCTGTTGAAAACCCAACTGTACTTTATTGGAATCTTTATATAGGATGTCTTTGCCTGGGGATCTTTGCTCAGGTCTTAGATACAGCTGGGTGGTGCTCCTATGCATCCAGTCCCGCACATGCATGATTCATTAGTATTGTTTATTTTAAAATGCATGCAAAAACACTTCCTAAATACCTTAACTGTGTGGAAAGGACGATGCTACATGGCCATTTCTGCAATTGCAGAAGGGTTTGTTTACAACTGTCTTTTCTACATGTACTGGTCAAGACAACTGCCCATCGACCTTTTCCTAACATATTATCTGCTGGCATTACAGTCTCACAGCACTACAGTCTCTCTACAGCTACATGACCACCACTGAATCCCAAAAGATTAAATACAATTTAGGTGCTCTACTACTCGTTTCTATAAACATCCATAGATAATGTAAAAGTAGGGGTTTAGCTTGCTGAGGTCCCACAGTATTTAAGCAAAATGAGTGTAACATTTCACACTGTGTATATGTTTGCAACACACAGTTTTAAGCAATAAACTAACTGCCCTCTGTTTAACATAAAGCAAGATATAAGAAACTAATATTCTGGGGATTTCTGGAGCTTTAAAATGTAGGGAGAGAAAAACAGCAAAAGGCATCACAAAATACATTGTAATCAACAGATAATCCAAAAAACCTCACCTTAAACAGATTTTTAAGTTACTGCAGCAATCTAAAGGTTATATAAACTTCAGCTAAGCTTCTTAATATAGTATTTAAGCATTATGGAAATTTGATTTTTAACTTAGTGTAGTACAAAAAGGATTTTGTCCTATGAAATATATGAATTAAATTTAAATGCTAAACAGATTATTGGTTATTAAAGCCACCATAAAGTACAGATATATTGGTAGCTAACATGAGTCACCCAAACTGAAGACTCTGGGCACAGATTTCTTTCAAAATATCCATGCTTCTATGAAAAACAAAAATTAATTAAAAGTACATTAGCATGTTCCTGGAATAAAAATGCATTTTCTACTAAAATCGTTAACAGTAAAGTATTATATTCAGATAATGTAGAGTGCCTTAGAGAGAAGGGTATTACTGATTCTTCTCTGACCTACTGGGTTTAAGCTTTCCTTATTAAAAAAAAAAAAAAAAAAAGTCAATAGAACATAGCCTCTCCACTACCCACCATATCATAAAGTCTTTGTGAATAATTTAGTTTAAATAACTATCCACCAGTACATTGGAAGTAGAGATGTCTTTTTCTGATTTCAGAGGCCAGACCACATAGTAACCTGTTAGCAATCAGCTGGTCAGGAAGACTAATCTTTTAAGCTATTAATTAACAGAACAACTGTTTGTTGGTTTGTTTTTCACTGGTGATCAGTTGTTCAGGGGCATTCTTAGAGCTCGTAATACAACCATTACACCTCTTTAAAGAGTATTTAAAAAAAATAAAGGAAGCCAAAACCAACTGCTTCCAAGAAAAAAGCAAAGTGTTTCAGAAGAGAGAAGGGGGTCACTGGTCACTACGCTGCAGGAAGATGTGTGATTTACTTTGATCACAGACCCTCATTAGGAGGAGCTTGGTGCAAATGTGGAGATGTTTCCTCCTGACAACCACCCACTTTCCAGTCCTAGTCCTCCAAAAACTGACAGGCAAGGAGGATGGAGCATCAGGAGCTGCAGGCTAACATTGGCCTTGTTTTGTGCACCTTCCCAGTGTAATTTTCCTTTTTGATCTTATTTAGACTTCATTCTTAGAGGGATTTAATTATCTATGGTCATTGCCAATGGAAAGCATTTAAAGCTGTTATCACTGAAAATGTATTTATTAACCTTTATGGCCCTTCCCAATAAGTTTCCAGCTTCTACAGCAATTGAACTGTACAGAAAAACATAATTTTTAAAACCAGGATCTTTAAATCTGCACTTGATTTTTTTCAGCTGTGAAATGTTCCTGCCATAAAGACTTGTGTCATTTAAAAGGCCATCTACTTATGTAAAGAATCAGATTTTACTCTTTCCCAGTTTTGTGTTGCTAAAAATGCTGTTTGTTCCTTTGCAGCTCTTTCTGCAGAAATATTCTTGTGCAAGTTGGGTAAACAATACATTTAATTGTCTTTGTGGTGCCAAGCAGAGCATAAAGTTGGTATGGGGTAGCATTTGTAGCCATTAAAACGGCTGCCTGGAAAATATTTCTATGTTATTTTATGGTACATGTCTCCTCTCAAAATGTCATTTGGCTTTATGAGAATCCTGGGTTGTAACTTTTCAGGTAATGAATAAGAGACACAGCTCAGGGCTACTTTTCTCTTTTTCTTTTTGTTTGGGGGAGGGGTTAATACAGTTGCTTGAAATATGATGTGTTTGAGAGGACTTTATTTAAACCAACAGGGATGTGGCTAGTAAATCAGTGCTTCCAATTCTCAGTCACTACCTACGCAAGACACTATTTCAAATAAGTATCATGAGATGGGGTCAAGCCACAGAAACAAGTTACTATAAAGCAATCAGGTACGAATTTTTCATCTGTTAGTTACCTTGATATATCTGTTCTCATGCACAGGTTTTAATCAAAAAAGGTGTACCATAATTTGGGGCAGGTTACCATGTTCTACAGGACCAGGACAAATTTGGCTTGAGTTTGCCTAAGCACTAGAACAAAGGCAAAGGGAGTTGAAGAGCTGTAAATCCACATCCTATAGAGCTTGTTCTGTGGAAAAAAAAAACTCTGCTGTATAAAGCAAAATGAAACTGCAAGCCTAGACATGATTCTGTCTGCATTCTTGGAAAGTCTGGACCTGGCTCAAGCATCCCTGCAGCACCCTTCAAAAAGCTTTAAAACTTCATCCAGACAAAAACTTTCTATTCGCAACTTGCTTAGCTTTCTATAAGCTTCTAGGACTAAACAACAGCTTGAGTCATATTATCACCAGAGGCTCTGTACTGTTTAGTTGCAAGAGGATTCTGCTCCTTCTGAATACTTACACTCTTTGCTGAATTTGAGGGATACACATCAATGAACCACAACACTGTTCCCAGTGCAACCAAGCAGTTCATACCTTTTTTATATATTCATCATGGCTAACTGCTCTGGGCTTCTTCTGTGGAAAACAGAAGCTGAGAATTTTGTGTCTTGGGGCAAAAACTAAAATAAAAAAACCCACTAATTCTTCATACCGGCAAGGAAGATGAAAATATTTTATATATTCAACTCTGAGTTATGCTGGTTAAAGAAGATTAGGAGCTGGAAAAGCAAAGAAAGGCCAAATAGATAACAAAAAAAATAGACTAAATTATAACCATATGGTTAGTATATTCATCTTTAAAGAACTTGCTGATGGGTTTCTTTAGAAAATAGCTTTAAGAAGAAAGCAGGGTAGTCCTGACATGAGTTGCAGGTCTCTCTCCAAGCAGTCCAGAGCAGAAATGTTGGAGTAGCTGAAGCTTGGGTAATGGCAGCCCAAATGTCCTTCCCCTCCTACCCAAACAGCTGAAAAAGAGTTGCATGAGGTTTAAGGACATGTGTGAAATGAAAGATTAGGACATTTACTGAGAAGAAAAGTGGAGTCCAGGAGCGCCTCTGCCAAAGCTCCAGGTTCCATGTGCCATCATGTCCACCTTTGCTTATGGAGTGAGACTTCCATACTTGCAGACAGCTTTACAGCGGTGGCTTTACAGCTACTGCAAACTAAAGTACCTCAGACCAAACCAAAATAACAGGTTTTTCAAAAGTGTCCAATACTTTAAATCTTATGACATAGTACTGAATCCATTTCCAGTCTTGTCTATTATATTTTCATTCCCTTCTTCTGAAAAAGGAACACTAAGCTCCCTATAGCTCTCTGTGCAGGAAAAGAGTATGTTCTGTTTCCATGTGGCTGTTGCTGACACCTGATTTTTAATTCAGATTCCAGCACCATCTTCTTTATTTTAGCTTTTCCTTTTTTTTTTTTTTTTTTATTTTTTCCTGGGTAAACTAGCTTTTAGTCCTAACTTCCTTAATGCATTGGTAGTCCATCTTGCTTTAATTTACTATTTATTTGATTTTGGTAAATAGTACAGGGGAAGTTGTCTGAAATAATGTGAAAGAAGTTTTGAAAACAGTTGCAGTATTTAGTATGATAATCAAATTGTCTAGAGATGAGTCATAAGTAACAAAATGCAAGGCATAAATATTTGATGCTATCTTGTTTGGCTGAAACAGAGTCCTATTCCTTCAGGCCAAACCAAGTCAATAATTATGCCTTGTACCTTCTATTTTTATGTGGAGTTTTTTTGTTATTTGTTTAATATAATGGGATTATGTATCATGCTAAAAGGAGAACGTGGTTGTTATGAGCTTGCTCTAAAACCAGCTATTTTTGGTTATGATCTCAGAATTATTATTTTTCAAGTCAAAGTCAATTCACTGCCTGTTTAACATTATTACATTAATATCACCTGTAATATTTATGGAAAATAGTAATGAAGTAATAAATATGACTCTTTCGATATCAATCAGCCTTCACAAGGGATAATACAAGAAACATGTCTTATTTTCACAGTCAGGAGCCAAAATGAGAAGTTTCAAAAACAGTCTTAAGTGTATGCAAGATGAAATAAATGGAGGGAGAAACCCCAGCTCTGTACTACACATATATAAATACCAAGGCTTCAGCTGAAGAGCAGGAAAGATAGAGTATAAACAGAAGAAGATCATATATACATGGTCTATTTTAAGAACTCCTGACCAATGATCATTTTCCTACCCAGCAGACCTGTATCAGGAGCCTGTGGGAGCTGGGATTCCTGGAGCAGGACTGAGGGTCATCGTTCCTCATGGCACATTCTACCTCTAGGCAACCTTCACAGAAAGGCAGGGCAGTTCAAAGCATCCATGGTAAGTCACAAGCTACCTCTTTGCAGCTCTGTCACCTTTGCTGACTTAGACCCCTTGGCACGGTGCATCAGCCCAAAGATGTTTTCTGCATCATAACTCTCTTCCAAAGCCAGGAGGACATCTCTTTTCATTACACGAGGTGATTGCAACCGCTTGTCATGTTAATTATAGGCACAGCCTTTACAATAAAACTCCAGCATGGTAAATATTAATGGTTACAAGTCTTGGGAAAGTTCAAGATGTAGATCATTTTTTCAATAATGTGTTTTCACATCCGTAGCTTAGTGCCGCCTCACAGTCTTCTCAGCGAACTTGAGTAATCAAGAGTGGCATTTATTGGGTACAGCCAGCTCCGTAGTCCATAGCTGGACTGTCTGTACCACTGCTCAGACGTCCTTTCATCCACAGCCAGATTGTGTCTGGAGGCTTTCACGTGTTTCATACCCTGAAGCCTTCAGCCCTCCCAGGTCTAAGCTCCCAGGGCTGCACACAGCACAGGGGTACCCAAGGTGCTGGGGCTTTTAGCTGCCAGACCACAATTCACTAATGCTGTTAATGTGGGCTCAACACCAGCCCTACCATGGCACACAGGGGAATGGGGGCAGCTGCCCTGGAGTGAAGGAAGTCTTGGTGTTTTTTCCTCCTCGCTCCAAATGCAACCACCATTTGGAGTGCAACATGGCAGACTAGTTGAGCAAGGCATATCAACAGCAAAAAAAGCAAGAGAAGAATATGAAAACTGCATATTCCAACTGCCTCATTACTTTATTGTTTTTCTTTTCTTTTGACAAGTAAAAGTGTTATTCTACTTACATGTGTTCAAGAAAAAACACCACACATTGGTGCTATCAAAGACTTACAGCATTTTAAGAATCTTGAAAACAAATTTTAAATGTTTATAAGGCTACATCTTCAGTGGAATTTAACATCATGGAGCTGCTATGGATTTACATGAGGGATAGAAAATAGGAATACTTAATGAATTGTCAGGTCTCATTGTAATACCTAGACAGCTCTAGGCAGCCAGTCACTCTTCTTCCTACAATACTCTGAGGCATGACTGTGTGAAGCCATAATAGAGGGTGCCACCAGGTCAATGCTGAACTATTTCCAGTTTATCCTCATCTTAATCCTTTACCCTCTGATACATATTTTCATTGTGCAAATTTTATGACCAAAGCCTGCAAGATCTAAGCTCCTTACATTTCTATAACAATTAGACTTCTCCTTTGCTGTGCTGCCTGCCTTGGAGACATTAATTCAGCACAGATATTTTTTTGCCAATTTCTTAAGATGAAGCCCAACAGATGCAGCAATGATTAATTTTTCCTTTTTTAAAGAATGAGATATTTTCTTCTTTTAATTTTTGGCAGAGCTCAAAAAGCAAACAACAGAAAGGCATTCAATTTCAAACTAATAAAGGTATAACAAAAAGAATAATAAAATTCAAGGTTGCTGCAGTCCTGCTCTGGGGTTAACATTTTACTGTAGGCCAAGCTGATCGCACACAAGAACTGCAATGTGTGACAGCAGAAAATACATCCAACAGATGAGGTCATCTACTTTCAAGCCAACAAAAAGATTTAACTAGAAATAAAAGAATTTCTTTACCTCATGATGGAAGTGTGTGTTTATGGAACTGAGAAATTAGGTTGCAGTTTCAGCTTCTCACGTGATGTGCAGAGGTTTCTATTGCATTTACATCCGTTGCTTGCAGGACATACATCTAGTTCCAAGCTGAGGCCATTGCATTACCATGTTCTCTGTGGTGACTCCCTGTTGGAAATGAGCCTACATCACTTTATGCTTCATGAAATTTTTGTACTTCTTGGAAATTTTTAAACTTCAAAGTTCTGGAAAGCATTATTACAGCAAACCACAGTGATAAAGATAGATTTAAGGAAAGATAGATCTGTAACTCTTTTTTTCTATCCTTAGAAGCCAAATATTTCTCAGTGTGCATATGCAGCTCATGAGAATTAACGCTGGCATATATAATAATTCAAATTATTCAGGGGTGGTCTAACAACTTCCCATTGGACTAGCCTCTAAATTTGCAGCAATTGCCAGAGACCCATGGTTTTTATAGTATTAATATACATGTACTTGCAAGACCTTGGTATGGGGTAGCTGGTCTTTCAGATTAAATTAAGGAGCACTTGACTGATATGAATCTGCCAAGAGGGGTTAATGGTTTCATTATAGAGTAATACCTCCCTCTTGCAAGGATGTACACATGCACACACTCCCCCCCATCACACACCCATCCCCACACCCTCCCACTCTTTAGAATCGAAGCCCCTATACTGGATGTTTTCGAAACACAATGATCAACAAGACTAATTTCACATATTTGCAACATTTTGGGGAGGTATTGCATGACAATAGCAAGTTAAACCCTGCACTTCTAAACTTAATGCACAGCTTTTCCAGCAATGAATAGACAAAATGATTTTGTGAAAACAGTTTAGGAGATTATTTGCATTAAGCAATTCTGAGCATGTTCATGTAGTTTACTACTAACATCAATTACAGTGAATAATATATTGAAATGCTTGGAAAAGTTTCCACATGGAAAGTATTTTGCAGAATTGTTGTACAGACATACAACAAGAAAATTATTTGGTTTGTGTCTTCCAGGAGACTGTGACGGGCTTCATTTATGCTAGCTGCAAATGTCAGGGTTTGAGCCTTAGACCTAGACTTTCTTTCTAACCACTGGGAAAGACCTAAACTTATAGTGTTAAATCCTACCTTGGGCAGAAATGAATTGTGCTCTGGAAGTGTCCATTTCTCTCCACCACATAATCACAACCTATGCTCTGATACATCCATATATATTATAGACATGAATTGTTCAATGAGATGAATCACATCCTGCAAATCAGGAGATTACTACAGCAACGCTCATGCAACTTATCTCTTTGTACTACTAAATCAATAAATATTTACAACTCAAATTAGTATTAATATTATTTCTTTTATTCTTAAATTATGCATTAATATTATATTAACAATCATTTATATTGTTGCTGATATTGATAATGCTAATCATTAATATTTATTAACTTAATACATATGTACTACTTAAGTAATATAAAATATGTATGTGGGAACAGTCCCTAGATCTTCTAAGTTTCTTAAGTCCTAAAGGATTCCCCTAAAGGGAAATTTATTGCTACCTATTTTTCTATCCTGAGATCACAGATTAATTGCCCCATATCAGAGCTATCCACAGCAGGAGTCATAACTTTGATAAGAGACCCAATATATGCGACTGAGGGATGATGAAACCAAGACTGCAGCCTTCGACAGTGCTGGGATCTAACATTCTAAATAGGAAAGCCAGGATGCATAAACTTTACAGAGGTAAAAGGGAAAATAATAAACTTATTTCATCTAGTTATTATCCACAGAAACAGCATTTGGAGAAAGCACGCTACTGTTGTAAGATGAAGAGCTCTGTTATGTGAATACCAAGCAATGTGACGACAGCTTAAAATAAATTAATAAAATAATTTGACTGGCAGCAGAATATAAGGCAAACTAGTTCAGATAAAATGTTATATACTGATCTACATGATGCCATAAAAGGTCAAGCGTCCTCGATTCCAATGTTCAAGAATCATTACATATATACAAAATATTCCAGAATCAGGAACGTACTATTGTACTTGGCCATCTGCAGTATTATAAACATTAACTCTCCTCGTTTTGCTGAAACAAATTAAAAGAGATTAAAGTAATTGGAAAGACATTTTTATAACTTGAATGCTGGCACACTGGATGTTATCAAGATAAATGCTCTGTTCAGCTTTAGTTCTCTCTGTTCTGTCCACTGATTGCCTTGAGCAGAGAGAAAACATTACAAGATATCCAAATGGTAATTGGCAAATTTATCTGGAGTGAAAAATGCACTGGAGTTCAAAGGAGAAATCAACCCCCAGTCCTTCTACCCTCACTCTTGTCAGGCCTCCCATGAATATCAATGTGCAAATGAGCACCAGTCAATGCTGCCCGCCTGGGTAGGTGCACTGCAGCAAAGTGCCAAGTTACATTGATTCTCAATGGGGTTAAGTAAAGTTGAGGGAGTTCAATATCTCTTGGCACCAACACCTTCAAATGAGAAATGAAGACCTTTCTTTCCAGTCAACATTGCCACGTACCTATTTTCAGACCCATTCTTGTGGTTTGCTCAAATAATTGCTACGATTAAGTACACAAATTGGGAAACTGCAGACAAAAAGCCAGCTTCAGGATCTCAGTTGTATTTATACTCACGACTAAGAATGACTCATCTTCAGGATGGAGAAACAACAAGACTAAAGAAACAGACCCATTTAAAGAAAAAACCTACAGTTCAGCTGGTGGTTGCAAGAAGTAAGGAGGTAAGTTAAGCCTTACCCTGCAAAATAAAAATAGGGTTTGTTCCTTCTTTGTATCTGAAAGGAATTAACAAGTTTGGAGTATTTCTATAGAGCAAAAATAAAGTTTGGAGTTTCAAACAGCAATGAAACCTCAAACTGGGACAATCTTGGAAATCTTAGGCTGCAGATCCTTTTCTGAGAAGGCTTCTATTAGCAGAGCTACCTATTGCCATGAATCAGCACATGGTGATTATCCCTGAAGCAAAACTCCCTCTTTTGGTTTACTGATGGGAAGCATAACCATTGTTCCAGACAACAATTAAGAGGTTGTCTCTAAATGTGGATACAAAAGCAAGAGTCAACTATCAGTGTTCTTTGCAAATGCTGCTAGATAAACATCATTACTGTTCCAATAGTGTTACAGGGGAAAAAAGTAAGTAAGTTCCCCTGGAAACTTTCACAACCATTGACATTCCCATTAGGGGTCAGGGTGGACACAAGGAGAAGGATGTCTTGGACTGATACCTCAGGCTGTTGATGTCTAGGACTGCAGAGATTATTCGTAAGAAAAATGATGCCTGAGATCACCTGGCTGGCTAGTTTGCCTTGCTTTCTAGGGGGTATCAGGAAGAGGGAACCTTAAAAGATGCAAGAGGTCCATAACTTCTCTGGTTAGAAGCAAGGGAACATGATACGGGCTTGGAAAATGTCATGGAGAGGACCAGCAGTTTAGTTACTAGCATTCTGCCCTGAAGCCACTGAAATGATGTCAGAAATAACTGATTTCTCTGACAAAAATAAAGTAGGAGCCAAAATATACCAGTAAAGCAGGCAAATGCAAATGCTGGGGACAGAACTAAAAAAGAAAACTAAACATTTTTCACTCTAGGCTATTCATGTTATAAATAGTAGTCTTTAATTGTTTCAGTCAGCACCAAGAATAAATTGTTTAGTGGCTTGTTATACTTTTTTAAATTCAATTTTAAGAACAGAGACACAAATATAACATGGCAGATTTGGTCTTAAAACTGTGTGAGGAAAAAGAGTTTCCTCACTGACTCTGAAGTTTTCTAAAACTAGGAAGTATCTTTTCCCACCAAACTCTATTATTAAATGGGAAAACCTGGATGGCTGTATGAGGCTTGTACAAACAAATTATTTATTTGTTTCAGTGGTGGAAAAAATGATCCAGACATAGAAGCAGAGTGGCCCCTTGTTAAAGGAGAAACGTGGGCTCTGTGGTGTCTTTCAGATCTCTTAGCTATGTTCCAGCAGCTTGGCAAGACCCGAAGCATTTGAAGAAGTCACATCACTGGTAGATCTTCATAAGGCCTCTCTTGGAGACCTTACAAAATTCCCATCTCACCTCTCAGTGGTCTTAAGATTACCTTAGAAGCATATCTGATCCTGCAATGACACAACTGTAGCATGGATTGGAGGAGCTAGGATCCTAGCCTAATATGATACTAACCACCGTTATCCTAGCCATGGAGGTTGCTGCTTGCTTTCAATGAGCTCTCAAGGCATTTATGCAGGTATATGTTGAACTTTTATAGCCTGGAGCAACCAGCTTGTTGCTCTACCAACTGTACCACTACATCTCCAATAACTAATGTGAAAGCTAGCTTAGGTAGCTATGTCCATTACTCTACTAACATAGATGAAGTTGCACCTTCAGTGTGAGGTAAGGATTTGAATTCACAGATAGGAGGCTGAGCTCTCTAATCCTTTGCGGTGTGTTGATTTACTGTGGGCCTTAACTCTGGAATGAGTCTGCTGGATGTTCAGGCGGACAAAGCCACAACAGGGCAGGTGTGACAAAGCTAGTACAGGCAGAGACCAGCACTCTCTTCAGATCCAGCTTCATGAAGTCCTCTTCCTTCACTCGCAACAGTCCTCTGCGGAGGAATCCAATCCTTCCTGCTTCCTTCCTTCAGCTGCCTAATAACTGGAGCATCCCCACAGAGTCACTGAGCCCCGTCTTTACCCTTCTGAGTCCCGGTGGTAAGTGCCTCTGCCCTCATCTCAGTGTCTGCTCCTGCCTCTCCTCACTGCAACCCACATTGCACATTAAGTCTGCCAGCATTTCTGCTCAGTAAGGTATAATTCAGGAGCAGAAAGAAAGATAATGCAGCATATATTAAAGACAATCCCATTTTCACTGGAAGATAATGGGAAAACAATTGTTCTTCACAGACCAGACTGAATAGGAGCAGATAATTAACAGGTCAGTCTGTTAGCAAAATGCAGATAAACAACCTGTCTACCCACATATTTTGGCTTTTAAGTCTCCCTTGTGATTTAGGTAGAGACATGTTTTACGGAAGAATGCACAGATAGAAATATATATTGGTAACAAAGGATACTGATTAAATACCAAAGAGGTGCTATTACCTTTGAGGAGCACATTGCCATGGTTGGAATGCTGCATTCAGTTGACATTCATAATTTAACAATCAGGAAAGTCACACAAATGGTTCAAGGTGAGGAAAGCATGCCCTAAATGGAGACGGTGTTTAATCCAGTAGTTCGATTAGTGGGAAGGTTAGGAGAAGAAATAATTCCCTTTAAGGGCGGGCCCGGCTAGGAGCCAGCTGGTGTTGGCTTCATCGGGCATGGGAGAACCTTCTGGCTCCTACTCACAGAATCTGCCCCTGCATCTACACCCCCCACCCCCAAACTTTGCCATGCAGATGCAGTACACCAATTAAAACATTCATCCCACTGATTTGGGATCTTCAAGTTGAGACTGAATTACGAAAAAAGGTCACTGAAAATAATTGTTTTACATTGAGTTTGAGACCCTTCCAGCACACATCTCAGCTTAAGCCTAACACTGCCCAATCAATACTGAGTCAAAGAGTAATTACTTCAATCCGTATTTTTAAATTATCTCAGCTATAAGCTAAGTTCTTTAGAGGATGGAACAAAACATGCTTGCATCACCATTAAAATGCTCAGGGCACTTTCTGTTGAACATTAAGATAATTATAATAATAAATATTATTGTTTCAGAATTTTGTATCTCCTCGGTGAGTTGAGCAGGATTTAAATTCCCCTTGGTACAAAATTGGGCAGACATATTCATGCATGTGTGATTTGCTTTGGCTTGGCTTCCTTGTCTGCAGCTGGAGACAGGGTAGAGAACAGTGCAGGTCAGCATGCACCAAAGTAGACAGAGAACATATATTCTTAGAGACTTTACATGTCTGTGTTTACAGCACACACCAGGCTGGTGTTCAAGAAGAAATCACAGGGATTTCTTCCATCCACCCTTTGCACCTTTTTTTTTGCTCAGATCTTGCTAGCATTCCCCAGCTACTCCTTTTCAGCAGCAGCCCTGGCTTTCCCTGCGCATGCAGCATGTTACAGGTAAGCCTTCTGAGAAATGAAGATCATCTTGCTCTTAAGCTATCATACTAATAGGATGCTCATATCATGGCACATAGTACGCATATGCAAACTTGCTTTTTTTTCAGGCTAGCCAGACGAGGCCAGGCCTTAATCCCACTTGTACATGACTTCTGTAATCAAATTAGCATAACCTGAGTACATTGTTACACAGTCTGGTGTGGAGCTGGCTTGTATCCTGCTAACTGGAAAGCAATTTTACACCTGCCTGACATCTATTCTCTATACATAGAGACATCCAGGTAGGTTTTAATAACCAGCCCCAGCCTTTCATGCAGTTCAAGGCCAGGGGAGACCATGACATTTATTCTGACCTCCTTTATATTACAAGTCCTAAAACAAGGATGCCAAGTTAGTAGATACATTTGACCTTCATCTCCCTATGTTTCAGTGTCTCATCTGCAAAACAAGTCCAGTAATAAGAGATCCTGCGTTCACCTCAGTTAGGTGATGTGAAAATGAAATACATCCGTATTCAGAAGGCAGAGCATTGTATCAATAAGGCTTACAGTAAAATACAGGAGAAAGTTAATGACTTTGAACCATGTGTTGTACATAAGGCAGGAGGATCACTTATGGTGGAAGGAGGAAGATAAATAATGAATAACTTTTCTTTTAGGGAGTGTAGTCCAACCAAGGCCATGAAGGAGGTACAGCTCCTGTAAAAAGAAAAGCAAGATGTGATTCTCTAACCTCAAAACTCAGGCACATAACGGATGCCAGAATTAGATGACCAGGGAAACCTCCCTTTGACTTTTTCCAATTGCAAATTTGCACCTACAATGGTGTTCTTTGAAAAGTAAGAGGAGGGGAGTGTTGTGTCCATGTGCTATTATACAAAGACTGCTCTTGTTTGACTGGGTTTCTTCCCTTTCCCACAGCTGTTGTGCCTGTGGGTATTAATGGCTTTTCTAGAATGGTTTTCAATCCCCTTGTGATTTTCAGGTCAGATCCTGCATCTCTTTCCAGTGTATATACAGAGCTGCATCTATTCTTAGTCATAAAGACCAAAATCAGGGAACATAAGTTTGATTTGCATGAAAAATTTGTTACAGATTATATTAATGATCATCCAATCAACATCAGCTTTGAGTCAGATTAACATCTAACATCATTATTAGGTTTTGCAGCTATGTAAATGATTTACCCAATAAAGTTTATACTATCCTAAATAGCTATTCCTGTTGAATTTCAGTTAGTTTTGGCAATTCTCTAATACTGCAAGAAAAAGAAAGTCCACCCCTGTGGGCACCTCTGCGGTGCCTAAACATTTCAACCCGGTAGGGAATTAATGTTTGCACATGACAGCAGTCTCCTTGCCATTTTGCCTAATCTCAGAGACACCACAGAATGTCTCAGGCGGTGGTTCTGGTGTTCTTTCAGTTCTTCCTGTTGGGATTTCATCACAAAACAGGGAGAAGAGCCAGTATCTCCAAGGACTTTGGTTTCCCTCCAGGACTCTTCCCTTGCCCGACTGGAACATATGTTACTAAATTGTGAGTGGGTTGCTGAAAGTATGTGTCACTGTTCCTTTAATTCATGCACATCCGCAGTGCAGATGATTTTTACATAAAATAGCTCTTCTAGGCTACAGATTTGGTACTTAATGCCTTGGTGGGTTAACTCATGAGCAAAAACCATTGGATGTGTCTCCTTATTTAAAACATTTATGTCAGACTAGCTGCAATAGTTATACAACTAACATATTTAGTGTATTTGTCATTAATTTTCAAATAGTATTCTTCTCTGTGAAGAAAAATATCTGAGTAAGTGCCAATTAACTCCAAAGGAAATTTTGGATTTAACTCTATCCTTAGTGAATAGAGAACTTAGAGACTAAAGAACAGCTTTAAATCCACTAAACATTCAGTATTTGAGGGTACAGCCTTGCGCTGCCTCAGATCAATTACCAGCATGAACTTGCTTTTTTAACATTTTAAAAACCTTTAAACCTATAGACTAATGAGAATTTCACTGTTGTTTCACTGGAAAATAAAAGAAGAAAAAAAAAAAGATGCATAGCTACCATGGAAGTGAAACACTTGTGTCACAACAGAAGATACAGGCAAGATGTGAAGATGAATCTGTATCTGCCATTTAAATATATGCTGGGTATATATGTCTGTAGGTGAAATACACAAAGACCCAAATTTGAATTTTCAGATTGCAGAAAAGAGTACTCCTCTAAAAACCAACCAAAATATGCCATCAGTACTTTAATGAACACAAAAAGAAAGATACTTGAAATTCCTGACATTTCTGGATAACAGCACTGTCCCAAAGTAGTAGGCTATAAGGCTTAATCAGCCTTACCATGGTGAGACACACTGGAGGGCAGAGACATCTCTGATACACAAAGTGTTGCCATTAGGATTTTTACCTGGGACATGGGAATCCTACATTCTTAATCATTGTTTTTCTGTAGAGCATCTGAAAAGTTAAAAAGCACCAGTCTTATTACTTTCTTCAAACCAATAGAGAAAACCAACGCTCTTCTGTCTTCCAGAGCTATTGCCATGATAAATGTTTTTAAAGTTGCACAGTAATTTTGCAATAAATATTCCCTACAGTGACTTCAGACAAATCTGCTAACTACAAGGGTAGCTGAAAAACTGCAGGAGAACAATTCATAACAAATATACTTGCTCAGCCAGAGTTCACTTTAAAAATTTAGCCATAAACCAAAAGTCATCATAAAACTTGTTCCTGAAATTTATCTTTGTAAAGAAGACAGAAGACATTCTTCAGACAGCCAAAAAATGTTTAGCCCAAAAAGTGGGTTTCCTTCTTTGTATAGACAGAAATAAATGGTCAGAAGGTGTATTAATTTATTCTCATCTCCTTTATTTTCAAAAATGAATCTGATGCAACAGATGCAGAACATTTAAAAAAACCCCACTATATAGCTCTTTTTCTCAAGTGTGCTTCAGCACCAGATTCTCACTTGTCTCATAAAATGAACATTTTCACTGAAGTGCTCTTCAAATTATTTTATTAACCAGAAAGTTTTTCTGACTGTGTTGATTTCCAGTGCAAAGACAATTGGGATTTCTTCAGTAACCCAAAAGTGAGCTTCTGTGCGATGGGTGATTTTGTTCCAAAATTCAGAGGTGGAAAAGATTAGAGACTGCTTAGTCTAGAAAGACAAGATTCAGGGAAGTCAAGATAAGTCTTCAAAATATTTTAACTGCTTATACAAAAAGAAAATATTTTTTTCATTTTTTCCTTTTTATTTACTGTAGCTAAAATAAAAATAAATGTCAGCTTACTCAGCACAAAGTATCTGAGCCAGATTAAGGTCGAGAGCACATTTCAGGCAAACACCACTGAATTATTCAGACCTCCTGATTGTGAATTCATGGAGAATAGTTATGCAAAGAATCCAACCCTTCACTTGCCTCTTCTATGCAATGCATCTGTCCGACAGTTGGTCAGCCTGCTGGAGAAGCTGGACCTGCTGCTTGTGAAATCAGCTGCTATCCCAACAAAAGCCACCTAAAAAGTGACAAAAACTACTGGGTCAGGTCATCCTGTGCAATTTAACCCTGCGAGGACATACACATTTTCAACCTTCACCTGGAGGACTTGAGCATTTTCCAACGTTCCTTTAAGCCATTTCCTAGTGTGACCTATACTGGCCTAATTCTGGCTGAGTGCTGCAGCCCCGATGCATAGATACTGTGACAGTAACAAACTTTGAGGCATAGACCCAGTGAGCAGCAGATGGTTCCACTGATTTTACTACGGCATCTTTTGCTTGCAGTAGGAATCCTAAAACTAATTTTAATATGTCCTCAAACACACTCAAGTGAACAGTTTCTCTCATTTCTCTTGTTTTCGGTGGCAAGTTACTGTCCTCCCACAAGGACACAGACCCTGTGAGGAGACTAATTGGCAATCAGAGAAGAGGTGGTGCATCTGGAGACTGACAAGTTCTTCCCTTAAAGTGCTGGGCTGACCATGGCTGGGCGCCGGGTGCCCCCCCAGCCGCTCGGTCCCTCCCTCCTCAGCTGGGTCGGGCAGAGAAAATGCACCGACAGGCTGGGGGTGAGGGCAGGGGGAGATCGCTCAGCGGGTGCCCTCACGGCCAGCACCGGCCCCGCTCGGGGACACCGGCGGCACTGATTGCCAGCCAGCCCAGAGCGGGGCAGGAGAAACAACCCCCAGTGCCGCCACCCCTTCCCCCCAGCCGGCTCTGCCTGCCGGCGCGGGGCTGCGGCCCGTCCCGCACTCGCTGCCGCTGCCGCTCCTGCCCCCTCAGGGGCGGCTCCTCACCCCCCCGCGGGGTGCCGGCCCTCAGGCACGGCCCGCTCCTGCCCGGGGCCCTCCCCGGGCTGCGGGGGGCAGCTGCTCCCCCGGGGCTCCCCGGGCCGGGCCGGGGGGCACGGGCTGCCTGGCCGGGGGCTGCCCCGCGGGTGGGGGGCACCTCTGCTCCGGCGCCTGGCGCTGCCGCAGGATCTGTCCCTTGTCCCCGGTGTAAGCGGCGCCCCCCAGGCGGTGCCAGCGTGGCCGCTGGGCTGGGCCGTGGCCAGCGGCGGGCCCGGCTGGGAGCCGGCTGGCGTTGGCGCCATCGGGCACGGGGGAACCTGCTGGCACCTGCTCACAGGAGCCGCCCGGCAGCCCACAACGACAGGCCCTGACACGCAGGCCCCATACAACAGCTGGCGAGTCGACAGTCAGGGTTACACCACAAGCTCAACACTGAGTTGACTGAATCATACCCTGGAATGAAGTACTTGCTCTGCAAGGGAGAGTAACAAGAGGTGATTTGCATTTGAATCCTTCTGTTGTAATCTTTTACTTTTTTTTTTAATTATTTCAGATGATCTTAATTTTCTAATTCATATTCTAATAAAAGTGGTTGGGGTTCTTTTACTTTACAACCTTATTGATATTTGTGGGTGTTACTTACAGTGAAGGAAAATGTCCAAGCAAGTCCCATTGCCTATTCAGAGGAATTAAATGCTGAGTAAACGGTGCATAAGGAAGTTTTGACACCACCATGACAGTGGTGAAACACTACAATAGGTTCTGGGAGAACCTCCATCCTTGAAGATCCTCAAAATGCAAGTGGGCATCACCCTGCGCAACCAACGGTATATTTGAAATTTACCCCGTTTTGAGCAGGTGGAACTAGAGAGCTCCAGAGATCCTTCCCACCCAAACTCATGTAATTATTCAGTATGAAGTCGAGCTCACCTGGCCTCCAAGACAAGCCTGGTGCCAGCTTCCCTTTTGAGAAGGACCTTTAAATTGCCTGAGGTGCTGGTGAGCAGCTGTTTGCGCCAGCCTGGGAGCAGAGCAGAGAGCAGAGGGTGATGGACATGCACAGCCCACATGTCAGAAAAGCTTTCGCAAAATGCTGTAGGGCAGGGCAGTTGTCATCACCTGCTCACTCTTGCAGCTCCCCTCCAGGCACAGGAGTAAGATAGAAAGAATTTCTGCCTTGGGAGGGCACACAGAGTCAAAACACATTAGTCAAACCTCTAGAAAGCACATTTTATCCAAGCACTTTGTCATCTTTGTGATTAGTTGCCCCAAGCCTGTTTTTAATGTCACCTCTAGGATCTCATTAAAAATAGACCTCTTCAATGCCTGGGCTAGGTCTCTTCAGAGCTATATGTAGCATCAAGCACTCTTTTGAATGTTATATAAATATCCCTATCAGAGTCGGATTGAAAAGTTAATAAATCGAATACATTGTCCTCTGTGTAACAGAAGGGGACTGAATGCAGCATCCATTTAAAGCAAATCATGATGTGTGATCTGAAAACATGCAACATTAAGCATAGTCATATTTTAAATCACAAGAATCACTTTTGCAGGACTAGAGAGGTTATAAACCATTTATGTTTGTATTCCAGGAGTCCTTACAAAGCTTTGTTTTGAAAGCTTTATATTAACTTGTAAAATCAGCTCAGGAAAAAACTGTTTTGTCATTGTCACTACAATGGTGGCACCGCTTGTCTGCCTTCGTGCTTTGTTCTGTTTATAGTGAGAAACAAAAGTCCCAAGTCCTTTCTACCTAGCTGGGGTGCAAACTTGTCAAATGGGAATGATAATAACTCTGAAAACTAAAAAGCTCTGGAAGAAAACCCCAGGAATTTCCCTCTGACAAAGGAGGTCGTTACCCTGCCCACAGTTCCCTTTCAGCTGTGATGACTTGCCTTGAATCCCCCAAGTGAAGGCTTCCCAATTGCCGTTCGATGCCAGCAAATTTTGGATACCAGCAGAGGGTTATTCAGCAATTCTGAGCTTGTACATTATTTTTTTTTTAATCAGTGTACCGAAAAAGGAAGCTGACACACAGCTGTGAAGTGGGCTATTTGTGATTACTGGCAATATTTTTTAGTGTTTTGCCTTGGATTCTTACAACATTAACCAACTTTGGTGGTTATGTACAAATCTATGTACAATTTTTAATTGATTCATGTTCCTCATTGTCACCTTAGCAAATTTTAAAGACAAGGTCAAAGCTATTTTATTATCATTATGTTCAGCCTCCAATATCTTCCAAGTGTTCAGAGTTGTCATGGGAGAGAAGAGCTAAAACATTCTTTTAAAAGATTTGTAAAATTGCTTAAGAAAGCAAACAGCAAGATTTATTCTTCATATCACAAAATATTTCTTTTTATCCACTGGTGTCCTGGAGGACAGGAAGAAGTTCCTGGAGGAGAGGCTGTCTTCACTGGGCACAGCTAGTGGGAACCTTTTTAACTTTGTTCTTTTAAAATACCCAAACCCCTTATAGACAAGGTCAAAGCACACAAATCCACTTATTTTTCACATTCTCCTCTGTAGCAAACAGCATTAAAAATTGCATTAGTTCTATCTCCTTAGTAGCTTTGCCTCTGGAAGTAATATTAAAAACTATAACCCCCTTTCAGCTTTGCCTTTCATCAGTTGTATTAGTCTGTAAATTCATAACCAAAAGTGTCACTCCAGTTGGCATTAAGGCTTCATGCCCATGTCTCCAGTAAAGCTGACTTCAAGCCTAAGGGAGAGTTTAATGATGCCCCGGCCTGGGGCAGATGAGGGACATGTGGATGTTTTCTGCATTTGAATGAGGACCCTAATCGGGCAGCCTTGGAAGAAGGACCTTTTTGAAGTGCTAGCCTTTGGAACTGGCAGATGAAGTTAATCAGACAGATTTGCAGAGTCCCATATCAGCACGGACATTCTCTGCAATATCACTAGCAAAAATATCTCCCACTCAGCACTGAGCTTGGCACTGGGCAGTGGGAAATGGCCTTGAGGGCCAGAGAAAATCTGGCAAATTTTCTGATAACAAAAAATATATATGCAAACAACTCAGGTTTGTTGATTCTGCAGTATTCCACCTGGAACCTCTTAGTTTCAAATGAACATCATTACAGTCTCCTTCTTTCCTTTTCTTTTTTCCTCCTTCTAAGTTGAGGAACTTTGCATTTGGATGAATTTGGAACTGGACTTTAAGCTGGGGAACTGGCTGTTTACAGCATTTAAATCTCTGTGTCCAGCATGCCAGACTGACTGTCACAGAAATAGGGACCTCCCCTTCCCAAACCCATTCAGCTGGCAAGATACGGCAATGAGGGAAGACAATCCTGAAGCAAAGGTACCTTTTCCTAATGAGGATAAAAGTCACTGCTTAGCACTGGAGAAAACAGCAGCATTTTAATAGAATCTTATACTGGTAAAAGGGTTTCAAAGGAAGCTGGCCTGAGGCTGGAAGGAAGGAGATTGGACAACAAATTGAAGATAAACCAGCCTGAAAGCAGGAACTCTGTTACTTCCAAAAAATTTCCCTGGAGAATTTCAAGTATTCTTTGGTTTTATTCTATGTCAATTTTTAAAAGCAAAATTTATACATGAACTAGAGACTGCCTTCAGCTCCTGATTCAGACACACAGCCCATACATAGAAGGCTGCCCTGTTTTACTAAAAGAAGAACATGGGCATCCTGCTCACATACATGGGGACACCAGCTCTGTGTCCCCAAGCCTTTCACCGTGACTATGGACATCTTTTACAATATAATACAGCTACAGGTTGTAGTTCAGAGTTTGCTGTTCTCGTAGCAGCAAACCTGTCTATAACGATGTAGACACTGGAGTGCCATGTGTAAATCACTCATGCAGTCGTTGGCCGGCTCCACATCAGGCATTTTCATGTGAGGAAAGGGGACTATTTTACAGCCCCAGAGACTCTTCTTTTTGCCCTATAACTGCTGCAGCATCATAAAAGCTGAAGATCACAAAACCTTCTGGCTTATGGATGAGCAGATATGCAGCCAGGACACATCTGTTTAAGCTACTGAATGCCCTCGAAGCTTTGCTGAAGGCTGCACAGGAAAGATCAGGAAGGAGGTGATAGTAGTACCACATCAAAGAAGAACCTCTGGTTACTGAAATGTTCGCAGTACATTAAAGTTCCCCAAAGCTACATAGAGATACCTCTCACTGATGGACACATGCTACTGATGCACTTAGGGGAGGACTAGAGTGCCATTTCTTAAGTTGTGTCTATACGTAAGATAATGGAAAATATATTAAATGGACAGAATGGAGCTTTATTTTAAAAAAAAAGAAAGAAAGAAAGAAAAAAAGGTCAAAAGATGGCTGCATTTCTTTGAGCCAGGTCCACCTGACCCGTGCAGACAGTCTCCATGGTAAGACAGTGTACTGGGAAAAGTGCAAAGGTTCTCCCTGACCTTTTACAGCCTTCTTCTTCCCCATCTTTTAATCTCAGGCTCCAAACATTTTCCCATTCTCCCATTTCCCACTTAGATACACACTTTCTTCTGTATTTGACTACCACGGATATTCATCTTCAGTCTTCTCTTGCTTAAAACAAAATGGTTCAGTTCTTTCCAACTTTCCTCATTGGGCATGTTTTTTTAGGAACTACTCTTTACAAAAGTAATTTTTTTCAAAGATAAATGTTTCTGAATGTGTATTTTCTTTGTAGACACCAACATAGCAACACAGACCATAACCTGTTAATACTTCCTTCCCTTCAGAAACTGTTCTGTAAAATTCATGGCTCACCAGAGACCTTCCTAAGCCAGACAACCATCTGAGGAAAAAATTGCTTACGATGGCTATGTCATGAAGTCCCAGAAATCCACAAGAACAAAGAACATTTCCTGGCTAATAATGTTTTCTCACGAGACCAAGCATAGCTCAGTTCTCTGAAACCATGGAAAAGGCACTAAATTAAGCCTGAACACTGAAGGGAGTATATCTGAAAGTGACTGGAGGAGGAAAGGAAGAGGCAGTGCTAATGGGCTGATCAACAGATGTTTTATGAAGAGCTACCACCTCTTAAATCACAGTATATGACTACTTATTTAAGCTTCACAGTTCTAGAGGTGTACTGAAATCTGTCATCTTTACTCATGGCTGGCTGGATACTGAACATTATTTTGGTGATACTGACATGGCTCCCCTGGACTTGATTTCAAAGGAGTTTCATAACTTGGCCTGAAATGCAGAAAAGACCCCAGAATGGCAACAACACTGCATACTTCTCTCTAGTTTTGCATTACTGATTTTCCACTATGTTCTTTTTCTAACTGAAAAGAGACTAAGTCGTCTGTCTTTTTAATATATATTCTTTGCACTCACTTAAGGAAGGAAATATCATCAGCTATAACTTACCAGCTCTTTCTCAGCTGCCTGCTTCTCAGTCAGGTTCTTATTTCTTGCCTTATTAACCTTTAACCTTAAGATAAAAGGGCTTAATGATCTATTTGTTTATTTGTTTACAGGAGATGAATGATTTCTGAACCTGGTTTTGTAATCTCTGTAAACTCCATGGTGGAAAAAGAGAGATTAATATTAGCATCCTTATAAAAATTGGGGATCTTCACGAGGAAAAATCCTCAGCTTAGCGGTATTTCTCTGCAGTGGAAAAGTGTCAGACTGCTGACCCATCCAGAGACCTGACAATGAGTCACCTTGTCTCAATGGGCATAAGTTACAGAAAGTGGTATTGATTGACTTTAGTCATGATGCATAATGCATTAGTAAGGGCATCATTAACATGCATTGCTCCTGAACACACATCAGTTATTGCAGTGAGCGTTCACGTAGCCTTAGATTTTGTTGTTTCAGAGCTGCCATGGTTTAGCTTCAGCCAGCAAAGAAATACCACACAGCTGCTTGCTCACTCACCCCCCACCTCGCCCCATCGGTGGGATGGGGAGGAGAATTAGAAAAAAGTAAAATCTGTGAGTTGAGAAAAGAACAGTTTAGTAATTGGAGTAAAGAAAAATGTAAAATAATAAACATATTAAAGATGATTATGATGATGATGGTGGTGGTGGTGGTGGCAGTGTAATAAAAAGGGAGATAACAGAAAGAGAGACACAATGCCCAAGAAAGACAAATGAGGCACAATACAATCACCCACCACCCGCTGACCGGTGCCCAGCCAGTCCCCCAGCAGTGATCGGCCCTCCCAGCCAGCCCCCGCCCCCCCCCCCCCCCCAGTTTATATCCTGGGCATGACGTTCTATGGTATGGAATAGCCCTTTGGCTAGTTCAGGTCAGTGTCCTGGCTCTGCTCCCTCCCGGCTCCTTGTGCAGCCCCTCGCTGGCAGAGCACGGGGAACTGAAAAGGCCTTGGCTTAGGGTAAGTACGACTTTGCAACCACTGAAACATCAGCATGTTATCAACGTTGTTCTCCTGCTAAACCCAAAACACAGCGCTGTACCAGCTACTGGGATAACTCTATTCCAGCTGAAGCCAGGACAAGAGCGTGAGGCTAGTTTAAGCCAGTATGTGTTCCTTCCCATTTGCAATGGGGCTAAGGACATGGCCACAAACATCTGCTGTGGCCCAGATGAGGACAAATGATCCATTAAACAGAAGTAATTTAAATGTTTGTGGCTATAAATCCATGAAGTTGTGTTGGAAGAAAAGCAACAAATTTGAATTTATATATGCAGCATAAACTTAGTCGGGCTTGACAAAGTGGAGTTAGATGATTGCTGGCTGGGATGTTCATATAGAAATATAAAACGTTTTTGCACTCATTTCAGGCAGAGAACTGGAATAACGCTCCCATGTTACTCCATTTTGTTAAGATAGTGTAAGTTTCTTTACTGAAATATGTAAAAATAAGCCAGTCTACTACTGCAGCCCAGATATATGTACTGAACTGAGAGGTACGTGAGTTTATTTACATTAGGCTTCCCTGTACAATCACTGGAGGAAGCCAGGCATCTCCTGAGGCAGATCTTAGGAGGGCCAAATCAGTCACCTGCCAGAAGGGTATTCAGCAGAGAGAAAAAAGGTGACCAGCTTCCAAATTTAGCCATCTAGTTTTGTATTTGGAAATATGAAGGTGGAAAATGCATCACTTTCCTTGTTGGTTTGCCAGAGTAACTCATGACTGTGTAATGAGTTTCATTAATCCCTGCAGAGCATTGAGATGGTTAAAGCCAAGTACAGCTGCAAGAAGAAAAATGGTTTGGATGCTGGGAATAAAAGAGTACTCAAAGCAAGGTATGAATGAAGATACTCAGGTCTTAATTGCCTTTAAACTGAGAAGTGCAACTCATGAAAGTGATAAGAATCTCCTTATTTCACACCAACCTTCTAGTTGGCCTGATTTTCTCTGATTTTTCCCCAAACATGAGCAGAAGCAGAGTTCTTCAGTGTAGGTGTGGTACACGCCCCCCTATTTCACCAGCTGTCTTCCAGCACACAGTGTCGGAGTTATGATGCCACTATAAGTCTGACAGTCCTGAAATGAAAGACCTGCATAGCTGGGTAAGTAATTAAACAGAGACAGTGGCTTACATAGAGGTAAGTCGATAAGTACAAATGGCTTGAACAGTACTTATTAAATGTCCTTTTTTAAATCTTTGACTCAAATTCCTCTCTGGCTCCAGTGATAAACTCTTACAGATTTATATGTAAAGCATATTCATTTTAATATTGCTAGAGAGACCTCAAGGAGACAGAGAACCAGTATTGCCTACGCAGGCAAGCTCAGTCTGACCTATGCTTCAGAGACAAATTTGTCATCACAAATACTTCATTTTCTTCTTTCAAATACATACTCAACATCATTGTAATTTTAACATTTCACATCCCTGTTCAGAAAACTAGATTAAAAGACTACAGCTTTCAGACCAAAGAATATAGAATAAATGAGGGTATATTTTTTAAATTCCTAGTGTACAAACTATGCCTTTACTTTTGTGTCTCCGTGGTCTTGTACAAAGCCTTTCAGCAAGATACATTCAAATGAGGAAGCAACAGATCCCAATCCCAAAGTACAAAAGAGGAGCAGTGATTAATTCTGTTCTCTCCCACTGAATGAGCAGGAGATTTTCAGAGCTGATATTTCCACATGTAAAAATTTCCACGTGAGACTTCCACATGTACCCTCATGATTATCCAAAAGTTTCCCTGAATGAAGAGACAATTAAGGCAACTGATGAGTGCTGCAGTATGTGATGATCTTAGAGTAAGATGGGCATCTGGAATTAAGTGGAGATCTAAACAGTTTATACAGAATCAAAGATGAAGTCAACAGCTAAACTTTTTTTGGCTAGACCTATGACTCGTTGGTAGCAATTTGATGTTACAGCTGCCAATGAGAGGTTTCTTGCTGCCCTGCTGGTTTGCCTAAAGTGCAGCAAGTGGATATTCAGATAATATCCACTGAGTCAACTGTAGAACAGTGCACTGGCAAGCACACAAGGGACCACCAAGACACTGCCATTGGATCCCTGCAAAGAAGGGACAGGAACTCTTAAACACTCATAGGTCTGCAGTGTGACACCACACCAGCAAGCTGTCATGAATCTGGCCACTGGACATGAATTAAGTCAGCCTCTTCTGTGAAGTGGTATCTCATGGAAGACTACCAGCAGAGATGACTGAGCCAGTGAGAAGATTTCTGCAGTGTACTTTCAGCAGTCCTGCACTGTTCCAGGCACAGGACATCTGCTCCTTACTTTTCTTAAAAGAGGACAGCCATGCAAACATACATATCGTTTCCCCCACAGGCAGGAACTCCATACTAGAGCCATGAATTCAATACTGGAGCAATAAACTGACAGATTTGCTACACATCTTTAAATCTGTTCAAAAATATTTTAAATTGCAGTTAACCCTCAGTCCGATTTGTTCTCAATTCTAAACCAGAAACAGGATCTTATTCAAGTGGATCAGCAATCTGTCTTTGTGATTCTGCTTAATCTATGCTGTTAACAGTTTCCTTACTCACAAAAGACTGTGGAATCAGCCACGATCTAATGCTGTCAAGAAGCAATATGTTGGGAGGTCATTTTCAGGGATGTGTTGCTCTTAACGGACTTTACAGTGAGCTTATGTGACAGACAGAATAGATGTTGTCAGATGACATGAGATTTTTAAAGCCTGTCAGCAAATTCTATATTTTACCAGTCATTTTCTACTCTGAAGGATGTTCTGTGTATCTGTCTAATTACAGAAAAACTGTACAGATTGTGTCAAAACTTCCCACTATTATCCAAGCTGTACCAGCCATGGCTGACAAAACACGCACACCTCCTAATTAAGAACATTATAAAACTGACTTATTTAAATTAAGAAAACCTCCCAGCCTTCACTTTTTGACAACTTACTCTGAGATTTTTGTAGAAGGAGGAGGAAAGCAAGAATATTTTAGATTTATTCCTTCATTTCTTAACTGTATAGACCACCAAAATAAGACACAATTTGCAAACAATGTGTCAGAAAGAAAGCCTTTGGCTTGACAGATTGCAGGGCATAGCACAAAATAAAATTGTGTTGTTCTGAAGATCTGAAGTACAGGATGTAACATGCTTAAAATGCTTCATTATTTTAAAGAGCTCCAAATGCTTAGACATCTCAGGTGATAGCTTCATTCATTCATCCGTTTAAGTTAATGGCATGTTTTCTCTTGCTGAGTTCTTGTGTGAGCAGAATGCACCTTTGCTAATGGTACAGGAGAACTTCTAGCTTAGCTTTCTGAAATTGCAGTGTGTGCTGGGAACAATGTGAATATAGGGAGCGATTCCATCTGGCTTCCTTTTCTAAATAGTGCAGTTGACTTTCGTTTTGTGGTTACAAATGTACTTTGTGAGGTGGGCACTATTTCAAGCACTTACAATTGTGTTTTCCAGTCCTAGTTTGGAAGTTTTCATTTCCAGTCAGCTCCAGTTTGATGATGAAGAATGACCAAATTATGCACCTAAAAGGACTTCAGCACAGTTCTGGGTGACTTGTGTGTGTTCTAGTTTTCCAGGACCAGGACTATGCCAAATTTGTTGGCCAAAACTGTAAAAATGAGTGAAAAATGGAGCTCTGCAAAGAAACTAAATGCGGGTTTCATGTCTAAGAACTGTTGAGACGATAAGGAAGGGAAGAGGCTATTACCTCAAAAAAACAAAATGGATGTAAAGATTCAATTGAGCACCAGAAATATTTTTACAAACAGATTAAACTTATTTCACAGCATCACTTCCCAAGTCAGTTGTAAAAGAGACACAAAAATAACAAAACTCATGACCTGAGAATAGCCCGCCTTTGCACAGCAGGGCAGAGGAGATACCAAACCAACATATGGCAACTTATGAATGAGCTGCAGTCAGATGGTAGAGCTCAACTCCCGCCTCACCCATGGGCAAGAAACCCCCAGCATGCACAGGCAGGCAGCATCTTGCCTGGGTGCAAGGCTCGGGGACAGGCTGTGCCTGGAGATGCCAACAGCCATACCCACTATTTGTTGCACCAGCCTCGTGTTCTCAGGTCAGTCTTTTCTGTCACTGGTGAATTTGCAGTCAGTGAAGTTTTGTTTAGGTTTTGAGTTGAAGGCAGTCAGCGGTGACAGCATGACTGACTGAATAAAACCTATCCAGTAGTGTCACAAAGTAGTATGCCAATGAATGCTGGTAGTGGATCATCCTCCATTTCCACACTGTTATTCTGTTATTCCTCTTTCTCTTTTTTCTTTTTTTTTTTTTTTCTTTTGACTTTTGAGCATTAGAAGCATGTGACATTGAAGCACAAGGGATTGACTGGGATAAGCAACTAATGAGTCCAAAGGTTTTAGATCCAACACTGGATGTACGAAAGGAGAAAGGAAACTCCTCTTGCTCCAAAGTAGGTATTCACACAGGAGATAGTCCTTCCAGGCTCCCTCTGTTGACAGTAAAGAGAAAGAAGTGCTTTCTGGCCTCAATTTTCACAATACATTTACCAGTAAAAACCCCTTTCCAGGCTGTATGATTATTTCATAAACTCTTAGGAACTGAACACTTTTCACCTGAAGGAAGAGAATTAATTGATGAAAAAAGCCATGAACGTAAGGTTTCAATCTCAACACACAGCGCTGAAAGAGTGTGATGACAGGAACCTGAAACACCACACACCTCTTTCCAGGTGCTTTAGATCCTCTAGAAAAAAAAGCTTTAAAGCCTCTAATCTAATAATTTGGCATTGGGGGGTTGGTGGCAGGTGAGGTAGCTTATGATTAGACTTCTTTGGTATTGACGGGAGTTGCCACAATTAATGTTTTTATTTATTATAAACCTGGGAACATCTTCATAGGAGACACTGTGATGATGGTCCGGTCAGCTGCTACTCACAAACATGCTCTACAGTAAAGATTCACAGAAAAAAAAGTGGTGTCTAGTTCCACTGATGCAATTATATGATTCCACAATTTAGTTTAACTTGAAATCTCTCTTTCAGAGACTTTCTGGATGTATCTTTCTCCTTCTTGGGCAATCAGCTGTGGTTAAGGCTCCTTATCACAGAATGGCATGGCACTTGTCAACTCTTCAACCTACCTGCTTGGGAGGAAAGCTAACATTACAATGGAGTTTCTGGACTTGGAGACTTCACAGGATGAGCTCTCACTGGTGTTAATTATTCCAGAGGGAACCAAGTAGGATTGGACTTCATGACACTCTAAAAACCAAACCTGGGCCCTGATCAGTGTAAAAGCTGCATTAGCATCTTTGATCATCAAGTGGGGCTTTTACTTACCTTTTGCAGAGGTCACCAGACTTCTAAGTAAAAAGCACCAACCACATGAGTAATACAAGGATTAGAGCAGCTCTGTAAAGCTCAAAAAAGAACCCCAAACATTTTAAAAACCGTCACTGAAATTAGGTTGTCAGAACTTACACTGTAGTTATAATTCCATCATTTTTCATATCACTATAAGAACACTAAAATCACAGACAGTTAAATAAATCTGATCACAGGTCAAAGGAAAGAGTTTTCCTGGACAGCCCCTGCATCACAGATGCTTTGAAACTTTGACTTGCAAAGAATAAGGGAATTGTCCATTTTAAGTAGCTGAGCAACGTGGGATTTTGTATGGGTGAATAGCAGAAACCTCTCTGCAAACTGGTAGGCTCCCTGTAAATTTTAGACTGCCTTTTTTTTGGTAGAGAGACACATCTATATTTGGGTCATCCAATTTTTTCCTATTTTCTGCAAAATGGTTTTTGGGCTTCTATATCCCTGGCTGTTCTACCAATGGGAGAAGTGATGCACTTTCCTCCAGCAGCAAAAGCTAATTCAAACAGCAATGCAGTAGCAAACAATGGAACATAACATGATGGAACCATTCAAAGATTTCCTTCAAGAAAATGGTATTAATTTCAAAATCCCCAGTCAAAAAGACCTCAAATTAGATTTCTGGTTAAGGTTTACAGTGCTGAAGGAGATTAATAGGGGCTTTAGACAAGCGCTCAGCAGAAACAGATTTAGAATGAAAACCTCCAGGCTTCAATCCGTTGTCTTCCAGAACTCCTTTCAGCCAGAGAGAAAATGTCAGTCTCAAATGTTTTGCCGAAAGGCAGCTGTCCAACTTCAGGCCTGTTAGTATCTCACTGGCTTCTATGGATTCGCTTTGCAGCCCTTAAATACAGGCAAATCCAAGTACAAAGCACATGAAACAGGTGCTATAGTAAACTTACTATGAATAAAGTAAAGCTCCAAGAAATATTTAAGTCTTAAAAGTGACAAAAGTCAGTGTCCTGTGATACACAAAAAGAATTTGGAACAAGTATTGCTGAACAATGAGAAACGCCATTTTTTAAAGAAAATATTCACATATATCTATATTTTTTTATAACCCTGTAATACTAATTAAAGTAAGTTAAATCCTAAACTGAGTAGTCTCTGAAAGTTTGTGATCAATAATGATTTTTCATTGTATTTTCCAGGCTCTTGATCTGTAAAAGCTGGATACGTCTAACAGAGAAATAACTAAGAAGAACAAGGTTAAAGGAATTTGATTTGCAAGAAGGTAGAAGTACAGGGGAGAAACTACAAAACTTCAATAATCTTTTGATCACATTTTGACCTGAAAATTCGTATTAAAGCAATTCGGAAGCCTTGACGAAAAACACTTTGAAATCTAGGTGAAGAAATGTTCCATTTCTGAGGTGGATCTGTCCTTCTCAATCAAAATGAGTGAAAGCATGACAATGAAAAAAACATCTGCCTTGTTCAAAAACTTACACATTGTTTTCATCATTTTCTCTCATTGTTTTGAATACTATATCGAGTGAACCTGATGTTTGGAAAGAATGCGAATAGGTGTGAGATGCTGAGACTCTTTTTGTAAAACACAGCGGTTTTTAGTCACAGACCAAGTGCTAACAGAACAGCAAATACTGCTATTTCACCATACCTACAATAAAGTTTTTCTGATTGCCTGAAGATGGCAAGTGTTAGTGTCCAACCCAGCAAATAACAGAATCATTTTCTTCATTATCATTCTTTCTTCATACCTTAAATAACCAAGAAACTGCAAAATTAATTTTACATAGTGTGGAATAGTCTAAGAAGAACAAAACATATTTCATTTCACATTAAGACGTTGCTTACTCAAGGAGTCATAACTCCCCTTATCCTTGCCCTGCTGATTTCAGATGAAGACACAATGTCAAGCTTTTCCCTAGTTTTATTATATTTATTTATTTTGTACTCTAAGTATTAACTAGGCAATCTCTTTTGGAGTTCATAGCATGTTGCTCACTAATTGTACGACTAATGATTTGGGGCAGTCTTGCATAGTCTGATGATTTTAACACTCATCTAACAGCTACAGAAATATGATAAAGTCTTTCAGCTGTTGTTCAAGACAGTTGATTTACTTTTGTCTGAAGAGAAAGAACATGACCCTAAATGCAGAAATTAATTGTTTAATGGGTTTTATCCTACCTGCATAATATCAAGCTATAAGTAGTTATGAAAATATCTTCTTGAAGTATGGAATCCTGATTCCTGGCGCTGGAGGTGTTTCAAATGTTGAAAATGTCAAACATGTTTTTTCTTCCCATTTGCACCTTCAAGTGCAGCTGTTAGGCTCACAGAGACAAATATTTCCTTCTGATTTTGCATGTCTCTTTTAGATGCTGATCCATACTAGTACTGCTAATTAAACTGCAAAGGTATTCAAAACTGCTACTAACAAGCATGTGAAATGTTCTCAAGACAAACTGCCTTGTGAACTGCAGAAAAGAATTACAGCTTCTTTATTTCCGTTTTTCCTGAATTAGCTAAGCAACTGCTCCCTTCAACTGAGCCTCTCACTTTTGATGCACATAGAAGCAGGAATAGCTGCTCCTTGGGTAATGAATATAGGCAGTCTGAATTTTTCCTCCATTGTAACCTCCCTTCTAGGAGCTACATGCAGGATTTTTTAGGAATGTGAATGTTGGCTGACCTGATGTTGTCCTATCCCTACTAGCTATCATGTGTAGAGTTACTAACTGTTACTAACGCAAGTACTGCACACAGCAGGCCAGCATGGGTTGTATCACCTCAAAGTGACATAACTTGGGAACTAGTGAACAAAATCCTGCTGCTGCTTCTAACCAGGAAATTTTTATTTTCTTGATGCATTCCCAATACATTATTCAGAGATCCTGAGGAAAAAATACGTACCTCCCTACAGTGAATAAAACTGATTAATTTTTCCCTCCATAGCTTCATTGCTCCTTCCATGGTCATATGAAAGGCAAAAATCTTAGCAGGGGTTGGGTTATGGATTTCCTGAGGGTCAGAGGCATCCTAACCACGGTCAGTATGGTAGTGCCTAAGGACCAACTACATCCATAGTCTCGCTGTGGTAGGTACAATCCTTATTGCAAAGAGATGATACCTAAATAAAGGTAACACAGAGAGAAAAGAAAGGATTGAAATTGCAAATAGAATAAACAATGGAGTGATAGCAGATGTCACATTAGTTGGATGAGTCTGTTTAGGAAGTGAAAGGACACTGAAGGCAACGATGAGCTCAGAGCTGAAGCCACAGCCCAACTCTGTAAGCACACCATTGTCTGTACTGATTTTCCAATCAAGGGTTTAGTTTTCAGTGCTGAAGGATATCTTACACCAAGAAGCTGAGACAAGGAGGGGTTTGACAGAAGCCAGGGAGTATCTGACTTGAGAAGGCAAGTAGCTGTCCAAAGCTGTGTTCATATTGGGTCTGAGCAGTAAGATCTGTACTGCTTTGTCAGCCATCATACCAATTTACATTTATAAGGTAGGTTTTTAGCTTAGGTACTTCATATTCGATTGGCTTAATGTCAGTTTGGATCATTCTTTTTCATTGTGTTCTCTTTCACACAGTGCCAATACTAACTGGTGGTGTCAGCCATAGATAATTGATCTCTCCTGTTTAAACTTCAGCTAGTTTGCTCCAGGTTGCAGTGGGGAAATCTTGCAAAGCATGTATTTTCTTAGAGAGCTGGGAAGAAGGATTTAGAGGAGGCAGTACCACATCATGAAAACGGCAAGACTTTAGCTGCTGTAACAATGTCTGGAGGTTTCTGCAGCAGATTGCCTATTTCTGTGGATCCTGTAAGACCGAATTCAGAGTCTAGACTTAGAAACTGATTTCCTTGTTGAGTGCTTTCAGAATCACTGACTCACAAATACAGGTAGACACAAGCTCACATTACAAGCTTAGAGCTTCTAAATCTTGCTGAAAAACTTCAACATAAAAGAGGCTCTTTTCCTAGAATTTCTGACAAAACTCCTTCATTCAGCATGCTAAACAGGTAGTCTCTATGGAGAACTAGGTTGCAAGTCTGTTACCAAAATTTGCAATACACTACAGGAAATGCTATATAACAGGGTAGCTTAAAGCAGGAAAGGCAAGCATGGCAAATACTTCAGAACATTCACAGGCTCCTCTGTGCTCACAGGCAATTGTCAGTTTACACTCCCTTGCTAACAGAGATCCCTGGGTTCATAATTGCTGGTTTTCAAGATCTGAGAATCCCAAACGTGTCCCTAATTAGCCCAGTGCCTTCACCCTATAATTATATTAATAGAAAAGACTATTTTTTCAACGTCAAAATGAGGACCTGCAGACTACAGTGGCAGGTTTCTTCTGAAATGTAAGATAACGTGGGATGGTTTCACGCAAAACAAAAATAAATTTGTAGAAGTCTAGAATACATGCAGCAGAGACAGTTGACCACTCTTCCTGCCCAGCAACACAGATGAGGCATCCTTTTGTGTGATTAGTGATTATAATCTACTAAAAGTGTCAGAAATCATGATGGTTTTCATTTGTAAACCTATTTTTGTTTTTCCTTTTAAAAATTTATTTTTGCCTCTGTTAACTGACTTTAAACATCCAAGGAAACAATGTGTTTGTCTAACCTGTTCTCATCACACATTGATCACTGAGAAGTTACTGAAGGCAGAGAAACAGCTCAGCATCACAAATCTCTGTTTAAATAATAAGGGTGGGGGTGGGGGGGAGCGGTAAAAAAAGCCAAGGTCTCCAGACAGAATTAATCTGGTTTAACCTTTAATTTTTTTTTTCTTCCCAGACAGTCATACATGATCTAGTCACCCAAGGCTCTTAAGAATTAAAGGAGAGAACTAGGCAATTTTAAATCATGAATCATCAGACCTACTTTACACACCTGCACCATGAACTGACTCATCCTCCAGATTCATTTCAGTATACCTACTTGATTCCCACCAGCTGCTAAGGAATCCTACAGTCATTAGCTCTGATGTAAACTTTTGCATTTCACCTGTCCACGTAGAGTTTGTGTCCTTCCTTTAGCAGGAGACTGATCGCAAAGCTGAGATTCTCACCTCCCAAATGTTCATGTTTTGTGGAAAGGACTGAAGAGAAGGCAGTTGTGAGACTATTGAGGAGGGAAAACATGTGGGTTTTTTATATTTTACTCTCTGGTCACTTGCAAGGAGAAGCTCTTTCTTCCAGAAATTAAGCAAAAGTTCCTCCATAGAAGCATTCCTCTCCCTCCTGTGTAGCCAATCCAGTTTACAGAAAATACCTTGAGTGGTAAATCACTGAAGTATTGTCTTTGAAGAGGGGTGGAAGGCACAGTAATTTTCCTTATTGTGACAGAAGAATTTCCTTGTCTGCTCCCTGAGTTCCCATTGAACGTATGGGTAGGACACGGATTTCTCCAGTTTCAACACCTCGGAGGTGTTGAGCATAGGTAGTCTAAAACTCCCCAACTCAGAAAGGAAGTAGGTTGTTATCAGAATCTTCAGCTTGTGTTGTATTAGCTTTAAACAGTAAAAGAGACTTTACTAGCCAACAACAATTACTCACCACCAATTTAGGCTTGCTCCAAGATTTTAATCAGCTAGCTCAGATAGCTGACTATCACTACCAAGCTTCTCCCACAATAGCAAATAAAATCTGATTATAAGAAATTTATATAGAAGTGAAAAAAGTCTGTTTTGCAGGCTAAGCAGCATGTAGAGAAGGATCAATACTATTTTGTTGGTTTTTGGCTCAAGCTTCAAGCAGAAGATCCAGGAGAGTGTGCAGACCCTATCTACTCTGCACAGTATACAGTTTCTGAAAAATAACCCAGGGCTTCTATAGAATTATCAGCAAATTCTAACAAATTAGATCCAATCATTTCCAAAACGGCAATGAGTGCTTGGTCATAGGGACTCAGATGCTGGCTTTAGAAGGCTTGGAACTGAGATTGCAGGTGTTTCAGCGTGTTTACACATTTTCTCAGCTTCATTGGTGTGTGGGAGCTCCACCTTCACAGAGAAAACATTAGAACACACTAGAAAAACAAGAAGATGGTTCTTGTATTGGATAGACAGTTCACATCGTTAAGGGTAGGAAAAAATATTGGCAAGACTGCCTCAAAAGAGCTAATCTACTTATAACTCAGTTAATGAAATGTTATCATGAACACGGCTTTAACAAAACCTTTTGATCAGTGGTTATCTCCTCAATCATTTGTCCTGAACTAAAGAGCTTTTCTCCACTACAACCATGTAAGATGGTGGCATTTCTCATTTTATAGAAGCTTCTTTAACAAATGACAGTAAGATAGGCACTTCTATCAAAACACTGATTAGGCACTTTGATGCCCCAGATGCCAGAATGAATCTGAGGGTTGTTTCAAGTCCTTGGCACCTGTGACCAGGAATTTGATGTGATAGCAGCACATTCACACATTTACTGCTGATCTTCTCAATTCCAAGTTCTCTAGACTAAAAAAACATCCTATCATCTTTATTCCTTAGTCCTAGAAACACCTATGTTTCCCAAAAACGTATGATAACCCATCATCTGATAAAAACCCAAGCAGATGTTTAAATTCCAAGGAAGATAGTTTACCAGTATCTTTTTGTATTTCTCCTTCAGGTTTTGTTCAAAGCATAAAAGAATGAAGGAAGTTTAAAATTAATTAGGAATATACTGAGGAGAGCAATTCCTTCCACTAGTCAAAAATATGTATTAGTTGACTGTACAGTCAGACTGCAGTAATATCACAACAAAGCATAGACATTCCCAAGAAAATTTGATTGGTTCATGAAGAAGATATAAGACAACTTGTTTTTTCTTTGAATCCAAGCAGCAGTTTGGAACACTGTGTATATTAGTGAAAAGATCTGTATTCTTGAAACTACTAAATTGGTGTCTTTTTAAGGCCATATTTGCTTGGTGTTTCAAGTGAATTTAGAATCCAATGGGACTATCCATTTTATTCATTAAGCATATACAACTTAATGTTATGAAATTAGGAACATTCTTTCCCAAAAATTCCTCATTATTAATGCACTGCCTCCTACAGCCAAGAACCCATTACATTTCTTCTTCCCGAAGGCAGAGCCCACACTGTGTCTTTTTGAATGACCCATGACAGTCAGGCCTTATTCTTCACCTAACGCTAATTACCATTCAAGAGCAAACAAGGAATAAAGAAGAGGCTTCATTTAATCAGTTCTAAGGCGTCTGAGTGTAAAGAATGACTCTGGGAATCCTGAGGAAACATCTTGATGTGAGATTTTTCTCACATCCTACATGAATAAGTCTCACATACTGGAAAGGGAAATGTTGTTAAGATTCATAGTTCAATGTTAGTGGTAAAATATCCCAAATTACCAGGTACACCAACTTGTCACTCCCTCAGATGCTAGGGTTGGCTTCTCCAGCCCCTCACTGGCAGAGTGAGCACCTTGCTCTACAGATGGAAACAGATGTTCGGCTGTTAGGAATTTCTCCATTAGGCATTTCTCCAAGAGCTTGACGACTTCTTGTCAAAAGCAGAGTTTTAGAAGAGTAACTAGCATGTGCAGACACTAGACAGAAGGATATCTGTTGAGTCCTGTATGGATTATCTCTGGTAAGGATACAGGAATCCAGACACCAGCAGATGTGCTCAATACCTTCTCATATCCAAAGATCAGTAGCAGCTTCAAGCCAGCAGTAACAGGGCTTTCTTCCTTCTGTGTTATGTGTCTTTTCTTTCAGTATCTCAGTTATGATCACAACTTCAAATGATGTGCAAAAAACCTCAGTTTCATCCTGCAAATTATTGGGGGTCTTCAGAGACCAGACTCAGTCTGCCAAAACCACATAGCTAAATGAGGTGAGGAACATGGGCTGATCTTTCCCTGACTGCGTGGTCTGCAGAGTCTGCAATGGTAGCTCAAAATGCTGGAGCTAATCTTTTGCGAGCTAAAGGGAGCTGCAAGCAGAAAAAGGTGCTGGGGATGGCAGGTTGTAGGAAGCTATAAAAGCTGCCAAGTGTCACACTTCTAAAAAGCACAGGTGTCGTGGTTTAACCCTGGCCGGCAACCAAGTACCACGCAGCCGGTTGCTCACTCTTCATCCAGAGGGATGGGAAGGAGGATTGGAAAGGAATGTAAAACTCAGGGGTTGAGAGAATAACAATTTAATAGGTAAAGCAAAAGCCGTGCACACAAGCAAAGCAAAGCAAGGAATTCATTCACCACTTCCCAAGGGCAGGCAGGTGTTCGGCCATCCCCAGGAAAGCCGGGCTCCATCACATGTAATGGTTACTCGGGCAGACAAACACCATAATGCCAAATGTGTCCCCCTTCCTTCTTCTTCCCCCAGTTTATATACTCAGCATGATGTCATATGGTATGGAATACCTCTATGGCCAGCTTGGGTCACCTGTCCTGGCTGTGTCCCCTCCCAATTTTCTGTGCCCCTCCAGCCCTCTCACTGGCAGGGCCCAAGGAACTGAAAAGTCCTTGATTTAGTATAAACATCACCCAGCAACAACTAAAACCATCAGTGTCCTATAAACGTTGTTTATAAGACAAACAGCCAAAACACAGCACTGTGCTAGATGCTAAGAAGAAAATTAACTCTATCCCAGCTGAAACCAGGACAACAGGTTACCTGTCAGAGTGCTTTTGTCCCTTTGAACATTTACTTTTCCAGTACTGGACTGAATTGTGAAAGAATTGCTGAATTTGTCTGAGTAGAGAGGTATGTGTACAGGGATGAGGGAGAAGCTGTTGTTTTCTGATGAAAAAGGCTTTATTCTATATGCTGACGCAACAGAGTCTGGAACTACAGCATGAGATCGTCTAAAACTTTGGAAATCAAACTAAAAATTATTGGGTGGACTTTCAAAAGTGATTTTGTAGAAAGCAGAAAGAAAAAAATCATCCATTGGTCAAGCCTGTGTGCTTTCTTCAGTCCTCACTTTCAAATCTGGTCTGTCAATAGTGACGCCAATGAGAAGCACTGTGGTCTAAGAGTTGCCAGAAAATGGTCTTTACTAGCAAGGAAGGGAGCTTGGTGCTAGGATACCAGGGCTTTTTTGAGACAACATGATGCCATTCTACCTGGGGTTATGCAGCTCTTGGAGTTACTCATCTTCCTTTGCTATTTCTGTATACAAGCACTTAGGAGAATTAATGGTGTTATTTCTTGTAATAACCTGTAAACCTGTGGATTGCTCTGATTTAATCGTACCTGTGTATTGCCTATATGTTTCCTAGGATGTTGAGGATTTGAAAAGCCTTAATAAAAGAAATCAAAGCGTCTGATGAGTCACAGCTGATTAGTCATAGGTGGAATTGGCTTGGTTGGCTGCCCTTTCGCAGACCTGCTCTTCAAAATTCCCAGCAGCTGTCATGCTTTCTCCCACGCTGCCCTCAAGAGTGGGAAGAACTCAGTAAATATCCACACAGTCACCTTGCTGTCCTCTAAATCCGGCTCTCAAAATGCTCAGAGAAGAAGGAAACAAACTCAATGGGGTGAGTCCATTGCTGCATTACAATTGTTATATTTTATTATAGCAAAAGTATGAGTTTTCTTTTACTGTTCCCGTTGAGTATTTTGCAGCATATTTTGCTTTGTTTTATGCAAGCTTTCTGGGACAAAGACAGTCATATACATACAAACTTGTGTATTGCCCAGCAAAACAGTTGCTTAAGGTTCATCTTAGACATAAACGGCACCAGGCAAAGTGCCACGTTAGCATGCCACTGTTAAGTTGTGAGCATATGAGTATATACTTTAATTAAATCTGGATTATGTATGGTAGGTGTATCAAATCTTGTGGTAGATGAAGAATAACCCTTCTTCCCCTGATAATGGCCTTAGCAGCTGCTCAGAATTGGGCAAAGAATTCTGAATTCAAATAATGGTTCAAAAGAACATTGTTTGTTCAAAAACCATTGGCACACGTTCCAAGAAAGGAGTCTTTGCCAGTGTTGTCAGCAGTGGCCGGACAGACTGGAACAAAGACAGCTGGGCCACTGAGACAGAGCAGTATTTTTCACAGTCTTAAGATAATACACATAAATTTCTGTCTAAATTTAAAATTAAGAATGTTTGCCAGTACCTTCTTAAATAGGTAACTAAACCTTTGATAGGGATGGAGATATTTTCAGCTGAAGGATCAGGTAAATTACTTGGACATAAGACCACAACTATTTTGATTAAACATATTGCCATTATTTTTAAGTGAGACTGCTCGCACAGAAATGGTGGCCTCAGTTGCTATAGAAAATAGCTTATTCATACCAAAAATACATGGCCATATACCCCTCTTCAATTATACTGATGCTGCATCCCCACCGAGGAGAAGGTTTGACATGAAAATAAAAAGGGGGAAAAAACCCGAGCCACCTATCTATAACTATTCAAGCCAAATTCATCATGTTCGTGCCAAATGTTGCAAAGAGCTCTCCCAGAGGACGGAAGGGCGCATGTAATGACCCAGCACCTATGGTGGCTGTGGATTCCCCAGTACCACTGGGGGGGTACACAACAAATGCCACTGCCTCTGAAAGGAGTTTCTTCAGTATCATATAAATAAATTTATAAAATAGAATCAAAATTGAGAGAGAGCAATAACATTTCAAGGCAAAAAATTGTTTTCAAGTGACAATGTAGTTGACAATTCAGGAATCAAATCTATAATTACAGCAAATTATGGGAGAAATTGGTAAGCATTCAGGACAGAGCCACCTTAAAAGAATCCGTGTTAAGAGGACCCTAAAGGCAGTGTTAGCATGTCTATTCAATATATGCCGATTACAATCACTGTGCACACTTACAACACTAAAGGGTGCTGATCCCCTAAACAAAGGGTGCTGAAAAAATAAAATATATTAATTACTAGAAGCCAATCGCCACTAAATAGAGAATGCTGCAAATAGTCGCACGGATACTTTCTATTAGGCCAGCAAAGACATGCCCCATTAACTTTTGACAAAGAGGGATTATATGGCTCTCCAGTTGATCAGAAAATAAAGATCTTGCAGCACACTAAGCAACATGCCAAGGAAAAACAAAAAACTATTGGTTGTGTTGTTTTTGACTTCCTAACGTATGAATGTCTCTCCTGGCTGTTAGAAAGGAAAGGTTTTGACCAACACATAATCAGTGTCATTGAAGATGCCTATCAAAATGTTATGGCTGATCTAGACTGGTGGAAGGAGCGTACAGAAGTAAATCTCAAAGTAAGTATCTCAAAGTTGTAAATCTTAAAGCTGAGGTCAAATAATGAGACACAATATCCCTGTTTTTCCACCTGGCAATTGATCTGCAATCTAACAAGAATGTGGTGGTGGTCTCGAGCAAGGACGATGCTAGAGTGATTCATAGACAGCAACTTTCATGCCTAGCATATTTCAGGCGTCTGCCGAGCTGTGAAGGGTGCCTGTATTAAAACAGCAAGGAACTGTGCACCAAGAAACCAAGAAATACATGTGGGCAGATTATCAAAACCTTCGTCTCGAGGAGGAACATAAAGAACTCAAAGCTTCACTTGATATTTGCTAAAAAAAAAACCAAACCCTGATCCAGTGGTGGACTTCATTGTCTGCTCTGAGAGCAAACTCACTGCAGTCAGGGATGCTGCTGCAGAGAGTTTGGAAGCACAGTCTGAAAGAGCAGGTGACATTAACCAAGGGCCATCAAGTTCACCATTAAGGTCAGGTACTATTGTCTTTCCTATCAGAGCTAGAGAGAAACAGTATGAAACTAACTCCCAGTCACTAATAACACAAGGTGTTTCAGAAAAAAAAGGCAAAGCTGAATCATCAAGATTTTAAACAAACTGTTTGGGGTGAGTTAATTTTTTAGTTTTTTAAATGTGGCAACATTTCAGATCTTGGATGAACAGCTGATCAGGACTATGCATGGACTGAGGACTGATTGCATCTTATTTAAAATTATGATCACATTAAGGACTCCTGCTGTCTTGGACAGCATATCTCAGTCTGATGCAGATTCCCTGTAAGCCTGTTACTCAGACAGCACAGGAGCATCAGCATTCAGCCCGTCCTGCAGACAGGGCCATCTTGCACTAAACTATTTATCGCCCACTCCATTTCGATGCAACAGGTGCTAAGAACATTGTTAAAATGGACCCTCCCATTGGCAAGGGAGAGGTTCAAACACACAGAGCTCCTCTGTGGCATGGGCCTCAGCATTTCGAAGTCAGAACCAAAAGGATCTCCAACACGTGAGCATGTCACAATGGATCTCTACAGATTGTCCACTTCCAAGGGAGGATGATGATGAAGCTTTCTTCAAGAAGTTTCCTGATTCTAGTATCTACTTCTCATCATTCTCAACCAACTTGACATCTCCTTAGAGGACAACATAGTAGGACACAACCAATCCAGCAGATATCTGTAGCATCTTGGGGGAAAAAAAAACCCTGATGCTGGTCTAGGATGGCTGACTTGGTGGAGTACTCTGCTGGATGTGCTAGTCACAAACAGGGAAAGAGAAGCGAAGGATGTGACGGATGATAGCAGCTTCAGAAAATGGGGGAATTGAGGAAGGCAAGCAGCCAAAAACAACACAAGAAAGATCTCAAATTTCATGAGACTCTATTCAGGAAATTTCTAGGCAAGACCCAGTGGTCCTGAAGGGCAAAAGGTGTTCAGATAAATTGATCAGTCTTCAGGGGCCACCTCTTCAAAGCAGGAGAGCAACCCATCCTGATGGGCAATGAAGTGGGCACATGTTTTGGAGGACAATTTTGGCTTAGCAGGGAACTCTTGGTCAAAAACTCACAAACCTGATATGTATGAGAAATGGAGAAAGGGACAAAAAGGGATAGAGAACCATCACACAGCTATCCAGGTGTGTAATTTGGGTGGCCAAACTTTGGAGTTTTAGAGTTAAGTGGTGAGAGGTGAGAGCAACAAGAATGGCCTCGTTAGGTACATCAGCAGCAGAATGAAGACCAGGGATCCCTACTGAACAAGGCAGGAAAACTAGTGATGAAGAATGTGGGAACTTCTGAGATATTCGGTGCCTTCTTTACCTCTGTTTTAGCTGGCAAAGTATTCTCTCAGACCCTCTGTATCTCCATAATAAGTAGCAAGTTACAGGAGACAGGTACCACAGGTAGGGGTAATCATTGCCTCAGAAAGGGACTACTTAAAACATCTGAACATATACAAGCCTACTGGACCCAAAGTGATGCATCTGTGGGTGCTGAAGGAGCTGCCTGAAATAATTGCAATCTCTATAATCTTCTCTATCATTTTTGAATTCTTGCTCTGCTCAAGGGAGGTGACCCTAGCAACTGGGGAAAAAAAAGTCAATGGACAAACAAGGCAGGAAGGACAATTTGGATAACTGCTGGCCAGTCAACTTCACCTCAAACTGTGGAACAAATTCTCATAGAAAACATTTCCAAGCAAAGGAAAGGCATGAGAAAACTGAGAAGATTCATTCTTGAAAAATCCTTATTAATTCATGCTTGACACTAGCCTGATGGCCTTCTATGGTGAAAGAATTAGCTACAAGAATCAAGATGTAAGTATAGTGCTCAACAGTTTCAGGTTTAAGTGGTGACATTCAAGCATCAATATTGTGGTGATGCTGTTAGAACATCTTCAACGACCACAGCAAGGGGGCACAATACATCTTCGGCAAGACTGTGGACAGCACCACCCTGGGGTGGGGAGTGGTTTCTGCAGCAGAAGACAGGGCTGCTATTCACATGGTCCTTAGCTGGAGGACAGGACCAACCTGAACCTCAAGTTCAACACAGACAGATGTAAACTCAGCACGTGGACAGAGAAGCATCACGAGTCAGTGCAGGTCAGCACCGAACTGACCAGTGGTGGATGCACCATACTGGAAGCGTTCAAGATCAGGTTGGACAGGGCTTTGAGCAATCTCATCTAGTGGAAGGTGTCCCTGATCATGGCAGGGGGGTTGGACTAGATGATCTTTAAAGGTTCCATCCAACACAAACCATTCTACAATTCTATGAATATATGAACTGGCTGAAGAGCAGCTCTGCAGAGAAAGAAGCAGCAGCCATGGGGACAGGAAACTGCGCAAAAGCCAGCAGGACATCTGGCCACCATAAAGGCAACAGCATCCTCAGCTATAGCAGCAACAGAACATCCACATGATCATGGCAAGTGATTGTTTCCTTCTGTTTGGCATTTGTGAGGCCACATGTGAAGCACTCTTTCCAGATTTGGGCCCCCTAAATACATGGGAGACATTGGAGAGAACCCAGTGTAGGGCTCCCCAAATGCTTGTGAGGCTGGAGTCTTCCATTATCTAAAAATCTGGTAAGATGTATATATAGGTATGATGGAGACAGACTTCTCAATCAGGCACAGTGAAAGGACAAAAAGAAAAGTTGCAAATATAATTCCTTCCAGAGAGAAGGAAAAAGTACCGAATTTGAGCAAGTGGTTGGTCATGGGAAGAGGTTCCCTAAGGAGATGATAAATCCCTTCCCTTGGGAACATTCAAAATACAGGTGAGGTGGGCAAATCTTAAAGCACCTCAATCTCTCTCTGCAGCTAGCTTTTATTTGTGCAAGAAAGGAGGTTTGACTAGGGATGTCCAGAATTCTTTCCAGCCTGAATTTTAAGTTATAAATGTATAAATTGTGATGCCATGGAGAGGGAGTATATACATTAAAATAAGCTAAAATTAATTTCCCTTTAAAACATTGATTTTAATCCGTTGCATAGTTACCACCTGATTCCACTGTAAGTCACACTTTAAACTTTTTTAAACTCTGCTTTTTTCATCTTAATAACTTGTATTTCTAAGTGCATTCTTAACTCCACTTTCTTGTTCTTTTCTAGTTTAATTTTGGAATTTAACATATCCTTATTATCCTTTTACCATTTTTTTTAAATTGCTGATTATACTTTCAGCCTTAGTGCCATCTTAATTTGGTTTTCTTTGAAGATTAATGAACTTTAGTGAAGTAATCTTGTTTTTTAGGTTTCTAGGAAGTACAAAAGATTAAATCATTAGACACAGAGTTAAAACACAACTGTGGAGAAGTAGTCTCAGAAATCTTGTCACAGCTGAAAGGAAGGATGAGCCGAGTCTGGATGCTGATGACTCATTTTTGGTAGAAATTAGTTTCTTTTGTTTTTAAAAAACAACAGTAAGGAGCCCAGCAAAAAAGCAAGACAATGACTTTTGCAGCTAATGGTTCCCTCTTACTTAAGAGGGCTTTGCATCAATCTATTTTACCTTTCCAAATTTATAGATTTCCTGTATGTGCAGTGGTTCTTTTCTCCCCCAACACTTTTCCCAGAAAGGAAGGGCCCAGACCTGTTAGGACTTTTTCAAAAATTTCCTTAGCATCAATTTTAAACAGGCGCATTCTGAGATTAGATTTTACAGCTTTACTTCCTCTAAACTGCTTTTTCTCTGATCGGGGTCTATAGCAAGAAAGAAAAGAGAAGCCAGAAAGTGTGTTCAAGAATAGCAGAGAAGTGATAGGGATCCTTTGCATTCCTTGTAAATACTGCCTATGCCACAAGCGCAGAGATGGAAATACAAGCCCTATATCTCCATATATGAGGTCCATCAGCCAGCTTCATTCTGTCTTTTGTTTAAAATGCAAGCCCTGGGGATGGTTTACCTGAACAAAAGGAAAGATCAATAAATAACAGCACTGAGACTGGATGGCTGCTCAAAGAAGCCTTGAAATCATTAGAATTTCTTCTCTGTTACTTTGACTACAGACAAGCCAGAGGGAACTTGCTTAGATCAATAGCCATAAAAGCAGTAGTAGTTTTGAGTTGTTGGAGTCTTGTTCTGGGATTGCCTCTTATTTCTTTCATTTAAGGAAATTTATAAGCACACACACAGGAGGATTGAACAGTGTGAGAGTCTGAGTGGAGAAAACCAATCCAATTTACCAAAAACAGCTGCTGGGGGTTATGGTGGGGCCATGGGAAGTGGATGGAACAAACATCTGCTGAAGAAATTGAGGCGTATCTGAAACGTTAGGAAGAACTTCCAAGTCCTGGAGGATTCACACGCAGGAGAGGACCAGAAAGTCCTTCACTCAGACAGTCTTTGAGTGCTCCCTGCTCAGCCCTGCTCCTCACGAACAGAGGAGAACAGGTACTGAAGATCTACAAGTTTCCATTTTGGTCTATGCTTCTATGTAAAAAACAACATTTCCTGATCCAAGAGAACTCTATGTGGGCTTCAAAGTACTATATGCACTGATCTATTTAATCTGCAAAGTTAACTTAGAGAAAATTCACCTGCCATAATCAGCTCCATGAAATGTGGAATAATTGATTTGGGTTGTGGTTTTTTTCTAAATAGACATAGATATTTTAGAATGAATGTGTAAGTGTGTCATAAGTTACCTTTAAGTATCGACTGCAAGTGGAAATACAGGCACAAGCTGCTGGTTTTCAGCAGTTGTTCTCTCAAGATCAAGAAAAATCAAGTCAAATTGGAGAAGGCTTTCAGAAGGGCTGAGAGGACAGAGGCAGAATGGAAACCCGGCCATGGGAGGAAAGGAAGATAATTTTGTTTATTGAGTCTATGAAAGGGACAAGCTGAATGGAAGAACTGATCAACATCCATAAATGCATTGGGCTGGAATTTAAATCATTAGCAAAATTAAGACAGGGTGGGAACAAGAACAAACATGACCAGTAATATATTTGGGTTGAAAATTAGAAAGATTTTTGCCACTTCAGAGCAATGAAATTCTCAAACAGCATCCCATTAGGACCTGAGGAAGCAATTAGTTTGCAAAAGATAATAAACTAGTAGGTCTCACAGACCCCATGAGAACTGTGGAAGACAGGCACAACATTCAAAATGATCTGAACAAATTAAAGATATGGTCTAAAATAGGATGCAGTTCAATACAGAAAATTACAAGATACCGCTTATAACTGATAATAATCAACTGCACAGAAACAAGATGAAAAATCCCTTGCTACAAAGTTTTGTAGAAAACATACATGGAAAGAAGTGAATAAAAGGAAGCAAGTATCAGCCTTGCCAGGAGAACACATGCTTCTTAATGAGATGCCTACAACACTGCTGTCAGTGTAAGGTGTGTGAAGACAAGCATCCTGCTTTTCTCAAGCATTGGAAATATCCCAGTCACCAATTCAGACACTGTAACTACAGAAATACATACGTAGTTCAAAGTCTAAAAAAAAGGCAATAAGAACAATGAGAGTTTTGGAAAACAGAGCTTCTAAATAAAAAGCCAGAGGAACTCGGTGTGGTTTAGTTTCAGAGAAAACAGCATTGCTTCACATGAATTTTGTCAATGAAGATTTGAAAAACTTGATTAATTCTTTTGCTTTTATTAAGTTAGGCATTCTCTTGTTATTAATTTATTTGGGACTTGCGTCAAGCAAGTATTTTAGAAAATCTCAAAACAAAGGAGCAATGTTTTTTAACCAAATTGTACATGATGGGTATAATTCTTAGTCCGTCTCGCTGAAAGAGTCATATCTGGAGTAAGATATCAATTTTTATACATATAAAAAACTAGCAAAAATTAATAAATAATGGATTCCTGGCAACAGAATAATAATTATTAATAAAAACATGGGTTGGCATTGATTATACAACAAAATAAAAATAAAATGTTTTCCTGTTTCTCAGGCTGGTCTACAAAAAGAAGCAGCCTTGGAGCTCTTGTGGACATTTCTACACAGTAACAAGAAGTTATTTAGCTTCCTCTGTCATTTGTAATTAATCATATCATGTAATGTACTTAATAACCATGCCACTGAACTTCTTACCACAAAGTAAAAACTCCGTGTGTAATTGATCTCCAAGTCCCTATGCTAATTGTAAACCTTCCACTTGAGGGTGTTATAAATACCGGTTTCTAGTGTAATGTTACTCAGCTTTTCCGTTTGGACATTTCACTGTTGCTCATTATCATGATGTTAAAGTGTTTGAGGACACAAACTTACTTGAAGAGAAAAGATATGATACCATTATGAGGGGAATTAGGCACTGAAATAGCCCTGAAATGGTCCCACAGAAAAGAATACTACTGTTAATGTATCATTTTCTGACTAAGGAAAAGCTGGGAAGTTAATCACTGATAATAGGAGCAAACTTGAAGTTAGAAATATAACAGCAAGTGCTATTTCTCAGCATGCAACAGTAAATATGCGGATCTTTTCAACTTTTGCTCTTTCTGTTTTATCGAGCAAGCAGGTCACTGGGGAAAAAAAAAAGATCAAGTATTAGAGTAAAACAGAACAAGGATGAGATCACCTCATGTGCAGATTATGTCATACCTTGCACCTACATACTCTGTACTCAAATGGTAAGTGTACCTTCAGCTGTGCTGGGAGGAGATATGGTGACCTCCGGGGTAATTCTGCCACTATCAAAAGCATGGCAATTTGTGTCACAGTTGGCACGGGGGAGAGCAGAGCACCAGGGCTTTAGTACATTGCTCTGCCCAGTGTGAAAGTAGCAGAGGGGATCAGAGTAGAAAAAAAATTCAGCCCAGCCTCTGAGAATTATGTAGGCAGAAAACCAAGAGGATTGACGGATAATAGGAATAGAATGACTCAGAATGGTAAAGCTTATTAAAATTTTATATTCTACCTACATAAAGGGGCAAAACAGCTCTTTCACTTGGAGTCCAGAATACTTGTGCCATTAGAGATCAAACATCTTTTTTGTGTATCTTCTGCAAAACTTTCAGGACCTAGGTCAAGATGCTCAAATGAAGGAAAAAAAATAAAAATGTTTTCAGGATTGTCTGTTTGTTTTGCTTCTGTTTTTTCTACCTGCTAGCCTGTACAAATATGCTCAAAGCTTTGAGAAGGTGGATGAGAAGCATCTATCCCAGTTTACATGTGAGTCTGGCAAAGGTACGGTTCGATTCAGAGGGAAAGTCTGGCAGCTGCTTTCAGGAGCAGAGCTGTAAGAATATATACCGATGAGGAGGGCCATGTTAAGGCCAGAAGGTGGCTTTACAAGATCTACAAAATACAACCAGAAAAGTTCACCTTTGCACACTAAGCCCAATTCTTATTTGTGTTCATATCAAACAATTTGTATTTGAATATTTCCAGCTCCAGAGTTTAGTCTTGAAATCCTTATTACAGGCACAGTCCCTCATAACTCATCATTTTTTCTAATCACTGTTCCGCGTTTGGTGCTCAAATGACTGCAGTTGGGTTTGGAGCAGACAGAAAACTGGAATCTTCCTCACTGCAGGAATGAACATATTTTAAAGCACTTGATATTTCCAAAATTAGAATTAAAATTGTGAAAAGGTGGTCATTACAGATTCTACAGTCTGAAAGTTTACAGATTAAACTCAATTTTGCAAGCAGTAATGAGTATATTGCTGTAATTTGTAGGGTTTTTTTCAGGTTCTCAATGTTTTGTGACAGATTTCTCCATGTAAGGCATGACTGTAGACACAACCCACCAGGGGATAAGTGCATTGTCTGACATGGAGAAGGGGAACAGAAGAGGACTACAAAGGAGAGGAATATAGTGGTCCTGGAAAACAGCTCCTGAGAGGTGATGACCCCCAAGAGATTACTGATGAGTCTTCAGCTGCTTTGCAACAAAAATCAGTTGATCAAACTGAAATATTTCAGTGTTGGTCATATTGACCTGAAATACGTAGCTTTAGCCTTCAGTTTAGAACTGGGATATTTTGGTTGGAAAAGTGATTTTTTTAGCAAAAATTTATTTTTCATCACTCACCATTGGGGTGAAAAAGCCCAAACCCCAAGGAAAATCCGTTGTCAAGTCTTCACTTTCTAACTTAAGAATTGACTAGAATGAACGTTCCAGTATTGGTTCTTGTCAAACTTTTCTCCTGTCATAACAGGACAAAATACAGCTGCATGCATTCACCCTAAGGCCTCTCAGGATGCGTGTCCTATTTTCTATTATTATGTGGAAAAGGAAGAGAAACGTCAACTCACTTTAGGAGACGTTTGTTATGTACTTCATCTCTCACCTGCAAAAAGAGTGGTGAGGATCTAAGCAGCTGCTTATACCTTGTCCGTTAGCTTATTTGCCATTGCAGGTTGTTTTTTTTTTCTTCCTCCCTGTGGGTTTGCTGGGGTTAGTTTTTTAATTTATTTTCTTTTCGTTCTTTTCGTTCTTTTCTTTCCTTTCGTTCTGTTCTTTCTTGGAAGGAATGGTTCATAGACTGCACACACACACACAAAAATAAATTCAAAGTCTATTTTTCTCAGAATATTAATTTCTTGTGTCTACAATCTTTTCCTATAAGGAAAGGCTATAGAATCCTTTCAAACATATTTGGTGGGTCTCATAAACACACACTTTAATGTTATTTAAAATAAAAAGAAAAAATTCACATGGCTGCAGGCTATAAGAAATGTAGTCTTAGATTTGTCTGGACTCCTCTTACATGTTGGTTTATAGCTGAAGCCTCCTAAGAAGGCTACTGTGCTAACTACATTTGTGCATTAAATACCTTAATGGAGATTTTATTACACTTCATATTAAAACACACTTCTACATAAAATAAATCTGTAATCTGAAAAACAAATAATCCCTCAGTTCTAGAACTGACTTGGGCTTTAGTTCAAGTGCTTCAGATTGGGATGAAGACTGTAGGGATGCTGAAGAGTGTTATTGGCAAATTTAACCACTGCCAAATCTAACAAGTGTTTTTAGATCAAAGAACACAGGAGTCAAGTAGAAAATGTTCTAAAATACTATTGCTATGTATTATTATTTGACCTTGCTATTTATGGTAGGGATATTTATAACCTAATTATGCTGAAAATCTTTGATAACTGTCCCTGCACCCTTCCAACACCAGGTAGTCATCTATGGATGTATGAGCAGTATGTGGACTGACTTTCTGGAATAACCTTAATTTCTCTTGTCTTTATTCCTCTGTGTTTGCTTAATGGTGCATTGTAGAGCTTGTCCAAGGAAAAGAAATCACATGAGAAATAATAATTTCAATGAAACATGACTCCAAAGCAGAGCAACAACTATTGTCCATAGATCAGCACTGAACTGGAACAGACAAATAGAGAAATAAGGTGCAGGTGGAGGTGTGCTCTGTGGCTTCATTTAATTGAAGTTTCATTTATATTCCAGCCTAAAGGCTGGATTATAAAAAGGAGATGCAACTCTAGTATATAACATGCTCCATAGGGCTTGTTTATGGGGCGTGCGTAGTACCTGTCAGTTTATAAAAGTGTACGCAATATTAATGAAGACAGAGAAAAACATCTGCTAGTGTAGAAAAACGGGAATCTGGTTTCCCAGTTTGCCAAACTTACTTTCAGAAGGTCATGTGAGGTGTTTAATCATCTTTAGGACTTTTTTCCTCTAAGAAAGGAATAACATTTCTCACCAATTGCCTTTAAAGAATTGCCAGAGTGTTTAAATAATTGCCAGAAGTGAGCTGAGATAACTGAGACACAATTACACAGTTTTATTGTTATTTATACCTTTCTTATGCTCTTTAATTCCAGCTCAAACATCTCACACATTTTATCTTCAGAAGCCGGAGTCATTTCTGCAGCTGCCTCCAAGACTGATACCTTTCCTGACACTAACAGCCTCCTTTTGTCTCCGTGAGAAATAAGAATTACACAGAAACCGATGTCCAAAAGCATACCTCATCTCAGGTTTTAGACACATTGGGCTTTCAGAACATTCTCAAGCTGCCTTCAAGACATTATTTTATGAAGATACAGAAAAATCTAACTCAGTAAAAACCATCCTTAAAAACTTGTGGTCCGTGAGAGAGGGGAGTGGATTCAAGAGACTGACAAAGGTACGCCTTAAAAAAAGAATCAGAAGCACCACTCAAACTCCCTAAGCTTCAGTTTCTGGAAAAAGCAGAATTAAATCATTAATCATTTCATAATCACTTCTGTCATAGTCAGGTGATAAAAATATGGCCAACGTGGAACTGTCAAGGACAAGTTATGTTAAAGCAACCTAATTTCCCTCTCTGATAATTTTGCCTCCGTAAATGGAGAAAAAGAGAAAGGGGCAACAGGTCTTAAAAGTTTTTAATATTGCTTTGGTATGTAGCTCTCACACAAATTAGGGAATATGGCCTATATTTTACGTACAAACCAGAAAATCACTACGTAAAAACTTGGAGGAGGAGAAGAAAAAGACATCCTTTTGGTTTTCTGTACATGGCAGGATACTTCAGGTGGAAGTCCTACAGAATCTGTTCTGAACTGGGCTGTAGTTAATATTTTCCTTGGTGACTTGACTATGGAGATACAAAGTAATGTGATATCATCTGCAGCTAACAAGTTAGGGAAAAAAAGCTCTGAAAATGCTCTGGAAAACAAAACCAGAATTTTGAGTCACCTTGGTAAATTTGACACAAATTCAAAAATTCTCATGGTGATACGTAGTTAAAAAAAAATAATAATACCAAATGCTATAAAGAATGAAGCAAGGGGAATCGTGCAAAAAAGGAGGCCTTTAGAGGTGTCCCCTCCTCAGCAGACTGGGGCTGAACATAGACAAAATAGAATCAGCATGGATCTGCTGGGAAAAGTCAAATTCCAGCCTGGACAATGTTAGTATAAGGTAATTGTTATTCTCTATTTGTATAGTGTTGGCCTCAGCTGGAATACTGCCCTCAGATCTGGGCACTGCAATTACAAATCTAGCCATATTTGAGAGAGCTCAGAGAACTGCCCTGAAAATGAGAAAAAGATAAGGAGCAAGGTTTGGAGGAACCAAGTTTGTTTAGTCTAGAAAGGAGAGGATTAAAGAGGAAAGTTTCAGGTTTTTGCTATATGAGGTATTGGTATACAGATGAGAATCCTCAACATTCTCAAGGGGAAAGGGAGTGAGAACAAATCAGTGTAATTGGCAAAGGCTGCGGTGGTAAGACTAGCAAAAAGCCAAAAGTACAATGATGGCAAAGTTACCCTAACAGTCTGAGGAGGGTCAAAGAACTTCTTTTCTTGGAGAGTTCAAAACAGACTTGGCAAACAGGTCAGAAGCAGATCCAGCTCTTCTTGCTTCTGCCTTGGAGGTGACAGCAGGCCTAGATAACCACTCAGTGTTCCTTTAAATGTTATATTTGTTTGGGGAAAAAAGAGGCATGGGAGCACTAAATACCAGATACTGGATGTCCTTATCCTGCATGTCATGTATTCATTGGCATGATGGTATCACAGCGCTGAGCTGGGATCTCAGAGCACACTGAGCTGCAAACATTCAGAGGTTTCTGCTGTTCTGGAGTCAGCTTTTCCAGGAAGGCAGTTTAGAATTTTTAGCACTTCTCCAAGGTCTCCATTTATCATTTCCTTTGAAAGCAGCACACACTCTTCTGTGCTGTGGGACTGGGATACTGCATACCTGGACACAAAAGTCAGCTGCAGGCCCCTACACACCACAAAAGTGTTACTTTGAGGAATGTGGCTCCAAGGGACTTCTACCTCTTTGACGGTTCAGTTGTGGGGATGTGGGAGGGACCAGTGTGTCCTGAGTCAGAAAGCTCTGCTCTGTGCCTCTGTACACAGCAGGAAGTAAAATATCCACAAATTCCTGATCATCTACAATGCAAGAAGATCAAAATTCACCTTCCAAGGCAAAATGTCACCCAGGACCGCTATGGTCAATGCAGACCTTGTAGGCTTTTGAAAACCCATCTGCATCTGTGCACAAATGGGTATTTTCCCTTTGGTACTTGGTGTAGTAAGAGCTCAAATGTCTAAGGTGAAAAGGGACCATGTCTGTTTCTGATATTATAACATCAGGTACATTAACACCTCCAGAAGTTATGCTCTTTTTTTCCCTGATATTGATCACCTTGAAATGGAGTGAAATATTCAATGTGAGTCAAACCATTCACTCAGCAGTTTCAGGTCTTGAAGTATCATCCTCTCTTGCTGCATGTTGAACATAAGCCCATGCCTTTTCTTTCCCTAGAAAGATTTCTCAGCACACCCAAGATATTACCATTTTAAGTACGTAATCAACACACAATTCATCAGTGCCTCAATAACCCTAAAAGGTATTTATAAAAGCTTGATCTTATTCTGTTTAGTGTAGTGCTTATTTATGTGAGAAATCTTAAATCTAAGAAAGGGAAAGTAATAAATTAAGCCAAGTATTCAATGGAGGTTTTATTGGGAAGATTCTTCTGTAACAAAACATTTGCTCAGATATTCTGTACAAAGTTCACTGCTTGACTGAGACAGCAAGAACTAAAGCATGTCAAAATCCTGAGATTACTGCCCGTGTACTCAGGGCATAGGCAACACACTTTTATTACTATCTCTGCAAACTCCTATTTACATGCTCTCTGTTGAAGATGTCTAGTAGAAAAACAGAAAATGATCCAAACGTGATCTAACTCATGTTTGAGATGTCACAGGAAAGAAAATCAAAGCAATCTGGTTTCTCTTCATGATTCAAAACTACATTAAAATATTGATAATATCCCAAATTGAATTCACCTTCTGAACCTCCTACTGCAGAACTCTGCTGGGACTGTTCCCAATCTCTTCACTTTTCTGGCCATGGGAGCAATTGCAACATTTTATGGTTCAGCTCCACCAGAGAAGCTGCTGCCCCTGAGCCTTCTCACACTTTAGCCAGCTTAGCCCCTGCACTAAGCAGAAAGTCACCATCGTTTTAGCAGTGCCTTTGCAAGTTCTTCCTTTTCTTTTACTTTGTGGTTTTGCTCTGCAGAGAAACATGCTTCTGGCTAGCAGACCAAGGGCTTCTGTATTTGCAAATGCCTCACGTAGATGTACTAACCTGTTATCTAATGCAGGGGTCAGAAAAGTACAACAGATGTCGATGGAGGTGGATGTTGCAGGGTGGGAGTTGGGACACCTGTTTCAGATTCAATAGGAGCAAAGAGGAGATGGTGCACCAAAACACAATGTGAAGGATAAGCTGATGAGAAGTGAAAAGGATCTAAACTCAAAAATGCAATGTTTTCTGATCCTATTGGATTTCTACCAGCAAATTTTTAATTCAGAAAGAAAACTATCATCTGATACATGTGCTTGAAAGGCTGTTAAATCCTTTAGTGTCAGTGACTCTCCAGCATCCTGTCAATCATGATGACCTTGAGTTTTGAATTGCTTGGAATTTCTTTTTCAAGAACAGGAACATTTACTCTGATTTTGCCATTTCAACATATGCAGAGGAGTCTGTTATGAAGAAATAGGAGTTTCTCTTGCCAAAGAACAGCTATGTTGTCACATTTTGCCAGCAGCTCAGGAAAAAGGGATGGAAAGCCACAGCATATTTTTTTGCACAGATCAAACTGCATAAATGCAACTAGGATGCATTTTGCAATTATTTTTCTGTCCCACAGAAATAGTCAATGGCATAGCCAGATTTCTGCAAAAGTTTTTGAGAGTTTTGGAGATCCACCCCATTTTTTTGCAGTTTAGGCTCTGTAGTTGTGCATACTCTTTTTACTGGTTGTACTTCAAAATAAAAAAATCCACTATTTTACACCAGAACCAGCTTTCCAAAGAAGGACCTGAAGATCCAGGTAGGCAAAAAACTGAACATAAGTCTCTTAAGCATGATCTTGTGGCCATAAATGCCCAGCTGCACCCTGGGCTGTGTTAGCCAGAGGGCAGCCAGCAGGTCCAGGGGAACAATCCTTTCCCTCTTCTCCTGCACTTTTGATATGGTGTCCAGTTTGGGGCATCCAGGTAAAAGAGAGATGTTGAAATGCTGGACTGTTCCTGCATAAATTGTAATCTGTATGTAGATAAAATTGTGTGTTGCACAAATTAAGGAACTTTTAGCTCAAATTCTTCCTGGCACAGAAAGGAAATTTAAGCCAATGTGAAAACTACAGTTTTTTTGAGCTGGTCTCTTAAAAAATTGCCTGCTTTGGTGCCATGAAATGCATCAGGAGAAATCCTCCACTCTTAAAGGTCCCTTGTCAGGGCAGGGGCACTCGCTCATTTAGAGCAGCACACAGCTAGATCAAGCCTTTCTGATGTGTCTGGGAGTGGGGCATCACTAAGTCATTTCCCTTAAATATCTGTAGTTCTTCCAAAGGGCAAACGCTTCCTCATTTTGCCGTAGCACAATCTCCTTTTTGTTCTGACTGAAAGTCACCTGCCATCACTTCTTCATGCAGCCTGGAAAAGGGTAATGCTTCATGGCTCTCAAACACAGCTGTCCCTTTAATCTATGTAGGTATTTCAGGAGATGAAAAGCTGTTGATGTCCTAATTATCTCTTCAGCCATGCATGCACAGTGGAAAAACTCCAGAAAAGTATACAAGAGCTATGCAGGCTACAAAGAAAATCCAAATTCAAACATTTCAGATCCCCAGGCAGTGGGGATAAGCAACTCTACTCACTGAGCAAGGATGTTCTGCTGGTCGATCCAAAAACCCAGAGACTGTAGTTGCAATATATTTTGCAGAAGAATACCACCTCAAAGAAAGTCTTGAGCTGTTGAAACATGCCACAGGAAGAATAAGAAGGAATTGCATGAACAAAGTTCAGCGAAACATGTTTTCTCCAAAGACTGAAGCTATGTTTGAAGTATAAGCTAGACTGTGCTCTGGGCAGATAATTCTTATGTTAAGAAACTACTCGCTTCCTACACAAAAGTTTCCAAGGGTTTATCTAAGTGGTCTTTTGAGGGGCAAGTCTGGCAGTGCTCTGAATCAACTACCAGTGATGCAAATAGTCCTCAGCTTAGACTAAGATCCTTCACTTCCTATCACGAGTTATTAGAGGAGGCTCTGCAATGTATCTGCAGCTATATGGCTTCCGTCTGTTAGACCAGTTCTGACTTCTCATTCCATATCTGCTTGTGGAATATTATTTGCTCTAAAATCCAAATTATTCCAATTTTTTTTTAAAAATTTGAATATCTGCAATGAGTCTCCTAAAGTATCATTGCAATCCAAAATTTTGAAAGGAAGACCGAGAAAAGTTTTTATGGAGGAGTTAATGAAAAATAAATAGTTTTCAGTATTTTTTTCATAGAATTAACTTATTTTTTAATTATAAAGTGTTATCATTCCTTTCCACTTATTTTCAGACCACAAATAAAAAGTTTTTTGCCAACATTCATTTAAACTGGTTCAAAGGAATAATCACAGGATGGCTGAGATTGGAAGGGACCTCTGGATATCATCAGGTCCAGACACCCTGCTCAGGCAGGACCACCCAGAGCCAATTACCCAGGACCACATCCAGACAGATTTTTAATCTCTCCAAGGATGGAGACTCCACAGCCTCCCTAGGCAACCTGTATCACTGCTCGGTCACCCTCACAGTAAAAAAGTGCTCAGAGGGACCCTCCTGCATCTCAGCTTGTGCCCACGGCCCCTGCTTCCATCACTGGGCACCACAGAAAACAGGCTCCACCCTAAAGTTATCTTTCAAACTTTAATGTAACCAAAGTTCAATCCCAAAGAGACCTGAGTTGAAACTGGTACAACTTGCAGAAATCTTTTTTCTACTTTTGTTTGTGAATTTCATAAGTATTGTTCTGAACAGAACTGATATTTCTACTGCTCTGGTGTCACCATCTTTCTTACTGTACTCACTGTAATACCACTTTTTTGGCTTCTCAGGGAATGACAGTTTCCTGTAATTTTATTATTTTTGTGTCTATAAGTTCTACAAGCCACACAAATTATTTTTCAAGTTCTTTGTGTTTAAATTAAACCTGAATTTTTACTTTAAAATCCCTCCCATCACATGTCTTCCATTTTTTACTAAGTTTCACTGGTTTTTTTATTATTTTCTAAATATATCACTGCAATTTCCAGAGAATTTCCCTTTTCCTTTAAATAATTTCTACTATGACAGGTTATAAATTATGTCCTAGGATCACTGCCTTCCCAACACCCCAGCAATCCATCTGCATTTCTAATGCACTCAGCACAATAACCAAATGCCAGCCAGGCATTTAACCTTGTCACTTTACCTGAAATTAGATATTCAAATATTTTTTTCTCTTTGTTTTTTATTATTTTGATTTATTAGTGAAACCTTCTGGTTGCAAGTTGCTATTCCCAGGACTGGCTCTGAAGGTGTTTTAAAAGCACAGAAGATGGAAAGGGGGAATTTTCTGCCCCAGAAAGATTTTGCTGGAGATTGTCCATGTGCAAATAATTGGTATTAGGGCCAGACTTGATTTAAAATGGTCTCTTCATTATTTCAGACGTGCATTTAAAAAGCTCCTGAATCATTTATTTTATCGCTTTAGAAGACAGATACATTACAGGTTATCTAACCCTTTGGCTAGATCCATATAGAAATATAATGATCTGTTACTGCATACAAAATCCTGACAGGCACAGGACTGACAGAGAACCTGTCGTGGGTCCCTTCAATCAAAGTGGTCACAAGTTCTTGAATGACACAAGGAACAAGGAAGGGTCTTTCTCCTTTTAATTTTCCTTCTATTTTTGGATTTTGTGATCTCATATGCAAAGACTATTAAAAACAGGGATATGTTTCTCCTTGCCAAGCAAGAGATCTGTAGATATATTCTGTCAAGGCCTCAGTAGGATGCTGTTAATAAACAGCTGTCTATTTGAAATTGTCATGTCAGCTCATTTTCCTCATTGGTCACCAGTCCTCTCTACATTTGTTTATTCGCTGGTATGCTGCAAATCTTTTTACAATGCTTCTCTCACAGAAGACCTTTTATAAGTCTGTTACGAGAACAAGTCTTTCCATATAGAGAGGCCATTTCATCTTTGCCATTGAACTCTCCAGACATAATTCTGTCCTACAGCATTAAGTAGTTCTTTAGAGCCTATCAAGATGATTGACATCATTACCCTTATATTGACTTGGTTTAGATTCCTTTAACTCAAAAAGGATGTTGATTCTTTCTGCCTAAACCTTGAGCATCATTTTATGAAGTTCTTCTATTCACATGAAATTGCAAGTTTTGCCTATTTTCGTAGAGTACAGGTACCTCTGGTGAAGGACTTGGACTCAGCGTGAATGTAGTCTACATTACTAAAAAAAAAACATATTACTGTAGGCCTACAATTAAGACTGTCAACTGCAATATGCAAGCACTTTTCTCCCCAACCTTGAAAGCTTTGCTAGACTGTTTCTGCCAACTTAAGAGGATCAAATCATAATCTCGCTGAAAACACATGAAGCTTGACATGATCAAAGGCCAAGGCTTCTCACTTGTACTTCGAAGAATGGGCAAGTTAGGTATTCTCTTTTTGTAGTTTTTATATCCCTAAACTGTATGCTCTGTCCATCAAGGTGCTCTCAGGAGTAACATAACTTGCACAGATTTGAATGCAATTTCCAGAAATACTCACAAGAGGCCAATTTCCCTCCTGTGAAGGCACTAAGGTACAACAAAATGTACAGTCACAATATGAATATATGCAGCTTCCTTGCCAAATATTACCCGGTAAGTACTTTTGGCAAAAGGGCATCATTTTCCTAAGTGGTCGGTACAGCACAGAGCACAATGAAGCCTTGCTTTGTTGCTAGCACTTAGACCTTGTCATGTGAATACAGAGGTGAAAGTGCAGGGAAAGTCCATACCTGGTTATATTTTATTTTAGAAAACCAGGGGTGCACGGGGTAACAAAAGTCATTGTCTAAAATCTCCCAGTTTCACTTGGCAGTAACATCCACCATGCATTTCATAAAAAACTGCCCGCTTCAGTAATTTTGATATCTACAAGTGAGCCAACGCCAAAAGTCTGTAGTGCAGCTTGGGGCTATATAAGTCACATAGGACATGCAGGCACTTAAACCCAAGTAGGCAAACTATGGATCCTTACTTTATTACTTTTCCTGAAACCCAACTGTGCATCTTATTTATTTTCAGGGCTGCCACCATGCTTCGTTCAACAGGATGCTTTGGACTTAAGCTCTGTACATTTCCTGGCTATATTGCTAGTAGCCCTTCACAAAGCCTAAGGAGGAAACTTTTGTCCCCTCCTTCACCACTGTACACAGATTTCTGACTACTGGCACCCACTCCTACAGTTGCTATATCCCAAATGGAGTTTTTGCTAGGCTGGGTAGAACAGGCGGATTTGTGTCTTGCTATCCATCTGCACTTGTGCCAAAGCAAATTAGGACTTTGCTCGGGTCCTTGATAGCCCTTATAATACTCTCTTCCTGCTAATTCCCTGTATGTGCAAACCAATCTGTAGCACAGAGAAGCCTGACACTGAAATCTCTAGTTAATGCGCCTGTCCCCAGTATGTTATGCCTCCTGTCAGGGTGAGAATGAAAAGCTTCGTGAGCCTTCATCATTTGTATCAGTGTTGCAGCAATGGCATCAGGATTTCATCCAAAGAATTGCCTGCTGAATAAATCAAGAAGCTTCTCTGACAGCTATCAAGAGCAAGCTTTAGGGGGAGGATCAGAGCTGAGCTAGGTCAGCTTCAAGGCTCTGAGCAGCTTTACGCTACTGGAGCTATTATGCATTTTCACCCTCCCAACTCTTCCTTGCTCTCAGCCCTCCCCCATGTACTGCTGCTGTTCTAAGTCCCTGCAATTAAAATACTGCCATCAATACTCTTCATCAGCCAAGCATTTCTTCTGCTAAGTGAGGCCACTGGGGGCTTCATTCCTGGTTTCTTCATCTTCTTCCCTCTTCCAATGTGCTTGGTTTCGTTCAGAGATGTTTTTTTCTGGAACAGGGAATAGAAAGGGATGACCTGTCTTTGATACGGGCATTTTTGCATCCATCTGATGTTTTCAGTAACCTCCAGACAGTCTGCTCCTTAAAAGCATATGCATACATCTTGTACACAATTTTCTCAGAGTATTTCTTTCTGCCATCATTTACAATAGTCAAAGACCCTCAAGTTGAAAGACATCTGTAAGGCAAAGGCTCTGCCACAGAGAGAGAAGAACATCAGAGAGATTAGATTAAAGGAGGACGTACTGAGGCTAAAAAAGCATTTGAAAGCCAGAACAGAATGTGTGTGAACAAAAGAACAATACATACAACAGCTAACAGCATGCTCAGCATGTTAGTTCTTAGTCACTTATGTCTACAGCAGCATTTATCAAAAAACCACCCCCAACAACTCATATTTCTCCAAACTTCTTCCCCCTCTTTAAATCCCAGTCACACACACTTTTGCTGTGCACCAGGATTCATTATTCACTGCATTGTCATTGCTTGTTGTTCACTGAATTCTGACCTTTTCTTTTAATTCAAGGAAATTCCTGCTGCAGACTAGGAAAAAAAGCACCTATTCTAGCAGATGACTCATTTCTTTGCTGTCACATCAGCTACCATAGCATATTTAACTTCAAAATATTACTGGGATGAGGGATGAGTAAAGAAAGAGGCAGATCATAAGGTCATTAGTAACTCATGTTCTAGGTAGGAACAGGTGAATGCCATGAGAGTAAAGATAAAGAAGGGACATAAAAAGGTTCACTGAAGAAAATTGAAAGGGTTAGCAGTAAGAAATGACTGGTCACCGTTACAGGAGATCACAAAGTAGAAAAAACCAAATAGACACGTTTAATAGAGGGAACTAGTGAGACAACCTATAGTAACAACTTTTTCCCATGTCCAAAGAGATCAATGCCTAGCTGAAACCCTTTGGACAGCACAGATATATACTTAGATTATACTTAGGAGGAAGATTATGAAACTCAACTACAAGCCAAACTGGAAATGTACCAGAAGTAATGAAAAGATTGAGATCAACACTAAAACCTCTTATTTAACAGAACCTTTCCAATATGTGAGAATCAGCTCACTCCCCCTTCCATTTTCAGCTGTGGACTTCCTAAGCACTATCTGGAAATTCATGAAAGATTATGAGCTTCTAGAAGCAAGGAAATGATAATGAGTATTAATCAGAACTACACCCCTCTGACACTGGAAAGACAGAGGAGAAGACATTTTGGTTCCTGGCACTAGAATTATATTCCTTTCTTATTTCCAAGAACCTGTATGTAGAGAAAGGAAGAGGTTTTCTTGTTGGATGTGGGCTCTATCCTACCAAACTCACAAAAACATAAAATGTAAGACTGAAGTGTGATTGTGATCCCAGTGAGAAGTTTAGGGCTATGGTCATATTGTGAAGTATGAAGATAAATTAGCCATACCACTATCCGGAACATTTAGATGAAAAAGTAAATATTTAAGTCATTTCTCCCACTTGATAACAAAAGGACAGTATATATTGGGGGTGGGGGGTGGGGGTGTGTGTGGGGGTGGGGGGTGTTACCAATGAGATTTTAAAAATGCCCACTGTACAAACCACAAGGGGAAAAAAAAGGTGCGAAGACATCACTGAGAAAAGGTGATGGAGTTTTAGAAGAACTAAATCATGATCTATAAGTTTGACTGAATCAGAGACAAAAGTCACACCCTTTCTAAATATACAGCCAATTCTCTTAACATGACTGGCCTGTCACAAGATAAGGTCTATCTTCAGACATCACATGCTATGGATTGATCTCGTTAAACCCTGCTTTTCCTCCCTGGTATCTTTTAGGCCTTTAATCATGCAGAAGAAAGTTTAATAAAACTGTGATATTCCCTCAAAACTCCCATTCAAGCCTATTCCCAAACTGCAGTCCATGTGATCTCATCTTCCTCTGCTTTATTAGCAAAATTTCAGTTCTTCCACTAAGCATACTCACAGACCTAAAATATTTCTTTTGACACCAAAAGTTCCTTTGCTAGTGGCTGTTCAGTGACATTTTATTCATTAAAACAACAAAAATAGCTTACAATCAGGCCTCCTGAAGCTGGCACTGGAGTTCAATTATAAATCAATCTCCGAACAGAAACAGCCTTATACAGAAAAAAGTTTTCATGTCAAAAACCAACTTTACAATATTTTAAAGTGTTTGCCTACCAACATTTATAGATGTCATTTCAACTTATTTATGAGAATATGTATAATGTATGCATTAGTATCAAGATTTACTGCATAATATACCAAAATAGCAAATTAAAGCTCATTAATTCAACTACACAGGCAAATAAGGTTGGTCCCAACAGCCTTGACTTGACAAAAACCTGCAATCTGTCAACATAGATCCTTCCTTCATCAGGAAATTTTGTCTAATACAAAAATGAAGTCAAGCTAACAATGTTATTCCTGAAAAGCTCAGTCTGGATAATTGGTATCATATACACACTATGGCACAAGCAGCAAGGTAATTTCTACACATCCTTATAAAACACTTCAGACTTGGGACATGAGGCAGAAGGTGAGCACATCCATGACAGCTTGGACCTACCAAAGCCTGTGCAGAAAAGTAAAAGGACAGAAGTGTTTTTCCAGCTGAGCAAAACACAACCAGCTAAAGCAGAAAGCGTCAGAAAGGACACCATCCACTACGGCAGAGATCTGTGCAGGTCTTTTTGTGGACTTCAGTGCTTCTGGGAACAGGTCAACACAGCTTTGAGATTGGGACAGGTCAAAACCACAGTACAAGGTAGTCTTTCAGAGTATAGCTCTCATGCTGCCTTCACTTCTTTCTTCTGTTTCTGTTCATCTCTTCACCTTCCATCTTTCCCTTGTAGACTTTCCAGTTTCTGTTGTTTCGAAAGAGTTCTGCTTAATTAACTAATGTTTGCAAAGGAGTGTACATGGTAAGTGGCTATTACAACTTTTTGGCCAAAAAGCCTGATTAAGATTCAAAGCACAACCAGAACAGAACAGTGCAGATGATAATACTGGATACAAGTTGCAAAATAAATTCTAAAAATTGTCTCAAAATTATTTTCTGCATCTCTTTTTTCTGTCACTAGCTCCATTCAGTAAAAGCTAGCATACTGCTTACTGGTATAGTTTTCAGCTATTCAGAGCAAGCAGTTAGCCAAAGTGTAAGATTATCAGATAAGTGTAATTACCAGGTAGATAATTAACCTAACAGCTACTTGCTGCTGTAAACCCTTTCCTGTTGGAACAGTCCTTCTGGGACAGGCTTTTTTATTGGTATACAAAGAATCAGGTAGGCCTAAACTGATATAAAATCATTGTCTCTCATTGAGTTCAGACTCGGACTGACTGATACCAGCAGAAGAACTGGTACATTTTATTTTCCAGTACCAAGTAAGAAATGGAAAAATTTGCATCATCTGTCAGATCATAAAAGTTTCAACTTTTTTTCCCCTCTATGACTTAAAAATTGATTAATTCGGCACACTAATAATGCCATTCCAAATTAGGTGTTTTTTCTGCAATTGACCCATGCTGAAATTCCAAAGGTAATAGGCTCAGAAGTTTTGACTGACATCCTTTTGTCTTGGATTCTATTTTAAATTGCTGTGAATAGAAGAACAGGAGAACACAGCTTGAAGAAACTGAATGGATACATGACGAATGAAATAACTCTCAAAGGTCTTTTCAAAAGAGAAGTTAATCTTTACAGGATGCAACTATTCCTTATGACCTTGAATTAAATTACCCCTGTTTCCATGGGAAGCTTATACTTTAGACTCAATCATCCTTGGCTGCCTTTACCTTTATTTACAATAGCACCTGGTGCTTCAATCAAGTTCCCATTATATGTTCAAGTGCTGTAGCACCATATAATAAAGAGCAGAATTATTTGAGAGGCTGCAGAAAAATTTCAGGATAATGCGTTTAAGAATAATCTGTGAATGTCTATATTTAATATAAATGGCTTTTACAGTGGCTAAGCATAGACACACATCTAAATACCTAATGAACATTAGTGATGGGGTTGCCATTTCTCTTTAAAATTATTCTCAGATATTGTAATTGCAGTGTTTTTCTTACCCTCTGCCTTGCACAAATTAATCAACTTATTTCTTTCTCCGTTTGATTCTACTAAGCAGAAGTGAATTTAACACTTCTGATAATTCAGGAGCAATCTTCTCCAAGACAGATACAGACTTGGAGTATTTTTTTCATCCAGGAAGATCTGAAAAGGTCTGAATCTGAAAGATCAGAAAAGATCATCTGAAAAGATCATGGATCTGAAAGAAGTTTGCATCCTGGTGTTTTTACAGTTGCTTTCACATGACTATTTCTGTTGCTGACACTACCTGAATGACTAGATTTCCAGCTAATTCCCTCTGGGACATCATTATGTCCCAGTGATTATAAATCAGTCACATTTTAAGCACTGTAGAGACTCCTCTCTGGTCCTAAGTATGTCAGAGGGAGCTGGCAGGTGTGTATGCAGGCATGAATAAATCCATCTGTAAAGGTGAAGAAAACTAAAGAATTGGTTTACAGAAAAAAAAACTATAACAAGTATTTATACAGAGCATTTTTTCAAAATGCCCTCAAACTTGGAATTCTTCCATTGAACCCCAGTGAAGACAAGGACCTCTTTCATATTGGATGAAGCAAGGCTCTGGGGATGCTTCAACCTGATAGAAGGGTAACAACCTATTGCTCGCCTAGAGAAAATAGAAACATCTTAGCAGAATATCTTCAAATGCCAAGTGAAGAGAACATGGGGGTTTTCAAAAATGGCATTGGCAATAGCTGCACTGTCCCCAAACTTTGGTTATAACTTTCCCCAGCTTGAGGACTGACCAGACAAATACAGAGATAATGCTGAAATCTTGTGATGAATTCTGATATATGTTATTACTATAATTTTACATACAATGTAATTTTCATGACAACATTAGCACAAGTATTGAGATTAACAAAAGACTGGGGGTTTGAGACAGTTCTGAGTGAGTTCTCACTCACACCATAATTGGGAGCACATCGTAACAGAGCAAGTCAGCCCCCTGAACAGCCAAGAGATTTCATGTTTGCCAAGCTCACTTGATTCAAGCTATGTGGGATTTGCAAAAGCACAGGAATAATTGTCAGGTCCCTACCTGCCAAGGGGAAAATGAGTCATCATTAACTCGTTCAGTCCTGAAAGAAAAGGGACAAAAATTAAGACTAGAAAGATGAATTGAATCCTACAAGGCAATAAAACAATGTGTTCAGTAATAATCTTTCTAGATTTAAGGAAAATGCATCAGAGATGCAAGCAGTTTGCATAGACATCAACAAAAAGCAACAAAATCCTGAAAAAAACCATAAAGCCTGTCCTTGGACAACATTAACACTTTTTTGATGCAGCTGAAACCAATGTAATTTATTCTGGGGTCTGTTATTCCCTTCCAGTTCTCAGTCACACCTACCTATTTTCCCCCCTTCTGAGACACTGTTTGGAGGTTTAACTCTCCTCACTTGCAGCAGAAGGAGAAGTCAGCCTGAAGGTACTTTCCATACTGTTCCAACAGCCAGGCTTTTGCTCTGTCATGCTTGCCAACAGAGCTCTTTTTAGGAAGCAAGAGTCTTTGCTTAAGGTCATCTTGAAGAGTGGATTGATACACTTTGAGAGTATCAGATGACAGGCCAGTTGAGCTAAAAAACACTTGTAAGGATTAACTCCTGGGACAGAAGGATTAAGTGATGGAAAGCATCAAAATGTACTCTCTGTGAACCTTTGTGTCTGGAAAAAGCATATGCTGATCCTAGTACGGGATATATTACCTGCATATTGTTTAGAAATGTGCCATGAAATATATATATTTTTTTTAAGAGAGACAAATGGCACAATATTGTGTGAGTTACTTTCCTCTTGGTCAGTTTTCCCACTAACAAAACAGCAATAATTATTCTTCACACTTTGTGTTTGACCATTCAGCTCTGCAGAGGAAAAACATTATGTCACCAAGGGTTAACATCACATTGAAGCTGGCTGCAGTGACCAAAGACAACTACAACTCCACACTTTTGTTCCGTAAGTTATCTTTCAGTTATTCAAATTCACTCTGACCTGTATAGCTCACACAGGACTTTTAGTCAGTATGGATGCCCTGTGCTGTTTTACCACTCTTCCTTTATTATCTAAATTTGAGATGTACATGATCATGTTCTCCCCCATGGTCATAAATTATTTTTTTCACTTTCAACATTAGAATCCACCTGATGCAATAACAAGAGCACACATTATGAGATCTGAAAGCAGATAGGTTTCTAAAGGTATGCAATTAAAATTGCATATACAGGATCAGGTGAAAAAAATAGTCAATTTTTCATATAGCTACCACCACTGAAGGAATACAGCGTCAGATACAATTGATAAAGAATAAGACAGGGAAATATCCATCCACATCTGATGTTTTCAAATATGCTATATATGAAGAAAATAATTCTAAGATTTCGGATTTACCAGAGCAATTGCAGTGGTTTTGTTGGCGCTCTTAGGAACACAGAGCAGATGGGGGAGATTTCTGAAGGCTGGGAAAGAACCCAGCATTTTCCTACCTCAAAAACAGGGAAAAGGAAATAGAATCACAGACAGAACTTTTTGAACTTCCATTCCCAGTAACACGCTAGCAAAAAAAATATTCAAATTGTTTCTAAATATCTAGAAGAGAAACATAAGAAACTACTGACTTGTGTATTATGAAGAGAATGTCAAGGCTCATTTCTTTCTGTAATGGTTTAACATAGGGATGACATAAGAACCAATGCAGTATTTATCTTTAATTTTTGAAAGAATGCTATTAAGACAGAGCCTTTTTGTAGCTGTTGAGGACATTGCAAGAGGGAATGGAAAAAAATGGAAAATGGGAGATTTAGTTAGCAGGTAAAAATTTCCAAGTGAATACAATTCAGCAGCCAAAAGGTATGAGCTGTGCATTTATCATTGGGAGATTTTAATAGCAAACATCTGGAAAGTCATCTGCTAGAAGGTGGTGTAAATAGATGTGATCAAGTCTTGGAGTGGGAAAGAAAATAGATGGTTCTTTACGGGTGCTTTTAACTACAGGCTCTGGGTGGCAATACTTGAAACTAAATATAAGAAATCATCAGAACGCTAGCGTTAAACCAGGCTGTATTGAATACCTCAGATGGTTTTCTCCTCTCCTAGCTGTCAATAGTTAAACACCAACAGCTCCTATTCTCTGTTCCACTTCCCTAATAATACATACACTAAGTATTTTTCATCTTAAGGTAAGCACCTTAGGCAATTCCAGAAAGCAAATCTATATAACCTGCTCTGACTATAACAACTTAAATGGAGACATCTAACTTTAAGATGCCAGCAATAGCTGACAAATTCTATCTTCTATTTAGAAATGTAGAAGAGTATGTTCAGGACAAAACAGGCGTAAAACGTCATGAGTAGGTAGTGAAGACTGCAAATACTTTGAGGCTGGAGGGCAGATTAAATATAAAAAAAACAGTTAAAAATACTGTTATTCTACTTCTTACAAAAAACCAAAAGAAATTCCTGAAGTATATTACAGAATCACAAGGGGTTCAGAAATTGGTTATGAAAATGATCAGGGTCCTGGAATAAAAATTTCATAAAAAGAGATTGAAAGACTGTATGATTATTTACAGAAAAGAGAATACAAGGAGTTATGATGAAAATATATTAAATTTTGAGGAGTTAAATGAAAAGCTTCTTACTCTTCCTTTTGCCATGTCCAAAAACTCAAAGAGAAGTTTCCATAAAATTCTCCAGATTATATATGTCATTGATGGAAATGTGTTTCTTGAAATGTGTAAACCTGTTATGAAACTCACTGCCAAAGTGTGGCATTGAGGATACCTGAAAATAACTATTAAATCTTTACAAGTTATATTAAAGATAGCTACAGTAATTGTTGTTCTGTTTTACATCTGAAAAGTATTTTTTCAAGGAGATAAGCCTAATTTTTCATTTCTAAGAATACCAGAAACGCAGCACAGACTTATCCCAGTTACAGTGGATTTCACAGGTGTCCAGACATCCAAACCACAATGGCTGTCTGTGTGCAGATGAGCATAACTGATAAATTAAAATGTAGCTGGCTTTTTGCTTTTTCCCTCTGATACTACCACTGTGAAACAATTCTGGCCAAGTTCAACATCAGTTTTGATCTGGTGTACTAACCTGTCCACCACTCAGATTTCTTACTTTGTGACACATTTGATGCCTACAGGACTCTCACAGGGTGGGAGAATTATATTAATTTCATCTGTTCATAATCTTCCTCTGATCACACTCAAAGAATAAGTTACCAGACCAAATCTGTTCAGGTGCCCAAAATGAAAGTGAACAAAAATAAGCAGCTTCATAGGGCTCTTATTTCAGAAAACCATCTTTCAGGAGATGAAGATCCTTCCCAAGCTGCCTGTTTCTCCCACTGCTGCCAGGTCCCAGTGCTGTGCCTTGCCTCCTCTACTCATATTTCAGATGCTGAGTTCAGGTAAGTAAAAACTTGAATCAGATTAACTGATAATAGCAGCACCAGTAGCTGTTTAATTTTTTAAGTATGTACGTTCATAATAGCAAATTAACAGTGCTATACTGATATGCTTCCTGACACCTTGACATTCAAACTGTGGCTGTTCCTATCACTGCTGGCCTGATCCTGGCCTCAGGTAAACTTATTTTATTTTGTAAACTTCGTTCAGTCATCAGGATAAGATACCAGGCAATGAAAAGGCATAATTTTTCCTTCCACTGCAGCCAGTTTCCCTTGGAAAGCTGAGGTGCAGTGCTCATTAGGGGTGAGGGCTTTTTCCCCCTGGTACCACTACTGCAAAGGGTTGAGCATCAGCACAAGCATCCGAGAGCATCAGCAAGTAATGAGGGCAGGACAAGGATTCTGATGAGGTAGAGATCCTGTTGCTATCAAGAAGCTTGACCACATAAGCAAAAAGGAAGACTTTTCCACGGTGATACAAAGAAACAGAGATGTCTGCCTAGCACCTGAAAGATGGAATGGTCATAGGAAGCAAACACAACCTGTATTTCTAAAAACAGAAGCATTGAAAAAAAGAAGAACTTTGCTTCTCCACCTGAACACCAGCACCAAAGCAGGCTGCCACCCAAATGAGACCCTGGGGTGCCAGGGCAAGTCTTGGCATCCTTGTTTGAACAAGACATGCATTAAGCAAGGACAACAAGTGATGTAATTACACACTGATGGTGTGGAATCAAGCCCTACAGCTCTCTGCAGTGATTTGTATGGCACTGGTGAAATTACATTCATCTACAAGATTATGGAATAACTAATAATATTATTGAATAAAGTAAAGAAATTAATATTCAGGAAGGCTTGTAGATGAATGGCTAGAAATATTAATTTGGGTGATTAATGACAAACAAGATGATCATCACATAGAAGTTATTTAAAAATTACAACACTTAAGTGTTTAGAATATTTTTAGTAAAAGACCCAGTTACAAAGCTGTTGGAGTTGGATTAAAGCTCAAACTGAACTTCTGTGAGCATGAACCCAGTTTGGAAATAATGCTTTCCTTAAGGATCAAATCGCTGAGATTGGCACCAGTTTTCACTTAGAATTAGGATTTTTAACCATTACTACTGAAGGATTGAGGTAAATCTCTATGAAATAGCAAGAACTACTTCAGAAGTCCAATTGCATTTCACCTCAAGAAGCTACTTCATCACAGGAAATCTGCAATTCCTTGCATTCATATGAGATGGATCATTAGAGTTTATCCTTTATGAACTGGTGGAACATAAGTACAGAATTAGAAGAGCTAAACGGTGTGCAAATAGCATCATATGCCATAGCAGAAAAGGTGTGGGTCCTGAAGATTCTAAGCTGTGCTAAAACAACTCTCCTGAAGAGTAATTTTAAGTAACATACATCACCTCATCGCTGTCACTATTCACAGCTTTACTGCAAGGCTCATAGTTTGATACTCTGCTTTGAACGTCAGCAGTAATATATATATGAAAAAGTATTTCTGACTGTGAAGAAAAACGTAAAGTGACAAAGATATTTATGGCAAAAGCTGTGAGCATCTGAAAACTATAGCTTTATGTTCTGCATTGGCTGAATTTACCCCAGGGTTTCAATAACAGTAACACTAAAAAAATTCAACCTGAAACCCAAATGGACAAGACCATTTACTCTTATGTTCAGCGTTACAGAGATCCTACTGCTGCATTTGTATCAGGAACATTCCTTAAATTTTTGTTTGTTTGGGGTTTTGTTCTTTTTAATACAGCCTGAAGTTAACTAGATCCTCACTGCATCTTTCATCACAAGCTGGTAGCCAAACATCTGGAGGGCAGATACAGCAGTAAGGAACAGGATCTGAGCTCCTCCAGCTGCAAAGTCCTCACACTGTGCTGCTCCATGGGTTTGCTTGGCTCAGTCCTGCACCCCTACATTTTACTTTCCGAGAAGAGCACCCTTACACAGACACAACATGCTCACTATGGCATAGTATCAAACAATAAAAATAATTAATGTCTTTGAAATGAAGGAGGACTGAAAATTTCACAGGAACTTGCACACCAACATCCTTGGAACAGAAGTCATTTAATAGTTGAAAAAGGCAAAAGAAAACAGTTGGAGTGAGAAAAAAATACAGATTCACAATGTATAGTATGCCTAATTTTACTAATTACATTATGCAGAAACAATTAGGGAAATACAGGTGTAAATAAACTTTTTCTCCAACAACAATTATTTGTCTGCATTTGCCTGCAGTTTCAAGGGACTGATTTCTAGGAATGAGTAAACCTATTGTGTTTTGTGTTTTCTTTTAACGATGTAGATTTTCATAATGCTCCCTAGTCCAAGCTTGATGGAAAATCGCCTAGCAGAACCGGAACTAAGTTTTGACTTAGTTGAATATTCATATATTGATCCTAAATAACTTAAACAAAATACTTTAAAGTATGTGAAAAGTTGGAAAGGGTTTTCCCCCACTCCCCCTGTTCTTTTTGTATGAGGGATGTGAAGCTTCTTGTAGCAGGACCTACAGCCAAGGTACTAAGAACTCAAGCACCAAAACAGCAGCATCTGCTCCTCCTCGATTCTCTGGTCAGATTAAACAAGTCTGGTTTGAAATAATCCAGTGATGTTGTAGCCAACAGGCTACATCATGATCATCTAATGTCTCACATCATCTAAATAGTGAGTCTAAAACAGGTACAGAGCAATACAGGATATTAAGTTCTTACTAATAGTTTTTCTTAAGTGACTACATATGGAAAGATATTAGTAATCAGGCACGTAGCTCTACTAATATTTAATAAGGAACCTTAGATCAAAACAATGAAAAAATATCTTATGCTGATATTTCACAACAGAACCCTTAAGAGTCCAGAAAATGATACTATTTGCACACAATAGTTATTTGTTATTAGAGAAGTAAAAGAAACTTCTATTTTAAAGAAAATTGTGTCCCATTGAGCTGGAAATCCTACTTTCAGCCTAGAACTCAGACTATTTAAAAAACTTCGCAACTCTAACATCTCCTTGCTCTGCTTGTAGTAAGAGCTAAGTACTGAGTATCACCAAAAGACCTGACAAATTATGAGTTGACTGTTACCTGCACCAAGTGTTTAGCCTAATCTTAGTAATACTCAAGAGTTAGCAACTAAAAAAGTAATTTTAGGGGTTTTTATTTAACAGAAATTGTCTTTCTTTTCCCTTGCATCTAAGCTTGGGAGTACTGAAAGAGTTTAGCTATGCTACTAAAATTTCTATCTAAAAGTACATACTTTCTCATTAAAAAAACACAATAAAAAAAGTGAGTCTTAAATAAAAAATGCTTAGTGGCAACTAATATGAAAATAAATTGAACATATGGCAAAAAAAGAACAAACCAAATTTCACTTGCTCCTTTTTCTTTTCTTATTGCTTTCACTTCTATCCATTTGTAGCTTATTCGGAACACACACAAAACACTCAAAAAAAGAAGAACCTCTTTATAAAATAAAGCCCCAGTGGGAGGAGCTCCACTAATTGACAATTAAGTCAGTCATTATGTATAGAGAGAATGACTACAGCTGTCCATGTTTTTTGTGGAAGATCTTTTAGCTGTCTGTAAAAGAAGCCATTTGGTAGTAAGCAGAAAAGTAGTAGCTTTGTTCAAGGTTTTCTTAGAACTAAAATATTATCCCTAACAAAATTTATAACTGTTAGATAATGTTAGCTTTTTAGGATTTTTCAGAATTGGTTGTCTTACCCTTAATTATTTATTTAATTTTTTATAATAGTGGGGAAAAGGAGATATAGGGTATCTATGATAGAGGGAATTTGTCAGGATGGTTAATAACTCTTGTTTTTCTGTTAGTATTTTATTCCTAATTTTATTTTATTGGTAAACTATATCTTCTTTTTACTACCTGTGTGCTCTATAGGTTATCTGAACTTATCCTAATCTTAGAGTTGTGAAAAACAAACCAATGCACAATTAAATGGCTTTTAACTTATTTTTTTCTTTCATAAATAACATCCTTTAGCTGAGGTGTTTAGTTTCTCAGTCCTGAATCTAAGAGTGTGACAGGCGTTCTCTGCTTACCTGCAATGTGTGAAAGGGTGTGATGCTTGTGTAGGACTTTTCCAGCTGGTGTTAAACTTCTTTAGGCATTTCTACGTTTTAAATTTTATAAAAAGACTTTGGGATACTAAGTAAAAAGAAAACAGGTCTTTGCTGTCACCTTTGACTCATCAGCTTTTGTTCTGGCCTGTATAGCCTCTCTTGGAAATAAATTCTCTATATACTGTAGTAGAGAAATGAACACTTGTTAGTATTGGCAGGATTCTAGCCTAGGAATAATGCTTGTAAGCTGGGAAGGAGATACCTTGCTATGTCTTTTTTTGTCCCCTGTTAGTAAGGTGAGACAAGCTGTAAAAAATCTTTCCCTTATAGGTGTAAGAGAAAGTACTGAACCTCAAAGTTTTTCAACTAGAGTTAAATCAAAATGCTTATTTTTCATCTAGCTGACTTGCTGCAGGTCTCTCCAGCAACCACTTTGTTAGGTGTGCTCCTTCCTTGAGCACCTTATCTCAGGTTGCAGCTAAGCAAAGTTACTGAGGGATGCATTTTGCTATTTGAATTTTAAAAATGCTTTGAAGCTGCAGTCTTCCTTCTCTCCTTCTCCAGGAGATAGGAAAGCTGTTCAGACTAATAAATTCTGGTTTACTTTTTGGAAATGCAAATGTCACTGAACTCTAAACTTCTATTCCAGCCATCTCCCACTGTGGTGTCTTGTATGAATTTGTGTAGGAGTTGTACTGTCTACCTTTTCCTCTAGATTCTGAGGAAATTCCCCCAAGCACCAGACTGGGGAACAAATGAAGCAGACTTTGGAGAAATGTAGAATTTTTTTTTCTTTCAAGGTTCAATTGAACACTGCTAAACACACTGGTGGTAACAGTTAAGCTAGTCATTGTCCTAAAATTTAACTTAGTGCTTCACATTCCACACTTAGCTGACTGAAAAGGATAAATATACTGGATAACTTGTAAAGGACTTGATTAGCAACGAAGTCTTCATTTCATACCGGTTTTCCTCAATATTAATGAGAATAAGGGAAAAGGAAAATTAAGTTTCATGCTTACTGGCTCCACATAGTGAGCTTGATAGTGCCCTGCCCCTTAACTTTAAATATGGATGTGTGGTGGAGGAGCCTGAGCCTGTGGAATTAAGCAAAACACAGAATCTGAAGACACTCACCTAACAAGTCTGTCTGGAGATTTGAGGAAGAAATGTCATTTTGCTGATTTGGTGTTTGTACTGGATAGTTCTGCCCTACTGACATTGAAATAGCTCTTACCAGGTGCAGAGAGGGGAATTAGACTTTAAGCTCCTGGGCACAGCCTTGAGTGCCCAAAGTTAAAGGCAAGTGGGTAGGTGGTACCATGGGACTGCAAGTTTCATTTTCATATGAAATTCAGCTGCCTAAGTCCCACTTCAACTATGGTTTCCAAGTCCTTCATGTGAGTGTTTTTTCTACAAATAGCTGGGAAAAGGGTTGACCCATCTTCTGCTTAAACAGGCGTCTTACATTCCAGGGTATATTTTTTCATTCATGTCTATATTCAGTTTAAAACTATCTCGGGAATTGAATACAGAGGTTAGAGTAAGGTTATTTCTTACAAAGGTTTTAATTGGTCACTGATTCATCTGAACAGACAAAGTGAGTATTCCCTGTGGATTACTGACTTGTTGAGCTGCAAGTATAAGCATCAGGTTTTTCAAAGCACTTTAAACCCTTCAAGGAATTCTGCATGCGGTGTTACTGATCAGTTTGCAGGCACAACTGGCCAGCTTGTGCTCTGGGATCTTGCTAATTGCTGCCTCTTGGTAATGGTTAGAAACCTTGTTTGTTCTTCTGTCAAGACATCTCCCAAAACAAGATTTGGTTGGCTAAGTACTTTTAGAGAAGGGGTGACAGACAGTGGGGAAACAGATGGTTTGTAGAAAGAAGCTGTCACCGTTCGGGATTAGACAGTAGACCTGAAATACTTTTTTGCTAGACAATCCCCCTGGACCTGAGGCCCATTAACAGATTGTGTCCAATTTCCCTTCCTCTGCAGCTCTCCTGTAGGAGAAATAGGCTGGGTTTGTTCTAGCAGTCTTTTCTTTTATGGATAGAATATTTGTCTAAAATCCTTGAAATTGCTGTATATATTCATCTTGAGCTGGGACAGGGGTAGGGGCATGTATTTCTCTTTCTGTGCTTGTTTTGGTGTCTCCCTCCCATTTTGTATTTGATTACTACTAACAAGCACTATCCCACACCACCATCCATCCAACTGTGGGCTTGTCTAAAAAGCCACCTTAACTTGCTGTCGTGTGTAAGGGTACTGTGACTTGATACTGTGTATGGGCTGAAGGGCAAAAGGAAGCTTTTGCACACTGCACCACTTTACATTCATGTAGATTAAATCACAAGTTGAGCTTTTTTTCAAAAATCACTTGATTCCAGCTAATACCTGCCCATATTATATTCTTATACCTCATATGCACTGAAAAGAGTTAAGGGCAGTATTTAGAATTTAAATCCTGTGCAAGTGATGTTCCATCTCTCCACAAATTCAGTTGGTGGTGTTTGAACCACAGGTCAGTGTTCATCTATACAGGGTACCATTTTTAAGTGTTTGTGTGGGCATTATGCATCTGCCAATTGCTTGACCAACTTGCTGAAAACAGCAGTTCAGTGCCAAACTCCACTGTTGTTGACTTAAACACATTATGAGCCAAAAAACTGTATTGCTTTGTCATCTCAGCAGTTTTAATCAAGTGTTGGAGGCTTAACTGCCTTTTTCCTACATGTCTTTTTTTCTTTATTTTTAACCTGTCCTTGTAAACTTGACCACTTGTACTGTTGCATCTGAGACTTATTTTGTTTCATGGGTTTATAAAAGAAGACAATTTATCTTTTCCTAGCAATTGGTCCAATGCTTTCTGTCACCACCTCTTCTGGGCTTAAGACATTAATGCTAACATTTCCCTAACAAGTTATTATTGTATTATGTAATACCTTTAAATACCTTCTGAAATCATTTATTGCTTCTGACAAACAAAAACCCGTGATACTTTTAGTGGCATTAAACAATTTCTGTTCCAATCCAAGTTTCAGTTCTATGGCTTGTGTATTACCTCCTTGCAAACCAGCCCTGCCTGATTCTGTCCCTGTGCTGCATTTTGGAGTTGTCTCAAAGGCCTTCCGTTTGGCTTTCTACACTGAGAACTTCTGAAACACCTAGTGTACCCAACAGATCTCTTATTTTGCATATAATCCCTTGCCCTTTCACCATTCCAGGAAATGATCTATTTGTGAGATCACAACATCTGATGAAATGCTGTTCCTTATTATGGCTTTAGGTATCATTTGAAGAACATACTTGCTCAGAGAGCCTATATAGACCTCACTTTTTTTTCTTCTCTCCCCAACAATGGCTGGATTTTCGAATTGGTCTCACTAACCTCTGTTTCAGGAACACAACATACCCCCTTTTAAATTAGGTCCAGATTTTGTTTCATTAGCCCAATACTGCTCTAACAAGCTTACCTCCTAAATCTAAATGAGCATTGCTGTTGGACTGGTTTTCCCTAAGCACATTTCCAGTTTGCCACTGTTGATTATCTCTCTTGTACTGACAAATTATTCTGTTTGTTAAAGTGCAAATTCTGACTCTTCCACTTAGGGAAATGTTGCATCTTTTGCCTCATTCTTGTGAAAATAATCTCATTTCTGCAGTTTCTTTTTTTTTTTTTTTTGGGGGGGGGGGCAATAGAGGAGATGGTGAGTGTCCTCTTTGGCCTTTAATTTCAGTTATGCAAAGTTTAGTGGCATTATTCCATCTAATGATAGTGAATAAGATTGCTAAGTCGTGCTTACCCTAAGCCAAGGCCTTTTCAGTTCCCCGTGCTCTGCCAGCGAGGGGCTGCACAAGGAGCCGGGAGGGAGCAGAGCCAGGACACTGACCCGAACTAGCCAAAGGGCTATTCCATACCATAGAACGTCATGCCCAGGATATAAACTGGGGGGGGGGGCGGGGGGAGGGGGGCTGGTCGGGAGGGGCTGTCGCTGCTGGGGGACTGGCTGGGCACCGGTCAGCGGGTGGTGGGCAATTGTATTGTGCAGCACTTTTTGTCCTTGGGTTTTATATCTCTGTTTTCTCCTTTTAAATTCCTACTATTATTATAATATTTTATTTCAATTATTAAATTCTTATCTTAACCCACAGGTGGGGTTTTTTGGGTTGGGTTGTTTTTGGGTTTTTTTCCCTGATTCTCCTCCCCATCCCACTGAGTGAAGGGGGTGAGTGAGTGGCTGTGTGGTACATAGTTGCCAGCTGGGGTTAAAACACAACAGAAATATAGAGCCCCTATGCAAAGCCAAGCAGTACGCCTCAGAAGGTGGCTGTCTCTTTTTCCTTATAGCTGCAAAGGCACAAACAAAACCGCACTCCTCTTTTGCCAGAAAAGTTCACTCTGACTTTTAGCTTGGTGGCTGAATAAGGCTGCTAGGATACTCCTGAGAAGGACCTGTAGACCATGTCCTATCTTCTGGATCCAAATGGGTGCTGTGTTCCAACTTTCATCCTCACTCTTGACTGCCATTAAGGCTTTTCAGGTTTCGTTCTTCTTCATCTGGCTATGCTCAGCCCTTCTTGTAGACACCATCATTGCCACCAGCACTAACCTCAGAGCCTCTCATGCAGTTCTCGCTTTGCCCCTGGTAGCGCTTGCAAACACATTATTATTTGCTAATAATCCTCTACACCAGTGAAATTCCAAATCTCATCCTTCCTTCTTGAAGGGTGTTTCTTAACGATCACAAGTAACTATGCTGACCACACAGTTTTTTCATACTATTCCTTGCTTGAGCTAGTTCAGATCAACTTTACCCAATCATACCACATTGATCCTATCTGGTCCTTCTACCAAGCAATGAGACTGTGGCTTTTCACAGCTACTTCAGCCAATTCTTGCCATGGCCTGGACCAGCTGGGTACCACAGGGTGGTATGAAGAATAAGATGTTCTACTTCTTCCTTTTTGTCTTGTCCTTCTCCTACTCAAGTGCATTTCTTACCAGTGCTTTTGCTTGTGGCAGCAGACAGGAGGTTTGCAACATCCTGAGAAAATGTTGGGTGGCTTCTGCAGTTCTGCATATCGACAAGGGAGAGATGCATTTACATCTCTGACACTGCTGAGAGGAAATAACTTACAGGGAATGCAAAGAACAGCAGGACAGAGGGTTGACCAAGGGAGCAGTCACGGGAGTGGAGCAGGCAGAGCGAGCAATGGACTTGAAGGTGGAAGGGAGGAAAGGTGAGCAGAACCACACAAGCAGTGGAGAAAGGGACAGTCACTATGGCAAGACCCAGGTGGAGTGCACATGGTGTTTGGCCTTTCACAGTCCATGTGAAATGATGCACAGGTATGGGAAAGCTTCATAGTTAAGCGCCTTTTGGTGACACGGGCTAGGTGACTTACTAGTGACTCAGCCCACATAGGAATTTGGGACCTATTCGTCCCATAACAAAACCTGCTTGAATTACAGATCCTTGTTTCCCTCTATCCAGAAGGAATCTAGTTCCAAAACCAGGGCACAGCAACTGCCTCACTAGAGGATTTGCAGCAGAGTTTAAATTTTCCATTTAGTTCACTGCAACAGACATAGCCCAGAGTTAAACTTCATCAGATAAAGTTAGAATGGTGTTTATGTGAAGAGATAAACATAAATAGACACTTCAACATGATGTTGATCTTTGCAACTTAAAACATTTAGAGAAGGTTTTAAAAACCCACAACAGTCCCCTATCTTATGAGGACCTGTCTTCCACAAAGAGCCATTCCTACCTATCCATGCTTGAATTACTGTGTGGTGGCATAAATACCTTCTCCCTTGGGGAACAGTGTTAGTGATACCTTAGGGAAACATTTTAAATCTCCAAGCAATTATAAATCAATCTTGTAAACCCTTGGATTTTCTTAAGAAAGAAGCTGGAACTCTTCATATAAGCAGTGTGGTGAATAAAGTAAATCAGCCACAGCCATTAGGATTTCTGTGATAGCCACAGGCTTGCAGAATAAGATCTTTGGCTATCATCCAATCCCCCTCAAAAAAAAAAACCCAAAACCAAAAACCCAACAATAACACCCAAAATAAACCCCCCAAAAAATCTTCAGAATTGCATTAAATTACTCAGTGAGTTTCAACAGCCTCCAAGGATGTAGACTCCATGGCCACCAGACAGGCTTTTTTTTCTGATCATCCCCATTGCAAAGAAACTTTTCCTTTTAACAAAAGAGGATTCCCGTTGCTGAAGTCAGTTCCTGTCAGGTCAGCTCTCTAAACTGTGAAGGAACACTTTGAATTGCAGCCACATGGTAGTCTAGGGATTGCTTACATTCAAAAAGAAGTAGTAAAAAAAAAAAAAAAAAAAAGACAGTTGATACCTTTGTGTTAGGGGCCATTGCCCCAACTAATGCCAGAGTCTACCTCTCTTAACACAGTGCAGTTTTGAGTATAGAGTCTGCCCGAGAAGTACTGTCACCATTAACTGACTCTGGTTGCTGTGGTCCTAAAGAACACTAGGCATTTTGTGTTCAGAATAATGCTTTGACCCAGCAAAAACATAGCAGGCGATGTGCAGAATGAAGATCCCTGTGACGTGTGTGTTTATTAAAATCTTCCTCAATTTTGCAGCTCTCAGTGGAATTTCTCAAATCGTTGATTACAGACATAATTTCTTCAATAAGGGGAAATGTGAGGTTACTGCTAAAGCTTTTGGGAAGTCCTCCACAGATTCAGTGAAAGGGTATTTACTGAGCAGCTCCTGATATAACAGCTGACAGCTGTAACACCATGTGATATTTTCTGGCATAACAAAGTTGTCTGCCTTACAGGAAAGATCTCAAATTTTTTTCCCACAGTTGCAAAGCGTTGCCTAAATAGTGCACAAGAAGGGCTTCCAGTGCATGCCTATGCACAAAAGCTGTCATGGAGTCTCTTTAACTTTTCATCACAGACCCACCTTCTGAATCTTCACAAGAGACCTGGTTTCCATCACCCCTTTCTTGTTCATGAAGATGGAGCAATGCTGTACCATGACCTTCTTGAGGATGTTACCATCTGGATTTACACCATAAAATAACATAAGGTCTCTCGATGCTTCAGTACTGATGCTTTTTTCACAACCAACTTGCAATGTGTCTAAGAGACTATGAATCGCTGTCAGGAAGCTAAAAGCGATCCAGCACAGGTGGAGCAGCAACCCAGGGACCAGCTGAGCAGGGATGGGCTGATGGCCAAGTCTGAGCTTATGCAGGGCTTTTGTGAACCCATGGGCAAAGGATGTGATGGGGGTCTCCAGGAAGACTGGTCTAGGAATCCAAGCCTATAGGTGCTCTCAGGGCCCTACTAAGCTGTAGATGTACACATGCTATCTTTAGCAGGAAATGGAGATACTATTATTGCCCAAATTCTTTAGGGTGCTTCCAGAAAACTAGCTCAACTTTCCTACTTCTGGTGGAGGTGAAGGTCTTTATTTGGAGAAAAAAAAAAAATAAGCTGTTCTTGCTAGTAAAATAACAAACCTCAATGATTTCAGAGACCCTGCAGCCCTTCTCCATAGCCTTGTTCAGTTCTGGGGTGCCCCTGGCACCAGTAAGGGCTCTTTCTTCACTGTTGCAGATACAGGGTGGCTGTATGGGTGACATATTAGACACATTAGCTTGCTATTTACCCTCATGGGAACTATGGGGGAAGTGTTCTTGTGGTGGGAATGGTTTTGTATTGCCCAGCCGCAAACAAATCATCAGCAAACCCAAATTCTCAAAAATAACTGTGCGGTGCCTAATTGGCAGGGTATCATTTTCCTATGAAAACATAGATCCTCATGGTTGTAATCCTATCTGAGCATCAAGTGTCCTTTAAGACATGAAAAGCAACCTTCTTTCCTATGAGATGGTGATTTGCTGATGGAAGCAAAAGCTCCTGTCATGGTATTTGATGCTTTATAAATGTCAGAGATGCTAATGCCATGAAAAAGAAAATTTTTCTCATGAGCAGGGGTCTGTTTTCACACCACCTGCAGAGCTTTCTCTCCCTTCCTCCTCACGTAGAAACCACAGAGGAGAGATGCCAAAAAGAACGTTACACCACATTCAGTCACTGCAATGTAAACACTTGTCAAACAGCACAGAGAAGAGAAATACGGTTCAAGGGCTTTGTGTGCTGATTATTTACCCTGAAGCCACGTGCCAAGCAGTTCAATAATGCCAAGAAACTCAGACCATCAGCCATATAAACCTATGATGACCTACTGAAAGAAAACTTGCTGGGCTTGCTCTTCTGAAGGTAGAAACCAGCTGAATTCCTGAGTTCATCTAAACCAACATGTTTTCATTAATTTTAACTAGTTTTTCCCTAATGGCTAAGTTGATTTTTCTGGTTTAAAAGGAATCTAGGAACAGCACCAATAATTACTGGTGGGTTTAGAGGTCTTTTTAATAAGAAAAATAATCAGTGATTAAATCAGGCTGGTGTGACAAAGTATCTGAATTTTGTGAATGAAATGAAACCTTTCTTTAGAGAGTCAAAAATGGACTGTTTGTCAGATTCCAGCTGCATTCCATTACTTTTGAGGGAACTACCTTTTTTGATAGAACAAGGTGATGTTAGAGTAGTTAATTCCTGGGTGCAAAAAACACGAGGGTCTCTCTCTTTGCCCTACGATACTTTAAGCAAGTGTCAAATCCGGATGTGGTACTAATTAATTCTCTCCTCTCCTCTTGTCTGGATTGCAGATAAGTCCAGAAATGTGATTGTGTTTGTGTTCTTGGAAGTCTCATGACATCTGGGGTGCAAGTCATGGCTCCCGTGACTTCAGTTCTTATGCTGGGTTGTTCCAAAATTCCATAGTGTATAATTAGTAGTTTACAATTAAATTCTTGAGAAGCAAGAAAAGATAAAATGAGGGTACTAGGGTCAGAGGACAAGCGAAAAGAATCCCACATTTTTATCCCTTAATATCCTGCCACTAAAATTGAGACACTTTAAAAAATATTGCTTGATTTTAATAAGAAAGACTGGGAAGAGCTTATCCTCCCCCTTGTCTCAAATCTTCCTTCGCACGTATTTTGAGATCTCTTTCCCCAAATGCGAAATCTGACTGGTTTTTCCCTGGCACCCTCTGGTGGCAGCAGGTACAGCCGTATTCAGTGGCTCAGATCGAGCTGCTATTAGCAGAGTGCTGCCTCCCTACCTACAGCCTTACACGCTCCAGGGAGCTTTTGAGCTAGAGCTAGGGTCAAGGAGAGATAAATGCAAGACAACATCTGCAGGCTTAAATTCCATACGGCCCCATCTCCTTTAGAAACAGATTCGGGACGCATGTGAAACCAAACAAGGTCCTAAAATATAAGCAAAATGTATATTTGCTTATCCAGCTAAAGATCAATTTTATGAAAATGATTGGGTTGTTTCAGCTTCAGAGGCTGGCTGTACAGCCTTCACTTAACAGCTTCTTTTTCCAGTTCCCCTGGGATATGGTTGGGGTTTTTTTCCTTCGCTTTTAGGAAAGGAATGTAATTGATTTGCAGTTTTAAACAAACACTGCGCATACATGCCAAGTGTAATTTGCTGGATGTGAATCTTAGCTGTCAGTTGCTCTGACAATACCTCAACAGCCAATAAATATATACACCTTTCATGTAACATTTTGGTGAAATATTTTTCCTTTGTGGAAGTGGCAGTCTGTTCTGACTCTGCACGTCACGCAGCACTTAACAAACTTTCTCCATGATCGGCTGCACGTACTGATAGAAAATACTGTGCTAGAGCCGGGTAAAGCCCATGAGGGTTAGAAGTCAGCTTTGCCTTTGCGACACAGTTCAGCAGGGCTTAACTTAATCTGTTATTCAGCAGGATTTTGTAACCCGGCCTGGACTCCACTGCAGCCGAGCAGTCTGGGTGCCTTAGCTATTCCTTCTGTAGTCAGCAGTGGCTGCCAGTATTGCTGATCGCTCTCAAGGACTCCGCACACAGGTTGCCATCCCTGTGCACACCAGAGCAGCATCACTTTGGCTTTGGGTTTTCCACAGCAGTTACAAACCCTTAGACAGCACCAAGAGTGATGAAAAATAGGAAGGGTGTATTGGCCTTGTGGTGGATTGCTTAATTGGTTTTTCTTATTAAATTGACCTAGAGCAGCTTTGAATTCCTTCATTAAACTGTTTGGCTTCCCTTGCAAAGAAAGGTTACACATCTGCCTTTCCTGTTCCCACTTTTGGTCTATTCCTAGCTTCCTAGCAGAACTTCTACCAGGCAGAGCAGGCATCAATGTTTCTTCTGCTGAGTTGAGAAATACTTGATTTGTTCCTCTATGAACATCTCAACAATAGACAGGTTTATTGCCCTCATTAAGGGAACAGGCAAACTTAAAAACATATGGAGTTTCTGTATTATTGCAGTAAAAATGTAGGGAGCTGTGAATTTCTTTTCACATATGTGGGGATTTCTGCTATTCAGTTTTCAGCTTTATTTTGCCAGAATAAAATATTCAGAATTTTCTTCTAAGATGGACAATATCAGAAGGAGAAATTTGGCCATTTTTCTTCTTTCGGAGAAGCAGCTATGCAAAACTGGTGAAAGATGTATGAAGTAGTATATTTCTCATTCTTTAGATACCGAAACATAGACATTAACTTTTAGTTTTGTCCCCATAAGTTTGTGGAACAAAAAAGTTAAACAGCATGTGATGAAGTGTCCCCACTATCTCTTTATAAAAAAAGAAATCCGTGCCTGCAAAATTATTGGGAAGATTACTAAAGCCTGCAGTTCTTCTTCAGTCCAAAACTAGAAATTACAATAGTATGACTTATATTTAATGAAGTCCAATACCTGTACTCGAAAGACCCAAATCTGAATTTCCTTCAGCTGGGCAAGGAATTAAGCTGGAATTTTCTGTAATCACTGTCTGCCCTCTGTCAGATTTCTCTTGTGTAAAGCTTCAACAGTTTCCTGTAACAAACCCATATCTTGTGTTGGTGCTCCCGACACAGGCTCCCTCTTTCTTTGTGAGCTGGAAAGGATGCAGCTGCTGCCTTCCCTGAAGGTGTGTAAGAACTAGGGCATCCAAGGAGGAGAAGGAACTGTTATGATCACTAAATGTTGCTTAGGAGAACTCTGTCCCTGTTGCTTTTACATAGGTGCTGTGTGGTGGACAAGGCATTACTTTTCCAGTCAGTTGCTCTTTTTTCTTCTTTTCTTGGATTTCCAGGATCAAGGATACAAGAACAGCCACTGTTCCTAAGCTAATTAGCTGCTACTCTCTGGTGGACCTCTGCTTTGAACACAGAAATTATTGCAGAAATATCAAATACTAAAGATAGTCAGGCTTCTGAGTTCAGACTAGGTGTAGAAAACTATGTGTCTTTATGTATAGATATTTTATTTCTGTATCACACTGTAACAGTGAACTCCATAGAATTGCTCATGGACATACGGACACATTTGCATCAATTAAATGGGCTCACAGTCATGTGAAGGTGAAAAACATTAGGAAACTAAATCTGGTGGGTGCTGGGACACAGAGATTCCTCCCTGACTGGGCTAGTGAGATGAGAGGTTGCCCCTTCCTGTAGACACCCCATAACAACTTCTATACATTCCCCAAATTCTCTTTGTCCCTGCATCCCATAACAAGTTCTGTACCTCTGCAGGCAGTAACACCTGTTAGCTTGTACCTCACTCTGGAGAGTTTCTGCGGTGACTGGCTGTGGGGGGTTTCACAAGGACAGTGATTTAATCCTCCTCCTTCAGTGGTCACGGGAACTGTCCCCACATCGGTGGGTGTGTCCAGCCAGCATCCTTCCTCCGATCCTTGCGGGACCTCCGTTTAGTTTGACTGGCCTCCATTCCAATAGTACACAAAATAGTCTAGGATTAAATAGCCATTCATTAAAGGACACATTTGTTCTGTGTGAAAGTCACAAGCTTTGTTAAAAATAATTTCCTAATGCTTATACAGAGGATGGTGGAATAAATGTTTCCTGGACAAATCTTAATGTTGCTTATTAATGATTTTATTTCTATAACCTCCATTGTGCATGAAAAATTTTCTTCTGATGTTCAAACACATTAGCATGTCATCCAGGGTTCCTTATTAAGTTTTTTTTACCTGTTTCATAAATACAAGCAATCTTTCCCTATTTCAAAAGCTTTAGCTAGCTCTCAGGAAGCTGCTATTGCTTGAAGCAGGAAAGAACCTGAAAGCTTGTTGAATGAGAGGTATTCAAAGGCTTTATTTTAAAAAAGTGAATGATCTGATATATTCCTGAATCCTAAAAGCAGAATTAAATTGTAATCCAATGCTAGCTTTTCATTAAGCTTCAGAGATATACTTTAATTCTAAGAAAGAAAAAAAGGTCTTTCTTGTTGCATTCATGACTGTATCACCAAACTGGCAGGAGTATCATGAGCAGTGGAAGAAATGGGCAAAACATATAGAAAAAAAATGAGATTTAATAATGAAGAAATTATGATGACAGTCTTGGCTGACTTTTGGCAGCTACTCCACATGTCACTTTGCTGTCAGAAAAGGTATTAAGCCCTCTTTACACAGAGCTCTGTTCATGTGCTGTTGCACAGAAGCAAATTTTCCCACAATCTGTTTGTCAAAAGAAAAAGAAAAAAAAAAAAGAAAACCACAAAACCAACACACACACACACACACACACACACCAACCTTTTTTTCCCAGTGGCCAAAAAGCATGCAAGTTTTTTAACAAGCCACAGAATCAATAAAACTCTAAATAGTTTGGCAAAACAATGTGTTCCATCAGACCAGCTAGAACACCTTTCAGCTTTACCTATTTTCAGACTTGTTTCTTCTGGTTTTGCTCAAATCGTTGTAGTTATTTTTTCTTGTCCTTCTGTAAAAGTGCCTATATTCTGCATCCAAGGAGGCAATGACTTGCTCAGCTCTCAGCAGTGGTGATCTTTTTAATAATATGTAATGTTCACTGCATAAAACGTTGAGAGAGACTCTCGGGCACATAACTGCATAGTTACGTATTTAACAGCTGTGAGCCCAAAACAGATTTTGACTTCATCTGTTGGGTCCTATTCACAAGCACTTATTTGTGAGACCTCCTGATAGGGAGAAATATGCCTAAATTTTCAGGGTTTGTGTTTTGTTCTCTGCACCTTCCCCCCCCCCCCCCCCCCCCCCCTTTATATAGTTGAGCAAGTGGAACTGGAGCAGAGAAATGCCAGCAAGCCAAACTTTTGTTTCCAGTAACAATAAATAGGGCACTTAACCTTTCATAATCTGATCATATATATAAACCATATCATAAATATAAAAGCATAACATAAATAAATCATATTCATAAAGCATAAATGTGCTTCAACTTGGACAGCTTCTCTTGCAATATTCAGGTCCCTAGGGTAATCCCTGGGATTCTCCTAGAATAATCGCTAGGATATCCGTAGGATAATTCAGGTCAGGAGGGACCTCAGGATGCCACTGATGATGGAAACCTCCTGCTCGAAGCAGGGCCAACACCAAATTTAGACCAGACTGTTCTGGGCTTTATCCAGTGTGGCCTTGAAAGTCTCCAAGGATGGAGACTGCACAGAGCTTCTGAGAAACAGCTTCTTTTACATTAATTTATGATTGCAAGTACCATACAATGGACATTACTAAACTTTGTTAGGAAATTTAAAAAAGCCCAAAGGTCACATGTTGTTTCAGACAGGTGCGTGTTGTTTCAATGCCATCAACTTCTAAACCACTGAGTTAAGGATAATGAGAAATAAATCTTAAGGGTTTATTTATCAGATATTTAGATTGGATTAACTTATCTGGATTCCTAAAAAAGATTATTTGTTGCTTTTACTCAGCAGAGTTTTGATACATTTACTTCTCGTCTCTAACATTTCTGTGTGGAACTGCTTGGGTCAAAAGTAAATGTTTTCTCAACAAGAAGTGGTGGGTGATGCCTGAACTGGCAAATAAATAGTCAATACTAAAAGTGGTAGAACAAGAATATATTCTTGCATTTTGGGAAAATGAGATGGACTTGTTCATTAATTTTACCTCCAATGAGATTTATAAATAGAAAGTTTTGCAGACAAGTGGGATTGTATAGTAAACTTTACCTATATTGCAAAATGTCAGTATGAGTTCCTTGATTAGATGGCAAAAGATTCATTAAGTACAATTACAGTATAATTCTAAAAAGGCTAATTACTGCCCTACATGAATTCTTTTTGCATGAGCTGAGGAGCTTATTCAATGCCCCCAAAGGGTTTTGCTTTTTTTGATTGAGTTTTTTGCATATGTTTACAAGATATTGCATAGCAGGTAGGCTTATTTATCTCTGCCATTTCTTTAGGCATTGAGTTGCTCATGTCACTATTGCAAGGTCACTTTCTCTAATACTCACAGAGGGCAGGAAACACAATGGTTTGATATAAAGCTGAAAGAAACCTCCCAGGTTATTCAGCCCTGTTATTGATTCCTGTGATGAAGCCATGGCATATAACCACCTCCATAAATACAGCAAACTTCCTCTTGGTCTGCTGAAATAGTTAAGGTGTGTGTCCCAACTCCTCTTTTGAAAAATTATTTGCAGTCTGGAAACAAAAGCTTTTAATTTCTGGGCCAACTCATTCAGAACAAGTTTATTGTATCTGCTCTTGAACCAACTTTACCCTTAACTTTGTCTCTTCATTCCTTATATTTAATCACTGCATATTTCATGGGCAGCAATATAAGTCATGTACTTAAAATTAATGGTAGGACTTCTTGGCTCTTGCTTAGTATGTAAATTTTAGGGACTCAAATCTAACTCAAAGAGTGTTTTTTAAGTTAGGTGGGATTTTGCTCTGTAGAAGTATGCTCATATTCTCCTGGCCTTACCAGTGGCAGAAGCAGCTTATGTTGCTCAGATAACTTCAGCTTGTGTGTAAATATATAAAGGCAAGTCAAAGGACCCTTGTCCTTAACAAACTGAACTCCTTTGGCTACCTTGCCTCAGATAATGAATTCTCTCTTGAGTGCAGAGTACACCAAATGGTGTTTGATACTTCAGACCAGATCCCATCATGTCCTGCAAGAGCTACATTTCTCTGAGGGTGTTTCTGCTAATTCCTATTTCTACAGCAGTGTGACTTGCTAGAAATGTGCACTTTAGCCTGCACTTGAAGACACATCTTTCAAGACTTTGTGTGCCTTCCAATGCCACCTCCAATACAGAAAGACATTTGGACGCTCAGTGAGGAGGAGACAGCGCACTGAAAACAGTAAGCAAGAGCAACTGTGAGGTTGCTTTAAATAATAACTTCCAGCGGAGCCCCTGCAAATACAAAGTTAACACATTTTCCGTGTCCCCTTTCCTTTATATTTCTAAAGGCTTATGAAACTCTAAAACCTTTTTTATAAAATGCAAAAGTCCACACTGGACCCCAGCACGCACACAGTCATTGGCTCCCATGCAGTTTGGAAGCCCAGAAAAAGCAACGGCCTGAGTATGCTTAGAGTCTTCTTCATGCATTATTTGAAGAAACATGAGAAAATGGTCTTGAAGACCTTGATAATGGCTTTGCCACATGCATATTTTTTCTTGTCCCACCGGTTAGTCACTTGAGTAGGTCATGAGGATTCTCAAGCAATAAATACTTTTAAACATAGGTCATCCAACATCACCAAAGTGTGGGAACTGGTTCACAACATATGACTTTCACTGCCTACTTCCACACCCAAAGTTGTGTGAGCAGTGCTGACAGCCTAAACACAATGTGGACCCACCACTGCAACCTCATCCCCTGAACACAGGACCTCCAGGTAGCTATGAGCAAAGAAGTTGCAACAGCAAAGGTTCCCACAGTCATAGTTTCATCTGCTTCTTCCGAAACAAAACAAAACCAACAACACCAACAAAAAAAACCAAAAAAACCCCCCCAAAAAACAACGACCACCCAAAACAAAAAACAAAACAAAACAAAACAAAAAAAAAAAGAGGAAAAAAAAAGGTAAATGTTGAGGGGAGCAGAGGTTAGCTCGCTTAGACTGTGCTCCCAAAGAAGTACCAAGGCTTTATAAAAGAGATTATGTGAGAGAACAGTTTTAGTTAGAAGTTCAACCCTGCAGCAGGCTGGTCAGCAGAATGTTTAATATAAAGCCTTCTTATTCACCCCTGACATCTCTAGGAAATTAAGACATTCAGCTCTTTGTGAAGAATTTTGAAACAGGACTGTAGGGGAAGTAGACTGATTATAGAGGTAATCCCACATTGTCCATCAAAGGCAGAGAAAAGAAAAGGATAGGGTAATTGCAGGAAAGAGCAACAGACCCTGGCTCAAGATAGCATTAAGTTCTGTGGCAGTGTGGGAACGGCAAATCTGTAGACACGCCAAATCAGAGGATGTTTTCGTGCATGTTTCCTAACAACGTTAGAATAGGCTTTTTATGAAGAAATAATACAATATTTTTTTAGAGGAAGACGGTTATTCTTTCTTCCAGCATTACTCAAAACAAAAGTCAATGTAAACTCAAAATTGTCCTGCTAATCATCCTTCCCTTACAAGAAAGGTGTGAAAAATTAAAAAGCCGATGCAAGCATGCAGAAATAAAGCATATTCAAAACAAGGGTTCTAGGTGAATGTTTTAATGTGATTAGCAACAGTGTTTAAAAAATAAAGTTGCTCACTGGCCTAAACTTTCAAATGATGGGAATCTGTGGATCTGCTCAAATAAATAACCAGTTGGGTAAAAGCTACAGCTACAGCTGTTGCTAATGCATTCATCTGATAGCTTCACTGCTCAGAAGACGTGTATTTACTCAGGTCCATGTGAAAGTATATTGAATTCTTAATGTGGTTGAGCACAGCAGTGAACAGAAATAGATATTGCTGTTAAACAAAATAGGCCAGTTCTTCTTCTGATACAAAATGAACGTGTCAGCATGAAAATGATGCGTTATATTTGAGAGAAGAGTTGACTGCTTTTGTTTTCCTCTTTTGTGCACTGCTAGAGTTTGGGAATCACTACCCCATTTATAACAGGGTGCAGACCAGGGCTGTGATGAAATAAAGAATTGTCCTTAGGGTGTGAGCACTGGCCAAGTTCACACATCAGATGTGAGAAAGGCAGTGAAAAGTATTAGGAAATGTGAAAAATATTGGGAAAAATAATCATCAATCACGTTAACATCATGTGACCCAGTGGAATGCTGAACGTGCCCAGGTTAAAACACAGGGAGAGATGTGGAGCAAAAACTAAGACGTACAGAACCTCATCAGATTTCAATATACACAGGCAAGATACGTTACTGTTTTGCCCAAAGATCTGAAACAACCACAGTTAAGTTCTGGACTATTACCCCATATGAGATCACAATTTTTTCCACAGAATTATGGGAAACTTTTTGAGGAGACTAGCTGAATCATATATTTTGCTGTAATTGCAGTGATAAAATTACCATGATGGGAAGGGGTGACCCACATTCTTTGATTCTTGTGTCAGAGTGCTCTAACCACTAGGTATTTGCTCAAAAGACTGGAATATCAGAACCAATAGCTGACCCTCCAATAAACACATCATAAATTCAAGAGGTTTTTTCCTCTTCAGTTCTTCCAGATGCGTTGCCATGTTGTAGTGACCTACATCCAGGCTTGTGAGAAAGGTAGGGCTTTCTGCTAATTAAGACACTGAGGGGCTGGAGCGTGTCCAGAGCCGGGCAGGGGCTGGGGCAGGGGCTGGGGCACCAGCCTGGGGGGGCGGGGGGGTCAGCCTGGAGAGAAGGGGGCTGGGGGGGACCCGGTGGCTCTGCAACGGCCTGGCAAGAGGCTGTAGCCAGGGGGGTCGGTCTCTGCTCCCCAGGAACCAGCGACAGGACGAGAGCAAACGGCCTCACGTTGCGCCAGGGGAGGGTGAGATTGGGTGTGAGGGAACATTCTGCACCGAGAGGGCTGGCAGGCGCTGGCACAGGCTGCCCGGGGACAGAGGGTGTCATCATCCCTGGGGGTGTTCAAAAACCATGTGGCTGTGGTGCTTGGGGACATGGTTCAGTGGTGGCCTTGGCAGTGCTGGGTTAATGGTTGGACTCAATGACCTTAAAGGTACTTAACTAAATAATTCTATGATTCTATGACAACCATACTCATATTATGTCAAGACATCATGTTACCATCTTCTAGCTTAGTGAAATCAGTAGTTTCTTCATAATCCTTTTTTTTTTTTTTTTCAGTGTAATGTTGACTCTGAATTCAGGTAGTAGTTTCTCTAAATTAAACTACTAGCAATAGTCCACCTTCAGAAAAACATGAACAATCTCTGGAGTGTAAAAGCCACTTGTATTTCTTACTGGAGCTATATTCTGCTCCTCAAAATATTATTAACGTCTCATAAACTTATTGGCCCCAAAACTAGTCTTTTGTTGCTGCCACCCCCAAACCCTTTACAGGCAAATGAGAGAAAACGTAAGCATTAGCAATGCAAGAAACTGTCTTTGGAAAATTGGAGCTTTTCAAGATAAAAATAATGGGAAAATGCAAAGGCTGGTCTGAGATACATCCTCAAGAGTGGAGAAGAAGCCTTAGGCAGATCTCATACACCCAGATGTATATGACTATAAAAGTATAAAATTATGCCCAGGAAAACAGACCACACTGATGGGTGATTTCCCCTCAAACACAACAATTGCTTTAACAATTATCTTGATGGGGAAAGAGCTTATTTGCTGTAGAAATTCATCATTGGAGAGCAAGCTCTTCCTCTCTATCAACTTCCTCCATTTTTCAGACACAGTACTGACGGTCATTTTAATCTTCTTGACAAGGACTCATTATAGCACCAGTAGTTTCAGGAGATCTTGGCTTGCCAAGGAGCTATGGAGATGCTACACTGGATGGCCCTGGATTTCCCTATGCCCTTGAGGGTAGCGTCACTAAGGGATCATGTTTTTTATTTCATGCTCCTTGACAATGGAGGAAAAAGTGCTATAACTGGAGGCCTAAGTCTTTTATGTAATTCCATAGGAGAAAGCTGTCAATGAATCCTAACTGTACCTGATTATAAGTTGGTCAATATACTACTGGAAAACTCAGGGGGAAAAAAAAAAAGAGGAAACAAATTGTTAAGCCTAAGGTGTGTGGTATAGAAAATCAGTGTGCTAAAATTAGTCTGTCCCATTCTTGTATTGTTCTGAGTTGATGGGAAACTGCCATGGATTTATTTCTTTATTGATACAGAATGCCAGTCTCTCAAAACATCTGCCAGCACCTTTTACAGGCTCATGTAATTGCAAAGCTGTATTGTGTCTGACATATTCTTCAGTTGGGAACAGTCAGAAATAAGACAGAAAATGCTTCTTCCTTGCTGTGGGGTTTGATTTCCATTAATAAAAGTTCTTTGGCATGTGACACACAGAAATGTTAACAATCCAGAACAAAATATCTAATATTATAGTAAGAAAAAAAAGAAAAGTTTTTCCTGTTCTTTAGTGTTGTTTTAGAATAGTGGTATTTTTTCCAATAGCTTTCATATTTTATTCTGTTCATTGTGATACATGATACAAAATTTTACGTAGACTTAATGAGGTAGATGTGACTGATCTGCTCGTATTAACATCAAACTCCTGGACCTAGAGTCTGGACTGAGCCAACGTCCATCTGCTAAGATTTATATCATGTGCAAAGGCAGCATGACATTGAAGTATTCAGCTGCAGTTTATGCCTTTACAAATGTGATTGCAATAGGCTAATAGAATAGTAAGTGTTAGAAAACTGGGAGGTGGGGCACGAAGGACGTGTCCATAGACTTTTTTTTTAAGACTGAGAGCTGCACTGTAAGTGACTTTGTCAGTGTTCAAAAAAACTAAAGAAAGGTGATGCATCCTGCTCAACAGAAAAAATGATACATTAATTTTCTGCAGTTCTTTTGGTTTGACCTTGATCTTTTCTCCTTTCTACTGTGAACCTGAACTCTGTACTCATGACTCCTTTGGATTAGGCAGAAGGAAGAAGAAAAGAGAAAAACAGTTTTAAAACAGTAATTTGAGCTTCTCTTACAAGTGTCACTTTTTTTGTGTCTGTGTGTGTGTGTAATTGGCTCCCAAAATGAAAGCAGAGTTAGGAGCAAATCAATCAGTGGTTGGAATAATGGGGACAGCTTTCAAGTTGTGATGCTGTAGCACTGGCAACAGAAAAGTAATTTTTTTCAGTGGGAAAGAAGTCGGGTTTTCCTTTGTCATATAAGTCAGTGGCTGTTGAAATTGAGCTTATAGGTAAATTTGTTTTCACAGAAGCAACTTGACTTATCTCCTTTTGAGATATCTTCTTCTGTCATCATATAGTTGCCATTGCTGTGGTGGTGGAGTCTGTCTGGAGGATATTTATAACTCTTGTCTACTTTAGTGGGAAAAAAAAATTCAAAGCACCTACTGGCTTTTTATTCCTTTCTGCTACACAAAATCATACAATACAGTGCTGATAGAGACATCAACTGCACATATACTGCGAGCATACCTAAGTCAACTTCAGACAATTATTTCTTTTTAAAATTAATTGGAGCCACAGGCTTATAGTCCCTTCAGCAAGACCTGCCAGCAAGTACCTGGCTACCTGAGCATGTGAGCAACCACACAGAAATAAACCCTAGCCATGCTTTTGGGACAGACTGGCCCTGAGGCGGCTACTAGGTCAAACTACACATTGGTCAGAAGTGTACAGGCCAAACGGCTAGTAAGTGACTTGCGTGTGCTTGCGGAGGGAAACTTTGGTCTCTCTCTGCTTCTTATAACTTCAAGGCATGTACCCTGTCAGGCTCACAGACCTAGTACACTGTCTCATCTGGGCAGCATCACCCTGAGGTGAGATTTGGTAGAAGAAGAAAATTCAGAAGAAGAAATCCTGGGGCATTTCTTGATGGGTCTTGCCACTGCTGGGTGCCAGGTGTAACCTGCAGGCTGGCTGCCTGTGAGGACAGCACAGGTGCATGAGGCTGGGTGCAGAAAGCATCCCAGGCTTTGACAAAATCATGACTTGCCTCCCCACATGGCTGGCCTGGGGAAGTACGTGACTTACCGTCGAGTTAGGCACAGCTGAGTCATGGTTCAGATAGGCTGCCCTGGGAGGAAACAGCAATATTCATGTTACACTTACCTCCAAGCATATGGATAAGAGGTGTTGCGAGCAGTGTGTTTATTCTATTATCTGAACTAACAAAAATATGCTGCAGTAAAACCAAATGTCTGCTGTTCAGGGACCCAAAACACTCATTTTGCAAATGAATTTTCTAAATTTCTTCTTTTCCCAGTGGTTCTCAAAGGAAAAGCACCCAAAGCTATCTTTGTAAAATGTTCCCACACACACAACAAACAACTAACGAGCCCGCTAATAATTTCCTTTGCAAAGGGTGTGACTGAGCCTTCCTGGGACAAGTTAACTGCTGTTGAAAAGGGCTCTGGGGAATGATTTAAAATGTTCAGTTGAGAGCTGGTTCAAGGGGGCAATGGCTGCCTCGACAGCTGGAATGTGCAGGCACTCCGGTTTACCAAAAGGCATCTGAGCCCTTCCTGACCCTCTGGGAATGAATACTCACTGGTATATTGTCCAAGGACAGCTTCAGTATTTAAAGAGTTCCCTTCCCCTTGCTCAACCAACTGGCAAAATTTGGAATGTCACACTGGGAAGATGCATTAATGGTGAATAGTACCAGAGGGGATTAAAAAAAGAATCTTTGTAACAAGCAAAGCAGTTTTTGATGAGAAAGGGTATGGCAGAATTCTGGGTCTTGAATCAGCCTGATTTTAATAGTCTGATAGGAGAGGATGTGTCCCATCCTCTGGGATGGGACAAGTGGATTTAATAGCAGTAGCAAACAACTAATAGAAACTAACCGCAAAGGGAACCCCTCTTCACAGCTACCATTTGAAGGAACAGGAGGCATCCTAATTCAGCCTTGTCTTCAATGCCACTAGTTGTTGTTAGTGAGAATAAACTAAGCTTGCCATAGGAATTAAAGTGCATGCAGGCTGTTTCATGCCCAGCCAACAGTGTATGACCCTTAAGGAGGACTACAGCGTAGGTCTGTGGAGGAGGTGGCAAAATACCAGTGTAAACATGTATCGTCCTTCTGTAGAATGGGGAGTGAAACTCAATGCGGACAACTTCCATAGCTGAGGGCACAGATAATACTATAGCCTTCAAGATCTCTAAGAGGTTTCAGAAGAAACTCTAGCAAACTCTGGACCAAATTATGACTTGTAGTAAACCCAGACAACTTTTCTGGGTTTGCAGTGAAGAAAGTTGAGCAGAGAGAGGAAGGGGTGGAAAGAAAGCTCATAGCAAAGCACTGTTTGAGAGATTTGGCTGCTGGTGACAAAGCTGCAGCCCAGACTGTGGCTCATAAACAGAGATGAAAATACTCCCAGTAGTGTGTAACCAACTAGTAAGTCCCCCGTGAAAGACCAAAAGCTGCAAATGAAACATTCAGAGGATGAGAAAACAGGACAACTTCACACCTGTGTATTTTCTACTCAAGCCACGGTTTACAGGTGATCCCTTTGCAATAAAAGCCTAGGAGCTGGATGAGAGCCAGGGCTCAAAGGTCATGACGGAAACATAGGTGAGGATGTGGAGTTGATGCTGCTTGGTGCATCACATCATAATTTTCGTCTTCTGTTCTCCGTAAGCCTATCTATCTCTTTCACCAATATCCTAGTAATGCCCAGGTCTGAGGTATTTCCTTTTGATTTCTTGACCAACAGGTATTGCACTGCAGTCCTCAAAATACCCTGCCCCCTTTCTAATACCTGCTGTTTAGGCACTGAAGATAACCTTGTGGCACCTACATATGCAGCTGGAAACATTCCATCAGATCCTCAAATGCATGCTCAACCCTGTTCTTCTAATCCTTCACACTTCTCCTACCTATACCTTCTGATTCCTTGGCTCAACCACTTGGGCTAACGCTAAAGAGAAAACTGCTGTCTTATCACATGGCCTAAAATCCTGAAGTCTGATGTCTTCTGTTAGCTAGGCACTTATGAAGGCATTGAGTTAACCAACAGGGTTAACTAAATAAGGGGCGTGTGTGGAATTTGAGCCGTATTGAAACGGCATCGAGTATCCATTCCCTGACATTGTGCTCCAGTGCCCCAACCATTGACCCCTTCGTACCACTGCTCTGGCATGCTCCAGTGCAAGCCATCTCACATGGCTTCTTTCAACAGCTTTTTCAAGGTGAGTTCTCATAGCTGATGCTCCTGCCTGGCCAAAATCCTTTAAGCAACGGAAACACCCTGCAAGCAACTGTCCTAGAAATTTATTTGCTTGAAAACAGGCTGGCTTGCTTCTCCTGTAAGGATTCTTGTACTTGTTCAATAAAGCCAGGTGACATGTCCACTACATTATCACCTGGGATGGTGGACATTTTTTAGCACTAACAGGTTAACATGACTTCAGTAACTCATACATCTTGAAAAGAAAAAGAATACTCTCCATATTCAGTTTTGCTCCTATCATTGCAAGTGATGAATTTAGCTTTCCCAACTAAAGGCTAGTTGCATCACTTAAATGAGTTCAACCACTTAGATGCAGTGTGGAATCTTTCCAATGTATCTGCCACAAATACTGTATTTGAATGTCATGCAATAAAAATAAACACAATGTTTATTCTAGGTCTGTCAAACAGAGAGCTACTGCTGAGATTAATTTAGTAGTCTGAAAAAAAAAATCATCTACCTTAACTGCTACTCCAACCTGCTCATCAGTGCTTCTTCAAGCCTAGTAGAGACAGGCAAATGGAGGTGTCACCCAGTAATGTGACTTATTCCAAGAGCAGGTGCATGTAATAGTAAATATTCAGCATGCTTTGGATCTTACTACTGCCTAGGGCATTGCAGTGAGAAATGTGTTTCCTCTTACTCATTGGTAAATTACTGCTGCTTTGCTTCTTGGTTTTATGTGGTTTTATGATTCAAGAGTAAAAGGACATTCCAAGAAGTTGTGCAATTTGACAAGGTCATCCCTTCACTTCTGCTTTGTTTCCTTTCATTCAGGTTATTTACAGGGAAAACCTCTTTTATTGGGGAGTTCCTTTAATTCTAGGTTACTCTTCTCAATTAGGATTTTATATAACCTTTCTTTTTTTTTCAGATGAGTTGGTTAAAATTCTACACAGTATTTTAGGCTTTTTGTACAGAAGTTGTTAGATGACAATTAATATATTCTCTAATGAGTTTTCCAGTAATGTTTGAGTTTAGATATGCACAAAAGTAGTTCTCTATCCTTTAGTGTGTCTGAACAGATGCATGTAGACCTAGTAGAAAAAGTAACCTATTTGTGGCTCTTGCTGCTTTAGGAGTGCTGTTTATAGATGAATGGTCTCTAACGCATGGTTGAAAGGCAAAATGTGGCCAGTGAGACTCTCTCTTTGCTCACAGCTGTAGCAAACAGGACCAGTTTCTTCAGGCTGATGGGGAAGTCCAAGGATGATTTGCTTTCAGCATACTGCTTGCTCAGTATCATTGTGGGCTAGTGATGACTGAGGGGGAATGATTCATGTAGCTCAACTACGCAAAAGTTTTTTTGAAAGAAGTTTTTGCTCAGCGTTTTAACAAGTTTCAAGGTCAATACACAGCAATTCAGTAATTAATCCAAGTCAAACTTTGACTAAGACTAGGAGTAAAAATTACTCTATACCTAGTTTCTCTGCCCCTACAGTAACATCCTTTTATATGTAAAAAATTAGGTTTTATGTATCTGATGTTCACAGAACAAGCAAAATAAGAACACTTTGCTGGGAGACTTGTGGTTCTTCTCCATGGGAGATGTCATCTTTTTATCATACTAAATCAGGTTAACCCTCTTCTGAATATTTTTCCAAAGGCATAACTTTACCCCTAATAATAAAACCACCCTACTTGATTCTGTTTCCATTCACTCCTGGTTTCTGGGACAAAAGGATTTTTATTGTGACTGTTTCTAAACATGAGCACTTTACTATTCAAAATACCATGAGTGTCCTTCAGGATTAGACAAACAGAAGAATGAGAGCTGCTGTGTAGATTTCCAGACAGTTTTGGGGTTTTTTTATCAACAATTAGTTTATGACCAGAAAGAATGGAGATAAGCTTGCAGACCACTGCTTAGAAGGGCTATAAGAAAACAGAAATTTGAGGAGGCAGAAAACATTGGGCCAGGTCACAATCCCAAGTACATAAGTATACATTTGAAGTAAACATCTTAAAATTGATAGAGGGAATCTGAAGTAATTCTACATAACTTCATGAAGAGTATGATGTTCCTAACTGTTAAAGCTTTCCTACAGGAGAACTTAGTTCTCTCTGTTAATTTATTGGATCATACTTAGTGGGATTTATCTTTTATTTTCAAGCATGTGTTACCAAAAATTCAAATTAATCAGAGGTAGGTCACTCTTGTATATCCTTCCCACTGCTGCAGTAGCTGTGAACGTAGATAATATGGGGAGAATCTCACATTGATTTGCAAGGGACTTTCCTACATCAGGAGTATATCAAAGGGTGGGTAAGTGGGCAGCATGATTTGACTGATAGGAAAAAAAGGAAGTGAGGATATCGGCAATTCACAAAGATAATTGTATTATTAATGCCTGAAGATGCAAAGATCGCATGTCACATAGCACAGTAAGAGATTTGAAATGCATTCTTTATCTCTTTTGTGTCTAGAAGATTTAGAAGATTAAAAAACATATAATACATAGAACTCATTACAGTGTTTTTATGGCCAAGACTAGGTAAAACAAGAAAATGTGATTTATTTGGGGGTTGAATTTATATTCTAAGATGTTTTCTTGGAAGTGTTGCACACTTTGCACTCCTGATTCTCATGTTGAAAACCAGGAACTGGTTTACAATTGTCCCAGACAGGTTCCTATTTAAATTACAAACCAGAAGAATCAGGGCAGTCTTGGCAAAGCACTTTAAGGTATGGCAGTCTGGTGGCTTGCAAAGATGAAATTGGGTAGCTTTCGTATTGGCCTACAGACTACTGAAATAGTAATGGATCATATATGCAAAGATTAGTTCGGAAACTCACATTTATTTCTCAGTCTCAAGGTCACTCCAACCACCACATAACACAGAGATCCTTAGAAAAGTACTGTACTTTTTGGACAGTTGTGATCCACCTGCATGGAAGGATGGGACTAGATTGCTACCTGGAAGCAGTGCTGAAGTAATTCAGATCTCCAATGTATTTGTTTTGGCTGACTTGGGGTGATCTGAAATTAAATACAGTCCATCGCAGCACACAGAAGACTTTATACAATGTCCATGGCCTTCCTGCTTTGTGATGGGCCATGAGCACACTCCAATCAGCCATGAACACCATGAGCCCCTGCTTTGTTAGCTTCTCACTTATAAAATACTTCAGCCCTAGATAATGTCCCTGCCTTCACATGCTCAGGGTGTGAAGGGCTCAGAGGCCAAGCTCTCTGTGAGGTATAGATGGCATGGCACACTGCCTGTAGTGAGACCAAAACAGTCAGTGAGCTGGCATATGAATCCCTGCAAAGCAGGAGGGAACCAGCTGCTACGTATATTTTGTGCTAGGTATCACTGCTGTGGAATGAAAAAAGATGGAGCAAAAATCTGATTGTCAGGGACAGTAACATGCTCTACACTTCAGGTTTCCTGCAGTTATCAATATAAGCATGCATCTATCTCACTGAGCTTAGAGTCTGTTTCTTGGCAAAGAATGCCTTCGCTATCTTGATTCAGTTTTGCTGTTAAGAGCCCTAACGTAGCAGCAGACTAAACACTAGCAACCTCCTGCCACTATCAGTGTGCGATCGTGCCCCTTGAGAAACTCCACCTGGGACTAGAGACCTCCAGAAGCGTCTTCCCACTAATATTTGTGTGATTCCATGCATTAAAGGCATATAAGAAGACTTAATCTGCTTATTGCTTACTAGTGCTTGAAGATTTAACTTTAAAAGCAAATGTGGGGGTTTTTTCCAATTTCTTTTCCCATTTACCTCTTATAATAGTGTAAACAAGAAGCAAAATGCTTCTTCACGCTGTCCAGTCACTGCAGCTGCTGGGTACTGGCCCTGTAGAGTGGCATCGTTGATGCCCAAAATTATGTTCATAGTGGCAAGGGACAGAGGGAGGCAAAGATTTGGGGAGTAAAGAAGGAACACAGACATCACCAAAAGGAGACAATACTGTCTCTGTAGGTGAACTATCATGTTATAGATGTTGACAATATAAAATGCTTTCACTAAGAAGGGATGATCTCTGAGTTGTCATGACAATTCAGTATTCTCACTCAATTTTTCCTGGTGTTGTCTAGCCAGAATGGAATCTGCAATTAATTGAGCCACTGACAAATGACCGAGGCAAAACCATGTTAATTTGAGGTCAATTACCAGCCATGGGGTGCTCACAACTTTGGGTCATTGCATGAGCTTTATTTCAAACTTTTTTAAATTTCTCTGAGGGCATTTGGGATTTCTCTAGTAGGGTTGGTTTGTGAACTGTGACCAAAGTTTGTGTAGTCAGGCATCCTAGCTGGCAGCCTCTGCTCCAAGTCTGGAGGGAAACTGCACAGTTCAATACACTGATAGCAACAAACAGGAAATGTGATTCTTACCCATGCTTCTCAGCCTTTCTAGAATAACGGGGTTTGAGAACTTTTTTTAGTATATTTTTAATGAAATAGACCATCTTGTTGTGGAATTATGTTTAAGTGTGGACAGGAAATCGATGTCATTAACATCTGCCTATCACCATTTGGCTGTTGTATATCTATCACATTTTTCACTGGGTCGTTGTTCTCTAAGGCAGTCTCCGAGTGTAGCAGAGGTTTCTTAGAGGGTAAAATGTGGGCTGTAGCTTCAGCATGGTTCTTCTCACTCAGAAAGCAGTGACTTAGAGAAAGCCTTCGTGCCTCTGGAAACAATTGTCACTACAGGCACAGAACTGTTGAGAAAAGGGCTGATGTGGTGTTGTGAAAACTGTGTGGTGGAGGGGAGGAATTGGAAGTACAGAAATGATTAATCTTGGTGCAAACTGAGGGAAAAAATTTGTTAAGATGCAGTCGATGCTGCTCCAGTGAAATGGCTCTGCATTAACTGGCTTAAAGTTGAGTTCTTGTATGGCATATTCAGATTGTGTAGTGGATACACATTATGAGAGTAATTATATATCAGGATATATGTTCAGTAATACTTCATTATCCTCTAAATGGGGCATTCAGTTCTTACCAGCATATTCTTAAACAATGCATGTTTGAGGGCCCTGTTTGACCCAAAGATCCTGTACCATGGGTAATGACAGGTATACATCGAACAGTACAGAAATGTAAAAACTAGCCTTTAAAAAGAAATATTGTCTTCTAATAAGCTGTCAAGGATATGGAATTATAAAACAGCAATGTAAATTGTTCTTCTGCTTCTACAAAGCTTGTGATAAATAAAGTTTCAGCTTATATATTAAAACAAATTTCTGCCAGAGGAACAGTTGTAAACACAAATTTCTTACGGCATTATTAATTTTTACATTTTTCTCCCCCTGTAAGCCTAAATTGTATGCACTGTCCAGAATTTACAGTCTAAAGCAAAGAAATCTAGTGGTAAAAGGTACACACTGAACAGTGCACATCTATATTCAGAGCCATGTTTTGAGACCTGATTTTAAATCAGCCCCCCCATAAACTTTGGCAATGGATTTGTCCACCACCATTGGCAGGGGGCACACTGTCATCCAAGGGCAATGGGCACAAACTGAAATGAAGGAGGTTCCATGTGAACATAAGGAAACACTTTTTTTACTGTGAGGGTGACAGAGCACTGGCAGAGGTTGTCCAGGAAGGTTGTGCAGTCGCCTTCCTTAGAAATACTAAAAAACCAACTGGACATGGTCCTGGCCTTTAGGTGGCCTTGCTTGAGCAGAGCAAGGGTTAGACCAGATAACCTCCAGGGGTCCCTTCCAAACCCAGCCATTCTGTGACTCCATGATTTTTATTGAACATGTGAAAATGATCAATCCTGAATGTTCTTCCTTCTGAAATTAAACCTCAGCAACACTACACATAAATTTCTTAATGCTTTGCAGGATGAGAAAAGTATTTTGTTTGAAAGGTTGATGTTCACTACCTCCAAATGCACAGAACACAGTGAACTTCAGTCTATCTTACAAGGGCAACGCAACATCACCTGCCAAGATTGAGCAGTCAAGTGTATAATTACCTCAACCTGCAGCTCCTGCAAGCTGTCCTACTCCTTTTCTGTAGCTGAGTAGGTTTTGGAGGGTTATGAAGACTTTCATACTGTTGTAGATGTCAGGGGGTGGCCCCAGAAGGAAACTACAAGAAAAAAATAATCTGAATTTAGCTTGATTGCAGGAATGACACTTACCATCAAGATGAATCCATTTTTCTATTAAAATATGTTGGAGTGATATTAAAATGGCCTCTGTTTGTAAACATGTTCAAAGTGTCTCAAAAAGCTTTTGAAGTGACAATTCCATGATTCTTTCCACTCTTACCTCAGCACTAATAAAGTGCTTCATTCTGCTCAAATCATAGGAGCAGCTTCAAGTGAGATTTGGGGAGATGAAACTGATGAGTGCAATTTGAAATTAGAAACATCATTTGCAACTATATTGTAAAGGCAGGAAAAAGAGTAGAGGGTTTTATAGAAAACATTGAAAAATGTCAGCTTCCCTCTTGTTTTGCCTTTTTTTTTCTTTTTTACATTCTAGTAAAGGGTAAGTCCAGACTTTAAATGAGCACCACATACCTCCCAGAAATGCATTAAATGCTCATAGTTGTTTTTTACCCTGTCCCTTCTTACAAAGGTAAAATTAGGACCTGGTGTTCGAACACTGGGATAGTCTAAGCTAGAGATAACAGCAGTGAAGGCAAAGATGTAAAGAAATTAGGAACACATAACAGCTGCCTGACAGAGAGGAAAAGGACCCTTGATCACAGGGGCTTGGAGATACAGCTGAATAATGAATGAATGATTCTCGCAGCCAGATGGAGAAATGTTATCACCCTTCAAATCACACCACAGCTGAATGTGAAGCTGTGAATGTGCTTTCTTATCTCAGATTCCCCGGGGACAATATATTCCAGGTGCCTGATAGAGTTTCCTCTGCTGGAGAACAGTTGAAAGGCTATAACACAAGACTGAATGAATTTCATCATTAAATAATAGCTTTGGCCTTTTTCATGTTTATTTTTAGAACAAGAGCGTAGCTTTTCCCAGTAAAAGATGCAGATCCACTTGTTTCATAAACACTAATGGCCACCCCATTTTAATGGTGCAATAATAAAAGGGTTGGGGGAAGTTATTTGGACACCTACAGCTATTTGACCTTTTATTCTTTATTCTTTAGCAACAGGACTGTGGCTGGGAGGAGGGAAAGAAATTTTCTTCAGGGGGTTGATCTGCCTCTTCTAATGTCAGCAGTGCTTTTGCCACAGAAATAAAAAGCTCTACAGGATACGTGTAATGAATGGAAACAACAGCTCATTAATTGCAAAACAGGATTCGTGGGACCTCTTGATGTTTCATTGTTTTGTTAGCATTTTGACTGTTCCCATCAAATTTGATGCATTATTAGTGTTTCACATACTTGCCTGCGTTCCTAAAATTAATCAGCTCTTTAAGAGAACTGCACCTGAATGCTGAAGCTGACAGTCCAGACATGGATGTAGGGTGGCTCATGAGTGCTTGCACTGATTTCTGCCCTTTTGCTAGATAATTCACTTAGGGCAGAGAGTGTGAGACAAATAGCATGGCTGTAAACTTGTGTACCTCTTTCAAAGGCAACATATCAACTTATGCATCAAAAGAAGATGAGCTTTATCAAAAAAATGCAGTTGTTAACTGCAATGTTCTACACTGATGTAAGGCTGTGTATTCTAGTAGAGAAGCTGGCTTGATCAAGAATTTTACATGTAGGTGAAGTACTCAGGTGCAGGTAGTTGCTTCTTTGTACTTCTAGCAATTATAACTGACAAGACTAATAAAAAATATCCTTTGAGAGAATATATATGCATCCCTTATTTAAACCGATGAGGTTTGCTTCTGTGGCTTTAGGGTGTCTGTCTGAAAAAAAAAAACAACCCAACCATTGGGAATGACCAGACCTTACTGGTCATAATGATGCCCACTGTCTTCAACAAGATTGGTATCACTTTCCAGAGAAAGTTGCAAGTTAACATCCCTGAACTGGAACAGCCTGCTCTTCTAAAATAAAAAAATAACAATATCCCAAGTCATGCCCAGCTAGCGAAGAAATTTCCTGACTACAATCCAAAAGCACAAATGAGATGTGAGGTGGATTTGCTGCAGAAGGACCAATGGAGGGAGGGATGGATCATGGGCTTCAAAAAGACTTGCTTGTGCATTTCAAGTCAAGTACATAGGTATGTTTGCAGACCCAGTACCCTAAAGAAGGACCATCTAAATGCTTCGCTAGATTCTGGGTCATGCTGGAATAAATCCTCATACAAGGTACTAATGGTGTTGGAAAGAATAAAAAAATAAGTACAAACCTTCTGTGGTCAAGATGGTCCTATGAAAGGATAGTGTTTATATGAATTTTGCCCTAATTTGGTAGAACCCACATGTCACACTCTGAAGATGTCCCAAAACTGCAAGGAGGAAACAGCTCCTGAAAGCTGTGCCACTGCAAATATGTGGTGCCTTACTGCAGGCTGAAGTGCTTGCTTGTGACACCTGGACAGGCTGAGCACAGGTAAAGTCATGAATGCTGCCAGCCAGGGCTCTTTTAGCACTGTGCAGAAACTTTGAAGCCACAGGACATCCCAGAAAATTTTATAGAAAGTACTTTGCTCATGAAACTCATGTTCCATGACGCTTAGACACCTGTTAAGCCTCTTCTTTTTTTTTACTTTCTTTCCCCCCCCCCCCCCCCGGAAGGTAGCTACAGCCAAGGGTACATCTTGATTTGAGTCCCCAGTGGCTATTAATGCCACTTTATGCCTATCAAAGCTTTCAAATAACAAGCAGACAAGAATACCAGCATCTCTCCTTCCCTATTTTCAATTCCATTAGACAATCCCATGCAGCAAAGAGAGCTTCTTCCCCCTTGTTAGTAAATCTGTTCCCAAAAGGGAGCTTGCCGGCCATCCTAGCCCACACAAGCTTTCCTTATGTTTTAAAACCTTTACCTGAGATTCATGCACAGCTCTTTCACTTCCTCTGAAATCTATCTGGTGAATTTAGAGCAAACTGTGACTACAGTGTGTTGAAAAACCGTGTACTAAGACATGAGAAGGAAAAGAGGAATGGCACGTGCCTCTTGCACTGATCCTGTAGAAGCATTACTTTGAGCAACACCAAAGAGCAGTAATGCTAGGAACATGAAAGCTTGTCATGTACAAAAAACAATATTTACCTTGGGAGTCAGAACAGGCCTTTCCACATAAGTAACTGCAGTATCTATAGTGCTATCTGTGATGCAAAATTACTCAAGAAACTATTAAATTAGAAAAAAATTGTTAAAAGGCACAATAAAATTAAGGATGACAACAAACTGGAGAACAAGTGAGCTGAGGAAGTGAAAAAGATCTTTTGCAAAGAAAAGACATCAAAGAAAAATGGGACAATAAAAATAGCAGGTCTGTGGAATGCTTCTATATCCAGCTTTTTGCAAAAAATCCATTACACCGGAGACAATAGCACTCAGATTTGAGCAAGGGAGTGGGAAATATGAATGCTTATTTGGCTAGTGGACCAAGTTGATAGTCTGAGTGCAAGTGATGGTAGCTGCTGAACGTGAATGGAAATAACCTCCGTGATGAATACATTGAAGTCATAATCACTATTCATAGTAATTTCATTGTCTTCTTCAATTAACACCTCTAGGTTTTGGTGAAGTGCCCAAGAAATTCTAAAATTAATGACGACATCTTTTTTTTCTGACACTCAGTGTCCTGGCTGCATTACCCATTCATTAGGGCTGGTGACGGTTTTGGGGTTTTTTTTCTTTTTTTCCTTTTTCTTCATTTCTTTCTTATTAAGAGGAGAAACAGTCTGGAGGAAGGTCGTTGTTTTCCAGTACATCCTTAGGGGGCAGTGATCATGAATATGTGTATACACACACACACACATATATATATAATATATATACATATCTATATAATCTTTCACTCCTCTTCAGTTTACACTGTCACATTACAAATCTTTTTGGGTTTTAGAATTACACAGAAAAAAAAACCAAGAAAAAATTGTGTAAGTTGGATGGGTTTTTTGCTTGCTTCTTCCAAAGATGGTATTCACTCAGTTTTCTAGCCCTGTCCTTTCTATCCCTTCTGCTAGAGATCAAAAGAAAAAAGAGAGATTTAGATTCCAAATAATACACAGTTAATGGTAGGACTGTCTTGTCTGAACAGATTTCTCTGTAAATTTTTTGGTCCTCATGTATGATTCCATACTAACATGATCCTATGCTATTGATGTTTCGTTTTTCAGCTTCATCCTTGATCCTGTCTCTGTAACACCTGCAGCATGGTTATTCTGCAACTGGGACTTTCTCATGTTTCAACACAGCATGGTCATCAAAATTGTTCTCTTGTGGCTGCTTATGTTTCCTGAAAGTACGTGCTGGATCTTGGCTTGAAGCTCGACAAATACAAGAGGTACTACAAGACACCATTCTAGGATCTGTAGTGAAAAGACAGTCCCTCCCCTAAAATACAACAGTTATGGTAGGACGTTTTGGTAATTCTCCACAGATATCTACCTTTCTATTGCCACCTCACAGTTCAGGAAGACTGATAAGGCACTAAAAAGACAGCACCTATAATGTCTATGAATATATGCTGCGTATGCTCAGTGGATGGGAGCCTTGGGCCAAGCAGTATTAAGTGGAACAGCTCCATTGGCTTTAGTCGAATGCCAACAAGAGGGAGATCAATCCTTTTGATTTCTAAAGTTGTTAGTTGCTCATATTGAAACTAGACTAATGTCTTGATTTCCATGGGGGTGTGCTAATTTGCTGGCTGAGTTTAATGACCCTGACAGCTCCTGAACCCACACAAAGAATTCTGAAAAAGGAATTCATGCTGTCGCTTTCTGAGGAGGTCTGTACCTCCTCTAATGACTATGTCCTAATTAGCCCTTGTAATTATAACCAAAGTTTTGACATTCCTGTGACGTATATAGCAAGTTTTAGGTTGAGCCAAAAGTACATAGTGTTCTTCCCTTGAAACTGGGAGTGTCGGTAGATGCATTATTGATGAGGATTTCTATAACAGTCCAGGTTGATTCTCCTTAGGACAGTATTCTATTTCTATGAAAAATGAAAGCTGTCCTTATGAGTACTAACTTGCATTCTTTACCTAAGAAATGTGCATATAATTTATTGACAGGACACTGGAATATCTGCATTATGAATGGCTGTGTGGTTAAAGAGTAATTCAAGACCTTCAGACTTCTCCTTCAACCACCAGTTCTACAACTGTTATTTTATAATGTGAATATGGAATTTGTGGAATGACTGTGTGTTTAGAAAGGCCTACAGCCACGTTTGATCATTTGACTCATGCCACCAGAATGAGTCAAGGCTAATTCTTTTGAGTCTTATACACAATTAATATAATGCCAAATATTAGATTACATAAAAATACTCTATATATTAGTCAATATATTTATTGATTTCTGAGCTAAAACACAATGAAACATTTCTTTGTAACCTCACACAGCTGCTCTATTCTCCTGAGCACTGACGGTTTCACAAATGTTGGTAAAGTATCTGTATTGTCAAGCTCAGCTCTGTTTCATATAGATGCAATACCTGCGAAATCATTGCTGCTCATCCTAGGCCTGTCATTTCATCCCATCCCATCTGTTCGACTACTTTTATGAAATGCTTTTACTCTCAGAAAAATATGTTGCCTATGGCAATCCATTCCTTCCTTGGTAATTGCAGCCCTTCAAGTATTGTACGGCAATATCCAGCTCTTCTAGCATCTCTCACAAGTAGGTACTGTGTCAGAGTTACTCCACTGTTGGGAAGCGCTTTTGGGATGACAGTCTTCCCTCTCATTCAGTGCTCTCTGTGGTTACCCCAGCTGCCCATAATGACAAAGAGCTGGAGCATCAGGCCCGGAGCCAGACAATGAAGACACTGCCAACACTCCTGGAGCTTATTGTGATATTCACTTTATACACTGCTGCCAGAGAATAACCAGAAGGAGGAGATTATGGATCAGATGTGCTACTTATGTAGTCATGAAAGGACAGACTGCGTGAGGGTTTGGCAGTTTTCTTGTGAAGGGTTCAATCTGCTTGGTACACTCAGAAATTTCCACGCAGAGAAAAAGCAGAAGCAGCTGACTACAAACGCATGATTTGGACAGAGCAATAATAAGGCTGTTCTGTGCTACCTTTAACAGAGGGAGGACAGTCTTCAACAGATGCACTGTAAGGTGAAAAGATCAGCAACCTTGCGCAGTTATGGCAATTCATCCCTGAGATTTGGGACTGAATTTCCTCTGGCACAAAAGAAAGTCCTTTCCTTTATGCAAGTGAAAGGATTTAGACAGCATCTGGTGCTGCCTCCCCTGGCCCCAATGGAGCAGTCAGGAGAGATCTGAGGGATGGAAATCTCCTGGCTACACTGCTCAGCCCAGCTGCCCTCCTTTGCCCCAGCCAGCTAGCCTGACTGCCTCTGGGTTTTGCTGCTTTCCTAGTCCTACTAGTTGAACCACTTCCATTTGTAAATAATTACATCATCTTGCATTTGAGATGGTTAATAAATGTAGGATGTTCTACACTATTTGTCAACCTTCCTGTGCCTGTATGGAGCTTGAGCTACTTTATTTTAGTCCATCACAAAACACAGTCCTGCATTATGGAGCTTCACCATTCAACCACTGCAGTTAGATGCAGGCACTGTTACCACCTTCACAGAAAAAAAAAAAAAAAAAAAAAAGAGCCTGTAGTTTACCAGAACAGCAGCGATTTGGGATCTGCTTGAACAGGATTCCTAGAAGGGAGGGTTTCTCCCAGCATGAGCAAGGCTTTGAAGTCAGCCCAACTGATGCAACATGAGCTCCTGAAATCTGAATACTCCTGCAAGAACCATCATCTCACCACACAGGATTTGCTTTAGGTCTAAGTAGCTAGATTTTTTAAAAATATAGGACATATATATCTGTTTTATTCCTGCATATTTCTAACTTTTCACAGAAACTCTCAAAGAAAAATCATGCTATCATGTGAAACAAACTAGAGCAAGACCTCAAAAAAAAACCAGCAGCAAAGTTACTGCCAGATTTCTGCAGACTGTAACCACCAGAACCATAACTCATGCTAATACCTCAGTGCTTTTGTATATATAGGTGCCTCAAAGACTCCTTGTAACAAGTGCTATAGAATGAGATGCTGTTGACTTTCACATTAGCAGTCCAAGGGGCAGTCTGACCTCCCTTCATTACAGACTGATTCTCTCCAACTGAGCTTCATTTTCCACCAGAAAGGTTGCATGAAACTTTCCTGCACTAGTCTGCTAGCTCAGTCACAGAACAGTGATGCTGTGCTTGTATGAGGCCTTTTCTACTGAGCCACTGAGGCACTCTGCAATGTTCGTGCAACAAATCTCACTGGTTTTGTAATTCTTAAATTTGCTGTAAATGACCTTTTAGTTTACTTGTACCTCCTGCCAGCACAACTCTGTGTGTTAAAGACAGGACACAATATACCTCTTGACTGGAAAAGTTCTGCCAGCAGAAGACACTTCATGAAGTGCAAAACTAATTCAGCAAAACTACTATTATCAGAAAGATTCATTTCACTAAAGCCCTACAGAGTATGATTTTTGCTGGGTTAATCACAGCCACAGTTATGGGAGATTTAACTCTGTCAGTTAAGCCAACTGTCAAGATTATGCCAGAAATCAATAGAGAAATCTTTTAAGATATTCCTTCTATTGCAAAATAGGTGGCAGAGGAAAGAACCTCCTTTTTCTGCAGATTACAGGGAGAGCTTAGAAATATTGAAGATAAAATCCAGACTCATTTGATCCAAGATGAATCTGGTCCTGGACATGCTTTGACAGTGTAGCTGGCTGGTCATTGCTATATTGGTGAAAATTTCTCTACATACGTGTACTGTTAGAGTAAGAAACTTTCAAGGCACAGAGTAAGGCAGGAGAAGAACGTAGCAAAATCCACCTCTAAATCACAGACTCCTTCCAAAAACCACAGGAGAATTGGTTAGTTAAAAAATTTCCTCAGGATTTTAGCAAGTTTAGCAAGGATAAGAACCATTTTTCTACTCACCAGAATACACAGCCTAATTAGCTACTCCAAAGGGCAACAGGAGCCACTTCAGATGCTTTTCAGGATAGTTCTGCTATTATACGTGAAAAGAGGAACTATGCAAGAGTGCCAGGAGGGATGGTCCTGATACGGTTAAAAGATTGGAACTGAATGGTAGGAGTAAATGAGTGGCTTTTGTAATGGAGGGAAGTAACAAAAAGGATTCTGTAGGAAACTGTGCTGCTGAACACATTCATTAGTGACCTAGAAAAAGTATTAACAGAGACCGACAAAATTTGCTGCAGATATAAAGCTATTCCAGAGCAATAAGGACAAACACAATTGTGAGGAATTGGAAAAACACTTTACAAGACTGAGTGAGGAATAAATGTGAAGTGGATAAATGTGAAGGGGGAGACGAATGAAAAGGTGGATGCCTGAAAACGAATCTGATGGGCTCTCATCTAACCATTACAATTCAAGCGAGAGCTTGACATTACAGCAATGGTTCCATGCAAACCTCAGCTCAGAGCTCAACAGTAATCAAAAAATGCTAAATCAAATGCTAAGAATCATTAGGAAAGAAACAGAAAGCAAAATAGATCATTATGACACTGTATACATTCATGGTTCTCCCAGACTATGAATACCATGAACCAGCCGGACACTTAGTGTGCAAAAGTGATATGTTATAAATAGAAAAGCTACCAAGCAGGATAATGAGGACAATTAAAGACATGGAGTGGCTTACATACAAACTGCAATTCCTTTGACTGGGTCTTTCATCCCAGAAAAATAGATGAGTTCAGGGACTGGACAGAGGTCTACGGAACCATGGACAAAGATGACTAGGGAACTACTTATTTTCTCATGAAATTCAGGGCCTGATCTAGCAGATTCTAGGGTAGGAAAGGCAGTTTTCCTACAGTATTCTGTATACCTGAGAACTCATTGCTAGAGGATGTCTTGGATGATAGAAGTTTGGACTCAAGGGAGAAAACATTTATCACGAATTATTAAATTAGCTCAAGGAACCACTACTTCCAGGAAGATATGGACTAAGTGTCTCAACTAGGAGATTTGTCTCCTTTCGACCTCCCTTTGTGGCTCAGATATCACTAAAGAACTTCTAGGTTCTGAGAAGGTCCTAGGAAAAGGCCAGCAGCTCATAATGCCTGCAGGGGAGACATTTAGGGTCACTGGTGGAGCTACTGGTTGAACTACTGTTCTTGGAAGCAGCCAAGAAATGTACATACCTGCATGCTCCTGATCACTGTGATCCTGACAAAGCCCAGCAAGCACCACATCCAGTAGCCAGAGAGAGGACATGAGTGTAGAACAAACCTTTGTTCTTGCTCACATCTGCTTCGCTTCTGAATCTGCAAGCAGGCAGTGGATGTCTTGATACAATTTTTACACATTAGGAAAAAGAATCTCGTGCTGTGCTTCTGAAATTCACTGTAGAGGGACTGGTTGCCAAAACGTGTGCAAGGCAGCTCTCCAGGGTCCCCCTTGTGCAGTAACAGCTTCAGAAAAGACCTATACTGGTCACATTGGAAATCTTTTCTTATTGGAAATCTCTGTTCCAGCCTCTGACTCCTCAAATGAGAGTACTGTCAACACTGGATCAGGTCAGATGTAGCTTTTTCTGGCTGAGTGTTTGAAAGACTACAAATGTCTCTACTACACAGCCTCCCATTCCAAATGAAGGATTATTTTTTTTCTTGAGCTTAATGAAGTTTGAATGAGCATGAGGCCTTCTTTGAGTGTTTGGTAAGGTCTTCCTGGAAAAGGCGGCACACGGGAAATGAAAACTTGAAGTTTGTGGGTCAAGGTTGGTAAGAGGACAGACAAAGAAAGGAATGTGGTGCTAAAGAAAATATTCACAGCATACTTGAGGATGTTCCACAACACTAAATAATTCAGTGTCTGTCTCGATCCAGTAGTTAGAAAACCAATTTCCTTGTTATAATGAGAAAAGGATAAAGTTAACTCCTGGGAGTTTTACTGTTACCACATTAAACACTTGTAGTGGGTTGACCTTGGCTGGATGCCGGATACCCACCGAGGTGCTCTATCACTCCCCTCCTCAGCAGAATAGGGAGGGAGAAAGGCAGTTTAATGAAGCAATAGCAAAAGTCGTGCACACAGAAGTGAAGGAACACAAAAAGTGTTATTCTCCACTTCCCGTCAGCAGGTGATGTTCAGCCACTTCCTGGGAAGCCGGGCTTCAGTACACATAGCAGTTGCTCCAGAAGACAGACATCATAAATAACAAATGCCCCCACTTCCTCCTCCTTTCTCTTAGCTTTTATATCTGAGCAGATGTCATATGGTATGGAATATCCCACTGGTCACTTTGGGTCACCTGTCCTGGCTACGTCCCCTCCCAAGATGTTGCTCCCTCCCAGCATACTGAGTGTGTGGGTATCTGTGTGCGTGTGGGCAGAGGGGGAAGGTTGAAGGGACAGCCTTGATGGTGAGCGAGTGCTGCTCAGCAGTACCCAAAACATTGGTGTGCTATCACCACCTTTCTAGCTACTAGTACAAAGCACAGTACTATGGGGGCTGCTGTGGGGCTCAGCCAGACCCAATACAACACTGAGCATCAATGAATAGCTTCAGTTCAAATCACCCATAATGCCACTTTACAGATACACACCCAGAGAAGCGCTGCAAAGGGTATGCTGACATCTGGAAGGACTTCCCACTTCTCCAGCCAAGCAATTAAATTATCTCCCCATTCCTGGTCTGTCTTACAAATAGCATGGGTGACCATGACCTGACCTGGGACACCTAATGCTCCCACTAGCTGCAAGACTCAAGAGGGAACTCTTCACCATGAGTACAGATGCTGTCTGAATGCACCATAAAAAACAGCAAGGATCTTCTCAGTATTGTTTGAGAAGATCAGCAAAGGAATGCTGTTTGTAAGCTGAGTGCTGCTCCAGCTACACGTAGCATGTGTTGTTCAAGGTTGTAACATAATGCCATTGGAGCAAGTCCCGGATGAGGGAATCTTGTTCCAGCCTGAGTTCCAAATCTTCACACCAAATGGGAATCTCCATGTATGCAGCAGAAACTCAAGTTCCACTCATTCACTGCTCTGGCACGTTCAGAAAAATTCCTCGGATGATTTGTGCGGAGCTGCTGTGCCTGCCCAATCAGCCATCTCGCTGGAGGGCAAGCTTTTCGCATCTCTCCAACCTCCAGTTTTGACTGCTGCTCACTCCAGTGATGGCTGCAGAGTTTTAAGATGCTCTCTCACATTATTTAATTTGTACCATCTTTCTACTGATGGTTGACTCGTTATAAAGCTGGCTTTTTGGTTTACACTCATTCCTGTAAATTTAAGCTGATGTATTCAGCTGTGAGCAGGGGCAGCTTCTGCATAGGCTCCCATTGCTTTCTGCAGGTTGAGCAGACTCAGGAGTAACAGTTGCATTGAACTATTCATTAACAATTAATTAAGTCTCTTCCCAACAGTGGCCTTTGGCAGACACTTAAAGAAATGTACAAAAATGAGGTAAAGTTGGTTCTTCTTCCAGGAATCCTAACCCAGCATTTGGTGATTCAGGAATTTCAAACAAAATTTTTGCCTTTGTATTTAATAATCCTCAAAGGCTTTCACTTTAGGGGTCTCGGAATTTGGAATCCACAGAATTTTCACATTTAGCAAACAACTTTGCAAGTTATCAACATGCTGGTAGGGAGACTAGGATTCACCTCCCATTTCACCCCTGATTTTAAATTCTAGATTTAATATTCAACATTTCCCCTTCTGTATTTTTTTTCCTCTGAAAGATGAACATAGCCAACTTAGTTGTTCCTTATACAGGAGGTGTTCTGCAGGTATCACCTCTGCTTTTTAGTCCTGGACCACAAAGAAAATGACTTTGTGAAAAGTGACTTACTTTTAGTGATAGGGAGCTTAACCAACTGAATTTATTGTTTTTCAGCTGATTGATGGCATATGGCAACTTGCCCACTTTTGGCCTAAGGCAGGTGCAAGGCAAATTATCTCACATAACTAGTTTAGCTTTGTTTTTTATTAATGTTTATGAAATAGCAGGTTTGGGGGGGAGTATATTAAGGCTTGGAACTCCAGTCAATTTTGAAACTGGCTTCTAGACCTTACTTTCCAGCACTATATGACAGTCCCTATTTTTCTCCTGAAATGATCTTTCACCTTATCAGAAACTGAAAATTGGTGGCAATTTTTCTTCTTTTAATTCATTTAAGCAGCTTAGCTATATTTCCAAGGTTATTTTACTGACTGTGTACATAGTACTATTTCTTTGCATTACAAGATTAACACAAGGTTCTAAATTTACAGTGGGATGGAAGGGAGAAACAGTTGAACCCTGTGACTACAAAAGCAGAAATCTCAAGTGCACTAATTAGAACCATTTTAAATGGGGAGACTAATATCCACCTTGTCATAGAAATTTTCCATTAAATTATGATTCAAGAATTTTTAAGACACATGTATGCAATAGTACTAAACAGACATTTCTAAGGTTCTTGTTATCTTTCCACTTGCTTTCGTGCATGTGTGGGAATGTTTGGTTTTGGTACTGCTAATTCTACACTAATATTATACCTAATTAATTATGTCTTAGAGGTTTTGACAGTCTATTTTATCTTGTTTTCACTGGTCTAACAGAAGATTGCGTCTCCTGACAATCTACATAAGCATAGGTGCTTGGTGAGAGAAAGTTTTTCACTAATTCCTGAGACACAAAGTCTAAAATCACAGAGCTTGGCCCTACCTATGTGCATATCTGCCAGGCACAGCAGCTTCTATCTGAACATCTGGAGGAACTGTAGAAGATTAGACATCAAACTACACAGAGGAGAAAAAAACTTACTCTAGAAGGAGGATTGGTGACAGGAGAGTCCTAGAAGTATTTCAAACCCCAAGCATCAGAATCAGTGGACATACAAGAAAATGTGTAGCCTGCAAGGCTGCCAAAACCTATGAAGAAAATGAACAATCAAATGGAGGGTGAGTCTGGAGGACAACACGAAATATGGAGAGTGTGACATGAGCATTTGACATTTTCCCCTGGCCAACCTACACGTAGCAGCAGTTCTCATGCCCTCACTGGAAAAGGACAGTCAAAAGAGTTTCCTCCTCTTGAACCAGCTCTCCAGGGAGCAGGAAATGTGATTGAAGTGATCCTAGTGATCCTGCCTAATCAATTCATAAGGGAACCTGCCCACACTGCCCCTCTTGAACCCGCCCTCTGTATGGGCAGGGTGCTCTGGCTGTGGCACAGGGAGCAAAAATAGCAGCAGTGTTTGAGTATAGAGTGTGTTTTTAGCTGTGGGAGGCAACAGAGATAACTATGGCCAGGCAAAGGTGTGGGGAGGGGGTTAAATGGGGAAGGGCAGGTGGATCACCTTAGGTTATCTCAGAGGTGAGGTTTAGTTGTTTTCCTTAAAAAGTGTAACTTCTTTTTTTGTTCTTTCAATATTACCAACTTTCATTCATCTCCGACCTTTTCTTTTTTTCATTCCTGTGGGATCTAATCCAGCAGAAGAGAGGTGGCATGGGGAACGGAGACACAGGACCTGGCAGTATTTAAGAAACACTGAAAAAATCCCTATTTAGAAAACCTTTTGTATCCTAAAAATTAAGTTCAAACTCTGACATCACACCACATTCAAAGACACAGCAGATGAATTAAATCCATTGATTTTTGTGTTCCATTATGTAAAACAAAAAGAAAGGAAAGGAAAGGAAAGGAAAGGAAAGGAAAGGAAAGGAAAGGAAAGGAAAGGAAAGGAAAGGAAAGGAAAGGAAAGGAAAGGAAAGGAAAGGAAAGGAAAGGAAAGGAACTCAGCATCATCACAATGTTCACTGGTCACTTTGGTGTTGCTTTTTGTTTCATGTGGAAGAAGCTCTTGTCATCTACAAGTCTAAGATGGCTACTAAAGAGACTGATTGCAGTTTTCTTCCAAGTACAATAAAATGGCATTTATTGTTTCTGTGAGGTATGCAGACTCCTTATTGAGTGCCTGACTTTGTCCCTATAACTACTGCAATGCCTCAGTTGAAGAGATCACTAACCATTCCATCAAACACTGTGATATGCCAGCTGCCTCTGATATTGATGAAGTAAACGCTAAATGAGGCACGCATTGTAAGCTGGCTAACAATGACACAGTTTAAATCAAGACCTATGTATAAGAATGATTCCACCGAGCCTTCAGCCTGAAAAACCTCCAACATATCTAATCTCAAAAATATTGAAAACAAGTGGGGAGAAAAAGGCACCTCCAGAAAACAATTTAACTCTGAATTATCAGCCTTAGAGCAAAAATGTTAGAGCCATCCCATAGAAAGCCCTCACCTTCCCACTTTTTACAAAGGGATCCTGGACGACACACTTAGACTAGATGTCAAAGTTCTACCCATTCAAAATGAGAGATGAATCACACCTATCTCATTTTTTTTCCTGTTTGCAAGAAAGGAGCATGTCCATTCTGGAATATAACCTTAGAACACACATGCTGCCTTCCCAACTCTCTGCTGTCAAGGTTCTCTCTTGCAGATGTGCTTAGCTACATTTCTTTGCAGGGTGACGGGTCTAAAGGCAGAGGGAAGGTCTTCTCCAGTATAAACCCAGTGTTGCACATCAGGGAGAAGCACATGTCCCCCTTTGGCAGCAAGTTAATGCCAACTCATTCTGCAGATGGGAACTGCCTTTCAGACCGAGCAAGAATACAATTATTTTTATTTTTCCTACAAACATCTATTCTCCTTTTTTCTGTCTTTCACCACTCTCTGGCTTCTTTCCAGCACTTAACAAACAAGTGTGTTCTGTGCTTGTTTGGGTAGCTTTCAACAGCTCTGTTAGGTGTCTGAGCAAGCATGCTTCCCAGGCTGCACTCATGATTTCTATGACGATGAAGAGGTGATGGTGACACGAGTATCCTATTTTCAGTCTTCCAGGCTATCAGGTCTCATACTGAGGGAGAAGGACAAAATGACCTTAGAGAAGTAAAGAAATATGGTTTGAGATTTACCCTTTTCCAATTGTAACTTTTCAATTTTTTCTTTTTTTCCTTTTACAGGGAATCTTCTGTTGGATCAAATACACCAACTATTTCTGTGACCCTGCTGCCAGGAGCAACAAGAAGTGGATTTAAATAGTCAAGTGAAGTTGACCTTTTAATGTTAGCAGACATCTCCAGGGTGAGTTTTGTCCTCCCAAGACATCTAAGAAGAACCAGTGTTTCCCCCCATTTAAGAAGTACCTATGTTAAATGTAGGTACAGTCAGGATGTGCAGGCAAGGCAAGGTAGATGATCTACATTTTAACTGAGACAACAGTGTCACATTGTTTTATAGATAACTGATGAAAATTTTGTAGCAGTTCTTCAGGTTGTCCTGTATGGGAAATTGGAGGCCTGAAATGCTTTCTGTAGCCAGACTATACCAATGTTAAGGGCTGTTACAAAAAACACTTTTTCAGTGGTAGTTTGCTCCCACCACCTAGAAATACTGCTTCTGTCAGCCTTGTCCTATATAATCTTGTACAAAACTTGCAATGAGTCATAGGCATTCATGAGAAAAATGCAAAGGTCTTCCTTGCACAGAGGGGGGGAGTTTTACTATCCAAATGGTTTCCTGTTGTCATACAATTTTTATATTTAGCACTTCCAGTCCAGGTTTTCTCCCTTGTCTGTTCCCTTGCCGAGTGAAAACTTCCCCATTTGTCTAAAACAGTTGGAGTCTGGAGAAGAGGGACAAGAGAAAAGATGCATTCCCAAGTCACATGTTTCTGGCAGGCTTATTTTTTCAAGCAACTCTTCCTAATATTCCTCTGAAATTCATTATTGAGATTTCCTACTTATTGCCAATTACAGCTGCAGTTACTTAAATGGGATGAGTATGATCCTTAGTTGGTGGAAATCAGCATAGCCCACCAAACTTATAAAATGGACAGCGTTTTTTTGTCAGCTTTAAAGCCAGAACATGTATCAATGAGTCACTTCAGCTTCTAAGGCCTGAGTTCCTCAGAAATCCCATCCAGCAATCCTTGCATAAGCCAAATAGCTTTATAGACATTCATAGCCTTACCGTCAAGCTTTGCAATGCAAGCATTGTATTTACCTATCAGATAATTAGAGACCTCATAACCAACTTCCAAATTTTGTGGTTCCTTCAAAGAGAAGGAAGAGGAATGATTACCCACATACTGGACCATTTTGATCGTGGATCATGGAGTTACATGTTGCTTCCTGTACCCTGTTAAGCCATAGGATATACTAATTTATTTTTTTTTTTTTTTTATTACTGCATCCTTAATGAGGTAGCTTGCAGAAGATGGAACAAGGAATCCAATCACTGGAAACCCCTTCCTGGCAATGGTAGATCATTGCAAGCCCACATCTATTCATCAGCAGCCTTTCATACCTTTATTCATATAGTTTGGCTGATTTGCTCTCCAGGAAAAGTGATTGATTTGCTCTTAAGTGACCCTTTTCCTCTTGAGAAGCATCAGAAAGCCGTTATCAGTCAAACTCCTTTCTTTGCTTTAGCATAACTTGGCTTGACTCCCATCTGCCTTGACGTCTGTCTGCAATACACACTGGATTCTGGTTTCTTTTTCTCTGGGTTAGATAGTGTAACTCCTCAGCTTTCCCACTGTCTGACTTGAGGGAATGTATTTAGAGCAAGTTGGCACAATCTCTTTCTTAGTGGAAAAGTGACTGCCAGCTCTTCCAAGTTTTGGACTGAACTTAACACTCACTGCAATTTAAGAGACAGCCCTAATAGTCCTCAGAGCAATGCTCATTCCTGCAGTCTCCTTGAGAACCCCCCTTCCCACTCTCTGGGCTGATGCTACCTTAATGAAATGCTCCTATTCCTCCCCCACAAGCCCTTCCACATCCTCAGATTTAATGCAGGCTTAAATTCTACTTTCAGTACTTATATGGTCCCTGCTGCCGAGATGGGTTCATTGCTCTGAATCTGATGGAAATTTGTAGCACTTTTAGAAAACAGTGCCAGCTGGAATATTCACTCTCTGTGTGTCCAGCAAGAAGCATTTTCCATTTCCTCAGTAAAATCCTCTTGGCTACAGCGAGTGCTGCAGAAACCCACACACGCATGCAAATGAGAAATGACACAGATTAGGATCTTGCATATTGGAGTTGCAGATTTGAAGACAAGGAACAAAACTGGAGGCTTCAGAAGATGAGATTCATCTCCTCCAGGTGTCAGTAAGGTCACCATCTCTCAACATGGTGACGTTAGGTATGGAATCTGTGCATGCAGGCTTCGCAAGCAGCACTCTTCCCTTTATCAGGCAACTGCTTTTCTTGGTGCAGGCTCATGGATTTCTAATAGTATCAATGAAAACAATCTTGTTTTGGAAAACTTTTGGAGTAATAGGTTTGAGGTTTTCTGGATATAATACTCAGCCAATTCTCAGCTGTTGACAGAAATAACTAATTACATAATTCACATATATTTCTAATTCATGGCTTGTAATTTCCTGTCTCCTATTTTAGAAAATCAAAAGTCCCTGATTTAGGGCCAGATTCTAAACCTTTTTGTTACTGATTTATACTAGTTAAGAACACAACATGCAGATTTTCTTGGGTTTGGAGTGGGGTTTTTATGCTTTTGGCTTCTGGGGTAAAATACATTTTGTCAAAGAACAACCTGGGAGTGAGCTATATCCTTAGTGATAGTCATACTTAGGCATAATATGCCATCCGGTGTTCTGAGCTGTGCACTCCCTGTACTCTTGCACTTGAATGTGAAGAACCTGGAAAATGCCCAGTATGTTGAATTTATTCACTGGTGGAGCTGATGACCCACATAGACAAAACTGGAATCCAGGGCAACGATGCTAATAACCAAGCTATTTTTTCAGCATAGGCCAGTTTTGACTGAGACAGACACTATTCTACTTCTGTGGAACAGATGACACTCTAAAGAGCTAGGTCCCAGTTTTTCCCAAGCTGTGCAAGATCCCCAAGATACTGGAGATCAGAGCCAGATAAAGCCAGCTGGATGCCACAGGGATATGAAGTCTCTCAGTCATCAATTACTGCTAGAGCTTTACACTTACAGCTCTAGAGTATCCAAGAATTTTGTCTACACCTCCTACTGGGCTGGTGACCTTAGCGTACTTCAGCTTCCCAGATGCAAACTCATTATATTAGCATATCTCTGTTGTGCAAGGATATTTTAAGGATCTCTTCAGTAATTCTGGGTTGTGTAAGGTGCAGGTGCTTGGAAAGAAAGGTGCAATGGGGCAGTGAGACTAACATCAACTTCTGCAGACCAGCAAGGCTGAAGGATGTCCAACAAAACCCAGAAAACCAGTGTAAGCAAGGGAAATCTACTCAGATACCTGCTTAGCCACGCCTGTTTCTCAGTGTGGGTAGTAGGCCCACAAATTACATGTGTGCTATAAACTTGGACTCCAAAAACTTGACAAAGTAACTCAATGAGCAGCCTTGTCTGTGTTAGCAGGAGCGACTATGCTCTGAACACCAGTAAGATGCCTCTCTATGGTGGTATTCTTCAGTGAAGGAGCACTTAGAGTGTTAACCTGTCTCACTTTCTAGGAAAAGCTTCAAAGCAACATTAGAGCGAGGAGGTTTTTAAAAAGGGTCTGCACCTGATGCCCACCTGGTGCCAGCTGCTGTAGAGAGAGCTTTGCTCAGTTTACCCTGGCAAAGACTCTGCCTCACCTGCCTTCCCCACCTCAGCCAAAATCAGTTCCAAGAACAGTTTGCAAGGCAATATGTGACAAAGTTTCAGTGCTTTTGAGTGGTTTCCTAAAATATAGACTCATAGAATAGTTCGGGTTGGAAGGCACCTTTAAAGCCATCTAGTCCAACCCCCTGCCACAAGCAGGGACATCTGCAACTAGATCATGTTGCTCAGAGCCCAGTCCAACCTGACCTTGACATTTCCAGGGATGGGGCATCTACCACGTCTCCGGGTAACTTGGTCCAGTGTTTCACCACTCCCATCATAAAAAATTTCTTCCTTATATCTAGTCTGAATCTACCTTCTTTTAGTTTACCATTCCCCCTTGTGCTATCACAAAAGCCCTGCTAAAAGTTTGTTCTCATCTTTCTTACAAACCCCCTTTAAGTACTGAAAGGCCACAGTAAGGTCTCCCCAGAGCCTTCTCTTCTCCAGGCTGAAAACCTCACTCTCTCAGCCTTTCCTCATAGCAGAGGTGTTCCATCCTTCTGATCATTTTTGTGGCCTCCTCTGGACTCAATCCAACAGGTCTATGTCTTTCCTGTGCTGAATATGAGCATTAACATTGGTATCTCATTGCAGACTGACACAATGCAGCCCCAGTTGCAGACTATGATCTGCCAGAAAGGCAGTCCTCTCCCACGGCTCTGCTTGCCTCTCCAGAGCACTGTGGGGAACCCCTTGTATATACTGGCAGTTTTGTGGGTGATAAGCGCTGGGCAAGCACAAGACATTATTGTGTTCTGTAGATGCATTCTGCCAGGCCTTGACCTTTCAGAATCCTTCTGAATGTCTCTTCCTTGCAAGCAAGAAAAAAGAGTTAAAATTGCACTCCTGCTTTTCAACATCAGCAGAATAATTTTTTACAGGGCATAAAAAGAATAAGCCTTGTTGCTTCCTTCCTTTAACCTTTAAAGGGAGCTTTGTCTTTCCATGAACTCTGATTCTGCTTGGTAATCTGAACTTGCTATTAGGAAACTGGCATTTTAAAACCTACCCAGGTTTCTGATCAAAGATGCTGGTGGTTGAAAGGACCTATGTCATGAAGCCCTCTCCCTGGCTCAGCTGGTGTCATTTCCTGAGGTCTCAACAGATTGTTCCTTCTTAGTTTTCTCATTGACCTGCCTCATTCCTTATTTCAACACCTTTCTCAATCAAGATTATATATATATCATCTCTCTCTTACTCCCACAAAAAAATTCCTCTGAGTTCATGGCCTCTGTACTAGCCTCAGACTGTGATATTCTTCTCTCATTTTCCACTGCATGCACAGCTTACTGTAAAGCAGTTAGGATGAGAGACGACAAACACTTTCAGGAACATGGGAACATTTATGTTGTCCAGCTCTATGCATTTTTCTGGCATTTAACAAATACTTATGCCTTGAGTAGTGCTGCATCATTAAGGAGCTTGGGGACTTTTGAAAGACTCTTCTATTTGCATTTCTAGGTACCTAGCACTTTGAAAGACTTGATCTTTGCTTACATATGTCAATTGCTAATGTGCTTTAACTTGATGGTAGAAGTCTGCAGTCCCTAATTTTTTCTTTGATTTGACTCAGATTTTAAACCTATCCATTTACTACTGTAGTATTCCTCCTGATTTACACTCATGGCAGTGAAACTTGGATTAGTTTCATTAAATGATAGATTCTCCTTAGCAACTAGAGTGAATAGTCTAAACTCTTGTCTCAGGTATTTCCTTTTAAATGTGAGTTCAGTGTCCAGATCCAGCTGGGGTTCATTTGTATTTGGGCTAGAGCAGTTCAGAGCAGAGCCTACAGAGCCCTCCTATATGAATTTGGACACCTGCTGATGTGATCAGTCAAATTCCCCTTTACTTCAACAGAGCCAACCCAATGAAATGTTTCAGAAAACCGCAGGGATCGATTGGTGATCCCCAATGATTATAAATGGTATCATGTCACAGATTCCAATACTGTTGCACATATATATATCAAGCTGGATATCTATGCTTATTAATGTCTTTAGAAGATGCTGAAGACAACATATATTTACTTACAGTTCTCTGCAACTACTTTCTTTGGTGCCAGAAGGCTTACACTGACATTGCAGATCATGGTCTTTAAAGATACTCCTTTGCCAGTTGTACATGAAGTGCAAGATGGTAGGAAAGTGCTAGTAACTTTCTTTTGCTTCTAGTCCACTACAGACAGGGATTAAGACCGCATCTCTAACTGGTGGAACTTCTCAGCTCCTCCCTCCTCCCAGTTATCAGCCTTTCTAGAAGTGGCAGAAGAGGAGATGGTTGTTTGCCTGCTGAATGTTCCCTCCAAAGGGATAACACTGCTGCTGCTCAGCAAATCCAGGAGACATTGGAGAGGAACCAGGGCTGGAGTCAGCTCTCTTCTGTCTCCTGCTTAGATATCATCCATGAAAGCACAGTATGAACTATGAACTCCTCAGTGCAAAGACCATATGTCTTTGAAAGACTGGAGAGTGGTAGCTCTCCTAATGGAGCAATAATATCTGAATGGAACAAAAGCAGAATAATCCAATTAGGAGAAGGTGGAGGTTTGGGTGATGAACAGAAATAGCTGGGAGAGGTGCACTGAGGTGCTGAGGGAGTGAATTCTGCAGAGTGGCAGAGAAACTGTGATGTGACTCTCAGAGTCAAGAAAAACACATAGTGACACAGTTCTCACCCGCCTGTTCTTTTCTAGAAGTTTATTATATTGAACAGGGCCCTTTCTCAGACCAAACTGCATTTGGATTCTTGGAAATTTGACAAAAATGTCTCCTGAGAACTGGCCTGTTTCCTCTCTTTCCAAGCTGACCTTTTAATGAGGTCTCATTTTGCTTCCATAAGCTGAGAACAGAGTGTACGAGACCAGCACAAGATGCACATTGTCTTCTAGGATTCCACATCTGGTTCATTCTCCTGCACTTTTCCACTTTCTTGGGGCTAAATCCCAGAAACATTGTCTTTGCTTTTCAGTGAGAGGTGGTGTTCTTTGAGGAACCAACAGAATGGATATACCCTTAAAACCACCACTATTCTCAGAGGTCCTAAAATAGCCACCTATTTACTGTGTCTTCTTTCATGACTTAGAACAAGTCTTTCACATGAAATCTTTTTGGTTGGTTGGTTGGTTTGGTTTTATCAAACAAATAGAGAGTGCAAGAGCATTGATTGTGTTCCTGAAGTAAGGGTCACAAAAATATTTTTATTTGATTCATAACAAAGTAATACTGCATCCTGTGGGGGGGTTGGCAATACAAGATCTAATTCCAGTATGATTCTAAGGATGCACCAGCAGATGTTAGAAGGAAAGGCTGTATCAAAGGTCTATGAGTATTTAGAATCATACTAAGAGTGGAGAAGAGGGCTTGTATTTGGTCTGCTTCATCCCAGTTGTTACAGACATAGCAAAAATAGAGTATCAAAGCCCCTGGCCCAAATACTTGACATTATAAATGGAGGAGATTGAATAGGATGGGAAGTTAGCCAGACTCCTTGATGGAAGGATTTGGGATTCTCTTTTCTTCTCTGAGGACTGTTTAATCATGCCAGGAGACTATGAATAAGTAGTAAGGGCACAAAGTAGCTTTCCTGTCCAAGGTGTCAATAGAAAATTAAGGAAAGTCACCTTATAGTCAACCTGAGCTTCTAAGGAAGGGAAAGCAGTGAATAAATATCTCATCTCCATGTTGAACATGTGGCTACTAAAGGCATGCACCAGAGCTAGGAGCTTGGTAACAGAAGAAAGATTTTATATCTACTGTCAAGCTCCCAAGGGATCTGGAAAACCCACTCTATCTCAGGCACTTGCAAGTTGATGCAGTTACTCTTCTTTGGCATGCTGTGGATAAGAGAGATTACTACACAGTTTTCTATTCTTCCATCTAAACTACCACAAAGAGATCCAGTAGCTGGGGTGGGGGAAAAGAAACAAGGCCAGAAATGTCAGTGATGTGGATAGTTAGGGCAAACAGCAGGTTCTTCCATTGCTGAAATAATTATATTAGTACTTTTCCACAATAAGATGATCTAGCTTAGCTGGAAATTGATGTATGATTTACTGAGTGGCCACCAGTATTAGACTGGGAGGCGATGGACTTAAAATTGATAGCATGGAAACAGGGACCTTATTCAGTAAATAGAATTATGCTGGGCATCCATGTAGCATACATCTAACTGGACATTGTAGATCTGAGGCTGGACATTCTTCAAGAAGGAAATGTTAAAAGTGCAGGAGCAGCCGTCCCCATGTGCTGAAAGACAAGACAGGGGGAGAGACCAGCCTGGCTGAGCAGAGAGCTTTGGCTGGAACTAAGGAAAAAAGGAGAGTTTATGGCCTTTGGAAAGATGGGCAGGACACTCAGGGGGACTGCCAGGGTGCCCTGAGGTTCTGCAGGGAGAAAATTAGAAGGACCAAAGCACAACTAGAACTTAATCTCGCTACCGCTATAAAAGACAATAAAAAATATTTCTGTGAAAACATTGGAAACAAAGGGAGGGCTAAGGAGAATCTTCATCCTCTATTGGATGCAGGACGAAGCAGAGTGACCAAGGGTGAGGAGAAGGCTGAGGTACTTCATGCCTTCTTTGCCTCAGTCTTCAATAGTCAGACCAGTTGTTCTCAGGTTACCAGCCACCTGAGCTGGGAGACAACTGTGTGGGGGTCCCCAGGGCTGAGTGCCGGGCCCTGCCCCTGGGTCACACCAGCCCCCGGCAGCTGCGGGCTGGGGGCAGGGGGCTGGGAACTGCCCGGCGGGACAGGGCCCGGGGGGGCTGGGCGGCAGCGGCTGGGCATGAGCCCCCAGCGTGCCCAGGTGGCCCAGGAGGCCAGCAGCATCCCGGCCGGTGTCCGAAACGGTGTGGCCGGCAGGGCCGGGGCAGCGCCCGTCCCCCTGCCCTGGGCACTGGTGGGGCCGCCCCGCGGGGCCTGGGCTCAGCGTTGGGCCCCTCACGGCCAGACAGACACTGAGGGGCTGGAGCGTGTCCAGAGCCGGGCAGGGGCTGGGGCAGGGGCTGGGGCACCAGCCTGGGGGGGGCTGGGGGGGTCAGCCTGGAGAGAAGGGGGCTGGGGGGGACCCGGTGGCTCTGCAACGGCCTGGCAGGAGGCTGTAGCCAGGGGGGTCGGTCTCTGCTCCCCAGGAACCAGCGACAGGACGAGAGCAAACGGCCTCACGTTGCGCCAGGGGAGGGTGAGATTGGGTGTGAGGGAACATTCTGCACCGAGAGGGCTGGCAGGCGCTGGCACAGGCTGCCCGGGGACAGGGGGTGTCATCATCCCTGGGGGTCTTTAAAAAAAAACGTAGCTGTGGTGCCTGGGGAGATGGTTTAGTGGTGGCCTTGACAGTGCTGGCTTAACGGTTGGACTTGATTTTAGATGTCTTTTCCATCCTAAATGATTCTACGAGTTTATGATTTAAAAGAGGATCACAGCACAGTGCTGTGCACTGCTGTTCTGCAGGTAGAAATTCAGTCCTTATGCTACTGGATGCTTAATCAAAAAGCTCAGAGCCAACATGTATATATTTTTGAACAATTCCTTGCAGCTTATCTCAAGAAGACAAGAAGTAGAAAATAACTGCTTGATGGGAGACAGGGATTCATACTTCTGCTCTTCATAAGTGAAAGTGAAATGTTCATAACTCCTGCTAATCATGATAAAGCAGAGCTAGGATTTTTAAAGGTTTTGAATAATGGAAGTGATAATATTTCATAGATGTGCTCACACACATATAAACCTTGTTATAGGACCATTTCTTAAATGATGTTTTGGTCTGTAGATCTCAGCAACAACTTTAACTGAACAAAATACATTCACCTGCATAAGAAAATAAATAACTTGGCACAACAGGATGATGGCATGGGGTGTTCCAGGTTGAGACAGCAGACAGCTTCTGATTTCTTCCTATAGCTCTGTCCAATCTCTACCATCGCAAAAAGATGTGGTTTCAGCTGGGCAGATCAAGAGATAGGATGGGTTAACAACTGCCCCAGCAACTGTTGTGTTCCTAGGTTTGAACAAGACCTTTCCTATATAGATGTCACATTTGTAAGAGCAAACCAGGAAATGTTTAGTGGATGTCTTCAGACAGAATGGCAACAACTGTTGGAAGTTGTGAGGCAGCCATTGAAGGCAGGATCTGTAGGGCTGCTCAGGCCAGAGACTGGGCTGCTCAAGTCTTTCCAAAGGCAGCTGGCACATCTCACTATCTGGAAGAGAAAACAGTCCTCAAAGAAATCAGCAGCTCGGCTCTAGACAAATACAACTCCTGGAGAACTTTTTGAGCTGGATTCTAGTGTTGTCTCATGTCAACAGCTAATTATTGCTCTGTGTAAAGTCCCTGAGATGGTAAAATATGAGGGGCTGAGACTATCCATCTTCTGGTTGCTCCAGATAAGGATCACAGGCTTAATAGAGTTGGTACTGTTACTATATTTAGAGATGCAAAAGTTTACCCACTAAAGATCTTTCTTGTGCATATATTTTATTACTTTCATTATGCACTAGAAATAGAAAGTTCATGATCAGTGCTTTTCTGTGGAAGAAAGAATTAAATTGCATTTATAAGAACTTCCCTCCTTCTTCCATGAGTCTCATATACTATTTGCTACAGGAGCAAAAGAGACTCATCTGATTTTGTAAAGTATGTTCCTATAGACTTTAATTTTACTATTTGCTTTACTTCCTTCTGATTAATAAACATGTAAATTTACATATATGAAAACACCACCTCTTCAGTCTCTTCTTCCTTTCTTCAGTAGAAGCTCATTGATTTTCTCTAGACAGCTCATCTGGGAGCTGCAGAGTGATCAATATTTGAAGAAAATGTGAGGTAGCTGTAACATCACCAAGTCTATCCAAATGAAATAATTCAGAATTAACGCAAACAATTTTTGCACATCGTTGACACAAATGGACATTTTTAAAAGGTAAAGAACTATTAATATTTTCAAATATAGGTTAAAAATAAGAGATAAACACACAAAATTACACAATGTTAGCAAGATACACTCCAGCCAAAATGAATTAAAGAAATGGCCACTGGGACAGCAGTAGCAGTGTAAAAGGAAAACTCCCTTAGATTAAATGCTTAAAAGTTCCACTTCAATTAATAACTTTTTAATTAAGAGTATGTTTGGGGATGTTGCTGTTACAGACATAGACATCAGATTACCTTCATTTTGGAAACTTTGTGAGGTTATAGGGCCATCATTCTCAGGAGTTCAACTGCGAGAAAATACTATGCTTTATTATGGTTGGAGTCAGTAATTTGAAGAGGAGGAAGCAAAAAGTCTTAACACTAGCATGTACAGATTTTCTGTGCTGTCTGAATGCAGAAGGTCACAGTAGCATGAGGAAGTTGATACTGAACTGATGGGGTTTGTGCATGGATTAACTTTAGTGAGTGTAAAGAAAAGGACTGAGAAACCAAAAAACTATATATACTGAGATGTGACCTTATCCTCTGAAGATCTGTTTCCCCCTTCTTTAATACCTTTAAAAATTGGTAATACTTAGGGCATGGGCCAGGCACCTACAGATTTCTATTAACTACTGGCAGAAAAAAAAATAAACATGTGTACTCATTTAATAATCACTGCAAGGTCTCTTGTGATTCCACCCATATCCCATCCGGGTTGTGAATTGTTGTAACAGTTAGATCCATTACCTAAATTGTATAAACACTCTTGCATTGGTGGCTGTGAGTTCACGACCTGTTTCCCTACAGCCACTCCCCCACTGTGAATGTACAATTTTATTTCAAAAAGTATATCTGCTGTGAGTTTGCCATAAAAATAGAAGGCTAAAGCTGCCTGATATGCTCTGACTCAACCACAGGGAGTAGGAAAACTTATTTTAGTAATAAATTAACAACAACAAAAGAAACTACTGTTTTTCAGGTTTGACCATAAAGACACTGGGCCAGTAAAATATGATTTGGCCAAGACATAGAACGACAGTGTCCCCTGCCCCTCAATGCTTGGCACAGGAGATGGGACACTGATTTTTGAATGATTGGCACTAAAGACAAAAGGTGAAGTTGTCTGTGAAAGGGCAGCAAAGAAACAGGATTTCCAAACAAAAAAAGGCAGAGGTTTATGGAGGAGAGGGTTTCCTTCTTACACAGTTTGGGAGGGTAAAACTCACTGTACCTTTTTTTTTTTTTTTTTTTTTTTTTAATACACACAAGTACTGCTGACAGGATGGCTGAGAGTTTGTCTGGTGCTTCTTCCAGCCAGAGAACGGTATCACTTCTACGAATACCCAAGCATACCTTGTTCGACTTATACTTTGTGACATCTAATGATAAAGACATTCCAAAGCCAATGAGAGTTAATTTTGAAGCTAAGGATTTGGCTTCTAGAATCTGCTTGCTGGCACTCTTAGATTTCTGCTGGCATCATCCAGTCCTTCCTTCTCCCATCAAACACTGAATATGTTGGGTTGAAATCTGATATTATTTTTTTAAATATATTTAAACTGCTTAAATGTATTTCAAAGGTTATCTTACCTTTTATGTAATTAGTGACATTTCATTTCCCTAAAACATTGATCCAGGATCACAAATTTACAATGGGAAGGGGTCAAGAAGAAGTTTAACCCAGCAGAATGCAAAACAAACAGATAACCAAAATGCAATAAGATCAATTATTTTAAACAAGGAATTTAATATCCAACCTGAAGAAAAAAGTCTCGGCATTTTGCTGTCTAGCTAAAATTGACATGTAGCCCAATAGAAATGCCAGCTGTGGGTTTTTAATGTAAAAGACTTTGTCAAAGGGATATATTTTGATACTTTTCCTTTCAATGAATGAATAGATTCCTTCCCTCTTGACCTCTCTTCTTGCCTTCTCTGACATACTAGTATTGACCTAGTGCAAAAGGAAGGGCTAAGGTTGACTTCCACTTCTGAAAATCCTGCACTGATTAATGCACATATGATGTATGCCTTGCCAAGAAAACGTTTTCATTTTTTTCTGATTCATGCAAAAGAAGCATATTCTACTTTAGCCACATAACTCTTGCCCCAGTATATAAGGGTTTTCTCCTCACCGCTTTCCACCTGTATGTCATGGCTACTTCAACAAAATCCACTTTTCTAGCAGTTTACCGGGTCAAAACTCTTCCCTACAGATGGTCTCCTCACAGTCAGTGCAGCTAAATTATCTGTTCTGTCATTTGCCCAGCAGAAGACACAAATGCATAAATTATTGGCACCACCTATTGGCGAAAAAAGGCAAATTTTACAGGATTTGTAGGTTAAATATTTTGAGTAAATATGGCTTGAAATGTTCCTCTTGTCATGATTTATTTTAATGATACAAGCCCATAAGGCCACTCAAGCTTTGCATTTCCCTATGCCAGGACAAGCTTTGAGTTGGGTCGTCTGAGTGGGGATATGTCTGCCACAGGGGTCACAAAACAGAGGAGACAGGGCATGAAGCTGCAGGTGAAGAAAGTCTCACTAAACTGAGTTTCAGGTTCTTCTAGGCAATTTGCCCCTCAGATTCAAGCACAGCTCTACAGGATTTTTTCCACTCCATCACAAGTTCCTGCTCGATGGACCTGATCGCCCTCTGTGACAGGGTGACCCGCTCAGTGGACAGGGAAAGGCTGTGGCCGGTGTCTGCCTGGGCCTTAGCGAAGCCTCTGGCGTCATTTCCCAGAGCATCTCCTGGAGACACCGGCTGCGCAGGGCTCCATGGATGGAGCGGCCTCAGTCAGTCGCAGGGGGCACCAAGCCGGGGGGAGCGTGGCTGTGCCGGGGGCAGGGGGCTCTGCGGGGGGCTCCGGGCAGGCCGGGCCGAGGGGCCGGGGCCAGTGGTGTGGGGGTCCCCAGGGCCGAGTGCCGGGCCCTCCCCTGGGTCACACCAGCCCCCGGCAGCTGCGGGCTGGGGGCAGGGGGCTGGGAACTGCCCGGCGGGACAGGGCCCGGGGGGGCTGGGCGGCAGCAGCTGGGCATGAGCCCCCAGCGTGCCCAGGTGGCCCAGGAGGCCAGCAGCGTCCCGGCCGGTGTCCGAAACGGTGTGTCCAGAGCCGGGCAGGGGCTGGGGCAGGGGCTGGGGCACCAGCCTGGGGGGGGTGGGGGGGTCAGCCTGGAGAGAAGTTGTCTCAGGGACTCAATGATCTTAAAAGATCCTTTCCAACCTAAGTCATTCTATGATTACCACAAGTACCAGTCACAGCTGGTCAATAAATCATGAATCAGAGTGGCCTTGTTTGCCTTTGGTTCTTGTGACCAGGAAAGAAGCTGTGTGAGGCAGAACTTGCTGAGGCAGATGCAAAACTATGGAAGTCTCACAAGGAAAGCCCAAAATGGCCTGGTATCTTTGCAAAAGATGATGTGAAGGCAACCACAAACATCAAAATCATGATTTGGAAGAAGCACCTGCATCTTCAGTTCTTGTGTTCATCCCGATTCTTGTGTTTGTGCTAAGTTATAGTTATTAAATATGTCTAGAATACAGGCTTTTTTAAATTGAAACAGCTGAATTTTTGTGATGACCCCCATAGAGCACAAGGTAGTGGAAGGGATCTGAAAACATTTAATGTGCTTTGAATCATTTCCTGTCAAAAGTTCTAACTTGAATGATCCATATTGGGCTAGAACAGTAACAAAAAATCTCTGGGGCATGGGACATGATGGTTCTCTGCAGCTACTGGTGAACAGACTTGTTTGAATGATTTGCATTTTCACTGAATAAAAGGTAGGGGGAAAAAGAGAATGGCATTTTGTTTCAGGCTACTTTTTCCTCAAATCCAGAGTTGTTTTGTGGTGATATTAGCCCTAAGTTATCTACTGAGAGGAATTTTTAGCTCTTGGTGTGTTAAACTGTGAATTCAGGCAAGAGCATTGGATTTTGGCTCTGCCTAGACTAACTGGAATGTGGAAGGGGTCTGTCTGCTGGATGCTTCAGCACTATTGCAATTTGTTCTCTGATGTTTCCTTGAGTTTTGTTTCTTTTTGTCTTCCTCAACTTGGAAAAACACTGGTACGGGTAAAACCCTCTACCATCTTCTCTCTAATATCTTCCACCTGGAGAATATCTGCCTCAGTATTGTGATTCTCTTGGTGTTAAACATGAGTTGATCAACTTCTATTAGCCTGGACAAAAGTCGTCCTTTGTTGTTATCAGCTTGCCCAGCAGGATGGGATCCGGTTCTCCATTTCTCGGAAATAGAAGAAATAAGTGAGGACACTTGGTAGACACAGAAAGACTCAGACAGACTTTCTGAAATGTATAAAGCACTGTTCAATATGTCTAAAAGGCGACCCTAGACACTGCCACGACCTACCCATTACAATATCTGAGTACTTGCACTCTGTGGAGAAGGACTGACTATGACACATATACCTTCATCTATTTTTAAAGAGAATATTGTTCTACACATTCTGAGATGACAAATGATTGTGGTCAATTTTAGCAGAACTAGCACATGCATGAGGCAGTGCTAATGGCAGAACAATTTTCATTTGCCAGTCAATTGTACTTACCTGACAGAAAGAACATTAATAAAGATGTCGTATCGTGTTTGATCTTCTGCCTTGAATAAGTGAGAGGGCAACTTCAGCTTTTGGAAGAGCTGCTTTCACTTGAAAATACATCCTTTTCTATGGGCTTCTGCTGCAAAACACAACCAGATTATTTATTTATAGTGAATGCCTATTGTCTTTAGACAAATTGAAGATAAAATATAAAAGCTTAAAGACTGAATTTAGAAAGTGACAACTTATTATTATTATTATTATTATTTAGATTTATAAGACAGCGAGTAATCTACAGATTTCCACCACTGTGTGAATCCTATTTAAGTGAACTAAGAAGAAGAAAGCAGGAATTAAGCATTTCCTCAGTCCAACAACTAGTAGAATACCAAGTCCTTTTCCTAAAAAAAAAAAAAAAAAAAAAAAAAAGATGACTGTATAGAGGTAAAATGTCAACAAAATCTATTTCTCCAACTTGAGTCTAGTCTGCAATGTGAATATTTAGAGGTAGATGTGGTATGGATGACAGTCTGTCCATAATGTGACATCCTCCACGGGCAGAGAGTGAGCCTGCCATACAGAAAGCAGCAATTCTTTGGGTGCACGTCTTATCTGGTTGGGACTGGCAGGGTCCATCTTAATTGAAATTGACTGTGGGCAGCCAGTTCCAAATATTTCTGGTCAGATGGTGGCAGATGAGTCGTATGGATGGCCTTTCCCAGGAGTCTGCAGCTGTTTAAATAGCCACCCTGCGGGAGCCACAGCACCACAGCTATGTTTGTCATTATTATACCTCAGCAGGGACGGGGAGAGCCATGGGGACAAGGAGTCCTTCCCACTTCCTGGTCTCCATAGATTACTTTAATTGGTAAAACTATGCTCCTGTCACTGGAGACGACATGTCGCAAAACAAAATATGAACAAAATCCTGTGCCTATGAATTCATTTGCCCTAAGGTTCAGCAAAACCCTTCTGGGTAAAGCTGTGTCTACGGGGAGTCAGAGCACCAGCAGCAAGAGAAATTCCTTGGAAAGGGGACAGGCTTGTCACACCTCTCAAAGGGGGGCATAGTAAACAATCTCTATGGCTTTCTGTCACCTCCCCCCTGCCCCCCCCGCCCCCCCAGTGATTTTAGGCTTTTCCATATGAGCAAGTACATGCATTCTCAGTGTAGAGTCATTACCTTTCTTGACTGAGAGAAAAATAAAACTGTTTCTGTGTGTGTGTGTGTTTCTGCACACATATATGTGAAAGTAAGGGACATTATCCTAATAAGATGCCTTTTTATTGCTTTCACATTTAATTCAGTTATGACAAGTGTAAATGCACTATTGAAAAATGGTACTTAGCAGCTTGCACACTTAAGCACATCTTTTTTTTTCTGAAGTTAATTAATAAAATTTTTACAGGAACAAACAATTCTTACTTGTGACTAAAATTTAACAAGTGCTATTAACAGGCTGCTTTAATCCAAATCTGTTTATGCAAGCCTCTTTTATTTGTGCCAGGGATGGACATGATACACTTTACAATTTCAAGAACAGAGAGAAGTAGGAGTTGAAGATAAACTATACTCTCCATTTAATAAGCTAACAGTTCCCTAGATACTGTTTCATACAGCCAATATTAATCTCATCCAATAATAGATGTGAGATAAAAATTGTCTTTAGGTGCTGAAAAGATAAAATAATCATAGTGTCATGGAATGTTTGTGGTTGACATAATCCTAAATACAATCTTGATATTGCCTGCAGTTGTTCTAGAAATATAATTTAAGTTTATTCTCCAGCATCTCTGCACCATGGTATTCTGTATAAAATCAGTAAAGAAATTCAGATCTTTTTGACTTTGAATTTGCAGCTGATAACTACGGTTCTTCTAAGCCTACCTGCCTGACTCCAAACCAGCTGATTTTCCTATTGAAAGGGCCTTTGGCAGAGTGTGCTCAGGTCCCATTCTTTAAGTTTTAACACAGCCTGAGCAGGTCGTCGCTTTTCAGGCATCACACTGTGCAAAGTGAGAGGGTTTCTTCCACCTCAGATTTCTTACACGGTGTCCAGCCATTCCCCTTTCCAATCTCAAAGGGTAGTAAGTTATTTTACCAGTTTCTCCATGTGGCTTTGAGACCCTTTCCCAATCTCCCAAAGGTCTCTGCACAGGACAGTAAGGCAGTAGAGCTGCCCCTCATGCATACATACTGCTGCTCTTGTGTGGAAGTCTCCAAGGACCTCAGACAAGACCCTGTAACCTGAACTCAGAAAAAGTTCAGTAATTAATGCCTTAAAGCCTGGCTTTGAGCTTGCTGCTCACTGAACATTAACAGGAAAGTACCTGTCATCATGTGCAGCAGTTTATACCTGTGAAACTGTTCATAAAACTTTCCAGCAGTTGGTTTGGATTGTTTTTTCCCAAAAAACAGAGTCCCAGAGATTAAACAATGTCTATAATTTTTATTTTATTCTTTTTCTATTTTCTTTTATTTTTTTTTTAGTTTAACTTTGCTTAAAAACTTTAGGTATCTTTAAGATTAGTTCATTGAGAGAGATTTGGTCAACAGTTGCTTTCTTCACTGTTGCTCTGATAAACTTGGTTGATGGGTATCTAATTTTCATTCATGTGATAAATGAAGGAGAAGCAGAATGGTCTTTAATGTAAGGGGGAAATGGTGTATCTGACAGCCTTTAGACTGCAGGTCCATGTCACAAAGGTATTGGAGGTGTCATCTCACCATCCCCATGTCTCCCACTCTAGAAGAGTTCACTGTATAAGAAGTTCCCATGACCGGAAGCCCAAGTTTCATTCCATAAGAGTTTACTTTGGAAAGAAACTTGTTCCTGCAGCTTGCGTCCATGTGATCTCTTTCAGCTTCTAAGTGCAACTTGGGTTTATTCCAGCAAATGTTGCTATATTGAAAATCCAAGAGTGAGAGATTTCCTGCCCCTCTGTCACATAATTGCAGTCAGATGGAGACAGAATTGGTGTTTGATCTCCAAGCTGGCTCCAACTTTTACCTCTCCAACACGGACTGGCTGATATCTTAGCTCCAGGCTTTCCAACCTATTTGTGGAGCATAGGAAGGACACCATGTAATCACGATCAATGCTTTAAAAGTTACTAGATAAAAAGGTATAAATAGCCCTTGGATCAGGAACTGGAAACCAGCTTCCGCATTTCAGTTGACAGCCCTATTGCTTTGGCTAGCAGATGGCCTTGCTGCTACCCCTCTTTGATCCAGAGGAGATTTAATCCTAAAACTGCTGCATAACGGCTCAGTTTCAGCATGATAAGCAAAGAATGCGCTCTCCTGTCTCCCCAACACGTAGGCTGTCTGCTGATAAAGCCATTAGTGCAGCCTCATAAGAAAGTATGAACCTCCACACATAATAGGGATTGAAGGGCTTTCCATTTTCCAGAATATGCTTGAAAAATGGCAGCAATTCTCTCCTTTTTCTGCAGCACCTGAAGAGAGCAAATAGAGCTTGTTAAATCCTTTTACAAGCAAAACTGTACACGTTAGTGCTAGACAAGGTGGTCTAGTTAGTAAGGGTCCTCTTGTATGTAAGAACCACATACCAAACCTAAGGAAAGGGAAGAGTTTAAGACACTTCAGAGGTTATTATCCTCTGCCACCCTCAGTCTGTCAGATGTTGAATATCCCTTTTGGAGCCATCTCTTTTTCCTGAGCATATTAGGGCTCTGAGGCTGAAGGGACCAGCTCAGGAGTCAGGAAACTCCAAGTTAGATGTTGTGATGGTTTGATGTTCATTTCACCTATTAATCTCTATTTAAAGTAGGTTTGCTCTCAAAGATTGTCATCTAACCTAAGATTTGTGTAGAAAGATGCTCTTCCAGGGTACAACTGGTTGTATCCTAAGTTAGGTGAAGTATCGCTGCTGTCTAAAGGTTTCCCTCTCTCTCCTCCCCTCACTTGCCCTCTCAAAGACTGTATCAGACCCAGTATCTTACATCAAGAAGTTTTACTTAAGTGAGGTAAATCCTAATGAGAGCACCTAACTTCTGAATTTATCCTTTAGCTTATTGAGTGAGGGTTTTACAAAAATGTAAGAAATGACTGAGCTCACCCAGATTTTTAACGGTTTTCTGTATTTAGATTACATTTTTCCCATGGTGGGGTTGCCTTTTAGCAGGTGTGTGTCTAATTTGCTGGCACAATGGCATCTGAGTCTTAGAAATGTGACAGGCTGGAGGTGTGCATTTGTCTTTTAGAAAAAGACACTTGCTCTTAGCCTTCACTTTGTCTCAAAAGTTACACATCCGTAGTCTTTTGCAGTAGGCACTTTAACAATATAAATCATACATTATCCAATGAACAATGATTATGGCTGTTCCCAAGTCTCCTCCCTCTCCATTATCTGTTGATTTGCTTTTTTATTAAAGTTCCCATACCAAGTGAAAACCACAGAGTTCCTGTGAGTGAATTTTAAATGGGTGTTTCAGATGGAAAATATTGATTTCCAATCATATTTTTTTTTTAAAGGCAAAAAACCACAATACAGCATACATTTTACAATGGAAAAGTTCACACAGGATGCAGGAAATACAGAAAAATGTTTCCTTCCCACTTCAGTGCAGGAGCTACACGGTGTGTTCCAACTCAAGAGAACATGCAAACAATGTTCAGTCTTCAGGCAAGGTCAGCAAAGCAGATGTGACTTTAAGTTTACCGCTTGTATAGCGTGAGAACAATCCCTGGATAATGGAAAGACCTTATGGGGAAGCCATGGAGTTTGCTAAGTGTCTTGGCTAAAGGCACCATATGATTCACTGTGTGCCATTTCCACATTGCTCAATGCTCTTGGGGCTGCTGGAACAGCAATGATTAAAAAAAAATGAATCACTTTGAGATAAATATCTTTAAAGATTGTCAGGGGAGGGTAGTAGAAAACATCAGGACTCCAGGGCTACCGTTAAGTCCTCCTACTGAGTGTAGATCGCTGAAGGATGCCTTGCTTTCCAGGGACTAGTTGTATTACTAGAGGTGTGAAGTCATCCTAGGGTAAGATATATCCTAGTCAACTCCTAGATTTTCAGCCACACTTGGCTTTTCCATTGGGAGCTGTGAGCTAAGACTTCTAGCACAAAAACTAAATGTACACATGGCCTTTGTTTCAGGTTCAACATTTAGTTTATTGGAATCTTGATCCTTGACAGAGGTTTCTGTATTGTATTTCTAAGAGGACAAGGAGATCAAAACATGGATTCATGTTAGAGCAATGAAGCAGGACATTTTCCTTGGAAACTTCTCACAGAGATTTCAAATAGTGAGACCTGTCCAAATAAATATGCAGTTCACTGACAGCTAAAGATTATCTATTTGTAGTTCATTAGTGTTTTATCATAATAAAAACATTAAGGAGATGGTATTCTCTTTCAAATTTTTTTTGGGGGGGAAGAGCAATAACGCTGTCAAGTGATGTATGTGACAGAGTAAGTTAACCTTTGTAGCTCTGACCAAGGTCAGGTGACTAAGGTTGGAAAATAAATTTTAATCTTCCTTTATCATCTGGGTACTAGGATTTGCTGGCTCTGGATCTTACTGTACACAGATGTGAATCAAGCTCTAGTTTTCTGCTAATCTCCTATTCTGTAAAGCAGTAATGAATTGGAAGGAGTCTCTGAACTGGTAGTCTATGTTTTCCTGAGGGAAAAAAATAAAATCAGATAGAACTGAAGAATCACTTGCTATTGCTTGAGGTCTGTTTTTTATCAGCAATCAGCCTAACTGGTTTAACAGTATTTATTCTGCGTGACTAAATAACTGAATAACATAACTGAGAAAAGTAATGGATTTAAATTCATTTACACCCCTTAATGAAATGCATGTCTGTGCAAATTAGTGTAGAAAATTAACTAGCAATGACTTTTTATCCAAGATGTATGTCATACTTTGAAAATAATTTTACCTTAGACCAGGTTTCGGAGCACAGATACTCACCTTATAAGAAAATAACCACAGGCAACATTATGACAAAAAACCTTTCTGATAACTCACCTGTTTTTCTTACCTAGTCTTATGCTGTACTTGCTTTCTAGACTTAGCTGATTTTCCCAAGATGGGATGATGAAGCAAGCTGTAACATAAGATGGAAAACTTGCTAACTTGTGCGTTGCAGTCAACTATCTGTGGAAAAATAGGCAATGCAAGCCTTACAGGGCTGAAGAGTTTTCAATTTTATTTGTTTACACACACAAATTTTAACAGAGGGATTGGTGCTCAGTTGCCTTGCTCCAGAACATGGGCCCATGGCTGCAGTGACTGAAAACCTCTTGAGCATCTTTAAAAGTTTTTGAAGTCAGAAATCTTATTTGTGATTAACTCATAGTCTTTGAGATGATGCCATGAAAATAGTTCTGTTAAAAATCAAAACTCTTTATTTTACCTTCACTCCATGCTAGAACAGAGACAAATAGAAATCCAGAATTGTTAGCTTTTGGAATTTATCTAACTTTTGCATTTAACAGGAAGGAGTGAGATGCACTTTGACTTCAAGTGCACCAACTCCTTCAAAGTCAAACTGAAAAAACATGTACTATCATTTTATGTATCTTCCATTCCAGAAAGATTGCAAGAGTACATTTGGAAAACACACAGCACTGAAAAGAACTTGCCTTGAAAACAGCCAGGTGAATTCAGAATTAGCTTTCCCAAGTATGTGCTTGACCAAAAAAGACGTACCACAGCAGCTGTTCCTCCTCCCACTATTCTCCTGTTTTGAAGGATATGGGGGCTGGCAGTTGATCTTGAAATTAAGAAATTATTTGTGTAGCAGTAATATTAATGTCTGATTTTAGGACTTCATTTTCACTGTGGACTGCCAGATTGTTCTTTTCCCTAAGCACAACCATGGCTATACCAGCAGCTCTGCATGACAGCACTCTCCTTAGTGGCCTTAGGTCAGTCGGTGCTGAAGTTATTGGTAAAAAATGACTTTGCTGCAAAGCAGATGAGACCATTGTACCAGTGGATATGGAATTGGAGAATATTTCAAAGTACGAGTCAGTGATGGTAGAGGATAAAGCAAGGGACATCTTGTATGTTATTGATCTGTGGGGACTTGACAGGCTAGGTTTTAACTTTCTAAAGATAGAGATGGGAGGCAATCACATCTCAGTGCAAGGACTGAGAAAATACGTTCCTATTTTTCTCTTGATTTTCCTGCTTTTATGTGTGATCATAGCACTACTGAACAGCAGAATTGGTAAGACTCTGCAACCACATAGGGACTGTATGTGTGTCTGATTTCAAGGGGTTTTAATGCCCGACTTGGACATATGATTCCTTCATGCCTGCAGTCTACATAAAACTGCCAATAGCAGTGAAGATACAGTGACAGATCACTTTTGGATGGTTAGGATGCACGGGAAAATGTTGGAAAAAGTAATAATTCTGGGAAGTTATGGTGAAAGTCATGGTCTAGATGAGTTTTAGTGTGCTGCAATAGCTGTTCTTGCGTATTTTTCTCTGCATTTCTCTAAATGTTCAAATGTCATTCAAGTTCATGGGTATGAGAGAGTGCAGATGTTAAATTTCATTTATCCAGATGAAAGTTAGAAGCCCTCCTGATACCAGGTCTTTGACCAAGCTGAGTAAAGATTTCTGATATGACTGCACACTTTCATTTATCACAAAGATTCATAAGATTGAATATCTGCCAGGAAAGCTGAGCAAATTCAGATGGAAGATCAAGACTCTCATTTTTGCCTTCCAAAGTAACTAAACACTATGTCATTTTACCACAGGATATAACAAAGTCATTTTTTCTTAACTCTTTAAATCAAGGCAGATTTTTTTAAAACAACATGATGTAGCTCAGACATTTAGTTTTCTTAAAACTCAGTGAAATTTCCCCTCTTGCCTTTGTTCTACAGAAGTCAGTCATTCCCAGTGACTGCTGACCTTAAATGTAAAAATCTTTGACTGTTGAAGAGATTGACTGTAAAAGGGACAGAAGCATGACATTTAAAGCACACACATGTATTTGCTGATTATACATATTCAGGAGTCATCCGCTTGGATGACTGTTTCTCTGCACATCATCCTGTTCCCAGGTGAAGTGATCTTTCTGCCTTGTTTATAAAGAAATTTATTGCATGTAATGATTATTTTCTTCAAAAAAATTCTAGCAAGACATGATTTTTAGGCAATAATAAAAAAAAAAAAACTTGCCCTTTTCTTCTGAAAACAATATACGGGTTTTTACAGTTCAGTGTAGCAGTATTGCCCATTGGGATGACTTTATCACAGTGTCCTCATAAAGAAAGGATGATATTTCTACTGAACCATCAAGTGTCTCATTGTTCAGACCATTAAAGAACACAAGAACTGAGATAATGAGTTTGATGTACACGTTAACACATACTTTATCCTCCGCGGTCAACCCTACCAAAAAGTCAACTCTTGCTGTATCTCAAAACTGGAGACAACCGTCCATGCAGAAAGGGAAATGTTACTCCTGAGGACAACTGCCTCACACTCAGCCTCTGTCCTTGGAGGCAGTGTGGGCACCACACAGCCAGGACACTTTATGTCCACAGGTAAAAACACCTGGCAATAACTGTGAATGAGCTTTCCAAGGCTGTCACAGGAACAGTCCTCGCTTTGTTAAAAGGGAGCTTGCCCTGTGGCTGTGGACAGGGGGTGTCTTGGGTGCTTGCACCATTCAAACAAGCTCAGGAGAAGGATTTTCCACCTCAGACCCCAGAGACACATTCCTGCATTTTCCATGATGACGACATTGTGAAGATGGAAAGAGGTGCTGGGGCACACAGGACATGTCTTTCCTGCAAGCACCTATGTCTAGGGGGTGACTCAGAGCAGGGACTAATGAGCTGTCTTCTGCACTGCACTGTCCTGCCCATAGAGATGAGATCTGTTCCTCCTAACTCCTACAGAGATATATAAAAAAAGAATAGAGTATGATGACAAGATAGAGGAAAGCTGGAAAGTGAGAGGGGAAAGCAAAGATGAAAGTTCAGGAGAACTAGTTTCCCCCTGCATCTCTTCTTTCCTAAACCTCCACTTTCCCCCCACCCCTTTCAGCATTTCATTATCCACATATGAACCTTATGCCTCTTGCACCTTTATCATCCCTTGGTACCATTATCCTGGAAGAAGTGAGGAAAATTTATATCTGCAGATCTGTTGATGGTTCTTCATTTATGGTCAAAAGTGCTTCTTTACAAAGGTTTCTCTATTCGACCATGTATAGATCTGTATGCACACCCCCTTCCTTGCTTAAAATTCTCTTTGAGTCTATAATTACATAGTAAGTCTTTTAGACTCCCTTTCTCCTGCTGTGCTTCATAGTGAACAATTTTTCATTGTTTTTGTTTCAATCTTTTCTATTTCTCCAGCAGATTGACAGCACATTTTTACAGTTTTGGCATTTACACAGGAATAATGATGTTCTCACACTGTCCATTTCTACAGATGACACTGCATCCGGATGATTTTGCACCACAAAGTTTTTTTCACAATGTTCTCCAGACAGTCATAGTACTGACTGATCAGTGGGGATCTTGGTATACCCAGATCCCTCTCTGCCCCTGCCCAGGCATAGAAAGGACTACCCAAAGCATGATGACTGTGTTCTGAAAACCATGCACTGAAAACCATGCAACAGTCTTGGGAATATTTGTAAAACCTTTAACTCAAGCTGCCTGGGGAAAAAAATTGGCTAGTCCTTAACTGAGTTGTTTGTCTCACTCAGAAATGTGACGGTGGTGTGAATCTTATAAAAAATAAGAGATAATCTGGGTGTTTGTTGGTTTGGTTTGTTTTTTGTTTGTTTTTTTTTTCTTTTATATGCTGCTTAATGCAATATCAAACTAAGAAAAAGCTGTAACCGCATTAGGGAAAACAAGTGTTTCAACTGAAACTGTCTTTGGAATAGATGTCAATTCTTCAAGCCTGGATTAGACACTGGAAAAAGACTTGTGGAAGCCAATGTGTGGAGGAAACTAACACCGACAGATACTACCCCTGCCCTACATGTCTTGAACCTACAAGCCAACCCCAGTAAGATGTTATGGATGGAGAGCAGTCTCAGATATATTACGAGTTCTTATGCTTTACAATTATGTGACTACACACAAGAGGGAAATTTTGCATAATGTCCTCTCTGAAACAAGAACCCACTCAAGTGCTTAGAAAAAGCTACACATCAGCAAACCAGGCTCCACCAATCCTTTGCTCATGAACTGAACTCTGCATCTCACTGTGGTCTTTTCCTAAAGATACAGGTTTCCTGGCACTCAGCCATAGCTTGTGCTAAAGAGAGCTATCTCCAGTCCTAGAATTGTGTTCTACTTCATGTAGAGACTCCACTACACGTTTTAAGTTATTTTCTTCTAAACCCAAAAATTTCATTAGCAGGCTAGAGGGGAAATTATGAGGCTGAGTCTCTCAAGAATAGATTACAACAAAGCTAGAGTCAAAAGCAAAAATGGTAAAGGTCTGACATGATGCAGGGATGTTTTTAAATACTCATGATTTAGATGAAGCAAACTTGGAATCAGACCACAGGACGCCTGACAGTTTGTGGCAGGTGTAATGCTAAGATGTGCCAGGCATGTAATTTTCTCCAATTAAAATAATTACATGATTGGTGATCAGTTACTGCACTTCTGAAAAATAACTGGGAATCCCTCATCCATGGATATTCTCAATGACTGTTTAAGACTTTCTGTCAAAGAGATATGATAATCACTGCTCTGAATGGAGTATCATATCCACAAGCCCTCTCATGCCCAGTTGTCTTTTGGCAGGTTGTTTCTAGCAGTACTGAAACAGCTTCACAAATGTGACCAAAATTCCCTTCTCCTGCACTTTTCTAACTATGTCCAGAAAACTCAAAAGATCATCAGATTTCCCAGATGTAGGAAGGGTAAACTGGGATAAATCCTTCCTTCCCTATCAGTACCTGAGATTGAGTACCAAAAAGTAATCCGAACTTCATTGTATACTAAGTCGCCAGTAAACCTCTTCTCTATCACTGTACAGTGACTTGCTGGAAAATTTTCCTGATAGTCTTTTGAAAGTACAAGAGATCAGATAAGGAGCCTTGTCCTCTTAGAAGGGGGGATAAATCTTGTAAGGACTGGGGAAGGAAAAGCAGATTGCCTCTGTCCCTGGATCCCCCTGCTTTGCTGCAGACACAGTGCTTAACCAAAGCAAAGCTGTCTGGATCCAAGAGCATGAGCGATGGAACAAACCCACAAACATCATTAAGTGGGAACATGAACTCCTGAGGAAACCAGAAAGCATCAAGGGGGTGGAAGTTCATCCAGCAATCGCCTGGAGTGTGTCCAGGGCTGCAAATGAGTCCACAGTTCATGGTTCCCCAAAATAAGATGGATGTAAAAATGTTGGGGGGTACAAAAATGGCTTCTCCAGCAGCTTGCCATGTAGCTTTTGAAGGCTGTAACTAGGAAGATGAATCTGAATAGTGGAAAACTCCTTTCACTGAAAATGGTGTTCAAAAAAAAAGAAGGAAAAAGAAGGAAAATGAAGGAAGAAGAGGAAGAAGAAAGATCTGAAGTGAGCTTCCTCTGCTAGCTGTCTCCTGCTTGTCAGGAAAGGAGAGATCGGCAGTTCATCACCCACCCCTCAGAAGAGGCTGGCAGTGTTTATGCTGAAAATATAAAGTCAAATGTAAGAGCTGCAATTCTTGCAATGCCCCTGATTTACATTTATGGCTATAATATAGATAATAATTATATATTTATTTTATATATATATATATAACATAATATAATAAAATAGATCTTCAGGAAAGGAGACTGGCAGGAGGAGAAACATCTCCAAGAGGAGGTCCAAAACCACTGGCAGGCAGGGATGGAAGGGCAAGCAGATAGGCACCTGGATGCTGCAGAAGGGGAGAAAAGTCAGTAAAGCACTGCCAGCCTAGGGAAATAGGAAGGCACGTTTAGCACAGGCCTTCATATAACATATGAACCACTCCAGAGGGCTGCAGAAACCCTGAAGACCTCCAGAGCCTTCTGGTGGAACAAGCATGGCACCTGTGCACTGCTCAGCATCATCCTCAGGTGCAGCAAATGAGCTAACAGCTTGGTGCACTCCCGGTAGCGACGGACGCATTTCAGCTGCAGCTCCTGGTGGTGGGTTGACTTTGTCTAGACACCAGGTGCCCACCAAACCAGCCTGTCAGTCCCCTCCTCAGGTGGGCTGGGGAGAAAAAGCAGTGAAAGGCTGGTGAGCGGGGCTAAGGGCAGGGAGGGATCACTCACCCATTGCCCTCATGGGTAAAACATACTGGACTTGGGGAAAATAACTCCATTTATTGCCAATCAAATCAGAGCAGGGTAATAAGAAACAAACCCAGCGCCGAGCACCCCTTCCCTCAGTCCCCCCTCTAGCCGCGCAGCCCCACCCCCCAACTCTCCCCGCGTTCCCGTCACTGGCGCCGGGGGCGGGCGCGGGGCTGCGGCCCGTCCCGCACTCGCTGCCGCTGCCGCTCCTGCCCCCTCAGGGGCGGCTCCTCACCCCCCCGCGGGGCGCCGGCCCTCAGGCACGGCCCGCTCCTGCCCGGGGCCCTCCCCGGGCTGCGGGGGGCAGCTGCTCCCCCGGGGCTCCCCGGGCCGGGCCGGGGGGCACGGGCTGCCTGGCCGGGGGCTGCCCCGCGGGTGGGGGGCACCTCTGCTCCGGCGCCTGGCGCTGCCGCAGGATCTGTCCCTTGTCCCCGGTGTAAGCGGCGCCCCCCAGGCGGTGCCAGCGTGGCCGCTGGGCTGGGCCGTGGCCAGCGGCGGGCCCGGCTGGGAGCCGGCTGGCGTTGGCGCCATCGGGCACGGGGGAACCTGCTGGCACCTGCTCACAGGAGCCGCCCGGCAGCCCACAACGACAGGCCCTGACACGCAGGCACCTCACATTCCCTCCGACAGCCTCGCACACTGCTCATCCATCTCACCTAGAGCTTCCAGCCAGTGTACAGAAAATGGAGAAAACTCTGGGATTTTTGTGAGGCCTTTATTGCCCTGAGATGCTCATAGAAGAGCAGAGTTCAAGGCCTAACCTCAGACATTAAGACTTAAATGTGAACAAAGCATGGCTAAAAGCAGTTTGAGTTCATGAAATGTGTAAGGCATCGTGTATAAGTAGCTTTAGGTGTATTGTAGCTGTACACGTAATGAGTGGCAAGGCTGTCCTCCAGACCACCATGGAACTTGGGCTATTGACTGCAGACGTTCAGGCCTTGTGTGAAATTTAGATTTTATAGAATACAGCCTCAAGACAATAAGAAGGAACTCAAGAGCAAACAAGGCCAGATTTGGGTACTCCCTGGTTTACCTCAGGCTCTGGGACACCTGGCTGCTGTGCTTAGCCAGTTTTCAGTCATGAATAGCTCACAGCCAGGACAGCCTTTTTTCCAATGTTTTTTCTTTTAGGAAGGAGGTCTCAAGGGTTAAATGTTCTATTTATGAATCCTGCCAAGATTTTACAGTATTTCAAGTATAGGCGGGTATTTTTAGACAGAGAACTCTAAAATTAACCATTCCGCCTTAAAAATACCCCGCCACACTCCAATAGTTCCCATTGATAAGACTTGAAGACAAAATACATTTTGATTCCCAACTACCAAACAGAAGAAAAGGAAAATTTTTCTCCCTGTAAACAGAGGGAGAGAAGTATTTTCTTGAAGTAGCAAGTCTCGCATCTCAACCCTGTCATCTATAAAAGGCCCTCCCTGCTCGGTGAACCATCAGGTTTATGGGGGATGGCAAAATAACCCTGAAGCTCTCTGTGCTTGAGAGTTCAGGTGGAAGGCATAACTTTTTTGAGTAAAATACCTTGAAATTAGACATAAAAGAGGATATATATCATTAGTTTTGTAAAGTGTTTGCTACCATTTTTTGTGATAAAATCAGTTTTTTGTCTAGCATATTAGAGGTAAACCCCTGTCTCTGTGGAAGTCAGAATTTCTGAATTACTTGCAAACTTTCAGAATTTCATCCATAATTGTCTCCTCTCTGTTTCTTTTCCAGCCTTTAAATAAAGGGTTCTGTGTAACAACAAACAAACCCCTCAGCTCCCTCAAGAAACAGGCACCGATAACAAGAGCTTTTTTTCAGATGCTTAGCTGAGCTAAATCTATGTAATTCTTTCTGTGCTGTAGAGCTGTCATTATCCTTGACTTGACTGAGGCTTTCAGCTTTCCTCTGACGTCTTCAGAGCTTGATACTAATTGCAACCATAGTCCAAGCTCAGGCAGTGGGCCTATTGCAGTTGACACAGTTGAAAAAGACGTATGGGCTTGGGAAGACAGCTCAGATACCTCCAATTATCAAGCACCTTGCCCACTCCAGAAGATACCAAAAATTGCCACAAAAATCCCAACTACTTTGGGAAACAGAGCCTTGCAGGACACTGAGACTGTCCTTAGCCATTTCTATCAAACAGCTAAACTCTTGGTATTGGTTTCAAAATGCTGTATCTTTTTCTGTGTGAAACAGATTATAAAACTTTTATATGTTCCTTGAAACACTATTCCAGCTGATTTTTGGAAACTGAAATGATTGTGCTGGTAAGCTGTTATCTTGCTGAACAGAATAATAGTCACAGTCGATTTTGTTCAGATTCATTCCCATAACCATGATTCCAGAATAATTTAAAAGCAGACTTCACTTTTTCTTGATGGAAGATTTCTTCTTGAATATCCAGAATCAGCTTCTCCTCACATTAACCACTTGCTGATCTCCTACAAAGTTATGACAATCAGGGATATGTAAACTCTTTGCTCTTTTTAAAAGCAACTATAATTTCAATGGCCAAATGGAGCATTACTTACTGTGGTGGGGTATCAACCCCAAGTCTCCTAATTACTTTATATGTCTAAAGCAATTTTGCCATCAGGATAAAAACTTTCTGAATAAATCACTCTTAGATGATGTTTGCTAGCCCACTCGGGCTTCTGAAGAGTTCCAGCGAGACCAGGTACAGAACTATTTTTACAGTCTGGTTGAGAATACTTTAAGTGGAAATAAGATGACTTTTAAATCTCCATCTCGGGGATGTCTTCTGGGACTATCTCTTGTTTGTGCGTGCATGATCCTACGAACAGGCTGATGGGTGAGTCACCCTGCCTGCCACCTTATCTGCACAATACTATGCAATCTGGAGAGTGTGGCCACATCAGAAAGTGATTTTACTACTCCTGGCTGCCCAGGCCAAAAGCTGAAGCAGAAAAAGGAGATTTTTTTCTTTCTGTGTGTTATGGAAGTCGAGTACACTTCTTTTAATTTCTGATTTTGATTTGCAGTTAAAAACTACCAGAAAATAAACCTTCCTTTTCTCTGTGGCTCTTTTTTCTCTTTGTTGTCTTAGAATTGCAGCTCTAATTTATTCTGGTAATTAATGTTGCCTCCCTCCAAAAGAAAAAACTGTCTTTACATATTTGAAAAGCAATGCAAACTTGGTTTCATATTCTTGTCTGTGCAAGTGAAATCAAGATCAGGTCCTGCAGGCACTCAGTGTTAGGCACAAATGAGCAAAGCATTCCTAACACCTGACAAAACCCATGCTAACATCTTTACTACTACATGAGGACTCCTGGAGCACTCAGTCCAATTTCTGGCTTGTTCAATCACCTCTGTTTTAAAAAACTGCATCTTTATCTAAGCCAACACTACCTCACCCTTACCAGATAAGATAGCCAGGTGACAAAATGCCTACAGTTTCCCTTTGAGTGAACACATACCTTTTAGAAAAAAACTTTCCCTTATGATTTAAAGAAAACATCTGGTGAAGAATTGTGAAGTCTCTAGGGAAGTTGTTCCACTGGTTATTTTCTCTCACTAAAACATCTTTTCTTTATTTCTAGTCTGAATTTCTCCAGCCTGACTTCCACCTATCACAGCATCCTTTTCTCCCAGATTAAAGGGCTGTATTTTCTCAGGAAAGGTATTTCTGTAGAGATACTTGCAGAAATGAGAACGAGTTAACTCTTAATTCTCACGGTGAAGCTGAAGAGAGATAGCTTTTAAATCTCTTGGTTAAAGTTGCAATTTAAAGACTACTTGCTGCTTTTTAAAAAAGCCCTTTAGGTTTTTTTCAGCATTCTAATAGAAGTATAAATATCAGGCTTGAGTAAATACATATGTAATTGTCCAGTTAGGGCTGCATTCAAGGTAATACAACCTATCTGAAAATCCTCTATTAGTATGTCAAAGCATAGCATTGGCCATATATGCAACAGCTTCATGCAGCTCGACGGTTTGTCCACCATAGCCTTGTTGTAACACTCAGTAGATGTTATTGACCCCTTTAGTGCCATACTTTTAAATCCCTAGAGGGAAATGGTTCATACAACAAGGCAGATGCAGGAAAATGCAGGTGTTTATGCTCAATGTTGATTGGAAAATACTATTTCCCACAGGAGTGGAATAAAGTCAGAAGAAATACTAGTTATCCTTGGAAATTGGTAATAGATAAATTGGAAGAATGTGCAAGCTTGATCCTACTGCCTCTGAGCTTTGATATATTTAAGGGTTCAATGACAAAAATTAGTTGATGATGTTACTGTTCTTGTCTTTCGTTGTTTAGTTACAGGAAAATGCCTGCCCTGAAACTGCCTGGAAGGGTGATCTGGCCTGACCAAATAAAGCCCACCTATACAGGAATGCCACATCCATCAGCCAGTTGATAGTTCACCTCTCACTTCAGCTGCCTAAAATCCCAAATCCTTTAATTTAAATCAGCAGAGACATTGCAGTGCTGTTTCTTCACTGTGCTCTTGGTGACGTGGTATGACCATGAGATGATGCCTGAGGTGGAGATTTGGGCACAGAAGCAGTCCCCCAGCAAGCTCTTTACCTTTACCTTTGCTATTACACTAGCTTTGCACTGCACACCCACCCCCCCCACCCCCTTTATTTTGGGCCTAATCTCCCAGACTGTTAATTCAAGGAAGAGAAACCTAACAGATGAATGCATAATGAATCATTTCCACTTTCCTTTCTTCATAGTCTAGTTCAGTCTGGAAATGTCTCTGAATGAGTGTACTGAAGTCAGGAGCTGGTATAACTAAAGTTAAAACCTTTTATCTCACTTCTCTATTACATTGTCTGTCTAGACAGAATCTATTTATACTTGGCTGTAGTACCTAATTTAGACAAATAAGTTAATTTTGGTAGAATTCAAGTAATAAATGGCACAGACGTTGCTTTCTCTGATCTTTAAACCTGAACAATCTTACTATGTACCTATCAAGGTTTCTGCAAACAAGGAATTTCCAAGCAAAGACAGATGGTAGACTAATAAGAGGGGATTTAAAGTCACACAGCAACTCCACTGCATGGAAGATCACAAAGAAAACCTGTTCTCAGTGTAATTAATTTGTGGAGGCTGTCAGGAATCCCCCTCTTTTCACCTCTCCATATTCCTACCACTGTTCTTAGGCTTCATTCTCTGATCAGTGCTATCTGCTTCAAAGGAAGATAAAAACCTATTATGAGTCACACCTACTTGTAATGTCCTGTATCATGGGATGAATTTATTTTCACACCCATGTGATGGATTAGCAAAAGCCCCTGCTTATGTTCTTTGTGCTAATAAAAGGCCAGTGCTTTCTTAAGGAGCAACTGATAAAGCTATTTTCTTTTCTAATACATTCCAATAGCGGCACCTCTAATGCCTTTGTGCCAGCCCCTCCAAAATGCCAGACCTAGAGGATCTGGGAAAAACAAACACTCAGCTATTTCATTGTGGCACAAGATGCTTTGGGTACATTTTGTGATGTATCTGTGAACAGAAATTGGGGAAGGGTGTGTGCCTTCACTAGCTCTGAGTTGGGCTTGCTGACGGTATTCACATTGCACTGTTGAGATGGATCAGTCCACTTCAGCCAGAAGCTATTTCCATTTAATTGCGCAGGAAATGTTTGCACAGGGTCTCTTCCCACCCCAAGCATTCTGTGATGCCCTGAACCATGGCAAATGTAATCTGGAGGAGGTTGCAAAACACCTATTCTCCATGTTGCTATAAAACTTTTCCCAGTAAATGTGAGGAGGCTTGCTAGTTAAAAGTATGCTGGGCCGTGGGAGAAAGCTGCTGAAAGCAAGGCTGATAACTCACAGGTAGGAACAAACTGAAAGGAACTCCTGCTCAGCATTCTCTATTCATAAATCCTCGATATATTAACAAGCTGGATGTTTGATTTTTCCTCTCCTGGCTGGTTTCCTCCTAAAGTGTCCCCATCCCTCCATCCTCACCAGAACTAGCTGTTGAGCAGGGTCTGTGATAATGTGCAATTGTCAATGAAGTGATGGAAAAATACATTCATTTTTTGTTGCTAGCTCTGTCAGAGGTTCTCAGGGCTCATTACTGTGTGCTGGTAAGTCAAAGGGGTTTTTTTCCTGCAGCTTCTCTTTCCTCTTCAATCGCCCATGGCTGGTGGCCCAATCTAATGGACAGAAAGGATCACAATGTTCCAGCCTGTGCTGTCCAGTGTCTTGGACACTGGTTTTGGAGATAGAGATTAAAAGCTCAAGGTTAAGGACATTCCCAGACAGTGGAAAGCTCCAGCACCCAAACCACTGCTTATGGGATGGGGACTAGTGCCTTTGATGTTGGTTACAGCTTGAAGGAAGGGGATTGTGGCTACTGCTCTTTGCTCCACTCAGTGCTGTCAGTCTGTAAATGTGATATGATCTCACTCATGGGACAGCCTGAGAAGCAGGATTTAAATTGTTGAAGGTTTTCTGAGAAAAAAAAATAAAGTCCCTCGCAGCCTCTTAATTGCCTAAAAAAGCAAAGGCAACATTTAGATATGTACCTTTGGGGGCCAGGGGTTTTGTCCTTGGTTTCTATAGTGCTCAGTGATACCTCTGCTGCAGTTCTTGCTCTGCTCTACCTTACAGGAGTGTTGCAAGGATAAATGGCGTTCGAGCGCTGGTCATGCCCATCGTTAAGAGGACTCTGTCAGTACCAAGGATGGGTGAATGGCTTTTGAAGCAAGCCCTGGAGGCATGAAAGAAGTTTCTCTTTTGACAAACTCATTTTGGGGAAGGCCAATTTGGGAAGGACACCAATTGAATTTCTTGTGTTAAGAAAACCCATGAAAATGATTCAACTTGAGACATTTAAGCAACTGCACTGAAAGGTTAAAATCCAGGTAGTTTCAGTCCCCAAAGTTCATCTTTCTCATTTTCTGGGGAAAAAAAGTAGCAAATAATATACCAAGCTCAGAGCCATTGTTTGCAATACATAATGAAAATGTCTAAAGCTGGAGAAGAAGAAGAAAAAAGTGGAATTGCTGAATAAAGAGCTCCTATCTCATCACATCCTTACTTGCCTGCTTGGCCTCACTTGCTGTACAAAGTTATTCCGCAAAAAAGGACATTTTCCCCTATGCAAGTGGAAGCTTCATGATGAGATAGGGCTAGGAAGATTCAGTAAGCAAGTTGAGACTGTCAGGAGCTGTGTGGGTGTGTGGTGTGCATGTGCTGGGGAGGCACTTCACTGGATGCCCAGCACTCAAACTTTGTCCAGACTAAAGTTAATTGTAAACCTATTGCAACTGGAAACACATTTTTGCTTGAGATTAGTGTTGGATCTTTTTTGCTTTTTCTCATCCTATGACTGTCCCGTGAACTCTCAAAAACTGTGTAGAAGTCCTTATTCTGGGATTGCATGAGGCAGCTGGTTTTATCACTTCCTGCAAATAGTAGGGAGAATATGAGAAGAATAATGAGCTTGCAAAAGCATAAAACTTAAAATGCACAGGAATTCTGTGGTGTTTTTTAGTGTCTTTTCTAATAAACCTTTTTGTAATGCTTCTAATCATTACCCATATTGCAGCTGCTTAGTTAAAGCAAGGGACCGTCTAGCTAGATTTGAGGGACTGAGAGTAACTGCCCATATGTTGAGGACTTTGGGGATGAGGCTGTAATCAGCCACCAGCAAGAAGAGCTGCATAACATATGAAGAAGAGGATGTCACAGGACATTTGCTAAAGAGGTTTCCAGCTGCCCAAGAGGACAAATACTGCAGCAAGACAATTGTTTGTACATTTAAAACACTCTTTTTCTTTTGTGTCTTTTTCTTTCATAAATATTTCACCTGGTTCCTGCATACAACTGGTGCTTTTTAGCTGAGAAGCATCACCTCTCAGAGGCATTCGGTCATCCCACCCTGCAATCCTGAATACTGCTGGCAGGTTCCCAAGGCTGCATCTGAAGGGCATGCCACAAGTACCAGAAGGGTCTCCAGACCTCACCAGACCTCTTTAACCTGCTTTTTCTGGGGCGCAGAGATGTGACTGTTGACATGTTTAGAGCAGATGTCCATGGGGAAGTGCATTCACAAGTCTGGCACAGCATGAGAGATGGAGGGTTATGTTGCTGCACCCTGTCCAGCCTGGCTATGGCTTTTTCTAGTCCTGGCATTCATACAGAAGTTTTCACTAATCAGCTTATCTGCCCTGGATGCTGCTTTGGTTTATTTAGTGCCATCATGGAAAACATGATCAATAATAACATTATCCAGTGTGTTCCTGTGCCGCTTGTGCAGCCCCATGCAATGGTTTGGAGACCCTCCAAGAGGACTTCCTCTGGGAGCTGGCTCTGCAGCCGAATAGCTTTCACTGCTATGAAACGTTTCCTGATATGCTGCATGTTTGTCCCCGAGGGGACACCCTCACCATTTCCTTTCCCGCTGGTGCCTTCCCCCTTCACACACTTCAAATGGATCCCTAGGCTTCCTCAGGCCTGGCTGTTTGCTGACATGCTTATGCCATTCACAGTTTTGGAAGGATGGGTCCCAAGTCCATATTTAGGTCATTAAACCAAAAGCCTTCTTCTTAGTGCTGGTGCTGTGGTGAAGGCTCCTGCTGACGGATGCAATCACATACTTTACCACCAAATTCTGCATTTCTGAGCTGTGCATTTGTCTCCTCACAAAAACATAAGAGTCCCGTTGATGTATTTTTCCCTGTGATGCAACACCATCAGAGGCAGAGAGGGGAGGCAGAGTGGCCCTATAGATTATCAAAAGATATTAAGGGTCACGGATTAAACTTCTTCATATGTGCCTCACAATTCCATGCAGTCTGCACTGTAGCTGAAGAGCAGGATTTATTTTTAATAACAAGTAGGGGATGAAGTGCGAAAGGGTGGTGTCATGGGATATCATTTAAGGAGGAAGCTTTGCATGGTCGGAACATGATAATCCAGAGCAGTGATGTACCTGCCCTGACCGAGGGGCTGAAATCCAGAGCTCTAGTGGTAACAGGGTGCTTCCTCTGCTTTCCATCAGTGGCAGACAAGGGATAGCACAAGGTCTAGTCCACAGCACAACACACTATATTGCCTCTGCACGTGGAGTTCAGTGAGCTCTTCCCCTCAATGCACTAAGATTATCAGGCTTTCTGTTGTTGTTGTTGTTTTTGTTTGTGTGTGGGCTTTTTGTCTTTTTACTTTGTATCGTCAAATAAAAACAGGAAAACACTAAAAAATTATGATAGAGTACAATATGATTTAGGCTAATAAGTTTTCACTAATTAGCTTAATTCCTTTGAAAAGAGGGGGGAGAAGGTAAGCATCCCTGAGACAGTTACTGAAGAAGAATAAGGCATTGCAAGGAAAAAAAATATTGCAAGAAAAAAACAAAGCAAAACAAAAACTGTGAGAAAGACTTGTTGCCATGGTAACAATGTGTATCAAACTGATGTCAAACATTCTATGAAATAATCTCACCAAGTTATAAGATGCGATGATGAAGCAGATTACAAAAGGAGTCTGTCAGTATTGTGTTTATGTTATTGTTTATGTACCTATTTGCCTGCATGGTATGCACATATCACACCCACACACCACCCACAGCACACAGCTGTCCTTCTGAACTGTCTTAGCTCTACTCCAAAATTCAGGGGATGATGGGGGAGGAAGGATAAGGAGAAGAAAAGAAAAGAAAACAGCATTCAGATTTGGGAAGTAAAAAATAGTACTGCATCTTTTTTGTACCAGGTGGACGTAAGTTGAATGGGCCAGATTTGATTCTCACCTCAGTTATTTGTCCTACAGGTTTCAGCAGTACAATTCCAGATTTGTGCCAGTGGAATTGCAATCAGAATAAGCCTAATATTTTCTGTGTTAATATCATATTATTTCATTTGTGTGCTCTGCAAGTATCAATGCATGGACATCAATCAGTCTGAAGAACCAGGTTGGGGATGCTATGTGAAACTTAAGTCACAGAATCACAGTATGTTTGAGGTTGGAAGTGGCCTCTGGAGGTCATCTTGTCCATCGCCCCCACTCAAGCACAGCCGCTGAGAGCTGGTTGCCCAGGGCCACGTTCAGATGGCTTCTGAATATCTCCAAGGATGGAAACTGAACATCCCTGGGCAACCTGTTCCAGTGCTTGGTCACCTTCACTGTAAAAAAGTGTTTCCTGATGGTCAGAGGGACCCTCCTGTGTCTCAGCGTGTGCCCATTGCCCCTTCTCCTGTCACTGGGCACCACTGGCAAAAGCCTGGCTCTGTCCTCTTTGCACTGTCCCTTCAGGTATTCATGAACATTGACTTGACTCCCCTGAGCTTTCTCTTCTCCAGGCTGAGCAGTCCCAGCTCTCTCAGCCTTTCCTCACAGGAGATGTGTTTCAGCCCTTTCATCAGCTTTCTGGCCCTTCACTGGACTCTATCCAGTATGCTCATGTCTTTCTTGTACTAAGGATCCCAGAACTGGACACAGTACTCCAAGAGGGATCACCTCTTTTGACCTGCTGGCAATACTTTGTCTAATGTAGCTCAGGACACCATTGGCCTTCCTTGCCACAAGGGCACATTGCTGGATCACAGCCAACTTGGTGTCACCAGGCCACCCAGATCCTTCTCTGCCAAGCTACTTCCCAGCTGGGTGGTGGCCCCCAGCAGGTACTAGTGCCTGGTGTATGTGAGGTTCATCCTCCACAGGTGCAGAAGTCTTCAGTTAGGTGGCTGAACTGGCTTGTCTTCATCCCCTCATGTTGCAAAAGGAGAAACAAACGCTGGTGATGCATTTTTGTGCTTGTAGACACAATGGGCCCAGTGAACTGCTCAGAGGATGAAGCTGAGGCTTGTAATTACTAGCATTAGTATTCCCGCAGTTGCCAGAAGAAGCATCCAGCCCTCCTGATGGGTTCTTGGAAAATCAAGAAGAGGTGCCATAATCTGCAGAAAAGCAAGCAGAAGAGAGAGACCCATCTTCCCTGAAGACTGGAGTGGATTTGAAAGCAGGCAGCAGCTTTAGAAACCAAAAATTATTTTTCTGAACAAAATAAGAATGTCTTTTGTTCCCACTTGGCCCACTGACCTCTGTATCACACTTTTTTGACCTTCTGTTTCTGTCCTAACCAGGTATAGAGAAGAAAGCATACATATCCATCTCTACAGTCTTCCTAAATGTCTCTGATAATCCCTTTCCATTTTTCTGAGAGCACTTCCTAGGTTCATGAACGCAAACCCTCAGCTTCGATGAGCAGTGGTCTCACTATCACAAAAGTGTTATGCTAATTCTGCCATATCCTCTTGGCTCACCATTGCTGTGCTCCCAGCCATGTTCCTCCTTGTTCATACATCCCCTCTGCTGCCTTGTACCCCTACCGTCAGATCTCATCCTGTGGACCGTGGTAAACCTAACCAACTTCCTCAAGCTTGTAGAGGTCCTTCTTGTCCCACCAATGTCCTTGCGTGGGCCATTCCTCTTTCACAAGCTATGCCAGCCTCCATCCCACAAACTACTCACTGGCTGCCAGATAATACCCCAGTTCACTTCAAAACACTACCTACCAGGGGCGGTCTGCAAGGGCCAGACACACAAATTACACCACAAAGCCATGTAAGAAAAACATGGATGGTGTTCTAAATCCATAAAGATAAGGAAAAAAAATTATAGCTGCTGTAAGTCTGAGTAGCCTCCTTATTCCAGGTGACACTTCATTATAAGTCTGCAGGGGAAGCCCTATGCTCCTTCAAAGTATATGACGCCTCCTTGATGACCTCAACTACCTACCATTTTTAAGGGCATAAGAACTGAACTAAAACATTGTACAGATTTATCCAGAATGATCATTTATTGCTGAAGCAGGATTCTGTTCTACACAAAATGGAGTTTTCTCACACGGAGCAAAATTTCATGATAAAACAGCTACTGCTTCATAGAAGTATCTACTTTCAAAGGTTGAAATAAGGATAAACAGAGCCATCTTTCCTCCTCTTTTGCAGCTGGGCTGTGATTTGCAAAGTCATTTTACAGCTTTGAACTATATGCAGAGAGTTGTGCCAGTAAACCCCTAGCAGACCCACTCAACACCCACCTTTGCGAGCAACCTTACTCTGATATGAAAATAAAACTCACTGTACTATGTGATATTTTGTTCTTCCATCCTAGATCTTAGGGTTTTTGTGATTTTCTTCTCTGGAGCTCCTAGCCCTGGGACAGCTACATTTCTTCACTTTTTACAGCGTGCAAAATACTTCAGGGTCCTTCAAGGTCAAAAGCATGGTGGCCAACTCCTTAGTCTTTCCTGCCTGCCCTGTCCCTCGAGGCCCTTCATGCCATGCTCACCAGCGCAGTACAAGATCTTGCTCACAAAAGGGCAATGTAATCCAACAGCAAGGCTGCAGTGTTAAGCATGCAATGTTCAGGAAGCACAGATAGGTTCTCTCAGCCATGCAGTCAGGCCACCTAATGCTCTATCACTGAACTATGGCCCTGTCACCCTGATAGCTGAACTCTTTCATAGGTGGTAGGTATGGGTGGCAGGGCTGTGTAAGCACCTAGTCCCAGCTGATGGTCTGAAGCTCTGCAAGAGCCTGGGAGATGAGGAGCTCAGGGGAGTTTTAACCTTTTGATAAGGTGCTCCAATATTTAGAAGGGCAAGTGTTCTTGTTCCCTTCCAGACATCTTCTAGGAGATGCCAGTTTTATGAGCTGAATATGAACATTTTCCTGGAGCTGGCTTTATGCTGTGTTTTTATTATCCACCTACTGAACTCCATGAGTCAAAAAGAAGCAAGAACCCATTATATCTCTTATGTTCAACATAAAGTTACCAAGAAACATGGACGAGCAAAGAGTATCAGTGTCCCCTCTGTATTTATCTCCTGTGTTCTAATGTCTGCTAGAAAGCCTAGCAAAGAAGCCAGCCCTGAATATTTCAGTGCCTGGAATCACAAGGAGGATGGGTGGAGCTTTCTTGTTTTGTTTATTTTAAGTTTTTTTCTCTTTGGAAACAAGCTGAAGTGATGAGCTATTATTTAAAGCTGGCCCTTTTCCAGGCTGTGATGTCAGAACTCCAGACAGCGTGGAGGTTAAGCTCAGGAGAGAGTAAATCTTGTGCTTTTGCTCAAACAAATGAACAATAATGCTGTTGCCTGGCTTTCTGGCTTCCAGAAGAAAAAAAAAAAAGGGGGGCGGGGTGGGAGGGATGTGATTTAGTCTGGATTGCTCCACAGTTGCAACGGAGTCAGCAAGATCGTGTTTAAGTGAAGCCTCTTACTCCCCTCCCTGCAACAGTTCATATGCCACCGCTTCAGAAGTAGCACAATCTCAAGGAATGGGATGGGTCTTCATGATTTAGAACTTTAAAAATGAATTTTCAAGTGATTCTGAAAGGAAAAAAGAGGACTTTTAAAACTCAAGTGATGTCATAGGCTATTTTTGGATATTAAAGACCCAAGCCAGCTTGGTGAAAAGCCCATGAATGGCAGTAAGGTGGTCTAGGTGGAATTTAAGTCCTGTGAACATAGTCCTCTTGTTTTATCTAGTGTCCCTCTCCAAGCTTGAATCTGGCAACAGCAGTGGTAATAACATATGGGCAACTCCACTGTCTAACAGGGGTGTTGCATGCCCTTCTTTCTGCAATTTGATGAAGATAGACCATGGGGGAAACTCCCTGTGTATCTGGTGTGTAGCACTTGCCACATCTGATCCACTGAATTTACAAGTAGGAATATGTTAAATTAATTGTGTGACTGTAGATACACCAGTTTGGGATGCGAGGTGCTACGAGCTCTACCACAGACATCATCTGTGGTTGTGGTCACATCACAGTGTCCTTCAGGTCTTTATAAACATTTAGGTGTAGATTTACCATGGAAGACCATGCATACTTTAGACCACTGGCCAGCTGCTTTTTGTGATGTTCCTGCAGACATTTCACCTCCGTTTACGTGCATCGCCTCTGCTTCAGACCCAGGCAGACATTATTTCTCCCCCTTGCTTAACAGCACTCTGAGATTTGAGTGGCATCATGAAATGTAATCACCTCTGTATCCTTCAGGTCTTCATTTCAGGAAACTGATAGGAGCCTGTAGAATAGATTAACTGGATTTGGGTTGAAACACAGCCTGGAGAGCACCAAGTGGCCTAACAAGCACCTCTTGCATATAAATGTGTCCTAACAGTACAGAAATTTTTGTTAAGCAGATACTGTGGCTCCTCTCTCTACTTCTTCTGCATGCTTCCCTGGTGATCACGGATGGGAAGAGATGTAGTGACCATAAATGGGAAGAACTTTGGTTCCAGAATTGAGAGAGGGATGTGACGATTTTTTTGTTCATTACTGTACTCTGATAATAAAATAAGATAACAAAATCATGCCTGGATTCCCAGAGTGACATATAAAATTGGCATTGTGAGGTGACATGCTAGATGGAGCAATGCTTACAAAAATTTCCTTGGGGTCTTCATTTTGATGAATGTATTTAATTAAACATTATGGATACATAAAAAGATCATCAACTGGACTAAAAATACTCTGAACAAAGAACCACAGAAAATAATGGGTTTGGTGTCTGCCTTTGTTTACCCCAGGCAAAACTGGAAGTCTTCCATTTGTTTGTATTAGTATTAGTGTTAGTGAAAGTAGAGAACCACTGGTCTTGACTCACCAGTGGTTTCCAAGTGCCGTCCACAGACCCCTCCAGTGGGTGTGGGAAAGATCCTTACCTATTGTCAGTCAGCTGAAATTCGTAACACAGATGCTTCTAACTCCACTAATGTAATTTTACAGCTGCACAAGCTGGAGAAGGTTGGAAATCACAAGGTCCAAATGCTCAGCTGGTGCAAGCTGATAGTACTCCATTTCAACGTCAGCAGACTTGGCTGTCTCCCCTTGGCTCTATCAGGAAAGATCTCATCATTTGCCTTCGTTGTGGTTCTTTGTACTCACAGGGATTCAAAACATGTTTAATCAAGAAGCCACATTTGCTGGGCAGACAAGACTCTGCTGCAGAGCTATAGTGCATCTAGGGTCAATGTTACCCAAGCAATGGTTGATAAATCAGGCAATCAAGTTGGCAGACCTGATCCTTACAGTACCAGTGAAGTCCACAGCTTTTTGTACATTTTGGTGTTCATATATCCAAAGGCTGAATACAAAAAGCGTGGCACAAAGCCAAATGTTCTGCCTTTTCCTGGACAAAAAGTGTGTGAGTGAGAGAGGGAAGCTGCAGGGGGTTTGAGGATTTTGCCCTTAGGCTGCCCTGAAGCACAAACTAAACAAATGAACAACTTTGTTCTGAAGCAGCCAAACTACAGTACCTCTCACACATTGCATCATTACTCCTGCCACAGGAGTTTCTACACTGGAAAACTGTATTTTAGTCAAACTTTTTTTTTTTTGGTAGAAATTTATTTTTCCCCAGAATATTTATTTCTGGTGAAGAAACCCCCTTGGGGATATTCTATAGAGCCTTCTGTAGGCAGTTAACAGATACAGATAATACAGATTATAGTGGGTTCCGTGTTGTTTGTGGAAGAAAATTGTTCCTCAGAATGGGGAATTTGGGAGGATCATAGTCTGATTCATCTGCTCTGAATCACCCCCTGCAGCCCTTTAACCCCCCTCCACTGGCCAAAGGAAGTTAGTCTCCTGATTATGAACCTAGCATGAAGCAACCCACATATATCGGGGTGGCATAAAACAGAAGATGATCTCCAGCACTGTGTGTGACTAGCCTCATCCTGTAAAATATGAAGCAATACAAAAGAAAAATTCTCAAAGCACAAGTTGCTGAGGTTGCATCCCAAGTGGATTGTAATTGGCAGTGCTCACTTTATACACATTACATTGGACGAGGCCATAGCTAGTGGATCAATTCCTGCACCTGGATCAATTCCTGCACCAACATCCAGTTCAGGATGCACCATCCCAGTACCAACTGACATTCATATACCCTTTCTCATTCTTTGGGGTTTGTGGGCAGGGCCACATACCTCCAACAATGTCTCCTTGCACTGCAAATGATTCTGCAGTCTTCTTGGGCAAAAGCCTCGCCAGAAGATTTGCTGCACAGAAAGCTCAGGAACAGTCATCCTGGGAAAAAATGGCTCATGGAGAGTATGATACCAACTCAGGCAGCACATGGTTGTGTTTGGAGAAAAGATTGTGAGTACACCCCAGTCCTGCAACCTGACACACCAGGGACCCTGGGACTCACCCAAACTGGGTACTGCCACGAAGAAGATGGAGAAATGATGTAGGATAACTGGAGTTTTAGGATCTGAAGAGTTTATCATGTATCCTAACGGGCTGCTCAGGAAAGTGATTGAGTCACAATCTCTGGAAGTATTTACAAGACATGTAGATGTAGTGCTTAGGGACAGGGTTTAGTGATGGACTTGGCAGTGCTGGGTTTACAGACAGACTTGATGATCTTAAAGGTCCTTTCCAACCTAAATGATTCTATGAAAATGTCCGTGAAGGCTGTCCCTTTCAGAGCCCTCCTCTCCTCACCAGCTCCGGGTTGTTCTACAAAAGAGACGGGGCCCAGGCACCAAAGGCTGCAGCTCACCGCAGAGACAGCTCTCAGCACACTAGCTGCAGCCCAGCTTTTAGAGCAACTTCTCACTTCACTGTTAGTCTGTCAGTGGGAAATGCTATTTGACAAGAACAGTGCCTCTGGCTCATCTCTGAATTTCTGCATTACCTGGAGGTGAAGGTGCTGCTCTTTTCTCATAGGTCAAACAGTGACTACTCGTCAATTATGCAGCTTGTCATTATCAGCACACCATTCATTTGTGTGTCAGAGAAAGCAACCACACTGTAAAAACTGGATCCAAGCCAGCACTTGGTGCTGGTTCCTCTGAAAGGAGACTGTCATGTTTGTATCCAGACAGAGCAGAAAATACCATGCTGTCAAAAAAACCCAGCTCCAGATTGCAGTTCCTTTTACATACAAAGCTTTGGTGCACACCAAACGACCTACAGTTTGTGGGTGGGCAAAGTCAGTTAAAGCTGACTGATTTGGTTTTGGCTTTAAAAACAAGGTAAAGCAGCACAGAGCCAGAAGATCCAGTAGTAAAGAAAGGCAAAGTAAGCATCTCGGTGTCAGAGGAAGGGGCTACTGAAAGCTTTTCATGGGAGCAAGACAAGGAAAGGTCTGCGTCTTCCCCTCTGCTATAAACCCCCTGAGTCACCCAACACAGAGCCATCGCTGTGAGGAATTTTGCTCAGCTTTAAGGGGAAACTAGGAGAAAAGGACGTAAAGGTGGGAGTGGACAAATTTCTCATCTCATCCCAGCCCCTCCCTCTTCCAGCTCTGAGGTCTTCACTGTCACATACTCAGCATCCAGCTACTTATAGCACTTTAATTCTTTCATGAAGCCCTACTATTGACACGACACTACCATAAAATGACTAAAACTGTTATCAAGATCTCATCCCACAAGCCCCTTGAAAAATTTGGCAGGAAGGACTGTGCTTTAAAGACCTTGCAGTCTACTTGGGCGTAAAAGAGCAGGGAAGCCTGTGCATACAGCAAGTCAGCAGAACAAGCGTGATGATTTCCTCCCTGAATGATGCACCACATCCCAAGAAGCTCAATTAATAAAGCTGAGCTTCTCTTGTCAGGGTGGGACAACTCATCCCTAGTTGGTGGGAACATTTGCACCAACTGGATATGACAGGAATAGACTCAGTCTTTGATTTTCATTCCAAGCTAATGTCAACATATTAACACTGAAATCTTCATTCAGCTTTAATTATTGCTAATGAAGTTAAACTCTGTGCACTAAATAAGTCTACCTTGCCAGATCCTTATGTAAGAGCAGGGTTTGCATGCCCTGATGTAGGCCAGATGTTTTCTGCAGTGCATTAAAAAAAACAACAAAACAAAACAAAAAAAACCATACCAAAAAACCCAACCAACCAAACAACAAAAAACCCAAACCCCAACCTTCTCCAATGACTGAAAGTACATGTTTTGTCCACATCTGTTGAAAAGATTAATGAATCCTCTTGAACTTGGTTTACTGCAACTCACATTTGTAAATTACAAACACTCAATTGTTCCCAAATATGCACCAAATTAAAAAAAAAAATGCTGTTGAGTTTTCAGAAGCAGTAAAACTAACCAGCATGAAAGAGGAAACATGGCTGAAAGTGAAATTTAATCTCAAAAGGGAATTTCATATCAATCAAAAGTTTTATTCCAAGGCTCTCCGGGTTAATCTCCATTTTGATGTTTTCAACATCGCCATTTGAAAAATGCTAATATAGGGCAGGGCTGTGAAACACTCCTTCAGCTGGGAAGATAGTGGGAAAACTTGCATATCAGCTCACTTTTCCAGGCAGACTGCTTAGCCACTCAGCCAGGGCACCATTCACCCATGCTTGGATTTCAGCATTTCTTTCACTTCAGTGCTTTGTCACTGAACCCCTCCCAGCAAATAAAAATATTTCCGCTGGGCTTACTGCTGTCCCAGACCTGACCCAGCTTTTAAGGGCTTTTCTCTGTGCTGTTATATTGTCAAGTTCCTCTTTGCAGTGACTCCCAGTAGGCTTCTGTAAGATGAAGATAGAATGAGCAGGAACTATTAAAGAGGAGCAGACGTTACTTACATTTTTGTATGATTTGTCATACATTTGGACCATGTATCCATTGCCCATTTAGCTGTGTGGTCTGTGTCTTCATTCACTCTGCCTGCTCTCTTGAGCTGTTCCAACTGTAAGAAGGTGCAAGGTGCCCATATCAAGGATTAAAGTGTCTCTGTTTTCAGATGATCCAGGGTTAATAGCTGAGGCAGGGAGCAAGCAGGCACAGCAGTACGGACATCTCCCGTCTGAGTGTATGGATATGGAGGGAGGAAAAGACTTTTGGAGCAAAGTCCAGGCTAGTGGGGAAGGTGAGAATGAACAGTAACTTCAGGAAGACAGACCAGAAGCTGGAGGCAGGTTTTAAACAATGAGACTATTTAGGAACTGTCTGTGATTTTATGACCAAATCAGACAGGCTGTCTCTCAGTTTGCTACATCTGCTGGGCTAAGTGTTTTTTCAGGGGCTTTTTCATGCTCTTGTAAGAAGGCACCATTGAGGTCACAGGGGTGATGTAACCATCCAGGGGATCCTGGCACAGGTACAACTATGCTTTGTACTGGGAGGGAGGAAGAGCCTCCCTGTCTGCTTCTATCAGGGCAACACATCTCACCAAGCATAAGACAGAAAACATGAAAAGGGAAGCATGATCCCTGTTTCCCCTTCCACAGCGAGTATCCCTGCAATGAGCTAAGTGAGTATTTTGTCAAAGCTAACAGTTCCTAGGTTTTGATTTAACATGAGAGACTGTGTCAGATCTCAAAGTAAAGCAGAATAACCCCAATGTAGCACCAGTAAAGAAACCAGCACCAGTGTAGCACTGACAGAAAGCGTAACTGCTCAGGCGTGTCATAGCAGGTGCTTTCTGTTGAAACAGGTTCTGTTTCTTGCAGTTTGAGATAATACTTGACACCACACAAATCCTCCTCCATATTTCCAGTATTGTATTCAGTTTAGTTTCTATTAACAAGATAAAACCATTGACTTGAGTCAGCTGGGAGCAGAGCCTAAATGCCTGTCTCCAATCTTCAAGCATGCTGCTAAGTGCTGACCTGAAGCTGAGTAGTCCTGGAAAATAAGGATGAGGATTTGGGGGCTCTTACTTAGGTCTGTTCCAGGCTCAGCAGGTGAGTCTGGGTGAGAGCCATCAGTTTGTATGGTGCAAGTTAGTCACACTCAGATCGCTTTAGCATCCTTGAAAAGCTATACAGCCATGGTAGAGGGTGATGCACCTCCTCCTGAGCTAGGTTATTGTCAGTCTGTCAGTAGAATTTTCCCCTTGAGGCATCAGTTTCTCCTTTTCACTCTAATGGAACATCACAGTGACTGGCTTAGAGTGAGACATCTCATTTTAGATTTCTAAGAGTTAAGGAAGGTAAATACCCCCAAGTCAACTCCTTAGTGCAGTATCTGTAAAATGAGAATAATGATTCTGTGCAACTCAGGGAAGCTTCAGCAGGGAATGGTTGAATGCATAAGAAAGCCTCATGGGAGCATGTGAAATTCTTGATAATGATGTCTGTCACCCCAACATTCACAAAGCCAGATAAATCTTTGCTCATGAGATTTGATCTCATCAGTAGATTTGCAAAGCAAGATACCCAGGACTGCAGTGAGTAGGAGGGCTTGGCTGGAAGAGCAGGACTGCCGAGCAGCCATGCTGTGATGCATCATTCAGAGCCAGCCTGGAGGGACAGAAACTTACTGTCAGACGCATGGTGGGAGGTGGTAGGGAACTTGCAGAGCAGCTCTCCTCCAGCCAGTCCCTACTTCTGCTGCCTCTGCTCTCTGGAGGATGTCTTGAGGGGAGGCTTCAAGTCCTCTTTGAATTATGACCTTGATTTAGGAGATCATTTAGCACTTTGTTTGCCCTTGTTGGGACATCATCCCTCTGATCTTGAAGTGGTGGAGGACAACCACAGCAGCCCATCTGTCCCTTCACTAGTCTGCTCACCCCACTCCCCTTGCTGCCAGGGGTGTCTGCCCCTCAGCTAGAGTGCAGTGCTTTAGGTGTATTTTCTGATGCATTTTGTCTGGGAAGTGGAGCGGAGAGCACAGCTGGCAGGACCTGCTGAATAGAAGTTGAGTTGCAGTGGGACGAGGAAGCAGCCCTGCTCTTGGCCAGACATGCCTTGCTTCAGCTGCATTCTGCCCACAGCAATTTGCAAGGTGACTTCACTAACATGTTCCCTTGGAGGATGCAGCTGCAAGTTTTTTGACTTTAGGGCTATTGTTGTTTATGTCGTTGTCAATGCAGAGGCAGGAATGGTGTGGATGAAACCCAAGGGAAACCCTCTGCTAATATCCTACCCTGAAATGACAGGAAGGTCAGAGCTAGTTTCCCTGCATCTGCCAGAGTCACCCCCCTTTCCCATCCCTCCCCCTGCTCTGGGGACAGACAAACTACCCGTGCCAGAGGCAAGTTAGTTCCAGGATTCATCAAAAGTTTCTGAAGAGCAAATTTTCTGATGCAAGAAACCAGATTGCACAAACAGGCAGATGTTTGCAAGCTAATGTCCCAAGGAAGATTAAAATCCCAAGACACATTTTTTCATAGCTCACATCTCAACTGCTGTCAGGATGCTCAGATTGCTCACTGGGGACAAAATATATAGAATTGACCAGCAGAGACAATAAGAGGTGGAAATTTCCAAATGCCACCTTCCTTCATGATGAGAGATGGGGTTTGTTTATAGGGAACCACGAAGGAATGATCCTCATTCATCAAGACTGCAGTAGTGCCCTGAAATCCCACCGGAGACTGGGGCCTTGATATCTATAGGAGCAATGAAAGTCTGCTCCTAATCTGTGAACAGATAAAATATTGTCATCCAGAACAGAAAAGGACCTTGTTGCACTCCTGCATCTGATTTGTGTCAGACAGTGGGGGCAACCTGCTTCTGCCATCCAAGATGGCTACAGCCACTTGTGTCCCTTTTTATTTTTTACTTGTTCTTTTACTTTCATCATGCATCCTCGTTCAAGACATCACCTCAGCTTTTCTTTGGGAGTTCTAGGACACATTTCAATTTATACTGAACCAGCTCTTCCTTGTAACTTCCCACCCAAAGAATTATTTGTCAATAAATCTCTATAACCCAGCAGGCTGAAACATCTTTCAAGTCTCCAAGGTTTACATCCAGATTGGGCTTTGCAGCGTGTTATGACATCCAGGAAACCAAGGGTGGATTAAGTGGCCAAGGGCTTCTCTTAAAGACCTGTAAGATCCTTATAAAGTCATAGCTTTCCACCCTCATCATCCAAAGAAGCAGGATGACTTATATAGACCCTGCAGACAGATCAACAGGTAGGCAGATACAGATTTACAAGGGTATGATGTTCTTCTCTCCCCTTCTGGGAAATTATTCAGGTTTGTGCATAAAACTAATATACAAACATCTACACATCCTAACACATACTGTAAAACTAGCTTTTTTGTAATTTGCACATACAGGTTTGCAGTGCAGTTATGTGACTTGCCCCAGTTCCTCAGTCCCACGAGACAAATAGAGTTGATTTTCCCACCAGCCGCATGGGCGCTCTGTGCTAGTACAGCAGTGGCATACAGAGGTAGAACCACGGACCTCTTACAACAGAGGATGTTTTTTTCCAACATGAACGTGAAAACACAAGTGTGCAGTCCCCTTTTGGCCCTCCCTTTCCCCAAATGCATTTGGGACATAGGCTTTTGTTAGGGCTGGTTCTGAGTTTTGGAGCTCCCTGGCTCTAAGTAGTATCACCTTAGCTAGCACCTCTCATGCTCATCGATGTGAGTATGGAGAACTCCTGAACTTGACACAGTTGCTTTTGATTTTTCTGTCCTGTGATAATGTCAATGTATACAACAGAAAAAGGGATACAGGTTTTTAAAAGTTAGAAATTAGCATAAAATCATAGGATCATTTATGTTGGAAAATACCTTTGAGATCATCAAGTCCAACTGTTGAACCATATTCTTTCCATATTTCCAGGTGTTACAAGTCTTTCTTCTCCACTTCTGTCCTTTCCACAGGTTTTAGAGTTCTTCAGTTTCTGTGCATTTCGGTTTTGCACCTGATGCTCCTATCGCTCCAGAACTAAAAAGCTTTCCCATGGCTTCAGGCAGAAGAAAGTGCAAAAATACTTTATTCGCCCACTGAGGGGACTGGCAAAAGTTGTGTCCAACAAAGATGGCTTCATAAACAGGGTCAGAGAACAGTTGTACCCAATAAGCTGGCCTTGGCATAACTATTTATTTCAGCAAATATGAGCCTGCAATTCTAGTTATGTAGTCATTACGCAAAGGACTGCATGAGACCTTGATGACTCACGCTCAGTACTTTGAACCAGCCCCTGAGTTAATCTCTTGATACCATTGCCTAAACAAAACCAGTTTCCATTTTGTCGCATATAATGCAATTCATTAATGTCACTAGACACATGTTGGCTGAGGAAACAGCTCCCTTCGATTTTTGGAAGGGACCCTGGCCTCCAGTCCTTAGCCTGTCTGTCCACCTGTTGTCTTTCCAAACAATCCTGGGATAAGCAACCCAGCCAAGCAACCGAGTGCCCAGTTACTGGAGCGAGACTGCCTGGAGCCTTACATGAAATATGCTTGGGAGGAGTCCGAAGCTTGAAGCCAAGGCTGGTTAGGGAAAAAAAAAGCTCCTATTTTGGGTGCCTTTGCTGAACATTCCACATGAAGGAATTTCCTCATTTTAAGAAGGAACGTGAAATGGTCACACACAATTAAACTGACAATTTTATATTTTGATTTTGTGTGTGGTCTGTTTATACCCATAAATCTGCATGACAGGTCAGGTGGTGAGGAACGTCCTAAGGACAACTCTTAACCATATCATCCTTGTGAATTTTCTTGCTCATGAAAACAAAGTCTCACAGCCTTGATGGGCAGGGATGGAGCTTTACCATCTTATTTTCTGTACCTATTATAAGAACATCCTTAGAGGTTTTCAAGTATAATCTCTAAAGCAGAAAGAAAGAGAGAAAGAAAGAAAACAAGGGGCGGGGGTGGGGGTGGGGGAGATTCCCAAGCCTCCAGGATAATAGCAGCTCCAGCTGCTGCAGATTATTATCTTCCTGGGATCATCAGTCTTTTCTGAAATGCCAACTAACCTGTGTGTGACTTAGATTTCACACAGCAGCTCTCAGCAGCATCATGCCAGAGTAGCTAAGTAACCACAAGTCCGTTGCAAAGCTCTTGCTATCTCACCTTTTATAATAAATAAAATAAGGCAGGACTAGTCTGAGAACCTGCTGCCCCAAAACAGGTCAGCTTTATACTTTCCCCAGTATGATAGAAGACCCTTAGCTGGAATAGGCTGAAGGTGTGTGAAGAAACATTAAAAATCAGACAGTTTCATCAATCATAGGCTGTGTCCTGGCTCCATGTAATTTATTAGTGAAGATGCAGCAATGGGATGATGTGAGAGTTTCTTATTTTCTCTGTGCACGGTAAAAAATTCAGCTCTTTGTGTCACCAAACTGACTTGCAGAGGGCAATTTCAGTTACAAACTCAGCCATTGACAGAGCACGGGTAGTTTGCTTAGTCCTCTGCCTTCCCAGTCCAAACCAACATGGTGAAGGCAGCGGTCCGTATCTTCTTTGCCTCTAGATGTCTCAGACTTTTAACACCTCAATGCTGTGCACATCACATGAGGGCATCCCTCAGAGTATGGGGTAATTGTCTCTGTTAATAATGGTCTTATCTTCCCCTTTCTTGCACCCCTTTTTGGTTGTCTGGCTCCAGGGGAGTGAGAAGTGCTGATTTTCCCCATGCCTGTGCTGTGCTAAACACAGGTGTCCCACTCTGACCATGCATTACTGGAACATCAGTAACAGCAGCGTTGTAGTGGCAGGTGCTGGGGTATGACATTCAAAAGGGTTGCCTGATGCACTGGGGGAGGAGGTCTGGAAATACTGCAGAGCACGGCAGGGCAATACAAGCAGCACCACAGCTGGAAGCACCATCCTGCCAAATCTCCCCTATGATGCCGAAGTCAGGTTTAGGTTTATGGTACCTTTTCATTTGCAGTTCCCTGCAGGCATCCTTCCACATCTCTGGGATGGATTTAGTTGACTTGCCTTCCTTGGTCATCAGTAAAACCTCTGAGCTTTCTTTCTCTTTGGACTTTATTGTTCCCTTTCACCAGCCTGTTTCCTCCTCATGATTGTTTTGGCCTTTGCTGAAACTTATAGCCACGTTATTCACCAAGCACGGACAACCTTCTGTGTAATGACATTTTTCACCTCTTTCTTGGCTTCTCAGCTGCTCCATGTCCTCACTCCTCTTTTCACATGTGGAAGCAAAGAAGCCTTTGCTTCTCATCCTCTGCAGGGTCTTATTCCCTGCCACTTCATGCTACTCAACCCGGGATCCTGTGTCGTTTGCTGGACCTCTAGGTTTCTATAGAAAAGGCTCAGAAAACCACGAAACCTTGGTTTGCATGTCCATGATATAAAAACAAAGTCTTAAAAATGTACTGCTCCAACAGCTGTGAAGAGCTAGACTTGCACACCTAAACAGGCAGGGAGAACTTCTCCACGTCTTTTTATAACTACCTGCTCTGCAATTCTATGTCACTGCTTAACGTGCTCAAATTTGCACCTTTTTTCCCTTCTAGAAGAAAATGCCAAATGGTCAGATTCTGTTGTGTTTCCCAGTTTGAACGGGAAATTACTCCTTAAGTAGTCTCCTCCAAGCAATCAGAGCTGAAAATAAGAGGCATGCTCCCTAAGGGTCTTTCCCACGTGGAGAAATTAATTCCATGCAGGAATACCTGTCCTGTCTCACCAGTATTTGAGAAACAGGTTGAACTCTGGCAGGTCTCACCAGTGTTTAGGAAACAGGTTGAGCTCTGGCAGCCACACAAGGTTGCTGAGCACTTGCAGAAGCAGAGAAGTGACTGGAATCCAGTGCTCATGACAATCTGATGGAGCCAGATGGGTTGATGGTCACCCAAGCAGCTTCACATCCACTGTCCTGTGCTGTGTGCAGATTATGCCAGCTTTTGGCCTGGTATTCCCATGGGAGTTGTGTGTACCTCCTCTAAACTGCCTGACATCCTGACGAACAAGGGTACTTACTCCGTACACACTCTTATGGCAGTCCATATCTGCATGCCTGAGGGTGAAGGCTCTCCATAAACACAGATTCCTCAGTGGTGGACTGAAGAGAGACCATCACTTTCTCAGTTGTTTCAGGGATGCTCTGTCATCCAGCAAGTAGTTTTCATTGTAGCAGAACTGTTCTTATTACACCTGAAATGCACATGCTGGTGTTCAAACAGCGGCACGCCGATCCAGAGCTCCGTCCAAGGCTGCGCACAGAACCAGTAATCCCTATCCCAGGATCCCAGGTACTTCCTAACTGAGCACACCCCAAACAGCAATAGGTTTTCAGCACTGCCTTCCCATGATTTTTATTTTGTTGTGAAGATCAAACACTGTGAAATTCACTGATGCCATGAAAACAAAAGCAGCAGTACAAACAACATCAATAAAACACCCAATCTGTCATTAGTCAGTTGTCATTGCCCATTGGTCATTACCAAGTGAATGTGACACAGACAGCACAGAGGAGATTCAGCATGGGTAAAATAGAGGGATAAGAAAGCAGCGCAGATCCATCTGGTTCCCCAATAACTAATGGCTTGCATAGATGAAAATTATCACAAAAGAAAATACTGTGTGATTAAAAGTCATTCCTGAATACCTCACCTCTAACACACAGCTTTTGCAGACTGATACCTGTGTAGCTAAATATGCTGTGCATCAGGGGTTACTCCATAGGCAGTAGGTTCATAACTGCTGTCATCAGAAATCACAGTACCTTACTGATTTACTGAAACATCCAAGAAATGATCTCATTTTTTCCTATGTGAACTGTCATTTATGAATGCTTTCACACTGTTCTAACTTGTGTAGCAACACTCTATACTGTCATCTTCTCAACCTACAGGTCCTAAAAAACTTGGCTTACAAAAAAAACAACTTGAAAACAAACTAGTGATAACTCATGTGTTATGAGATGTGGGACTGAAGTGTGATGCTCTTTGCAGTTCCGTTGACCTTGTTGGTCATATTTGTTGAATCCCAGGCACTGTTTGTGAGCAAGGAGTGTTCAAGGAACATCCACCAAAGAGATAAGGCTTCCACTCTGAGAAACAGAAGGTTTGCCTAACAACACACCTCACAATGCAAAAAGTAAATAAAATAACAATGCAATAAAACTGTGATAGGGCCAACACATGAACTGTGCTGGCATGAAATATGTGTGGGTACAAAAAAACAAGTGAAAATAAAATAGATACTTACAATCAAAAATAAAAGTTATTCTTAAGGATACTGGCAGGTATTTCATAAGGCAAGGCAGAAGATCTTGCTTTTGGGTTGTTTTTTTGTTTTTGTTGGATTTTTTTTTTTGTGCAGGTATTTGTGTCAGAAGAAAATTGTGTTGTGAGTAGTCGATACAGACAAGCAGGTGGAAAGTTCTGTATGCAAGTTCTTCATCCATCACAGGGTATGTGCTTCTGTTGGGCACAGATGGATTGTGGCAGCTTGTATTCTCACCCACCCCCATGTCTCATATAGTTTGACCAGAGGAAACAGAGACTATTCAGGCACTAGGACGCCTTCAACAGAATTCACATTGCCTTGCAGCATTGTTGTAAATCCCCACACTCTGGAGATCTCCAGGAAAGTGCTATTTGTGGTAGAGACACCACCCTGTACACACTCAGCTCCTCTGCCTTTGTCAGGCATGCAATAATCCCCATTTCTCTCCCTGGAACCACCATAAGAGCAAAAAAACCATCGCTAGCCAACTTTTACATCATAGATTAAAACTTCACATCATCTCTTCAGCCTTATGCCCTCTCTCCAGGAATTGGCAGTGCACCCTTAGCATTGATTTGCAACGCTTTGGACCCATTCCTCCCGCTTGCTTGTAGGGTACCCCTCTGTCTGTGTAGCCTGACTATCCTCTTCAGAGGAGCATCTCTGCTAATGACCTCCCACCTACACGCTCCGGTTGTTGGCTGGATCGTAGCTCACGGGAGCTGTACGTGCTGGGGCCAGATGGGAGAGTGAGTATTGCTGGGCAGAGGACTGGCTTTGTGGGAAGGCTGTTCTTCACATCCTCTCATTTTCAATGTCCTCTTGATTTCAGCTGAGTTTTCTTACTGGCCTCGGAAGGGTGGAGGGGAAATCAGAGCTATTCCTTATCCCCATGGGAGAGCCGCTGCAGGTATTAAAGTTAGTCTTGCCTTTGCCTTTAAATCCAGATGGATTTAGGATTTAATTACAAAGTTGTTTGTGTGTGAGGTTTTTTTCCTCCATCTGAAAACTAAATCTGCACCAATGATACAAGGAATGTATAAAACATTTGATTTCTACTGCTGTGGGACATAATCAGCAGCACAAATGGATGTGGTGACCAGGAAAACACTTGAAATGAAAACCAAAGCAAGCAGTGACAAAGCTTTCTTTGCACAAAGAATGACAGCTGCTGTTGTCAGGATTACACTCAGATGAGCGGGGATTGTGTCAGTCCTGTTTTAGGAAAGGATTGCAACTGGAACCTCTCTGTCTCAGGGAAAGAGAAGCAGCAAATGAAAAATGTCTTTGAGCAGAGAGAAGTGACACGTTTTTGTGATTAAATGCACTGTTAGCGAAATGTCAGGTTGTATACAAGCTTGTTTTCAACTCTCGGTTGAACCAACTCCTAATTGATCACACAGAGGGTATCCCACATAGAAAAACCTGACAAGTTTTAGAAGCAAATGACTTTTCTTTTTCTTTTGGAACATTTGGCAAACGCACCCAAGACTTGCATTTGAACACTTCTTATGAATACTATTGTCAATAGGCAAGGATCTCTGGTGGCCCTTTGCTTCCCAGAACATCCCTCTGTTTCTTTGCCTGCCCCTACCAAAAGAGAAGACTTTCTGCCCTTGAGGCTATAGGACATCATGGGAGATGCACTCTGATTATGGGGGCCAGAAAACATCAAGGGATTGCAACAAGATGTACTTGAAGCCCTGGGAGGGGCTGGAGCAGTTTGAGTGGACACACAAAAGTGTGAAATCCACCAAAACAAAATTATTCACTATGATGTAAACCAAAGTGTTTTCATTCAGGATAGCTCAGACTGTATTGTCCCAGAAACAAGCAACCTTGTGATGATACTCAGCCCCTCATTTCTATTTTGCCTCAACAGAGAAAACACAGCAGAGCAAAGAAAATGGCAACAATTTCCGTGCATACACAAGCACTTCCTTTTGAAAAATAAAAGCTGCCTTGAAGTTTAATGCATGCTCAGAGTTCAAAGGGTGCAGGCCAAAATTAAATCAGCAAGGATGACTAAGGATTTCTTTGGAAATTGGAAACACTAGTCTGTTGGCATTCTTGTGTGAGTTCAAGACTAGCAGGTGCAAGGGAGGGGGAAGGCTACCTCTGGTGCTATTTCATCCCAGGTACAGCAAAAAAATGATGCCCTGGCCTTGTTTTGGGAATTGCTACATATTTCTTGGAAAGTATACAAGAAATAGCGTATTTCCCCCTCAGCCTGGGCAAGGATATGACATGTGATCAAAGCAGTTTTGAAGCTGGTTCACTATGTCTTCCTGTAATTGCAGTAGGGTTGTGGGCTGGTGGGGTTTTGTTGGGGGGGGGGGTTGTTTGTTTGGGGGTTTTTTGGGGGTTTGTTTTGTTTTGTTTTGTTTTATCCATTGATGATGCTATTGTGTATTTTGAGACCTGTTAACGGCAAACAAATGTGAGCCTATCAGTGCTCTAGCAGTGCCTTTTACAGTTTCAGCTCCCTTGAAAACCAAGGACTTGTGTACCTGCTTCATGAGTAATAGACTGACTTTCCTTTTCAGCTGGAAATCTTACAAGTAGAAATTTATTCTGAGGTGACAGAGGTAGATTTTGGGTCAGAGTCCTCAGAACTCCTGCACTATTGGAAAAACAGGCTGAGATTTGCACACCCTGAATGAGACCCACCTCTCCCAGCAGCTGTCACCCCAAACGTGCATGGATGTGGTGACTATGGGGGAAAATGATTTAGGTGATGAAATAAAAATGCTTCCTCTCCAGCTGCAGGGAAGTGGTGAGGCATCTAATTGAAAACCATCCCTGCACATTTGCTGATATACACACAGAAGTTTGCCTACGTTGGTTTCCAGGCTCTTTAGATAGCCTTACCTCCCATTCAGAACTAATGCTGGTTTTCAGTGGGGTTGGCTTAGAAGTGGGGAGACAAAGATGAGGGTTTTTTTTAAAATTTGTTTCAGTCTAAACGGCTGATGAACTCTTCTGAAAATGTCACCTTGATGGTAAGTGATGAGCAGGTGAGCATTTAGTTGAGAGCTTTAGAAAAATCAAGCCTGTGATGCTGAGTAATAGAATATATAGATGAGAAAGAGCTGATCTCTTACTGATATTCCCCCCTAGCACTGCAAAACTGCTTTCAGCAACACATTTTCCAGAATCTATTTCCATGTTAGACAAAGACTCGTGCTTTCGGTCTGTGCAGTGAAAGACAAGAGAAGAAACAGCATCCTGCTTCTTTGCCAAAAGGCTTCTTACTGGGCACAGTCTGAAATACTGCAAGGACAGGCAGTTGTTTTCCTTCTTGCATTTGCTTGGAAAGTCCAGGCTGTGAGATTCGTATTGCTGGGCACTGCTTGGTGGTCCACCTTAGGATAGTGGCAGTGGTGTGTTTGGCAAAGTGATGGTAGAAGTGCAGGCAATGGCCACGGAACATAGAAAAGTCAAGGTTTGTAAGTGTTGGGAATGTTTTTTTTATTAGAACAGCTAGTGCAGCTGAAAAATAAACAAAAAACAAAACCCCTAAACAACCCGTGTTTGTGGTCAATAGCCCATTTTCCACATCCTGAAAGCTTCTTTCACATTAAACCATCCAGTAATAGCTGAGGCTGCGGAAAGATGCTATCTCTTACAGGAGACACAGCCTAAGGAAATAAGATTCTTTGTTTAGAACTTGGTAATCTGACCTCCTTTCAAATTTTAGTCCCCTGTACCTCTCATTTATTAAATTCTGTTATGAAACTTAATTGGGACAGAAATCCCCAAGTATATATTTTTTTTCCAATTACTGAGATTGGCGGAAGATCTTCCCGATAGAGGCACCGATCACTGAAACCCTGGAACACAGACTGACCATGCTTGGTTCCTTAATGTACCTTCTGTACTTATTTATTCTTGTGCCAGAAAAGTGGGGAATGCTGCTACATCTCATGCCCCTTGCTGGACCAATTTCTGCTCAGAGCTTCCTTGGTAAAAGGGCAGAGTAATATCAGCGCCACAAACGCAGCTGTTCTGCAGTGGTGTAAATGAGACTGTCAGATTGCTGCAGGTGCAAAGCAGTGGAGAACCAGAGAGCAGAGCCAGGGACATCTGTACCCTTTCTTCCTCCATGTGTGCTCCTTGTTCCTTTGACCCACTGAGGTTGGTGCTGATTTGTGCCATAAGGCATACAAGATAAGTTGTGGAGGAGGAAGAGCAAGCATCAGGTGCTCCTGAGAGAACAGAGTTCCTTTGCAGTAGAGTGAATATTCACTTTGCTCCAGGGTCTGACTAATTTACCCCCTGGATCTGAAAGTACTTCTTAATCTAAATAAAGATCAAAACAAGAGCATTGAATGTGTTCTTACATTAGTAGAGAGAAGACACTGACCCTATCCTTTAACTCTCTGAAGACGCATAATTAGGTTCTGGAGTTAAAACAAGTTTTTGCATGAGAACTAAGGTTTGGTTTCTTTTTTATAATAGGAGTTAATGGCAAGTTTTGAAGGGCTATGGCAAATAGCCTCTTCATTCCTGAAGTCTTAACTACTATCATGCCTGAATGACATGGCTGAAAATACTTGCTTAAGAAAACAAATGGCTGGACTCAGTTCAAAAGTCCACAGAGGAAGTCCTTTTTCTGCTGTTAGCTAGAGGTTAAGCTAGACACGATGTTGCCTCTAGTGATTAAACGCTGCAACATTGCCTGTATGTTTGGAGTAAACAGTCACAGCTTCCTCTGCCACTGCTCCAGGCTGATGAGACATGAGTCGCCTACCTTCCCAAAGCTGTTCAGCGGTGCTCGTGCTGCAGTGTCCCATCCTCCACAGAGACATACGAACAGTGTCAGGGTCCCATTACCTTTATTCAAGGGTAAATGACGTGTGTGTGTGTGTGTGTGTGAGCAATTTCCTCCCCCAAGCACATATGAAGTATCATTAGGCTATTAATAGGAACTCCAGGGCTTCAAAGTAAGAGCAGATACTTAAATAAACTTATCAGTTGCCTTCAGTCTGTTGTCTACAAATCCCAAGGGGAAATGGGGTCTCTGGGCTGCCTCTGACCCCATGGAAAGTAATTAAGAAATCAAAACCGTTGTCAGCAGCTGAAGTTTGCTATTCAGGGATCTACCAGGCAGCAGAAAACAGAGGTAGCTGCAAACCAGAAAAATGTTGAGAACTTCTGCAGCAGGGAAAGTGCAGAAATTACAAAGATCAGCACTACCATCTGTTGAACTTAACAGTTCTAATATCTTCACTTAACCAGAATATTTCAGGGGATGGTGCATTTCTTCCTCCTAGAGCACTACGAGCCCTGCAGGATAGCTGCACTCCTGCAACTCTTGCCATTGATGGACAAGCTCTGGCTTGTACCCACTGTAACATTCTGTGAAAAAACACCAAGCACTTTGGTTTTTTCCTTGGTGGTGTGAAAACTCCCCAGCAGAAATGGTGGATCTAGGATTCAGGTGTCTATTGCTGTTAAGTGTTTTTCCATGTTGTTTAAAGCCTATGCTGATTTTCATGGACTGCCTGCTATCAGATGTGTGTTTGCTTCTTGCTCTTTCTGGTACTGTTTCATTTTTACCTTGTAGCTGAAATGTCATCCCCTTTCATGCAGAAGTGGTTTTCTTGCTCCCTTGTGCATCAGACATTTTGCTGCTGGAACAGTGAATTTCCCTCCACTGGCACCTCCCATAAGCTGCGTTCACTCCTGTAGACTTGGGGTGTCTGCAAGATAGTAAAATAAACCCTATTCATAAAAGGCAGGCAGAAACTGTTTTTATTTGAGCTGCAGAGGAGAGAGCACTACCCAGCACAGCCAGGGTGTGAGGCTGGACAGGACTGCCCCGGCTTCCAAAGTGTAAATACTCATTGCAGACTAAGCATGGGGGAAACACTGCCTGCCTGGTTGCCCACTGCCTGCATCACAGAGCTTCAGGAAGCAGAGCCCCCAGACAAGGTGTAGAGGAATGAGGCTGGGTTAATTATCATTGGTAATATACAGCTGTGGGCTGGCTTCAGGGGCGGTGGGCTGGCTGATGTAGATAAGGTGCAGCTGTGGCTGGTTAAGTTAAGTGGTTGAGAGCCAATGAAGAGAGAGCAGCCGAGGAAAAAGCAGAGAGAGAAAGAAGTAAGAGAAGAGAGAGTGGGCCCTGGATGAGGTGAGGACAAGGCAGCAGAGGGACTGGCATGAAAAGTGTGCTGGTATGAGATGGTGAAAGACCTTGTTGCAGTCTGATAGTCTGGAGAGTGCTGTGACAATTGGTGCCCTGTGTGAGGCCCTTCGGATTATGAGACTGCGTGTAATGAGTGGTGACAGTGGTGATGGCTGTGCTGGGGGATGTTTGAAGTTTTGAGTGGTGACAGCGGTGCCCAATGCAGTGGAGACAGGTGGGTATAGCCTGCGATCCAGATCATGTTGAGATAGGCAGGAAGAGCCTGGGGATCTGGATCAGACACTGGTAAAGGTGAGCTGTTGGGATCAAAGAGAAGGAAGCCCAACTGCCGTGGAGTTTAGAGACTGAGGGTAACAGGCAATAGCAGCAGAGTATGTGGCCAGACATGGCAGCAGCCTGCAGCAGTGGCGGGTCCAGAGCAGTTCCGGCCAGACAGCGGTGATGGCTGTGCCGGGGGAAGGCGCGGGAGCAGCGCGGGTACCGTGAGCAGCTCCGGCCGTTGCTGCTCTGCTCGGGCTGCTGGTATTCTTGCTGGCATTTACATGCTTGTTGAAGGTGTCTCCACTTGTAGAAGAAATGGGAGACCACAAAGATGTTAAGAAGTTTTTCAGGACACAGAATGATGTGTTAGTGCTGTATTCTAGATCTGTTGCTGCTGCAAGCTCACTCAGGTTACTGTCCAGTGTGACCCAAGAGGTGAAAGGATAGGGTACTACAAGTTCATCAGAACCACCCTCTGAAGAAATCAAAATCCCAGATGCTAAGAAATCAGATAAGAAGAAAGGTGATCAACCTGCAGAAGATGAAAAGCCCAAGATAAAAGTGAAGAAGGAATTCAGGGACAAGTTGTCCGGAGAGTATGAAAAGTTTATTTGTAAAAAGGTTATGTTGATTGTTAAATACCTATGGTATGAAATGTTAAAAAGGGGGGGAAAAAAAAAGGGGTGGGGTGGGGGGAATTGTAGAGGAGTTATAGAGGACTGTATGAAAAGTTTATTTGTAAAAAGTTTGTGATGATTGGTAAAAACATGAGGTATGAACTGTTAACAAGAAAAAAAGGGGGAATTGTAGAAGAATGAAGCTGGGTTAATTAGCATTGATAATATACTACTGTGGGTTGGCTTCAGAGGTGGCGGGTTGACTGATATGGACAAGGTGCAGCTGTGGCTGGTTCTGTTAAGTGGTTGAGAGCCAATGAAGAGGGAGCAGCTGAGGAAGGAGCAGGCCCTGGATGAGGCGAGGAGAAGGCAGCAGAGGGACTGGCATGAAGAGTGTGCTGGTATGAGATGATGAAAGACCTTGTTGCAGCCTGATAGTTTGAAGAGTGCTGTGACAACAAGGAACCGCCTGGGGACAGTAAGGTGAGAAACTTGCAAGAAGAGCAAAACTGAGCATCCTGGAGTGATAAGGCCAGGTGGCTGAGCCTTTGTGGGACTGGTCTTTGCAGAGACAGGGATGCAGAGACAGATCCTGGCTGTCCAACAGTGCTAGCTGAAACACAGCACACTAAAACCTTCTTGAAGCACAAGGGAACTGAAGGAAATTAAGTTGCTTCTGCTTAATGATGCCAACGAGCAAAGCCTGGGTGCTCTTTCTCTCTTTCACCAAGCAGGGGAGGATGCTATCTAACACAGCTCCTTTGTGAGCAGCTAAAAGACCATTCATCAACAACTGAATTCCTGTGGTGGGTGAATTTTGGGGAACTAATAGTTGCTGCTTACCTCTGTGCATAGGAAAGTTCCTGAAGCAACACGGTGGGCTGCAGACACACCTTCAGAGAGCAGCAGACATGCTGCAGTGCAAGTCATACGTTCTGCTTTTCATTCTACCCTTCTTCCCAGCTCAGCATCACCAACCTGAAAATAGTCAGACTCCTCCAAGGAAGGCACAGGGATACCTGGCATTCTTCTGCATCAAGATAAGGTCCCTCAGCAAGGGGACCATTGTTGGATGGTCCATTAAATTTACCTCTAAAAATTTACCTCCGTCCACTGATGGGCCATTAAATTTACCTCTAAAACATGGACTCACATTTTGTCCATCAGTTGAAGAAGAAGCCTGACTAAGAATGGGTCAAGCATATAAGGATACACCTTCCCCAGACAGGACAGCTGTCATACTTTGATAACCCTGGGTGGATGTTTCTTCGATGATTTTTTTTTTTTTTCTTCCATAATTCCATCCACTCTCTTCCTGAAGCTATGTAAATGTTGGGCATCCACAGGATCTTGCAGTGAGGAGTGCTGCAGGTGGCAGGATGACTTCTGAAAAAGATTCTCCTTCTCTCTGTCTCCTCCTAGTTTCTTTTCATGCTGTTTGGAGAAGAAAAAAAAAAAAGTTAAGGATTCTTTCTTGGGCCTAAAAAAATTCTTTGTCTTAGATATGAGAAGAAATTAATTCTCTGTGCTTAGAAATGGGTGAAGCTTTACCTATAATCTCACATCCAGTCTAGGGGAGTTCTTTTTAAGAAAGTCCAAAATGAATTGAAGGAAATCCAGAGTTCAACAAGAGTGGCAGTTGTGTTAAAAAAAAATGACTGTAATGAATCATTGAAAGAATTGAGTTTTTTTTAGTCTAGAAATAGGAAAACTGGAGGGAGGATACAATGGTCTGCCCACCTGAAAAAGTACCGCATATAAGAAGATGGATCATTGTTCTTTGTGTCTGGGAAATACCTTTTGGGGCAGGACACAAAGTAATTACTTTCCTTTGCAGGAAAGTGGATTTTGGTTAGAAATTAAACCACTCTTCCTAATTATAATGCTCTCGGCAAATGAGCTGGGAAGCATGGGAATCCCCAAGTCCTGTGAGCTGCAGGACTGGTGCAGACACCCCACATGGACAGATGAACAGACCTCCTGTGTGTTCCTACCTCGCAGCCTGCGAGCCCCCACCATTCCTGCCACCCCAATGGCATTTAGAGGATGACCAGTATTTGATAGTGTCACTTGAAATTTCCTGTCATTCTTTGCCAAAATGGCTTGGGGAAAAGCATTCCCTTTTTTCCTCTTAAATACGTTGAGCAGCCCAAAGTACATTTTCCTCTCTGAGTTCTCCCCTCTGTAACTGATGTGACCAAACTTCCACAGGTCACACTTAATGTTTCATTTGATGTGGTGATGCAACTTTGCCCAGCTGGTCTGTGCTTACCCAGTGCGCAGACACCGATGGTCACAGATGGATTGATTTACTTACCCGGTAAGTGGGAGGTCACTGGATAAGACCATAAATATAGTCACAATCCACATTTTCTTCCAACAATGAGGTTTATCTTTCTGTATCATACATTTCCCATGCAAAGTGTGTGGTTCCTCTAGCATGTGATTCCCATCTTTTTGGCAGCCTTGCTGTGATAAGTTTTATCAACATTGCTAAATGAATTCTGCCAAGGAGTGGACTTGAGGCCTGTTCCCCAGCTGCCCACACCACAAAATCATTAGTCTGATCCCTGGCTGTTTTGGATGGCTCTAGCTCTGCGCAAGGCGAACCCTGGTTTAGTGAGCAGTTCACTGCAAGGACCTCTCCCAGCAGGCAGCATGAGTGAGATTAAATTTGGGGGTTGTCTTCCTCCCTCTGTTTTCCAACACTACTGCTTGGCTTTGCATCCTTAAATATCCCTGGGGACCCTCCGATGGCTGTAACTCAGGTTGTGAAATGCAGCCCTTCCACTTGGCGCTGGTGATAAAAAGTCCTCCCAGGGGCTCTGTAGTATGAACATGGTCTGTTCAAGATGGAGCTAATGTGAAGTAGTGCAGACATGAGGCATGGTACATCACTTTGACTAAAGATTTGGGATTGCTCCTTGGTCCTCTTTTATTTACCAGCACAGACATACCCTTTGAGCTCTCACTTATTTCAGATGAATGCTAGTGAGAAGAGAATCAGACCCCTACATTTTCATTCTGAACATGTCTTTTTGGTCAGGTGGACTTGTTTTCTCAGAACAAAAATGGGGGATGAATGAGAGAAAATCGCCCTAAATTTCCTTTTTTATCTTTTTTGCTTAGTGGTTTCAATATAAAAAAGCTGAAGGATGTGTCATTTTCACCTATATTGTGCATTGTCTTTTTTTTTTTTTTTTTTTACAAGGAGAAGGAAGGGTTCCTTGTGTTTTTTTAAGGAAAAGTATAGAATCAGAACATTTTCCACCACTTCAGAAGGAAAAGAGATATTTGGAGAAAGAAAAAATCATGGTGGTTCCCCTCCCCCCCTTAATATGTTTGGGGAAGATGATCAAGGTGCAATGTCAGGTTTTCTTTGTGTTGAATATCAAGGTTTTACCAGGAGAGATTTAAAAATCCTGCAGCCTTGACTGCCAAATGATACTGCATCTTTGCTGGGCATGCTGGTCTCCCAGCTCTGTTTCCCTTGCAGCTGTGTTCGCCCAAACCCAATACAACCCATCCCTGCTCATATGCCTTTCTCCAGGTGTCTTGCCTCCTCTCTCATCCTTACTGCTCCATGAACCAGCTCTTTGATTCATTCATATCTTCAAAAGTACATGTTTTTCTCCTTTCTGTTATGCATGTCAGGACAGAGTTAAAGGGCAAACTGCTGCTTGGGCATGTGGTCCTTTGCCCAACATGGGGAAGGACCCAAAACTACTGTTGTGGCCTCCCCTTTGACTGAGAGTAGGTGTGCCCCAGCAGGTCCATAGTGCCAGTATCTAAAGCATCCCCCTGCCCCCAACACACACACTGTTGCATGACTGCCAACTTGATGTGCAATTACATAGGCTACCTTGAACCACTTTTAAGACAGTACCTGTTACCCCTGTCTCATTTGGGCTGGGATGAGGTTAGCCCTCTCCTGGTTTTCTTCATTTTTCTTGGATGGAGCAGCCAGATGGGACAGCTAGAGCCCTAACTCTGACCCAGTCATGCAAAAGGGAGCCAGATGGCCTTGCAGGTATCAGTCATTATCCATTATTTGAGCATATTTTCCCTGTCTGCAGGCAGAGAGATGCAGGTTGACATCCTCCCAGGTGCTGAGTTCAGTGTCTTCCCTATAGCTGGATCACCAGTATAAAACACTATTTTCAGTTTCTCTCTGGTCTAAAGACCAGATTCTTCCCTCTCCCTTTCCCTGCCTTCTGGTCCATCATCCAGCTCTGAATGTGATAGAGGATTTCTCTCCCCACCCAAGTCAAAAAGAGTTGTAGCAGCACAAAGGCAATTTGCTCTTCTAAGTGTTATATTTTCCAGGCTACCTCTATTATAACCTCCTGAAGGACTGTTATTTGCCCTCATATGGGGCAAACCGAAGAGATTTGGAAACCTCTTTGAAGCTGTGAGTAGCTTCACCTCCTTGCATTTCACCTCATGGAAACACAATTTGTTAATATGTTCTCAGTTCATCTCCAAACTGCCACTCCTCAGATGCAGAGCAGAAAGAGTTCTGTGCCTGCTGATAGCACCAATGCAGCCATGAGGTCAATAGCATCAGGCTGCACCTGTTTCACACCATTCATAGAGCACCATTAATGGTCCAGATAGTGATCATTTGTTCATACGTGGAGGGGATTGAAGCTTCCCACATGGCTGACAGCATGCAAGGGGTAAGGGACTTTCTGTTAAGGAAAGACAGACACAAGCACATCACGGCTGCTAAGAAAATTGAGCTTATCACAACAGTGACCCATACACTTGCTGTGATGACTCCAGAAATGGTAAGGGCCAGAGCCTTAAAAGAAATGCTGATAAATAACACTGGAGGTTAAAGGAATGGTGTGCTTGAAGTGATTTCTTGGAGCCTCAGACACTGTGGCAGAACTTTTGCAGGGCTCTGTGAAGTCCCCAGACCTGTGGAAGGCAGGACGTTCAGTAATTATAACAGTGTCTCACAGACATATGAATCAGAATAGCTCCACTGAGGGTATCACTCGTTTGCCAAAGGAGCAAATAAAATTATTTCCATTTTAGTGGTATAGATTTGCAGTAACCAGGTAATTTCTGTTCACTGCTCTAGAAAAGAATAAAAATCTCGTAGCATCCCCGTAGAGAAGGGAAACCAGGGAATAAACTGCTATGAGCCAGGTCACTTGCTTTTTAGCCTAATGTCCTTAGGAAATGAGGGTGCACAGTCACACTGTGTATGTCATCTGTCTTCCTGTGTCAGCCCAAAAAAATGTTAGCCCTTTTTACAATGTTACCCAATTTTGAAAAGCAGGGTAAAGTCTTAAAAATATTATGCCATATTGAAGATAAAATTTTCATAAAAATATGAGGTGGAAATGATCCCCAGTGCCTGTGATGTGACTGAGGGAGTCTGAAGCTTATTTCATATCAGACATTCTCCACTTAGAAGAGCTGGACAATACCTGGGCTTCCTCTTTGTATCTCTCTTCCATCTGAGCAAGATGCTCTCTAACCACATCACCAGTATTGCTCTTTAAGGCAAAAAAACCTTTTATTTTCTGCTGCTCCTTTTTAGCTCAGAATGGCAAAATGCTACAAACACTATAATGTGACCTAAATGCTATGGAAAATTAAAGCTTAAGCAGGAGATTGTGGCTTTTATCTTTGCCTTGTTATTTATGCTGCTGTCTTTCTAAGCACTTCTCTCACACTTGTCTGGCAAATTAAAAACACGAGATAAAATAAAAAGTTTCATTTCCAAAAGTTCCCTTATTATTGTGAATGGTTTTCAAGCCCTTTCTGTTCTGCTGTGAATGGGACTTCTACAGTCACACTTTCTTCCAAGCATGAAAGGACTTCAGACATTCAAAAGCTGTACTAAACAATTGCCACATGATGCAGAAAATCAATAATACCATTTTGGAGAATCCCCAATGCAGAACAATCCTGCTAATGGCCAGGTCAGCATGCACAGTCCTCACACCCTGGGATCCTCTCTGTTTTGCTTCTGGGTAAACTGAGGTGCAAAAGCAGTCTGTGAATTTATTGCCAAATAAGCCAAAACTCTTAAGAGGCGTAGCTGTAACTGCCCTAATGGATGCTCTGCCCTTATTCAGGTGTGGGCCATACGGCTTCCTTCCCTTGCTGCTCTCTGTCCTGCACACGTCTGCTTGGAGATGCCATGAGGCTAAACTGGGAGGCATCTGCCGATGAGCCACGCAGTCAAACAAACTCCCAGCCAGAATGTGATCAGTAAGTACTGAGCACCCTGTTGCCCACAGGTGCTGATAGCTTCATGAGTAGTGAAGAAGGAACAAACACAAATTTCACAAATTATTTCTACATTTTCAATAAATACAGTGGAGAATAAAAGGAGACAGGATCTGTTTTCTGGCTGCAAGGCACACATCATGTTCACACTTTTTTCTCCCCAAACAGAATGACTTTGTCGTCTGGCCTTTCGGGAACGGTCCTGGACAGGTGGCATGCCCTGAGATTGTGCTGTCCAGGAAAGCACCAGAGCAGGGTAAAATCTCACAGCTGGAGGCTGTGTCCTGGGACTCTTTAGCGACTCAGGTGCATATAACCCACTGGTGCATGATAGAACCCCTAAAACATGTCTTTGCACAGTGCAGGGATGCACAGACATGGACAAGCTGTGTTATGGGGGCTGGAACAGTGCAATGTCTACAGCAATGCATGGTAGTCTTCAGCCTGTGCTGGTGATGGACTCCTCATTAACTCCAGCTTTGGCCCCAAGACCTCTGCTGTAAAAAGGTGGCCAGCCCAAAATCACAAAGGCAGGATCTGTCATTTGGGATGGATGACACACTGACAAAGAGCAGAACTTGACCTGGGAATTTTATACATCTCATTTCTACCTCTAGAGATGACTGAAGTAAGGAAGAAAAAAGCAAATCAAAACCACATATCATCCTTGTTTTGTCATTGTGTACAAGAGAAGGGGAATAACACAAATCACCAGTAAAACCAACATCTCTTCTGGGAGAAAATTCTATTGCATTTGTAAGAGGCTGTTGACAAATAACTGGAAGCATTGAAAGTGTTGTTTCATTCAAGCTACCCCTTTTTATTTCTAACCATTGACAGTGCTGGGGAGATGGAGGCAGATTAAATGGAAGGCACAGAATTGACAACCGGAGTTTTAAAGCAAACAAAAGTGTATTTAAGATGGGGATGTGTTGTTCCCCATGCTCTACTTCAACTGCCCATGAACACTTCTCTGAAGTGAAGCAAAAAGTGATCTTGTGTGCCAAATTTCAATTTTAATTTCTTCACTGTGTTCCCCATGGCCAGCTGAGTTGGGCAAGCATTGCCACAGTGTGAAATAAGCAGAAAAGTCCTCCCTCAGGTATCTGTCAGCAGTAGGCTAGAAATAAAATAAAGTAGGCAACTGTACTACTGTACCATACAGCCAAAAGTTAGTTAGCATCCAAATGCCAAAATTATTCTTTGCCCTGCATTGCAAAGGAGCTCATGGGAGAAATGTGCAATGGCCCCTCACAACCTTTATGGTCCATGAAACATTAGTTGTGACTGCTTTGGGTGAGCTGTCATCTTTCCCAGGATCTGTCCATATGTGCAAAAGCAAGCTAATTTTCAAGCTACCTTGCCCAAATTCTGCTGCCATTTCCAGGGCTGCAGCTCCCTTTGATGGGTCCCTGCTCATGGGCAGAACCTAGCAGGACATGGAGCCCACTGCACCGTGGGGCACTAATGACACAAAGGTTTCTTGGATGTGACTATGGGCCTGCTAAGCACCAAGTGCCGGAAGTGCCTTTCCAGCACAACAAATGACCATTTTAATGCCAACGTGTTACAGAGCATTTATCTATAAAGTGCTCTGGGGGACTCAAGGATATTTTTTGCTTTCTCAGGCAGTGGAGCAGAGTGGGCAGTGCATTGCACAAGAGACTCAGTTCTATTTCCAGTTCTGACAAAGGCATAAAACACATGATAGGGGCAATGCACTTCACCTACTTTTTAAATGAGGTATGGAATCTTACCTTACTTACTCAAAAAATTTTTTTGAGATCTGCTGATTAAAAAAAAATAAATCAGCAGAGCAAAAGGGGCAGTGACAGCCTTAAACATAAACACCATCTCTAGCTTTTCTCCTGCTTTCCTCACTCAGACCTCCCGTAACTTTCTGCTTTCCCAAAGAAAACTCCTAAGGTGTGACTTTTTCCACAAGCAGACATATTTGCTTGAAACTATGAGCAAGGACTATTCTGACGTTTGGAAAAGAAAACACAAGACTTTTGTGGAGGATCAAACAAAAAATATTTGAAAAGCGATCTCTCTCCACTTTTCTGCTGAAGGAATGATGCACTGGAGGCAGCAGGTGAAGCACAGCCCAGCAAGAGCCTTGGTGGAACCTGTTTCTGCACATTCAGGTGACAGTGGACTTGGGCTGGGCTGAATTTGGGGCGGTTCTTCCTCTGCAGACTGTGAAAGAGGGGGAAGGGGATGATGGAGAAGAGGGAGAGAGGGGGCAGGATGTTCTCATAGGAACTCTAGGCAGGAAGGGACCTCTGGGATCATGGTGTCTTGCCCTGGGTCTCACATCCCACCACATCCTCTAGACCTGGTAGTCAACCCAGCAAGCTCCCCATAAGCCTCAGCTATCTTAGCCTGGGGGCTATGGTGGTGCAGGCATCAGAAGTAGCATGCTGTGATACAGCCACTTTCCTGCAACACAGTAGGTATGTAAGAGCTGAAACAATTAAGCTCCTTGACTGGTTTGGGATTTTTTTTCTCCTTATTTTTCTCCTTTTGAAATCCACCCAGAAGGCTCTACATTAATCGATAGTAGTAAGGAGGCTATCACCCACCAGGAAATGCTGAACTTGAACTTGCACGCAGGCAGTGAAACCTGAAAGTGTCAATCCCATCATGGGTACGTGTCCCAGCATGGACTTGCATGAGCTTATTACTGGCTCTCTCTGGAATGATGCAGCACAGCTTTCAAATTGGTTTCCTTCAGATTTTGTCCTTTTATTGACAATTTCAGAGTTTATCCACAAGGATAATAAAAGAGTTACGACTGTGCTTAAATAAAATCTATTGTAACAGTTTCTTAGCCTGTGCTTAGTTCAGGGGACTGTTTCAGGGGCATTTTTATTGCCTGGCCATTTCTGTTCTGCTGTGAAAGGTTAAGCCGCCAAAGGGACAGTCATGATTACAGGGATGGAAGGCTGATAGAAAGGACAGAGCTTTGGATACATGTCAAAGCTTTCACAGGACTGGCTGGTCTAAACTATTTCAGGGGTAATCATTACCAGCCCATCTGAATAATTAGGCTCGTTTTCCAGGGGATAACAGCCGCTAACTACTGCTCAGTGCTTTGTGGCACATAGCCATTTTTCTGGCTTTTTAACGTAACCAGTCATTGACCCTTCAGGGTTCTGCTCAGAGTTGTTCTGCAGCTCAGGCAATTGGATCAAATCTCCCTACTCTGAATTCCTCTGGAAGTGCTACATGGGTGAACCTCTCCAAAATGCATTCAGTATGAATACAATGTCCTGGTGCTCAGCTGCCCCATGATGTTGAATGTGTAAATAGTCCAAAATAGCAAAGTGAATGTTGTGTGCCCTGCTGTCTTTTAAAGTGTACTTTTGCTGGGACAAAATAATTTTGGTTGACAGGGCTGGAGCCTGAGGTGTTTCATGTATCTCCAAAGGTGCAGTGTACCTAAGGGTACCATGCAATGCCTGAACTTCAAGACTGGACCTATTGCAGCCATTATTCAGCCTCATGGTCTCAGACACCTCAAGGAGATTGTTGGTCCATATCCCAGGGAACCAAAGTTTTTATATGATTCACAGGCTGGCAGTGTGTCTTTGCTTCTGCTAGACCAAGCTGAGTATTACGCATGTGCCTGGAGTGCCAAGGACTTGTAAAGCACATTGACACACACGTATTCTCGGGGACTTTCCAGGTTGCACCTTGCTCCCAGAAATACTCAGGTCAACTGCAGCCAGGTAGTTAGCAGCTGAGATTCTTCATATGCAGGTCTGGTCACCATCATTTATGTGTTTATTGCCTTATGTCAACTGCTGAAGCACAGGCTTTGCGGGGTAAAAAATGGTGTACTCGGAAAGATAGGAATGTTTTTAAATTAGAACTGGATTTGTGAACTGATCTTTTTATCCATCCATCCATCCATTGAAGAAATTTCCCTTCCATCCAAAGTCAGGAGGCTCCAATATTGACTCGAGCTCATCAGGGACCAGAACCTGATATATTCACAGCTCATCTTCACAACCACTAATTAAAATAGTTGCTAGGCTTATTAGCAACAAAAATTCAACTTGCAAACAAAGAAATAAGTCTTAGTCATGGTACTTTCTTCCATGGATTCCACTGTATTGAAAATATGAGACTTCTTTTGCATGTTTTCTGAGCTGGAATCACAGAACCATAGAATGGTTTAGGTTGGAAGGCACCTTAAAGACCATCTGGTTCCACCCCCCTGCCATGCAGGGACACCTTCCACTAGCCCAGGTTGCTCCAAGCCCCATCCAACCTGGCCTTGGACACTGCCAGGGATGGGGCATCCACAGCTGCTCTGGGCAGCCCGTGCCAGTGCCTTACTACCCCCACAGTAAAGAATTTATTCCTAATATCTGATCTAAATCTCCCCTCTTTCAGTTTAAAGCCATTCCTCCTTGTCCTGTCACTACAGGCCCTACTGAAAAGTCTGTCCCCATCTTTCTTACAAGCCCCCTTTAGGCACTGGGAAGTTGCTCCAAGGTCTCCCCGCAGCCTTCTCCTCTCCAGGCTGAGCAACCCCAGCTCTCCCAGCCTGTCTTCACAGGAGGGCTGCTCCAGCCCTCTGAACATCTTCACAGCTCTCCTCTGGACGTGCCCCAGCAGGTCCATGTTCTTCTTTTGTTGGGAGCTCCAGAGATGAATGCAGTACAGCAAGAACCCTGCCTCTCCCTATCCACTCTGCGGTGATCAGGAGGACTCCCATTTTCCAGTTAGCTCTCTCTTCACTATAAGAGCTCATGACAGATACTGTAACTCCTACCTGGGTTTTAGCCGCATGCATGTAGACAAGATTTCTCCAAACAGGCTGCTATACCTTCCACTGAACTCCTTCTGTTGTGTGACCTTTAAAAAGCTGCTTGGAGAGTTAGCTGAGACGGATGGAGTTAGAAGCCAACAACCCATCTCCTAAGCATGTGCCTTTTGCCACAAGCCCTTTAAGTCTTTTTGCACCTCAGTCTTTCGAAGCCTTTGAGCAAAAGCCCTACTATAATGGCATTACTATTATGCTGGCTGGCAGCTTGTTGTGACTCTGCATTGTTCATGTGCCCTTTTTCTTAGAATTTTTCTGTTCCAGTCTGGTTAATAGATGATGTTTTCCCAAAGGCATCTCAGCCTTGGCATTGGGCCAAGTGGTCTGTGACCTAACACCTTTCCCAGCTATCTTAGCTTCACCTCCTGTGCGCTGAGACTTGTTATTACATACAAGGTGGGGTTTTTTTCTGCAGATTGCTCCTATGTATTTGATTATTTAATAGTTATTGGTCATATACTGAAGTGCTCTTGTAAGTCCTCTATTGTATTCTGCTGGACTGTGACACTCTTCACACTCCGACTCATCAACCACTGTGAAATGGCATTATTTTATATTACATTAATAGCCATAAATGTATAAACGCACTCCACATTTCAGAGCTCGGCTCAGTTTATTAGATTATTAGTAAAAAGCACATACAGCTTTGCAACAGATTAGACATAATGCTCTCCTTGCGCAAGGGTTATCTCAAATCTGCTCAGGAAAGGATGCTCAAAAAAGAAACATGGCTATCCCTTTGGACTAATCTAAGCATGTTGCCACAAGATTCCTAAAATACTTCAGATTATACCCTTATCTTATTTGTCTTTGGGGAAAGTTTGCGTATCTCAAAGTCAGCAAATATATAGTTTACTTAGCTTAACTACTCATTAACATGAAAAACCTGTTTTCAGTATTAGGAGACTCATCCGCTTGGTGTCAGACTGAAGTCTGAGAAATGCTGCTGTTTCAGACAAATTTAACATAGTTAAAAAACACTGAACTGCTGCAGTTCAGTCACTTGCTTAGCTTAAGTACACTCTAAGTAGACATTGGTTATCACTTCTTCCTCTCCCAACCCTGTAACCTCAGTTACTCCATCACCTTGACATCTTTGCTAAATGGATAGAAATGACAAATGCTAATAAGTTCCTGTGACATTTACACAGGTCAAGAAAACATGCAAACGTAAGATTAATGCAAGTTAATCAGATACTGTTTACAGAATAATTAAAGTCTTGAAACACAACCTCTCTCTGGTTTTAATAATGAATATTCGCAAATCACTGTTGCCACATGAGATTATTCAGCATCTTTTCTGCCTTACACCTTTCAGCCTAATTTTAATAATGAGTGCCTTTTCAGTCTAACAATGTTCTTTAAATTTAAAGTTAGCAGATTAATATGCACATAAAAAAATAAGTACATCACCTCTAATATCTCTCCAGTGGTCAGATTTTACTTTGCATGATAGACTGATTACAGATAATTAATATTGGCATGATTACAGTTTGGCAAATTAAACTATGTGCCCATGGGGTAAAAACAGAACCACAGAATAACTTCTTTACAAGCGAGACGACCGTATAAAATCTCAGTGACTTACTTCTACCTGCTACAGCCTGTCTGCTCTGGAAGTCTGTTCTCCCTGTAGGTCATACGATTTTTGTGATTTAACAGATAAGTGGTGTTGTCATAGCTCATGTTGATCTGTGCCAAAGCCACTACATCAGCACAGGAATTAATCTCTCTCTGGCACGCCGCAGGCTGCCAGCGGTGCTTTCAGGGTGTCAGACACTGGGTGAAACTTCACCACCTCTGGTAGATCCAAATTTCCTCTGCAGTGCTGTTCTTCTAAACAAAACCCAAGCTAAATAAATTTAGCAATTAATTATTTATTAATATTCTATTCTATCCTATCCTATCCTATCCTATCCTATTCTATTCTATTCTATTCTATTCTATTCTATTCTATTCTATTCTATTCTATTCTATTCTATTCTATTCTATTCTATTCTATTCTATTCTATTCTATTCTATTCTATTCTATTCTGTTCTGTTCTGTTCTGTTCTGCTCTGCTCTGCTCTGCTCTGCTCTGTTCTGTTCTCTTCTGTTCTGCTCTGTTCTACTCTATTCTTACTCATCAGGGGCAGCGGCAACAAAGTTTAGTGGCCACATAAGAAATAGCCAGAGGTTTGATTCTGAACAAAAGCCTTTGCAGCAAACTGTGATGTTACTGACCCCAGTTTATGAACTGAAAGTAACTGGTCTTGCAGTTTCTGGTGGTCATGTTGATAAACCACAGCTCCAGTGCTTCAGACCATCTGCATCCTGACCATCACAAGTCCCATTCCTGCAGCTGTAAGGGATGACTCGAATAATGTGCCTTCCTTACCATTTCTCTTGGCTTTCAGTTACATATCTACAATGATGATAAAGTTATTTATATCTTATAAGGGACCCAATAATATAAGGCAGACTACACTAAAGGAAGAAGCTTGTTCTCACATTTTACTCTCCATCCTTTTGTTTGGTACAGTACCAAACATGTTTGTGAAGCTCTTTTGAATTTTCCAAACTGTTAACTGCCAACAACTGTGTTTTCTGAGTGCATCTTATAACTTCTTTATAAAGAACTCCACTATAACTCCTTTTATGTAGCCAAAGATGTAATTCTTTTCTCACAGAAAACGTCCTCTCAATTGTGCCAGAATGGGAGGCCAGGTACAAGAGAGATACTCTGTGAATGCCCTCACCTTTTTCTTCACCAGCAAAGTGAGAAGCTGGTCTCATCTTCTCCTTCCTCCCATCTTTTTAGCTCTAGCAATGCAATCACAGAATTAAGTTCTGTGTTTGTTTTCCTCCCCTCTGCCTTTCCCCAACACTCTCTATCCAGACTGTGAGTTAAGAGGTGCTAAGATTTCTTGATGGATCCAGGGTGCTTTTTTTAACTCCTCGTGTTCTTAAAAGCCTTACTGCCAGTACAGAAACCTAGACTGTCACCTTTCATTTTTTCCTCAGCTTCATCTCCTCCTCCATGCTCTGTCTTTGTTTTCAGCAGGCTCCAAAGACTTCGGCTGCCAGCACTCAAAATGCCCCCATGACCAGTTACAGGGTAAAGCTAAAACCCTCAGGGGAAGTTGTGCTTCACTTTCTTGTTTGTTCTGACTTTAATGCTGTAAAACATTTCAGCGTGACCCATGTCTGGAAGGCGTTTTACCGCACAGAAGTGTTTTGCTGCAGTAACTCAATCAGATGGTTATTCCTGGCGCTATTGCAAGTTCTGTCAATGTCACAGCAGTCTGGCTGGCATGGGGTGATTATGCATATAAAATCCAGAATTACCAAATTGTAATCACAGAGCAAACACTATTAGCACCTGATTCATCGATCACTACCTTATTAACCACTCTAATTAGTATGAGCTGTGCAAAAACCCTCTGGGTGCCGATGCATTGATCTACATCTAAATATAGTCATAATGTTGGGAGTCCAATATCAAAACCACCCGGTTCAAACAATTACTTTGTAAGTAAAAGAAAAAGGCAGCATGTCATCTCCTGCAATATCAACCAGGTTAGAGATACATCACCAAAATATGGATACCTGTTTCTATCACTGCCATTGTCTGGAAGCTTTTCTCTACTATTAGACATACCTGCTGCAACTGCAAGCTGGGTGACATGTCCCAGAAACCAGCTGCTCTTTGTCTTGGGAATCTTTAGTGTTTCCAAAATGTGATGCAGGTGCCAGAGTTCTTGGCCTCAGTGAATTACAGTTGCTCTTCTGCCTGTTTTTTCCCAGTTTCATGAAAAATTATTTTGCTTGATGCAATTTATTGTAAATTAATCCAAAGCAAACTTTTTTTTTTTAATGCCTACACGCATTAATATATGTAGGTATGTACATAAATCCTCCTTATATGCTTTGCTGGGATTTTCAACGTGGTGCTGGAGAGCAGGAGTGATTCTTACTGAATTCCAGTTCTGCCAAGTTATTGTGATTTTTTCTGGATTTGTGGGTTAAAATTGGATGTATGTATGATGTTATTAACAAACTCTCTGAATTGCTGTAATGTATTCCAGAAACAATGTTTTTGATTACCATAGAAAAACATGTACTGAACCAAGAAAAAAAATGCATTTCAAACATTTAAAAATTGTTTATGGATCAAAAAAGATGTCAGGTAACTCAGGTTACTTCCTTTTTTAAAAAAATCCAGAGAGGTTTTATTAAAATACGCATATCATTCCTTTTTCCCTGCTAGACAGCTGATGCATATGAGATGCGTATCTGGGGTAAGTTGGTTTATCTGAGATTTTTAGAGGGAATCAAAGGGAAAAATGTGTTCTGACACATAATTTTACAAGTACATTTGTTCTGCCAAATAATTAATTCTTTAAATTCTTCCAAATGGGAAATCATGCTTTCTGGCCCATAAGCAGCCTTGTTATTCCTAACCATAGACCATAGAGTATGAAAAATAACAGCCTTTTTTTCAGATATCAGTCCATGTGACACCTATAATTTACAGCACTTGCAAATACAAATGGAATTAATGCCAGGTAAGGTTTCCAAAGGGCCTGGGAATCGGATATGCTTTTGAAAGACTGTTGACCAAGGATCACAGACTAATCTGTTTAAGGGACATGCCTGGCACACTGTCTTGAAAACTTTTCTTCACCAAAGTAGCGGTGTTGAACTCAGCAGTTTAACATGTCTGGGTAAGCATTGGCAGGATTTATCCCTCCTTAAATTTCTACAGATTTGCAGAGCTGTCTGTACATGTAGGAACAAGCTCTAACTATAGCTGACTTATTTATGTTGTTCATGCCAATCAAAATATTGAAGAACTTTGAGATATTAGCACCCTATTATCTCTTTGTCTGTACATATTACAATACATAGAAAAGAGGAATTAACTCTTTCCTCCTTCCCTCCTAGCCTCTTTCTTTCCTTGCTTAAATTCTTTCATACTTGCAGTTGATTTTTTTCAGCATCTTTAAGGTGAATTATTTGAATTTTGTCTTACAGAATTATTATAGGATTGAAACAAACCTTCATTTTCACCCCTTCAGTCCTCCAAGGAACACTGAAAAAACAGAGGTACAGGTGATAAAAGTAATACCCTGTCCTTGGAGGTGTTCCAGCGTCAACTGGGCGTGGCCCGGAGCAACCTGATCTAGCGAAACCTGTGTCGAGCAGGATGTTGGGCTAGATGACCTCTGAAGACCCCTTCCAACCTCAAATGTGATGCTACAGTTCTATGAAATTTCAGCTAAACTACATTTCTCCTGATGGCCAATATCAATATACTGGCCAGGCATCTTCATTCCCACTGGAGTGACTGGGACCTGAGGAACGTAGTCATATGAGTGTGGCACGGAGCCCAACTTTTAAATCCTTGTTCACCTTGAGCTATTTGTGCCCCCCTTTGTAGAAGTGTGGCACTACCCAGACTTTAGGAGACCAGCTGAGCAGTCAACATTACTGAGCAAAAGGCAGCCCATGTGTCACCCATTACCATCCATAGTCCTATGTCATCTCCTGTCTGAAGTAATAATAGAGCTCATCACAAGCCATCTGTAAACCAAAGTTACCAGGATTTCTGTGCCAAAATCAGTCTTGGCCATATCATTAAACAGCCTTCCCATTGTCTCTCTTGGGTCCTTTTTTAGTTAGTATCCAAATTAAAAGTGTAATAAGAGGTAATAAGAGTATCCCAAATCACAGAGTGGGGATAAATTGTATTAATTTCCAATAGATTTATAGCAGTATGATTCCACACACTTTAAGAGTGTTGTGTCATATTAAAATGGTTTAAGTGAGAAAAAGAGTTGCTATGAAGGAGATCAATTTTTACTTACAGCCCGATGCATTCCCATCTCTGCAGGGCAGTTTTGTTTTCCACAGCAGTGTGAATTCCTGACAAATGTTCCTTGTGTGCCTACTGTGGCCCCAGTTCTCCTCTGTTGGCTGCTGCCACTCATCCACTCTTCCGTATCACAGAGCTGATTATTCTTTCTGAGGGCTAGAATTTTACACTTGGACTTATTGAATTGGACTTCATTTTTTCCAGACAATTTTTTTCCAAGCTGTCAAGACAATTTTGGATTTCAGTCTTGTCCTCCTGCTTGTTCACATGAATTGCCAAAGCCATCAGTCTGTAGAAGCTCAAAGTCATTAATAGAAAGTGTTGACTGGTACCTGTCCTATGGCAGACTTTTCTTTCTTAATACCTTGTTCTTGTCTGATACTTCTCAGAGAATACTTATTAATGTTTTGCTTTTTTCCAGTCAAATGCCAGTACAATAAATAGTAGCATTATCTAATCCTTGTTTCCCAAAATTGTTTAGGAGACTATCTAGTGAAATAATGTCCAGACCTTAAGTCACAATATTTGACATCTATGGGGTTTTTTCCTATCCTACAGGCCTATTAAAAAAATTAAAATCTTTTGGCTATTATTCGTCCCTCTGTTGTCTTCTCCACACTTACAGACTGAGTATTTATTTCAACATTATTCTGAAAACTGAATGATGCTAGCTCACTGTATCACCCCATCCTTCTTTCTGAAGGTTGGCAGTGTGCTAGCCTTTTCCTACACCACCTCCCACCCCATGTTCTCACAGGTCATTACCATTGCTCTGCAGGTTTTTTCCAGCTGTCTCCCAGAATACACATAAGTGACTGTGGTCAAGTCCAGGTCATTTGAAAACCTATCTGCTGTATCACTTTTTCTCTCATTATAGCCTGACTTCTGGGGTCTTTCTGCAGTGTTAATTGTGTCAAACACCAAATCACTGTTGAGATAGCACTATTTTTTTATGTCTTTGGGTGACTTATTCCTCTCCCTTGAGATGAGGAACAACTGTCATGGAAATTCGTCTCATTCTTTTTATACTTACTAGATGCTTTTTTGTTCTTTGTCTATCTCAGTTTTGCCCCTATATATCTATGCCTGTCTGATAAACTTGTCCATAGTACTTTGATGAAGTTTCTGGATTCTGTATGTTTTTTACCTGTCTCTGAAGTCCCTAAAGCTCTGTTTGGCCAAGTAGGTTTCTTACCACTTTCTTAAGCCATCTTTCATGTTGAGATTGTATGTCTTCCTTTAACAGAAATTTCTTAAGGCATTGCTAGTTCTCCACAATTTTCCACCTTAAAATAGTTCCCTCCTGGGTCTTAACTACTTCCATTTGAGAAAATGCATTTTTCTGTAGACCATTATCAGTATCTTCCCTTCTCTTCCTAACACCCATCCATACTGTTTCAGTCTCATACAAGCTGTCCTCTGTCTTTATGTTCTGTTCCTACCTACTATATTAAAAGTCATAACATCTTCTTTTCTCTGGTTAGGTTTTTATTTTAGTTGCCCATCAAAAATTTATACTTCTTAACTTCCACAGTTTTCTGGTTCTTTTTCTATCCTGCTGTACTCATCTTCCCAGACGTGTCTGGGTCAAAGAATTCCTTCCTTACATACCCCAGTTGCTACCAATATGTATCACTGTGAGTAATTCTGTTAAATTTCCAAAAATGGATTCAAAGCTGTAAAGTGAATCTTCCACACTGAAAGTTGGAAGATGGTTGTGGCAGATGACAAAATTATAATCAGTGTTTAGCAAAGGAGTGAGTTGGTGCTACGCAAGAGACCATTCTGTGACAATATCGGTTCTGGCATCTTTCAGAAACACTAAAACCAAATCAAACATCAAATAAAGCCAACTGGTGCACACAGCAGGAAAGGCTGCTACCAGCAGCACTGGGCCATTGGTGGAGTGTTTGCTGGGGTCATTCTCATCCTAGCTTTATAGGAAACGCAAAGACTGTTCCAGTTCCAGCATTGACTCTGATTGCACCTCTTGGATACACAGTTTTATACAGGCTATGGCCAAGCTCCATGGAGAAGAGCTTTTCCCCAGTTTATAGGCTGGATTGTTTATATTCCTTGTGGTTTGTTGGCTTAATTAGTGCTTGAATTTCTTTGCACTTTATTTCATCTAGAATCTGATTCTAGGGTATTTTAATATCCTTTAGGAAATTTCTTGTAATGCTTCAATTAGAAGCTTTATCACACAGCTTATTTTAATTTAGGGCTCTGCGTTCAACTGACAGAGGAACAATAGAAGGAAAATTGGTTGGATCCTGCTATTTTGATAGGTTTAAAAGGTGAACATTAATGATTGCATGAGTTATCTCTCTGATATCTTTTCCTATTTGGCATGTTCATCTGTATTATGCTCATCACATTGTGCCTGAGCATTCCTGGTAATGCGTTAAGCTATGTGACTTGCATTATTTACATGGTGATTACTGTTCTCATCTTTCCCCTTCTACTGTGTGTATGGAGTCTTTTCCTGGTTTTTTAATGCATTTACTAAATCCACCATATGTATTAGTCTCATTGCTATGCACTGATGTTTAAAAAGTCTGGATCAAGGAAAAGAGCGATGGTGGTCCTTAGGTCAACAGCCTTGCTGACAGCTTTTTGCTGTGAACAAGAGGAGCTTTACCCAGTTGAAGGAAATTTTATTGCATCAGAAGAGTGAAATCATTAGCTGAAATTGTCATTTGATGGATACTGTTGATCTTCCACATATTTCAGCTCGAACCCTTCTTCATCTGAGAATTCAGTCACGAATTACCCTGTTGTATGATATAATTAACCATAAATGTAAAATCCTTCTGCAGCTTCCAGTTTACTTTCTGTTAGGAAAAGTGTTGCTGCCCCTGAATATTGTTAAAATCTTGCAACTTTATGAGTTTGCTAGATGAGCCATGCTTGTCTCTTCTCCTGGACTCGAATGCATCTACCTAAAAAAAAGTACATTGAGCGGGTTGTCTATGATGATTCGTGATTGTGATTGCCAAAAGTTGGAGGCAAGGATACAATGCAAACACACAAAATAAGTCAGCCAAGTATTGGGCTGATCAGCTTGTTCAACATCATCTGGAAGAATGTCCCAGAAACCTGAATAATGTATCACACCCTGATGCCTTGCCTGGCATGCCCTGCTTTGGCTACGCATCTCAATTAAATGACCATCATTGTGATTTGCTATCATGGAGCTAACCTAATTTCTGGACACAAGCTCCAATTAAGCAAATATCTCAACTGTGTAGTTTTTTCCGTAATAGGAACATGTTGCTTCGGGTACATTCTTTTGGAGGATATAGTGTTGCTTTGGCAAAGTCAGCACTGCAAAGAATCCACTCAAGCTGTCCAGCAGATACTTAGGAATTAAGTATATCATATGAGAAGGAAACAACACATTTTCTAATCTTTGCCAGCCACATGGAGATTCATTTCTCTTAAGTTTCACTTCCTGAGATGATGACCGCGATAAGAATTGACTTAAATCCCACAGACCTTGGTTTTGCTTGCAAATTGGCTTAAGCTCATCTCCTAATCAGGTAGTTGAACCATTTATGTTTCTTGGCTGAATTCCAGTTCGGGTTCATCTCTTATGAAATTGTTCCAGTTCATTAACCAGTCTGGTGATCCTGAACCAGTCATTATTGGAAAATACAACACTTATAGCCAGAAAAGGGAAGATGACCAAGGCTTATTTCAGATAAGAGCTTTAAACCCTTTGTCTTAGTCTTGTGACAGATCTTGAAGGCTGCTTCCCAGCATAGCTTCCCAGATTCTCCACACCTCCTTCAACCTGGCACATAAAGCCGAGCATCCACTGAGCCCGTCATGGGATCGTGAGTGGTACCAGTACGATGGTAGGACCACCAGCCTTCCTGGCGGTACTGGTACTCACAGCCTCAGAGCACTGAGCCCATCACTCTTGCCCTAGACTGTCCCTTGGGGTAGACTAGGGGATGGATGGGGCAGCACAGGTTAGTGAGACACATCAACCCTAACAGGGCACCACTGAGGGTAACAACACGGTTCTCCAGTGTGGCAAAAGGCATCAAAGGTGTGCCTTTGGTTGAGAAGGACTCTCTGTTGGTGGTGTTCCTGGAGCTGGCTTTAAAATTGTCAGCCTCATGTGGAGTCAGGGAGAGACAGAACATGGCACAAAAGCATGATATTTTCCTTGTGCATTCCCACTGTCTACTATTATTTTCAGCTCACAAGATTTTCTGAATCTGATGCAATTTTGTCATTTAGTAATCTTTTTATATACATTTTATTATATAGATTTTATTATAATTCAAATACTCATGCAAACCCTTCCAGGAGCCAAATAAACTTCCCGTACAATAACATCCACTGACAAGGAAACCTGTTGTAATTTTTGTAGTCTGACATACTAGTTTCATTCAGTGGCCCCTAGTTCTTACTTTGGAAGAGACCAGGAATACTTGGTTGTTCTCCACTACCTCCATTCCCCTTAATTCTTTGTCCTCATCTTTAAACATCTCTTTCCCAGACTGAGGAGTCCTAAGTTACTTACTTAATCAGCCTTCATAGAAACACTGTTGCTAGCAGCTGCATGGATTTGTTGCCTTCCCCCATAATTCTCCTATATCTCCTCTGAGATAAGGCTACCAAACTTACACATAGTATTCAAGATGTGGGAAAATCCAAATACTAGGGATTTATGCACTGTCATAACATTCAGTGTTTTCCACTGCTAACTTTTGTGGTGCTTGTTGTTTTGCTCTATTGAGCTTTGGGCTGTTTTATAGAAATCCTACATATTTATGGGAATATCTATCATAAGCCCAAAATCTGACTGCATTTTTAGGTATCTAGTGTGAAGCGAGGTCATTTTTGCAGTCCCTGAACCTGACACCTGAAGGTATTGCTTCAGCTGAATGCATCATGCTATTTTCATCACATTCAGCTTCAGCTCTTTCCGTGTGCTGTAAAACCCCCCAAAATTAGTTTTTGCTCCATGAAGACATGGAGTTTTTCTTCATCTGAATCGAGATAGTTACTTTTAAAGAATTAGACAATGCCCATGGAAGTATTCAAAAAACAGTTACATAGACTAGGAAAACAAAGAGGTTTTTTACACAAAATTGTGCCATCAGCTCCCTTCTTTATCAGTTTCATATGGTTTAAGTTTCATTGCATGAATACAATAAAAAGAAGATGAACCCTGTTGGCAACTCAGGAGACCAGCGGTCTGTTCTAAGTATTACCAGAGTCCTTCTGCTTGGCCTGTGGCAAGTTGTTGTATCTCTGGTTTCTCTCAAATTATTTCTTGATTCTATTGAAAATAGAAACCCTGGGGGGAAGAGGTGAGCATATCTGCTCATGCGGTGGCCTTACTCCTCCTCTTTCCCTGGTATGAACATGAAGAGCGGTCTTGCTGGGACAAGAAAAAGGTCTTGAGTCTTTTTTCTAGCAGTAGCAAGGTGCTTAGGAAAGAGCATAACAGCAGAGCAGATAGCTAGCCATACACCTATATACTCTGCTGAGTATATACCACCTATACTGTCAACAGAGTATATAGGTGTATTACTCCTGCAACCAAAGGCAGAGGTGGTATCTCTGTGTTTGATATCCTTACCAGCCCTTTTTCCATCATTTAGATAATTTCTTGGGAATTCTGGCTACACTTTAATGGGTAATCTGCACCCAAAAGGATTTCCATCCTCAGATACTCATGATCTGGCAGCTGTGACACAGCCATCACTGTCAAGATGTAGCCGTTGTGCAGGAAAACCCAGTTTCTCGCTAGTACAGTGCTGCACCCAGCTATTTCATAAAATAAGAAGTGATCAGATGTCGGTCACTGTTATCCAAAGGGATTTTCATACATTGTCATGCTGAAAACACAAGAATGGGTGCTAAAACTTTCCTAAACAATTTTCCTAGCATTCAACGAGCAATTAGCATTTATGTTAATTTTGCTGAGGTTCACCCTCTCTCCTGACCCCACACTGCTGTGTAAGGTACTCCTGTTACATGAATTATGTGGATTTAGGAGGCACCCCGGGATGGTGAGGACCTGAGTTCTGGTCTTTGTTGGCTCCAGGAACTGGCTTTTATATTCTCCATAAACAAATACAAGCTAAGGCAAACATTTGCTTCTCACACTTTCTCCAGCAAATATGGCTTTAAACATGGGGGGAAAAAACAAACTGTAAGACCGCCTCTCAGTTTTCAATAACTTATGCATCCATCTTTCATGTTTTATTTTCCCTCATCCTGGAAGGAAAGCGGAGCAGTAGAAAGCATTAATCTCTAACCACAGTAATTTCCTGAATGCCAGAGAACTGTTGTCAAAACCAAGGATTCACTCACTGCTGAAACATCTGTATTAGATTACTGCACTTTCCTTTTTACTCCTGCATCATGGCCTGCGATCTGCTGCCGCTCCAAACCAGAAGCTGGAAGCAGCTGCAGACTTCAAAACCATTCCAGGCTTCCCCTATCTAACAGCATTGCAATGTAACTTCTACAGCACGAACATCTTTTTGGATTTTATGGGTGCTTCTTTATCCAAACCCTGCACAGCAAACAGTAAATCGCATTTCCTTCCTGGAACAGAGCTGGAAAAAATCTGCATTGGATTCCTACCATTTTTTAATGTGGCCTCAGTAATTTCCAGATTGCTGCCTCTGTTCTGTACCATTTTGTCTCGCTGACTGCCAAGCTGCTTATAACACACATTTTCTTGAAACGTATTTTTCATCTTTTCCTCTCCGTATATTTATATTCTAGTCCCTACTAAAAATAATGATGATAGTTTTAATGACTGATCTTCCTTGACCTGATTTAGCTCTTTAGCTAGCTGATGCAAGAAGATTATTCATTGTCTTCTCCAAAGTAATTTCCATGAGTCTTTGGGAGTCACGTCTTCTGTCTGATTGACTCATTAGGTTTCAAGATCCCTAATAGCCAAGATCAGAAGGATTGATTTGGATAGTACTTTCTGGGAGTTTGTTCCTGACTTGCATGTCAGACCTGGGTTTCTGTTAAGAGGTCGTAATGCATACTGACCCCGTGGATTTATCACCTGAAGGAAGCACGACCCTACCAAGTGCCCTGAGATAACTTATTCCGACACCTAGCATGTTGCTGGCATGTTGTGTGGCAGCCACCTTCTGACAGTGTCCCCACAAAAGAACTCTCTGACTTCCAAGGGAATGCTCAAAATGGGAAAAGGGGGGAGGTGGGTGGAACAGCACCAAACAAAGCCAGTCTCTCTAAAATGGTGGCTGTTTGCACATTGAATGCTGCCAAGATATCCTCAGGCTGAAGTTCAGCTCCCTCAGCCTTTGCAACCTGCAGCCTTGTGGGGCAGCTGAGCTCGGCTCACCAGGGACCATGGTGATCCAGGAAATCTAACAGCGGAGACAGAAAATTTGGCTTTTTTCCCCGAAGGATCTTGGTTAATACCTTTGTTTCTTTGTCTTTAACTGGGGAATAATATGTAAAATATTTCTGAAATTTATCTCTAACCCCTTCCTTCCAACTGGGATGTGTAATTTGAAGGACACGGTAAATGAGGCTAGCCCTTCACCAGTGGCAGAGATCTGATCCCACGTGTGAGGTCTGGATCTCCCACCTTCCTCCCTAGGAGATCAGGAAATCAGGTATATGAGACAGTTACCAAGTGGTTTCTTGAGAAGTTTCAGCTTTAGGAATACCCTGGTTAAAAGTTCACCCAACAGTGTTGTTTAAAGCACCTTGGAGAAGCACCGCAGAAGAGGAGATGACTACCTCCCCTTCTCCACAACAGCCAGGTGTCACAACCACAGGTAAGGCTGCTGAACTTCCATGGGGTTTGGGAACCACGTGGAAGATTTCCAAACACCACGAAATTTCATTTGCAGAAAAAGGGCTGGTACTGAGAAGCAAAGCCACCAGTGACGAAATTTGGGAACTGCAGCTCCGTACCATTTCCCGTCTGAAGAGACATCCTTACAGTAGGCAACCAAGAAGTCTGATTCAAGGCATCTCATTTAAGCCTTGCAAGGGCTTAAACTACCTGCTTTTCCTCCTTGGATGGGCATCTACCTGGTAAATACATCTGCACATGGTCACTGGCTTTCAAAGCAGTTGCTCTTTCGAGCTCTGGAGACCCAGGCATATTTTTATCTATTACTACCTGTTCTCCTCCCTGGCTCCACTTCCTAACAGAAAGCCCTGCACTGGAAGGCCAAGTTCACTGACTGCAATGACAAAGCAGCACAGAATCACTTGGGAACAACTAATAACAAACTGATGCTGCCATCCAAATAACCTATCCATCGCAGTAAGGTCGTTTCTTTAACCTACCTACCTTAATGCGGCTTCTCTGACCTAGTTCACCTCCAAACTAGAGTGTTTTCTTGTTTTTACTAGCCAAGATGAAGCTGATGTTCCCTTCTGGCCTCTAAATCAGAATGCAGTCATGCAGTCACTGTAGAGCCAGGGGGAAGAGAACAAGCCTACCCTACATGTGTCAGGCTAAATGCAAACATCTGGCTAATGCTTTTACATACCCATCGCTCTGCCTGTTGCTAAATTCATTGCCATGCTTAACTCTGTAGGTTGCATCAGATTGCAACAGTTGGATCAGCAGCTAGAGATATTCTTCTCCTCTTCCTTTAATAACTTTGTATATTTATACATATGCAACTTCTTTATTGGAAATAATATTCCCAGACTAGGAAACTGTCAGGTTAACATCAGTCATGGGGACGCTCTGTGTTGGTTTAACAATGGGATTTGCAGAAGCTGAGGTAAGCCACATGAGGGTCCAAGTAAAAAGACCCAGAAAAGCATTTCTGACCTTTCATGGGAGGCTGAACTGGTCATCACGGTGTTAAAACAAGGATAAAGAGATGTCATCTTCCTGCTCTCAGCGCTGTGATGGATTGCATTTGATCAGAAGGAAAAAGCGAGACATACAGAAGAGCTGTAACTCTCTCAGCCCCTAATTACCCATGCTATAGACCCTGAAAAGTCTTTAAGATTTTGAAGCAAAGAGGTGACCAAGCTCAGTCCAGCCTTTGCACACTCCCAGGTAGCACAGGAGTTCTTGAAGGGGCCACCTTTGGAGCACAAGCACTGGCTACGCGAGCAAAGCCCGAACTGGCTGGCGCTGCACGGCACCAGGACTGGCAAGACAGACCTCTGGCAGGAGGGATTTTGCTTCAGCTGGATGGAGAAGCAAGCCAGCTGGGCAGCACCTTGGTATTTTGGGCCAAATATCTCAGAAGATGTAAAACAGGATGGTGCCATTATTTTGGGGGGAGGAAAGGTGTCTGGATTCATTCCCAGAGGGTTGGTAAATGCCCTTGTTTGCACTGAGAGGAACTGCAGGAACGAGCCTCCATCAGGCATTGCCACTCGCTGTTGGCATTAAAAGCAGGAAAAAGAATGATGCATTGCAGGGGTTTTTTTCCCCCACACCCCCTATGCTTTGCAAACATTTCACGGAGACAAGACACTCGTGTGCTTTTATATAAGCACAATCTCAACTTCCACTGTTTAAAATTTGGTCTCTGTAGTATGCACAGCATTAAATTGAGAAGGAAACAGAAAAAACACCAGCAGCAAAGAGGAGACAAACAAAGCTGGTGACTAAAGATATTAATGCAAGAGAGATTTTCTTCCAGGTGAAGTTTCCAGAGTGAGCCACCCACAGGTCATGGCTCTGCCTGTGCCATGTGTCCGTGCCCACCGGTAGCTGGGCAAGCACACATGTTATTGACTTCTACCTCAAGGTGGGCATGAGGTGAGGAAACCAGTCAGTGGGTGAACTTACTTAATGCCACAGAAATAAATGAATCCAACATTTATTCCTCATCCTTCAATATTTTAGGTGGCTTATAAAAAAACACAAACACCAAACCTCACACACATTGAACCCGGATCTTTTTAATCTGTCACAAGGTAGCTGCTGAAGTAACTCTGGTTATTTCTAACTGAAGGCAAAGTTGAGGAACAGCACCCAGTTTGCGGAGTTTAATTTTAGTTTGAGCTGATGCTACTCATTTTCATGCCATGTGTTTATACTTGTTTTTATTTACTTGTGCTAAATGAGAGGGTGGAAGGCTGGGAGGTCCCTGTCTTCTCTTAAGAAAACAAACACACTACTGGGAGAAATTACAGTATAACTTGAATTTATAAAAATAGTAATAATATATTTATATTTATATTTACATGTTGTACATTTACATTTATGCATCATGCAAACTGAATTACCAAAAGGGTTTAGGCTGTTGTGCTCTATTAGAACCAAGATCATTACCTTGCTTCTGAAGCATGCTCCTGGCTGGGACTAACACACATGGGTCAACTCACCCTTTTGGCTCACCTCTACCAACAAAGCATCCCCAGGCCACCCATTCTCACCCTCTGTTCTACATTCTTCTCTCCTTGTGGCCACACCACCTTCCCCCACCTCCTTCCCTGCCCACATCCCCTCCTGTCCAGGATGACACCTGGACAGGTCTATAGCAGGAGCAAGCTTGGAGGTGCCTTCACATGCATGCACCATGTAGGACACTATGTGGTCTCCAAGGCCAAAGACCCTCATGCCCTGCAATTGTCCTCTGCTCCTGATTGCCAAAGGGAAATCCTCAAACCAAATGCCAAGGATCTTCTTTGCTAACCCACCCCTCCTCCTAGAGCTCCCGACATCTCCAGTTCTCTATCCAGCTCCTACAGCCCCTGTTCATTTAAATAGCAGCTGTTGGGACAATGACTTTCTCAAGTTTTATGGCTGTCTTACCGTTGCCAGGGTGGAACAACTTCATGACAACTTCTTTGTGGGCCTAGTCCTAGTTTGGTATCCTCTTCCAAAAGCTGCTTCTCAGGACTTTTACTTATGAGCAAAAGAGTCAGCCATGAGAGGCAGACCTTCACCGGTCTTTGGGCTTTGGTTCAGGGCTCTAGCCATGACTGCCTTTTGAGGTCTGAACTTCTAACTCGTAGGAAAAAATACACTAACGGCAAATAAATGCTGGCATTCGGGGAAAGTGAAATTTCTCAAAGAAACAAAACCGCCAACAGTAATATTTTTCTGTGATAACAGAGAAACCCTTCGTTGAAATTTTGACCTATTGTAGCATTTTAATTTATATATTTAGTTCTGCTGTGATTTATCTTTTATGTTATTATTTATTTTATTCTATACATCAGTGACTGCTCTTTTTACATCACCATTAGCAATTGTTCTGCTAATTGCTAATTCTGTTTGTAATTTTTGAAGTAATTGGCCTTATGCTTTGCTCATTTCCCCCTGAAAAAAAAAAAAAAAAAGTGTTTTGAAATGCATCTCTAAAATGTTCTGCTTGGTATTTAAGTATTTTATTATATGGCTCTCAACAGAGCAAAAGACAGAAAAAAAACCATCTCTGAGGAATGCTTCATTTTGAACACATCAACATTCCCACTGAAATAACAAACATGTCCAACCAGCTCTATAAACCACGCTTATCTGCTTGTTCCATCTACCCAGCCCACCTGCCTTGGCTGCCCAGATACCAGCGTGGCACTCAGAGCTGTTCTCTTTGCACACAAAACATCTGGCATCTTCCCTTGGCTCCTGTCCACCAAATTAGGCTGTGTCTGAGGCCTGGGGTGGGGGCTTGCTCCTCCTGAAGTGCCTGGAGCACGTGCATGCCAATGGGCACTGACTGCTGATGGCCTGAAAGATGCTTTGCCACCTCATTCTATGAGACTGCTCGGCTTGAGTTCAGAGGGGCTCCTGTTAGCTTCAGCCTTGGACCCCTAGTTGCCGTGTCAGCTCTTGCACCCAGGAACACAAAATAATCTCTGCTTCCATGAGCCTTCACTGCTAATCACAGCCAGGCTCTGTAAAAGCACCTTCACTGCACTAAAAGCGTGGTCAGAAAGGAGTTAATGTGCCTGATAACCCTTCTTCTTTTTTTTTTTTTTTTCTTTTTCCCTTTATTTTGCCTTTTTCTATTCTATATGCTCCAAAATTAAATCAAAACCTGTAAGAGGAAGGTAATACTCTCCACATAGATGGCAACAAGCCATGAAATAAGTTTAGGCTAGACCAGAGGAGACTTTCTAACCAAGAGGACAGGGAATCCACTGCAAGAGGAGAAAGCCACCATGAAGAGTGGATTTGGAAGGGACAGATCCATCTTCAGTAAAGGGGCTTCGGCCAGGTCACCACTGTCCTTCCCATGTGTGGCCTGGGGACTGCTGATGGCCACCAGAACTGCAGGAAGGTAGTAAACTGTTAAAAACCAAACCAGACACAGTTGCAGGCAAAGGAGAAAACTGGCAAACAGTAAATGTAGTAATGGTGTTGGTGTGATAGCGGCTGGGATGGTTGGGGGAGAGGAAAAGGAGGGAAAAGGGACAGTATAATACATGTCTGGGCAATTTTAGGTAGATGTCATAAGAGGACTGTCTGATTTTCTTTTGCCCCACCTTTATCAGTTAGCTAATATAAGCTATTTCCTCTCTTTATCCTTCTCGCCTCATTAATTAAGACATAAACATTCAAAGTGTAGCCTGTTTTTTCCTAGACTTAAATAAAATTGCAACAATCCAACACCACCACTAAAACATACATTCATCACACAATCTTCACAAGCCTCACTTACATCAGCAAAAAGAGTTCCCCACAGCAAAGCCAAAATAACTTCCTCACAACAAAGATGGGCAATTTACAGACACCCCAGCCCTCATCCCTTAACCTCAATTAAAAGAAAAATTTGTCACACTTCTAATGCTCTCTGGGAATGTCCAGTCCATGTTTTGCCCGTTTCCCCTCCCAATTACTGTCTTTATCTGGGATTTCTCAGGAGCCCCACCTTGGGCACTTTGGGGGACAGCAGTACAGGTTTGAATCATCCCTTGCAGTCACTTCTAGCCCATTTTTAAACATGCTTGAAGACCTGGGCTCAGCTGGACACCAAGGGCCCCAGAGCTAACAAACCTCCAGCAGGACATGGCCTCAGAGGGACATGCAGTGGGGACTGATCTTGGGTTCCCAGAGGATTTTCGGATGTCCTGCTTAATGCAAGGCAGGTCTACCTTTACAGTCACTTCAATATTATCAGTTCAGCACTGTTCTGCATTGAATGTGGGCAGGATCCCTCTCCCCCAACTCTGCATCCGGGAGATGCTGCAGGCACCTGCCCCATGGCTAATCTTCCTTTGCAGAGCAAGAGTGCAGCCAGGGCACCACTCTGCTTGTTAGAAACCCAGAGGACATGTAAATGGTGACTAAAATCCTTTAACCTGTGGTCTTTTGAAGCAAAAAATTACCCTTCCTTTTCAAGAATCAGGTGTAACATGGAATTACAGTCTGACAAACACTGTTCATCAGGTGTGTATGTCTGTCTTTTCATGTAAAAGCCCTGTTCACACCACTATATGGCACTACCCAAGTCCTAGGATAACCTCTGTCACAAAAGGGTAAAAGAGGGGGGAAAAGGAGGGAAAAAAGAGGTGTTAACACATCACCAGGGGAAGGAGCTGCACCTCCTTTCAGCTCAAGCTCAACAGATTGGCAGGGTCCCTGGTGCTCACAGATCTCTATGTGTGTTTACTTCAAGCCCTTCAGTTCCTCCACACAGACCTAACCAAAGACTTCTTGGGGTCTAAGTGCATTAGTATAAACCTGTTCCTCATTAGTTTAAATCAGCCATAATAACCCTGGTTTAGACTGAAACAAGGAGACAGATGGAAAGCAATGAGGTAACTGGATCTTAATGAGTTGGTGTTCGCTAGCTGAGCTGTGGTGATGGCATGGGACGTGCTCTCTCCCTGCCCTGGTCGGGAGGGGAAAGGCATCAGTGCAACCTCAAAGGTTTATGCATGGTTGGGGCAGGTCCTGAGCAGCACACCAGGTGGCAGCCCCCAGCCTTACCCCCACCAAAAGGTGCACCTTCAGCTCAGCTATCCCACCCCTGCATCCCATTTGAACCCTGCCATCCATGCCAGCTCAAGCCTCTCAGCAATGTGGACAGGTTGTCTTCAGAGAGATCAGGAGAGGAGGAAAGCTCACCCAGGCAGGGCAAGATGCAGGGCAGGTGCAGTCTTCACCCTAATGACATTTCCTATCATGTCATTTGGGAGCAACTTTCCTTTTCACAGACTCACAGACTGGTTGGGGTTGGAAGGGGCCTCTGGAGATCACCTAGTCCAGCTCTGCCAGAGCAGGTTCCCCTCCAGCCGGCTGCACAGTTGTGTCCAGGCGGGTTTGAATGTCTCCAGGGAAGGAGACCCCACAGCCTCTCTGGGCAGCCTGTGCCAGGGCTCTGCCACCCTCAGGGTAAAGTTCTCCCTCACATTCAGATGGAACTGCCTGTGTCGCAGTTTGTGCCCCTTGTCCTGTCGCTGGGCACCACTGGGAAGAGCCTGGCCCCGTCCTGACACTGGCCCTTGAGAAATCTGTAAGCACTTTCTGACCAAAAAGGTGGTTCAAGTCCCACTGCACATGAGCAGCTCAGTCCAGCCTTAACTTTGGAGAAAGGCTCATGTTTTCTTTATCTCTGTATGTCACTGGATAGATTGGATGAGATATATTTATCTGGACAGCAATCTGTGTAGCTGCAAAGATACGGCTACAAAATTCCACGGGTTGAGATCATCTCGTGCTGAGTTTAGCTCCCAGTAAGAAACGATACTTCATTTTGGTAGTTGACATGTTTTCATCAAAACATAAGGAAAATGAGTAATTTGACCTCAAGTGCTGGGTGTTTGGTTTTGTTTTTCTTTAATTCACATTAAAAAAAAAACCCAACCAAAGGGTTTGCTGGATTTTTTTTTTAAGCAAAACCACCTTTTTTTTTTTTTTCTTGTACAGTATTTGTTTCTGTTTGCTTGATTTTTCCAGTTGCTCTACTTTACTTGTTCCCAACAGGGTCAAAAATCCAGCTCTAGGAAGGAGGGGGAAATCTTAAGGAAAAATTCATGAAAGAAGTAAGGAAGACTAAAAATATGTCATTTCCTGCAATGGTTTTCAAGAAAAGTAAAGGACTAAACACACTATTATATTTTCTTGTCCACCGTCGTATCCAGTGAATCAACAGATCTCTCATGCTCTGATAGAGCAACAGTTAAACCACCTCACTGTCCACTTGAACTGCCCTTTGAAATAATTTTTTTTTTTAAGAAAGAAAAGTTGAAAAATCATGGATAAACACACTGCAAGGAAATATTTCCTGTGTACAGTAGAAAGGCGCTGAGGGAGAGCGCCTGTTCAACACTGGGGTCAGTCCCCATTGCAATGTATGGAGGCAGGAGGGTAGGGTCACTGGGAGGAAACCAGTGTAAACAGGATCTGCTTTTATCAGTGGGGGGAGGGGGAGGGGGGAGAAAAAAACCCCCACCAAACCACACAACAAACCAGCCCTGTTTAAAATATCTAGAAGTATGTGCCTATATGTTTTAATGACAAGCTGCCGTTTCCAAGTCTTGCAGCAGGGTTAAGTCACAGAGCTCGGCAGAGCTGCCGATCACAGCTGTCCCTGGATGCAGGACACTGATTGTCCCTTCTGCTTTCGGAAGGAACTAGTGAGGGGCAGCCGCGCTTGCAGTCCCAGCAGGGTACCTGGGTAGGAGTGGTAGAGCGGGAGGACCAGGGTTAGCATAGGAAGGATGCTAGCTGGCAGCCCTGGATGCAGGGATACCTACCAGCCTTCCAGGGCACCCTCCTGGTGTGATAATGGGGGAGACCTGCCAGCCTTGCAGGGCATCCACCTAGCGAGATCATGGGGCTGGGGGGACCTGCCAGCCTTGCAGGGAATCCTCCTAGCGGTCTAATGGGGCTGGAGGGGTGGGGGGGGTGGTCCTGCCAGCCGTGCAGGGAATCCCCCTAGTGGGATAATGGGGCTGGTGGGACCTGCCAGCTTTGCGGGGCACCGTCCTGGCGGGACGCTGGCGCCGGGGGGCACGCAGGGCGCAGGGCGGTGGGAAGGGGCAGCCCCAGCCCCGCCGCGCCGGGACCCCGGGGCAGGGGGGACCCGCCGCGCCGCCGGGCAAACCCTGCGCTCTGCTGCCCCCTGGCGGCGTCAGGTGGCGCGGCGGCTGCACCCCCGGGGTACCACCCGACCCCCACCCCGGGGGTGTCTGCACCTCAGCGCTGCGTGCCCCCCCTCCCCCACGAGTGGGTGCCTGCCCGTCCCTGGACATGCCTTCTCCTCCGCAGTGGGTGCCTGCCCCCCAGGTGCGCGCCTGCCCTCTCCCGCTGTTCCTGCTGCCCTCCCGAGTGCCTGCCCCCCACCAGTGGGTGCCGGCCCCCCAAGTGCGTGTTGCCCCCTCCCGCCATCTCGCCTCCCCCCGCCGGGGCTGCCGCCGGCTTCACCCTGCCCCGGGCTCGCCTTGTCCCGCCACGCAGCGCTGCCACCGCCTCCTCCTCCTCCTCCGCCCGCCCTCCCCCCCTCCTCCGGCGGCACCTGACGCGCGGGGTCCCCACACCCCCGGCCCGGCCCCCCTCCCTCCCTCGCCCCTCCCGGCGCTCTCGGTGCGAGCGGGAAGGGAGCGGAGCCGCCGGGCGCTGCCGGCCGCTGCCCAGCGCAGCCCGCGGAGCATGCGAGGGCGGCGGGGGGCGCACCCAGCTCGCTGCCCCCCCGGGCGGGCCGGCGGAGGGGCTGAGCGGCAGCCGGAGCCGGGCGTGGGGAGGGGGGCAGCGCAGCCGGCCGGTGTGAAACGGGCTGGCTGGGGGCGGGGGGGGGGCGAGGAGCCGCGCATCCCGCTGCCCCCCACCCACCACCCACCCACCTACCCATCCATTCATCCATCCCTCCACCCCGGCTGCGGGGACCCAGCGGGGCAGCAAGGTGCGGAGCGAGTCCTGGAGCAGGCTGCAGGGATCATGCCGCGGGGGCTACGCCTCGGCATCGCTTTCTCCTCGCCCTCCATGGAGCCCAGACCTTCTCTACAATGACTTTCCCTGAGCTGAGCAATGGCAGCTTGAGTGGGAACCGGACGGGACAGGGTGGCCAGAGCGGTGCCAACCGGTCCTGGGGGCTGCAAGGTGAGGAGACCCCCCAAGGCAACGGCACCACGCTGACTTTCGCCTTGGATGTGCAGGCGGTGGGCGTTGGGGTCTTCCTGGCCGTCTTCATCCTCTCGGCCATCGTGGGGAACATCCTCGTCATCCTCTCTGTGGCTTGCAACCGGCACCTGCAGACAGTCACCAACTACTTCATTGTCAACCTGGCCATTGCCGACCTGCTGCTCAGCACCACCGTGCTGCCCTTCTCGGCCACCTTGGAGGTGCTAGGCTTCTGGGTGTTTGGGCGCATCTTCTGCAACATCTGGGCAGCGGTGGACGTGCTGTGCTGCTCTGCCTCCATCATGAGCCTGTGCATCATCTCCGTGGACAGGTACATTGGTGTCAAGTACTCCCTTAAGTACCCCACAATCATGACTGAGAGGAAGGCGGGGGTCATCCTCGTGGTGGTCTGGCTCTCCTCCATGGTCATCTCCATTGGGCCACTGCTGGGATGGAAGGAGCCACCACCGCCAGATGAGAGCATCTGTAGCATCACAGAAGAGCCGGGCTATGCCCTGTTTTCCTCCCTCTTCTCCTTCTACCTGCCCCTCATGGTCATCCTGGTGATGTACTTCAGGATCTACGTGGTGGCCAGGCGCACCACACGGAGCTTGGAAGCAGGGGTCAAGAAGGAGAGGAATAAATCCATGGAGGTGGTACTGCGCATCCACTGCCGCAGCGTAATGGAGGAGCCTCTCTCCAGCACTAGGAGCAAGGGGCACAACTTCAGGAGCTCCCTCTCTGTGCGACTCCTCAAGTTCTCCCGTGAGAAAAAAGCAGCCAAGACTCTCGCCATCGTCGTGGGTGTTTTCATCCTCTGCTGGTTCCCCTTCTTCTTCATCCTGCCTTTTGGTAAGTGACACTGTCCCCCATCCCAGCCCATCTGCTTGTGGCTGAACCCCTGGGGAACTGCTTCTTGGGACAAACTTTCAGGACACAACTCCTGCATGGAGGTGAGGAGTAAGTAACTGATAGGTGAATAAACCAGTGATTAATTAATTCAATTAATGAATATTTATTCAATATTTATTAATCAGAATCATATGATCAATCAAAGTAAATAGCAAATGAATAAAATAGCAGGATAATGATTGGTTTAATTAATTCATTCTACATTCAGCAGTTTAATTAATGAAGTTCAGGCTAAGGAGGAAGCAACTCTGTTTCAAACAGGCTGTGATTATGGCACAGTGGTTTCCAAACAGCATTGCCGTCCCCGCCCCCCGCATCCCTTCCTCCCAGTTTGGGGAAGGGCACCTGGACCTGCCCCCGTGGGCCCAGGGCTCCCACTTCTGTTGTGACCTGGAGAAGGTATTGCAGATGAGTGAGGTTTCATCCCCCCCAAGGAGCGTGTCAGAGTCTGAAGCAGAAGTCTTGCAGACTTCCCGGGATGCCATGGTTGTGCAGGGACTTGGAGCAGGACCAGGTCATATCTGCAAGGGTGATGGTCCTCAGTGATTTCCCAGGACTGATCCCCCTCCTTCAGGAGTCGAGCCCTCAGCTCCCAGCCCTGTCACGGTGCCCGTGTCACTGGGTGCTCATTTGGGGTTGTCTGACGAGTTGTGCTCTAAAAGTTTTGGCAAGTTGTTTGCCCGGGTGAAACGGGTGCAGTCCTCTGCGTGCAGAGGAGGCTGCGTGGGCACAGAGCCCACCAGGGAGCGTGATGCCCAAAGCAACGTCCCCTTCCAGCACCAGTGCTACCCGTGGCCATGCAAAACCAGTGCTCCCCATCACCACCTCACGTAACAATGGGCACCCAGCTCAGGGCACCTGATTAAGCTTCTGGAACGGTGTAGCTAAAGCTAAGGGGAGAAAAAGAGATTAAAATAACTCTGAATATTGACGATGGCCTTTGCACAGAGCTCAGCAAAGCAGGGAGGTCTGTCACTCCATCTACTGGGTGGGACCCACGTGTCCCGCAGCCCACTGGGCACTTGGCTTCAACTAACCCTGCAGCCAGGGAAACGCTACAGCTAGTTCTGCACTTTTTCTCAGGATTTTTCAAACCCTCTTGCTTGAAGCTGCCTCTCAAGTCAGTGGAAACAGCATCGTGACCACAGGACAGATTTTGATCTGGTGAGGTTTTGATCTCCCTCCAGCACTGTGTCCCCCCCTGGGAACAGCTGGAGCCCAAGGCTGACACATAATTGAGGCCACTCAGTCCCCACCTGCCCTTCAGCAGGATAATTCACCGGAAGCGGTGGGAGCTGAGGTGTCCCTCGGGTGGTCTCACCATGCTGCTGTCTTGTGCCTCTTTGCTTCAGTCTCTCTCTCTGGGTGCGGGTGGTATTTGGTGTGTTTGTCTCTGCACTTCGTAGGGCTGAAATTGCTGCTGTGAAGAGTTTTCGTCCTGCGTGAGCTTGGGAGTTCGTGGTATAACTCAGGCAGGGAGCAGTAAGGCTGCAGTGAACTTTTCTTGCTACAAGACCCAGGATGAATTATCCTGCCCGCCTGTGCCTCAGTTTCTCCTTAATTGACCGGGTGCATTGGGGGATTTTTGTAGCCTGCAAATAAATAGTTTGGGAATTGTGGGGCTGGCAAGATGCCAGTTCCCAAAGGCTGAGCCCCCATCTGATACTCGTCAATCAGCAGGGTAGAAACCAGCTCCAAACCTCATTCAAACCTTTACACCTGGCAGCTCATGAAGCTGGGAGTTGGGATCCTGTTCCTCTGAGTGATCCCCAGTACTTGGAAATAGAGAGCGAACAGCAGGCAAATACTTTTCAGTAGCAAAAAATATTTTATTTTGTTGTACCTTCTCTGTCCTCCCTTGAAACCCTTGAACCAGCTTCTCCACTGACGTGCATCACCACCCTTGCAGTGAAGTCAAGGGAGATACACTGATTTACACCGGTTAAAAAACCAAACTTCGTTCTTTAAGTACCTCCCATGATCCCATTTGCTTCCTCCAAGCACACAACTTGCCAAGTCCTTTATAAACATGGCTTTGATCTTTACTTCCTGCTGTATTATATGTATAATATAAACACAGCAAAAGTTCATTTATTTTATGATGACAAAATATGCTGCCTTTGATTTCAGCCCCCCTTTTATTAATTGCAATTTCCTACTCAAATTTGAGAATCATTCAATGCTATCTAGAAGGAGAACAGAAACTCCTGCAAGATCTAATCTCTGAGTTTACAGCTCAGGAGACATGTCTGAAACTCGGAGAAATCAGCAAAGTTCACTTTAAATCCACAAACTGCAACATGGCAGGGCCAATTCTCCTTGAAAAGATCGTAAATGATTAAGTAGAATGGCTTTTTTATTTGCTTGTTAGACAAACTTAGGAGAAATAAATTGGGGGCAACTGGAAATGATATTGATACTCATTTTAAATGAAAATGAAACACTCATGGGAAACAAAATTCACTTTCAATTGAAGTGAAACTTATTGTTTCAATTTGAGTGGAACACTATTAACAAATGAGTACTCAGATACATTTCCAAATGAACTGTCACATTAAAATGAAATAAGTGCTCTATTTCCTTCTGAAAATATTGAAGTGTTTTGACTTTTTTCTTTTTTTTCTATTTGACATGAATTTGCAAGAAGTTGTCATTGACTTACGCTGTTGACTGACTGCTGTCTGGTTATACTTTTTAGGGATAAGTAAATTTGTCAGCTGAAAAAACACTCCCAGCTCTACTTAGTATTTGCTTAGCAATCAGAAACTTCTGTCCTGGCTGTCACCAGGCTCCGTATGAGGCTGCACACGTCCTTGCAACTCTCTGCAACACAGTTTCCACATCAGTTATGCAGAAGCAATATTTATCACAACAGTGTTGGGAAGCAAAAATAACCAATAATTTTAAATAACAGGACCTATGCATGTGCCAAATGTTGTCAGCTGTTTTCTCCACACTTGAATAATCTACAGATTCTTCTTTAAATTGGTGCAAACTTCCCAATACCTCTACAGTCTACTTATCAGCTGAGTAACGTGGCTCATTCCTGTGTTTGTGATACACATCCCCAAGCACAGGATGCCATCACCAGGAGTTTTAACACAATTAACAGTTTCTGTGGTTAATGAGACTTTTTAAGCAGCTGGTTGTTCAACAAGAGATGAAATCCTAATTACCCACACAACTCTTGTGTGGGTTGTATCTTTTGCTGGGTGTGCGGTAGAGCTCTACTGAGCTGCTTTGTTAGGGGATCCTGGGTGGTGGTTGTGTGGTTGATGCCAGGGTTCCTCTTCCCTTAGCAAAGACCTGTCAAGAGAACAGTAACTGGAGGCTTCTCAGAGATGTGAACCAGGAGTTTAAGGGTGTTCTGTAGGACAGGATTCATCTCCCTTTGGTTGTCTCAGGCACCTGTGCCTTCGTCTCAGCTAGTTACAGCATCATGAAGATGCTAGTTGGAAGGGACCTCTGAAGGTCCATCTCCCTCTCTGAGCAACATCAGTAAAAGATCAATCCATCGTATTCACCCAGAGTGCCCTTTATTCTTCTGAGGGGAGTGCCAGAAGGTGTGACTCACATGACCTGTTTTGGACATCCACCTTAGGATGAGATGAATTGCAGTGTCAATCTGCCTCTTCCCCTCCCCTGACTACAAAAGCAGTCAGGGGCCACTAACCCCGCTGATGGTGTCTGCACTGCAGCTATTTGCAAAGAGGTGGGGTGTATCCTAGTTTGAATATTATTTTTTTTTTTAAGTTTAATAGAAGCAAGATGCCTGAGTGAGAGAAAGCTGAGCCTTATGTCAGCTCCATCTTTTATTAGAGACAGAGAATAGACAAAATCTCTCTTAAGTCACACAACCATTCAGGCTTCACTGGCACTTCTGCTAATGGAAACCCCTCCTAGAAGTTAGGTGCTGGCTTCATCCTTGCAGGTGGGCAGCTATGCAACAGGTCAGGAACCAGAATCCCCTATACAACACCTACAGATAGGTAGTGACCTGCTTCCTCAAACCTGATCCAGGAGGAAGGAAATAATAGGAGGAGGGATGGAGCCCTGCTCCCCATCTACTCTTCAGTGGCTGGGGAGCGTGCAAAGACAATGTGGGACCCCAGATGGGCCCGTCTCAGGATTGGAGGCAAAGGCCTTCTCCATCACCACCCTAGAAGCATCTTAAGAGGAAACAACCAACCCTTGGGGTCAGGGCCAGCACCCAGGATGGTGATGTACACATCTCAATGTCCCTTGTTTTTAAGAAGCATAGTCTAGTCTGGGTGGTGGGCTCCCATGTTTGTTATCCTTTGGATTTGGTTAGAAATCAAGACTGGTGTGAGAAAGGCACAGCAGCACCCAGAGCTGGTGCCACACATGGATGAAGGCCATAACCCAGGCTCCCTTCACGCTGTCCCTCCAGCAGCAGCAGGTTACCCAGATAAGGAATGACTTCAGGGATTCCTCAGTGTAAGCAAAACCTTCCATGTTCATGGTCTTATGTTTGCCTTGGGGTGGTGACTTGCCTGTGTTTGCAGTGGAAGCCAATACACATTTTTAAGAAAGTGTATTATTTAAGATTTATAAGAAAAATATTTTATTAATACTTTTAAGAAAAACAGTGTACTAGCTTTTTTACTTTCATCTGGAAGGAAAGGCAGCTGCTACACAAACCAGGCTCAGAAAGGTCTCCTTCAAACAAACAAACAAAAAAATGATAATTCTTGTAGAATTTTTTTTGACAGGGCAGAAGTCCTTTCACAAAGCATTTTGCAGAAGGCAGGCTCACAGAGGCACAGCAGTGCTGTCACTTGTGAAATAAACAATGGGGCAGATAACATAGGTAGAAACACATTTCAGATGAGACCAAGTCTGTTCTGGTAGAAGTGGAGAATCTAATTCTGGTAGAAGAGCATTTAGCATGTTTTCCTAAGACAAAAAGGTCTTATGTCATTGCCCTGAGCCTGTGTGCATGTCAGCCTTTCCCCACCACTTGATGGATCGTGTCATCAATCTCAATTACATCTGAGAAAGTGCTAAAAGTCCACAGTATACAAAGTTCCTATAAAAATGGGCAGATGGGTAAAGGAGTGGGAACTTTCATACTCTCCATCACAGAAGGAAGGTTGCAGAGTGAGCTCAGCCACTGGTTAGACATCAGAAAATACCCACTAAAAATCCACCATGAGACACAATTCCACAGAAAACCAAACTTATTTAGTTGTGTTGTGTACAGAAGGACCCAATCAAAAGTGTGATTTAAAAAGAGGAATGAAAGATAGGCCATTCAATTACTTGGATTGTCAGAGAAGTCTCATGTATGTCCTGAAATTTTCTGAGTTATGGTGGAAGTGGCAGAATTGGCATGGAAAAGGAATGGTCAGCTGCTTTGAAACAATTAGCTATGGCCCAGAGCATCAAATCTAACTAGAAGAAGAGCAATGGCAATGAACTATTCCATCTGCCACACGTCCTCTATTGATCCTAGTCCACAGGAACTATACATTCATTAAAAATGCCAGCAGACACAGACACGGAGTCTCAAAAGCTGCTAGGTACCAGGCTCTGGTTTGATTTATTGGACGTCATCCAGGCAAGAGGCAAAATTCTTCTCGTCTTCTTTGCACCACAGGATGTTTCCATCAAATGGGCTTATGCCAAATTAGCATCAATTCATTAAATCGTAAAGGATGGATGGGTCTTCCAGTCCATCTCCTTTTCTCAGGGAAAGAACACTTGGCCCCAAATCATTCCTGACCTGTTTTTCAAGATTGTTCTTAAAGCATTGCAGTGAGGGCAAAACCATTTCTTTCCTGGGCAAACCATACTGTTTCTTAAGCAGCCCTCAAATGTGATTTCTGCTTCTCTTTTTCCAGTTCAGAGGGTCTGCAATAGCGTTAGGGATGTGCTACAGCCTACTAGAATGTCATGCCTAGGGCACGATAGCAGGGATGCATGTGGTGGGCATGTCACAGGGAGTCATCTGCGTTAGTTGTGTCTGACTAGAGATAACACTGTGGAAAAGCAACCTGGGAGCTGGGTTTCTTTCCAGGGAGAACATGTTGACATCCTGCAGAAGGACGCAGGAGAGAATTACAAGTAGGCACATGGGTAGTGACCCTGTGAGTGAATTGTGTAGCTAAAGCATGTGACAGTGTTGATTGACTCCTTGTGCCCTAGTGCAGAAGCCACCACAGTGTAGAACAACAGGGAAACGTTCTACATGTGTTTGGAGGTAGCCAGCAGAAAATGATTATTTGGAGCCTAAGTGAATGCATGTGGTTCCTTCCTTACCTGTTACCTTGTGCAGAAAGCCAGAGACCGATGGAGAGGTTTAGAACAATTTTGCTGTTACAAAAGATGCTACGTTCGAGACCTCAGATGACCATTTGGGCACCCAGGTTTGAACATGCACTTTGCCTCTGCCTGGCCAAAATAATGCGGTGTTCCATGGAAGTGACTGGGAACAGGACCCAGGTCTCCCATGACCTATGTACGGGATTACTCTGCTTCCAGTCCACCCACTGCCCAACCAAATAAAACTATTTAAAGCCAAATGTCTGTTTTTGTACTGCAGTGTCTTGACGCATCTGGAGGGAGTTGCTATAATGGATGTACGACAAACAGGAAAAAAATAGATCTTGAAAAACTTAAAACTACTGTGATTCAGTGGGCAAAATGTTATAAAATCTCTCAACAGGAGTTTTGGAACCAATACCAAAATACGCCATATAACATTAAATGAATCTATATTAAGCCGGGTCTGACGGTTTTATTATATTTGCACACAGAAAACTTTGTCCTGGATATTCTGGGAAGGAGTTTTTAATTAGCTTGATATATCATCATTAATTTATATTTGGATAAATATTTGCTCATAAATTCTAATAATCTGGTTAATGAGATGTAATGAAGATTGAGTGGAAGAGGGGGGGGGATGCTCTTTGGTATGGTTATGAAAGGTGGTTGCTTAATCTCTTGCTACCAGATTTCTTTTAATGGGTTTTGCCACAGCAAACAGCATGAACCAGGTACTAGCAACTGTGTCATGTTAGCAAGGAAAGGCTTCGTGCTACCTGTAGGGTTTTAATTAGGAGTGTGCTCACTTTAGTGAGTACATACAGCACTTTGCTCAAGGCTCTTCAGAAAATGAGTTTATTTCCTTGGGAAAGCAACCTGAATTATCTTCCGATTGACCAATGAGGATTATCACTTGATGTGTTTGCTGTGCTGTGTTCTAGGTAGGGCTGAGAGTACCTATTATGAGACCCTTCTGGAATAAAATCCCAGTTGCTGGTTTCAATTGTTATCTATTAGGTAAAGTTTTCCATCCTGCATCTTTGTAATGGACTGAATTTGTTCTGCCAAATGCGAGTTGCCATGAGATAGCCATACCTGACAAAGATGACAGGAAAAAACACAGCATTCAGCTCCTAAAAGAAGTGTGATGGGGGCAACCTTGAGTTTAAAAAGCTCTGGGAATACCATGTGTCAGAGCAAAAACTTGGCATGCTGCTCCATTGGGGTTGGGCTTTGTGTCAGGGCAGGGAATTAGACAAAGCTGGCCCAATATGGCCAACATCTGTGAAAAAAAAGCACATTTCTGAGGTGTTGAGGATGCGCATCTTAGCAAGACTGGAGCTTGCTGGGGGAGGGCTTTTGAAAGCAACGACTTGATGGTGTGTAATGGGCGTGACTGCTCCTCTGCGGTCCCCTGTACTGCTGTTACACACTGCTCCCATCTTCTCCAGTGTAAAGACAGTCCCTGGCATTGGATGCCAATAGTAGATGGGTCTTCAGCCAGTTGCTCTTCAGCTTTCTACATAACCAACAATGAAAAACAGGTATTTTGAGGCTGCAGTTTGCCTCGTCCTAATATTTCTATCTAAACCAGCCAGATGAGTCAAACTCCAAAAGCACCAGTGTCTCCTCCTCTCTGGGGAAGGCCAAAGATCACGAGTTCCAAGGGACACAATAAACATTTAAACTAGATGAGATGAATCTTGCTGGAAGCCCAATACAGGACTAGCTTTGCCAAAGTCCAGAACACTTCTAGCTGGAGCTGGAGCTGATGGGAGTTACGCTTTAAGACACCAAAGGCTCAGGAATCTACGCTCAGAACAGGCATATTTTGGCATTGCTTTGTAAATGGGATGGTCAAATGGCTCTAAAGCATCTTTTTCTCCTTGAAGAGCCGTGGAAAGAAGAATATATTTGTTGGCAAAATGTTTGGCCATAACTGAGCTAAGTACCTTCAGATATCCATGAGGAAACAAATAGTTCTGTTGTCAGAGCGGAGCTCTGTTTGTGCTCTGTGGGTTTGTGAAGTGTGGAGTCACATACTGACCAGTGAGGAGATGCTGAACAGCTCAGCTGAGCTGCTGTTTAACTGAGCGCCCACCTTTCCTCACAGCTGGCATGGCAGGGACACTGCAGAGGCAACATAGCATGAACCTGGAATTAAACTCCTTAAATGTAAGAAACCAAAGTTTCGCAAATGTGATTTTCACTGTGACCTTGTTGATCTTTTGAGTCCTTTGCAGCGTCCTTAGTGTTCGTTTAGCAGGTTTATGCTATAGGATACAAGCTGTGTTTTGTCTGCAAGGTATTGTTTTGTGTGTTCAGCAGAGAGCAGTGGTAGAGTTAAACGAGGCAATGTTTAACACATAACCCACTTTCGAAGTAAAGTGTGTGACAATTTCTTAAAATATTTGTTCTCTGTATGAGAAAATACATTTTTACAACAGCTGAAGCCCAGAAACAGCAGTTGCAAAGGCTGTGGCTGATGCACCACATTTTCAGCAATCATCTTTCCATGGACACTGGTGGGATTTTGAGTGGTGCTTGCAGCGACAGCTACTCTTTAATATAACCTCCTAAATTCAAGTGGCTGATGGGGACAGGAGCTGCCTGAGGAGATAGGATTTTTCTTTGAAATCTCTCTTTCCACATAAATTCAGTTCAGGAAAATATGGTTCTACCCCTGGATACTTCTGTACGGTGCGTGGCACTATTGGACAGATGTTTTCCCTGTCTCTTACCCTTATCACCCTTCACATGGTGATGGAAGTCTGCATTTCCTGGTATAGCCCACGTTTCCCACTAAACCAAGAAACAAGTGCTAGTCAATGTTGCATCACAGGTTATACCATCCCCCAGACAAGTTAAAAGCAATGGGAAAGCAACTGAACTGCAACTCTCAGAAAAATGACATTGTCATTGACAACAGAAAATATTTCAGGGTTTGGCTGTTTGGTGTTTGGGCAAAACAAGGCTGAAAAGATCTTCTGGCATGAAATGTGTGTAGTGAAAAATCCAGTTTTCCAACTAACAGATGTTTAGACATTTTTGACCAACCCAGGTTGGTCCCTTTCCTTAATCTTTTTACACACGAAGTTTAGAAGTCCGCCTAAGGTATCTAGCTTTGAAGGTACAAAGCAGTGTTTTTTCTCCATCATTCCTTATAGAATAACTTGACGCTTCTTGTGTTGAGTTGGTCCTCTGGAAGTTGTGAATCAGGTTTGCCGTCTGAGCAGACCTTTTCCCAGGAAAGCCTGGTACTAACAATGCTTTGTAAAGGTGGTTTTCTGCTCTGTGTTGTGAACTAATTGCCTCCTTTCCTTGTCATGTGATAAGGAGGCAAGGCTAAGTGTGGTCTCATAACCCTGAGATTGTCATTTGCTTTCGCTTGGGTTGTCATCAAGGACCATCTGTTGCATGCATCAACCCAAAAGAGTTCTTCTGAGGATATCCAGGGTTTTCTTCCTCTGTGCATTGGCTGCTAAATGGTGGTGCAGGCATTGGTGACTTTTGCTGATGGGCGAGGTCCTAGAGGAGGATGGATGCTGTAAAGTTCAAGGTGTTGCTTTTTCATTCTTCACAGGAGGTGCTACATCAGGATTACCACTATGGCTATATCCACTAGAGAAATGAAGAAGAAAAAATGGGAAGAAAACCGTGCACTTTCACCAGCAAAGTAGTGCAGAGTGACTCACATCCACATAACTCAGGGCTAGTCCTCTCTAGAGATTTGCACATCCACATCAACACAGGGTCTTCTCCACATTTTACAAGGTGTCTCAGTGGCTCTGAGGCTTAATTACTATTTTGAGCCATTTGTAATGCAAAAAGGTCTGCAATAACATACCAGTTGTTGGCAACCTGTCAAAAAAGGATTTAGGTAATCCAAGTCTTTCAGGCAGACCTCACATACGGGACCTGTCCAGCCCTCTCACCCACCAGGTTACCATGGAGCACCTGCTGGGTGATAGCTCCCAGTGGGCAAGGTCATCTCTTTGGAGTATGTGACAGCACTCATCTCTCCCTCACATAGGACCTCTTGAATGGGACCGTGGGGTCAGAGACAAGCAACCCTCTACAGCTATGGTGGAGCCCTTCATGGATGGTAGCTTGTTTCTATGCAAAATCTGTGATGAGAGGCAAGGAAAGTAGTTGGAGATCTGGAAGGCACAGTAAGAGATGAGGAGGGAGGGCAGGAGTCTTGGGGTGTGGTGAGGCTAACTAGGTGCCAGGAAGGCTGGACTGGGATCCCTTCTTATCTCCAGCAGCCCTGAGGTGGTAGAGCTTTGAGGTTCCCTGAGGTGACCACACAACAGAGGGTTTGCAGAGCCCCAAAACAGAACCATCAGCTCTGTCTCCTAATGCTCAAACTGACAAAAGTGTTTCCAAGAGCCAAACATGTTTTACGGTCTTGTTTTTGTTTACTCACCTGCTCTTAAGTTCATTGCAGCTGAAAGGGTTTGGGGATTTAGGAGTGAAGGTGGCTCATGAGGAATAGCTTCAGCTTAAAGTTCAGCAGCTGGCTGCTTTCACAAGGGAGCTGCTTTCAGATTCGGCAGTTAATTGCCATTCTTATTTGCTGTAAATACTTCCTTTAAAATGCCATTAGGAACACAGTGACGAGCTCTTCCTTCTGAAGGCTTTCCCTTTACAAGCACTTTCCATCCAAAGACCTTTTAGCCATTCACACCTATACCTGAACACACACCCCCAAACATCCTCATCATCCTCCTTCCTCCAAAGCAAATTCCAGCCACTGCAAGGCAAAAATGAACTCTCTGTTGTATGAACAAAATATGCAAAAAATGTATGCAACAAATGAAGTTGATTTGTTGTATCAATTATCTGCTGCCTGGGCTGGTGAAGAAACCTCCCTGAGTGGCAGAGGTAGCATTCACATCTTCCCACACAATGTGCATTGGGGACACGCTTCCCGCAGCAGTGCCAGCTCCGTAGCTCAAAGGACTAAATAGTAAGAAGGGACACACACACAAATGTCACCAGGGAGGGAGATAACCCATCTATTTCCACACTGTTTGTCATCACTTTTTGGCTAAGGAAACTGAGGTATCACCAACATACCTGTAGTCACACGGTAGCCCTCCAGTATGGCTAACACATCAGCAACTTCTGCCTATCCTTGCCCTGTTTCGGTGCTGTATAAAGCTGTCACATGGAAACAGAAGACTCCGCTTCTCCCCACAGTGTAATTTATGGGTGCAATCAGACCAGGGATGGATTTACTGGAGTGGCTGGAACAGGATATGGCTTTTTAGCTACCCCTAATGAATAGTCTTTCTCTAAGAGGGCTCCTTAGCTAATGCATTTGGAGCCGAGCCAGAGAACCACCAGCTCTGGTGGCAGAATACCAGCTGCCAGCTCACTAAAGAGAGGGCATTTCCTCCTCCTGTGAAGTTTCCAACCTGAAACAATTCACAACTCAGTCGTTAAGGCGCCCTGAAATGCAACTTTTTTTTTTATCCCCTCCAGTAGCTGAAAAAAACCCACCAGCTGCAAGGGATTCCTGCTGGGAGAAATCCCTTCCCCAGACAATTCCAAGCCGCCTTTCTCATTGCTCACAGTAGGAACAATGATGGCACTCAGTAAAGGAAGAGGGGCAGGAGACAGCAAGGACTGGGCTGGCTACAGCCAGCTCTCTCCAACACATATCTGCCCAAGAAGAGTGCCTGGAGCACTGTGAACATGAGGTGGTTGGTGCCACCTGGGTTCAGGACCTGGAATCTTCTGTCCTGCAGTTTGCTTATTTATCACACTTCATGGGATCTGTGTTTCCCCCAGTGAGTCAAAGGCTAGAGCAAATCACAGGCATTACCTCACCTGATGTCCTGAATTAAAGAACTCCTGCCTGCCCTCCCCTGCAAGACTGTTGCAAGGTTGCAAGTGCTGCAAATCCTCCAAAAAGATGTTCATGATGGGGGAAAAAAAAAAAAACATAAGGAAGCCCTGCAAGAGATCAACCATGCAAGGATCAATTAACGCAGGCACTGAGCGGGGGACAGCCCCCCCTACGAAAGGCTGCCCCAGCCTTTGCTGGAAGGGCTCTGCTGGGTCTTGGCCCAGGTCTTCTGCCACAGAGCAGAGCTTTGCCAAAGCATCGAGATGGGGAAAAGGTAACAAAGAAATTTGTTTAGAGGGAAGTTCATATCCTAAGCCAAAACCTGATGATTGTAGTATAGAGGCAATGAGGAATAGGGATATCTTCACTGCAGGGTGCTCTTTTCTTGTGTCAATGAGCCAAGAGGGGGTTAGGGCAAGCTAACTGGGAAAGGGATGGGAGCCCCCCCCGTGGCAGGAGGATGGTCTGGCGCCAGGCATTGCCACCGCAGGACGGCCCAAGGGAAGGAGGTGAACGCACAGTAGGCTCATGCCACATCTCATCCCTGGCTGTTTTCCAGCAGCAGATTTCCGCAGACCAGCCTCACAAACTGCTGAGATACAGCCCACGGACAAAGACAGGGATTGTGGAGGGCACCAGCCCTAAACCCCAGGGACTCAGCGCCACTTTCAAGCCCCTAGGTGACCAGATGAAGCTGACAGTGATGGGATTTTTTGCCCTGGGTGAGACCACTCTCACCTGAGTCCTGGGCAGGGGACCTGACACATGTATTCCCACCCCAGTTGTGTTTTCAGGAATCCAGTTTGGAAGGGCATGGAACACAAGCACATGCACAACACAACAGTGGAGACACCATCAGCTGCTCACCAACCTGCTCTGAGCAGAGACAGGAGAGGACTTGGCTTCATAGCAGCCTCCAGCTCTTGAACCTCTGCCTTAAAGCCAAGTTCTCTAGGAGACACTTGTCAAACTGCACCAGGAAAGTTTTTCAGCCATGGGCTATTTCTGTTCCCAGGGTCCCTTCCACAGGAATTATCTGGAAAGCTGTGAGGATACGTTGTGAAGCTGAGCTGGCGGCCAGCCACGGGCTTGTCTGCCTCCCTCAACATTGCACTCAGGCTGGGGATCTGGGGAAACAAAACAGAATGACTTCACGTCACCAGGTTTGCTTTCCGTGTACTCCTGGCTCAGCGATGAGTATGCAGAGACAGAGGAAGAAGCAGTAAAGCACAGGGTTTTCCAAACCTTGCATCTCTCCTTTCTTCTACCTTGCCAAAACAGAGCTATTTGGGATTAATCACATTGTGCTTCCCTTCCAGAGACACCACACGGTTACAGCACTTCAGGGATCTCTGCAGAATGATCTGTCTGAGAGCCTTAATGATGCACAAGCCCATTAGTCATGTGCTTCAGCCCCTTTTGTGTCAGGTGCTGTACAAACAGTAACGCTATTTCTAGCCCAGAGGAGCTCAAAGTAGTGGATCCAGATGGATGTGGGAGGCAGGAAAGCACCCAGTGGTGTCTGCATGCAAGGAGACTGCTGTTTTGCTGGCATTCAGGCAAAGGAGCAGGAAATAGTGGTGTGGGTATTGGTGGATAGCTGCTGCTGTCCTAGGAAAGCAACAGAGGAGAAGGCACCAATTCCCATCGCATCTGATCACCTCCTTGGCCATCATCCTCCCTGGGTCCCCTTCCCTGAATACCTCCTTACCAGTGCCTCCCCTCTCATCCATGACTCTGGTAAACAAGGCATATAATAATTCTTATAAAACACTAATTTCTGGTTTGCAGGTAGACAAAGAGATGAGGGGTAGGACCAGATTCACATGTGAAGGCTTCTATGTATAGTTGTCTACAGGTAGGTGGTCTGCATGTGAGCTGGGTGTCTCAGCTCCCATTATTGCCCATGTCTAGAGAGCTGTATTGCTAACCAGACTTTGATTGCAATTTACTTCCCTAAGATATGCCCCGTACTGTCCAAGATCCCCTAAGATAGATGAAGGAACTGTATGTGGTTTTTGGTTGCAAGACAGGACCTAGAGAAGCCCTGTGCTCTTCTGGAGGGACATCCAGACATCAGGAGGAATCCCAGGGCATTTATCTCCAGTCATACCAGACACGTAGGCAACCTCAGGGTCTACTTTGAATTGTACCCTGGATTGCCTTCCCAAGAAATTAAAAAGAAAACCAGACACCATTGTGGAAAATACTTGTGCTAACCTGCCCGCACAAACGTTTCTTTCTCTATCCCATAAACTGCAGTGTAGGTGGTGCCCTGAAGTTTGGTGTCTTGGTGTGTTAATACCTTTCCGGCAGATGCACCCTTCCACAGGCTAATTCTGAAGCTGTGTCCTGAAAATAAAAATAAAGAGGTGACTACTTCTTCCTCAGATGGCCTATGAGGGATCAGTCTGGCTTCCTTTACATTGCTGTCGAGTGTTAAAGAGCTCACCTAATGCTTCAGTGCAAGAATAGTAAGAAATATATGGAAAAGTCTTTGAAAGAAGGGCTTAATCTTTGCTGACTGGCAAAGATAGAGAGGAAGAGTCTTCTAAGTGACTTTACTCATCTGACCTACCTGTTTCTCCATTAGGCTTCATCACTTGGCACATTTATCTAGGCAAGTAGGACCCAGCTGGCCAAATAGATGAAAAACATGGAGTTACCTGCCAGTGGTAGGTTTGGCCTCTCCATTTAGGACATGTAGTGGTAGTAAAGCTGTTGGATAGGGGGGTGGTGTGCACGAAGCTTGTCCCATCACAGCTTTAGGTCTCTGGCCACCTGCTAGTCCTGAGGTGTGAGAACTGGCTCAGAAACACTCCACATGACACACCTGATGCACAGACTCTTCTTGGGCTTCAGTAACATCCCTTGCTGACCCCAGCAGGCAGTGTGGCTACTGGGCTTCTACAGGACAGATCCATGAACTTCCCACAAAGGTCAGGGAAATCAGGACATGGGCCGTTTCATTTTCCTGCTGCAGTTTCAGGGCAAGGGAAAGTATTTGCCTTCAAAACAAAACTATCCCAAGTGTCCGAGGCTGTTTGAGCCAAAGGCAGCTGGGGTTGGGGGCTGAGTGAAGATTGTTTACATTGAAAGTGGCCATCAGCCTGTCAGGATTTATTCCACACATTCAGCTGGAAAAGGTCTGTTCCTTCTTTCTCTGTCTTCTCACAGCACACCTATCAGCATGCACTTAGAGAAACTGCAGATGATTAAATTAGCAGTCTAATGTATGGAACAAAAATAATTTGCTCCAAACCCAAGCATTTACGGCTCAAAGCAGAACTGGGTGACTCACAGCAGAATCCAGACAAGCCATTGGAGAGCAACGTAGCCAGAAATATGATCACGTCTGCCATCCCACCAAGTGCATTGGCAGTCCCTCAAGGACCTACTTCCTTCATAGCTCTTCTTCTTCTCCCTGTCTCTCCTCCTCCCTGCACCCCTCTGTGGCTCTGATGGGCAAATACGACAGGCAGCCGTCACCACATGGAAAAGGAGTAGCTGTCACTGCCTGATCCCGTTCAAAATCACTTGAGCTTCATGTGTGTCCCAGCCTCTGACCCTCTGCTGCCTGTGCCTTTGGGAGGGCCATTTTGGATCTTATTGCATTCAACTCAGAAACTTTATTGTTTGCAGTGGGAACATATCCGTGCCTCATTTGCAATCATTTAGTTTTGTGTCCATATCATCTTCTTCCTTAAGCAGCTATAATCTTTCTTTGGTGTTCACCCTCCTGGCAGAAAGCTGGTCAGAGGTCTTCTTCCCCTGTAGCCTCTTTTTGCTGCATTGAACAAGCAAAAAGTCATCCCACCTAATGAAATCCCTTTTGCCTTTTTATCATCCATATTCCTCCACTGCTTCATGTGGATTTACTCCCCTTTAGAATATCACTGATGGTTTAGATACTTTGGGAGACCAACCTTCTACGTTACACTCAAACTTTTGAAGCTGCACCAAACAAATGGGTGTCTGGGCAAGCAGTGCTTTCTGGTAATCCTGATGATGCTAGTAACAACGGTAGTGGCAGGTCCACCTGGAGAAGAGATGGAGAAGGCAACCACTTGCACTGTGTTGGCGCATGTCCCATGTGATTGCCACCGTGCAACCTATGCAGCTTGGTGCTCTGGCTTTTGTGTCAGCGCTAGGTTTGGACTCAGAATTCTGAGCCATACCACAGAGATGTCCAAGGAAGAATGTCTAAAAGAATAAATGAATGTTACCTGCCATGTCCAAGTGCATGCTCAGGATTGCACCAGAGGGTTTACTTCATAAGTCCATCTTTTTCACTGCCATTTTGCTTTCTAAGGGACTTTCCAAAGGACCTTCCTTCCAAGCTCAGTTGGAAACAGCTCCCCATGTTACTGGAAGGGGTGTACCTCGAAGCTGCGAGGTCCCCATCATCCACTGCTGAAATGTGGATTAAGAAATGCTGCTCCATTGCCAAACATGAGTCATCCTGCCTCTCAAACGCTTGCTCATGGTCACCATGGTGACTGGGTCAAGCACCTCAGAAAAATGATCTGGGAAAGTCCATTTTTCTTTCTCTCTATTTATTTCTTGTCATTGCCTGCCTCTCACCCTTCTCCTTCTCCAGCCCAGGAGTGACTTGCACTTCCAAGGATAAAGCTTGCAGGGGACCAAGGAGACTTTATTTTATTCCAAACTGCAATCATCAAGGAGGCAATTCTACCACACGCACTTGAAAAAGGTGTCACAGTCTGTGAAAAATCACTTTGTGAAGAAAGAGACAGAAGGATTGGGCCAGCTAAAGGTGGTGTCAGGACCTGGATCCCCCCCTCCTTTCCTATCAAATATTCCATCAGTAAAGTTCTCAGGTGGACAGGAATTGGAAGTTAGCCTGGGCTACGGTAAAGCAGGCTCTCTTCAATACAGGTGATCGTGCATTGTACCTCCACCAGTGCTCAGCACTCAGCACCCATGAAAAATAAAACACCTTTGCACCAGCCACAGAAGCAATGGATCTCAAGGTTAGAAATTCCCTTGGATGAAAAATTTAGTAACCTCTTCCCTTGGCTAGCCCTTTGTTTATGCTTAGCCATGCTGTTCCGTCCTCTCCCATCCACACTACCCAAAATTTCCCCTGGGACCCACCTGTCTTTGCAAGCACCTCCCAGTCCCTCAGGCAGGGGGCTTTGCTCTTCTCCCTCCTCCCCTTCAATAGCCTCTGTTTCTTGGTGTCAGAAAAAGTCCTACTTAGGGGTCTGGCAGGCACCCAGGCATTGGCCTGGACATCTTCAATGGCTCTGCAAAGTAAGACACTGAATTTAGGTGTCTGCACTTGGGTCACCACTGAAGTCCCCACTGTTGTCACCCTGATACAGATCCTTGTACCCAGAGCTTGTTTCCTTCCTTCACAAGGTTGAATCCTTCCTTATTTAGTGGCTGTTGGTCTCCATCCTACTCAGAAAGCCTCTCTTAACCAGCTCTGATGGTGTTAGGCTTGTCACTCAAAAAAGCTGCAGCATTAGCAAGATTTCCCTGGATTTCATCCTCTCCTGGGTTGTCATTATTGCCTGTTTCTCCGATTCATTCCCTAGACAAAACAGAAACACTAGGGCAGGGTTTGATAGGTGAACTGCAGTGGGTTTTGGCAGAAGCCACCAAGGCTGATGTCAGTACTAAGCTGTATCTCTGCCTCTATGACACTGAATGTTGGTAAGGAGCAGAAAGCATCCCATGAGACAGATGCTTCCATTAAATATGTGATTGCCTACAAAATCATGCAGAAAAGGCTTTCAAATCAAAAGCAAACCGAGCTGTTTATTGCCATTAGCAAACAGGAAACAAACAAACTAGAAAACCAAAACCAACAAAACAACAGAGAATGCAAGAATATGATCATTTGGGAACAATTCATTATTTGTTATTCCTGATATTAAAATCTATTTGTACTTCAGTTACATCCAGGGGCACACGTGTAGGAGCTGGAACTCCAATAGCAAAATGGTAACTCCTCACTCTAAAGGTTCTGTTGCCTTGGGCTTGTGAGCTTAACCGTTCAAATTGCTGACCTCTAGGCACCATCACATTTGTCACAAGTGGTCTACAGCAGATGCACAGAAGAATATCAAGCATTAAAATGTGCATAGTTTTGGTGAAAAGTTGGACAATGAGGTTGTTGAATCACCCAAGAGAGATCCGGAAGGCTGGTAATGGTCCTTTATCAGCAGGTTTAGGGTCTAGTGAAGGAAGAGGGAGAATTTTTGGGTCAACAAAAGAAAATTAAACTCTGTCTTTCAAACTGGCCCATAGTGTCCTATTTCCTTTCGTGTTTTGATTAAATTTGGGTTGGGTTGGGTTGTAAACTTAAATGTAAGAAAATTTTACTACAAAGTACTTCAGCATGCCTGTTTCTTCCCACCCCAAAAGAAAAGTTCTTCTTAGAAAGGTTTCAGTATTGAAACTTTGCATTTGTTTTTCAAATACTCTCTCTCTCATCTGCTTTGGTCAAGATAATTTTACGAGTTTGCCCTACACGAAAATTTGTGTTTGTCTCCTCCAATCTGTATGCTTTTCAGTGAATGAAAGAGGCAACCAATATATTTTTGCCCTGATATCATCAGATGTCTTTTTTTCTGGCAGGCTGCATGAGAATGGTGTCAGAATACATATCCTGGTACAGTCTAAAGCTCTTGGGAATCTCTCTGTGTAAAATGATTAAGAAGGCTGGGTAATAAAGCAGAGACATGTTACTGTTTTGAACTATTAGGACATTTCTTGGTTGTATCCATTTTTCAGTTTCCTTTTGCAGAACAAGTCCCAGACTGAAATGCACCTTTTTTGCTCCGTACATCCCAAAAGCCATTTTAGGGGAGCAAGTGGCCTCTTTCAAAGGAAAGCCATGGACTGTTAGCAGTGGCAGAGAGTGAGGAAGGATGTCACCCATCCCTTAAAAAATACTCACCCTTGAGTTATCCCAAAATCCAGGCAGGAGGGATCAGTTTGACATCGTTGGCTTGCATGGTGTCGGTGCACTTGGCCATGGGAGCAGCATCAGGCATCAAGTCAGGCTCAGCCATGGAGCCAAATTCTTCCCAGTGTTACCTCGAAATCCCTCTCTGGGACTCGGCATGGATGGTATCGCCCACACCTCCTCATACTGGCAACAGCTGGGACACCTGTGCCACAGGAGATGAGGAACAAGGGCAGATTCATGACCATGGAAATTCCCAGGCTACGTACCAAGGGAGCCCTGGTGATCTGCAGAGCCAGCCCATAACTTGGACCATTTCCTCTCTCTCAAAGGGAGCATCCAGGGATTTCTCCATGTCAGGACATCAAAGAGGAGATTATCACCAGCTGTCTCATACAGCTAATTGATACCAGGCCTCTTTATTCCTCAAGGAGGTCTCTGAGGGAACCAAGCCAAGGGAGGTCAAAAGGAATGAATGAAAGAGCATGAAGTCCCAGACTGTGAGGAGGGCAGAGACCACCTTTATCACAGGATCTCCTCTGGGGAGTAATCTCCCAGCTGGTCCAATGCCCCCCTGCTTCCCTGAGCACAGAGTCCCATCAGTGGAGTCTGGACTGATTTGTCACCCAGCACCCAGGGGAATATCTCATATCACCCAATAACTTCTTGTTTAAATACCCTAGTGCAAGGGCAGGGCAGGATGTCAGTACAGGCTGGGAGATGAAGGGATTGAGAGCCATCCTGAGGAGAAGGACCCGGGGGTGCTGGTGCATGAGAAGCTGGGCATGACCCGGCACTGTGCGCTCGCAGCCCAGAGAGCCACCCGTGCCCTGGGCTGCATCCCCTGCAGCATGGCCGGCCGGGCGAGGGAGGGGGCTCTGCCCCTCTGCCCTGCTCTGGTGAGACCCCCCTGCAGCGCTGCCTCCAGCTCGGGGGTCCTCAGCACAGGGGAGACGTGGAGCTGTTGGAGCGGGGCCAGAGGGGACCACGGGGATGGTCAGAGGCTGGAGCAGCTCTGCTGTGGGGACAGGCTGGGAGAGTTGGGGGGGTTCAGCCTGGAGAAGAGAAGGCTCCAGGAGGACCTTAGAGCAGCTTTCAATATGTAATGGGGACTTTTAAGAAAAATTGAGACTTTTTACCAGGACCTGTAATGACAGGACAAGGAGCAACAGTTTTAAACTAAGGGAGGGTAGGTTGAGATTGGACAAAAGACAAAATCTTTTATGATGAGGATGGCAAGACACTGGAACAGGCTGCCCAGAGAAGCTGTGGATGCCCCATCCCTGGAAACATTCAAGGTCAGGCTAGATGGGGCTTTGAGCCACCTGATCTAGTAAAAGGTGTCCCTGCCCACAGCAGGGGGGTTGGACTAGATGATTTTTAAAGGTCCCTTCCAACCTAAGCCATGCTATGATTCTGTGATGCAATGTCACCCCAGTGACTGGGAGTCATCTGGAAATTGTGGATTAGCAGGACAGCCATGCTCCCCTCCCTGTCTCCTCCACAGGGTCAGCGCAGGGTGTTCTGCAACTCAGCAGAGTGCCTCTGTGTTTTGATTTAGCAGAGAAGCCAAAGTTACCTTATTAGAGAGCTCAAATGGGAAATCCCCCTTAGGTTCTGATAGTCAGCAGCCATTTGTCAAGGCATGTTTTGATCTTCTCCAAAAACTGGAAGGACTTCCTTCAAACAGAAAGTTAAATTGGCCGAGTAGAAGCATTTTGTCCTCCATTCTCATCAGTGATCAAAAGAATAACCGACCTCTGTTTCCCGTTGCTTGTATCACTTCTGTACTTCCAAATCAGCAGCTTAACTTTGTGCCCAGTCCAGCACAGCTGGGGATGGAAGTGTTGGTTTCTACAGCAGTCAGGGGTGCAGGGCTGAAATGTCCGATGGCACCCACGCTGCTGCTGCGAAGCACGAACATTGCCCTGCAGACCTGTATGTGTTTGCATTTGCCAACCTGAAAATGGCGATTCCAGATACACAATCAGCATTTTAACGGCCTGCAGGTGACTGATTGGCATCTTTTGCATTAAGGAGCTGGGAAATGGTGTGTTACTTAAATGAAGGCAGAGGAGTGAGAAACAGGAAAAGGAAATCAATTGGCAGAAGTTAAAATGAGGATGGAGAAATGATCCATCTGCACAACCTCTCCCCTTCTCCTTCATTTATGCAGGTGTGCCAGGAGGCCCTGTGCTCTCCAGTATCAATCCAGAGTCAGCAGCAAATGCAGATCGGTCACATTCAGCCTTGTCACTGTAATACCTGGGGCATGGATGCCACCTGCTGCACATCTGCAAAGCACTTGCCATTCTCCTGGGTGCGCTGGCCCAAAGTCAGTGAAGCATTTAAGCAGACGCCGAAGTCACGAGATACCCAAGTAGCGGGTCTGGGTGCTGGCCAGCAAAGGAGGATTTCAATGGAAAACGCCAGTTGGAAAACTAAGCGGAAATGTCCCAGGTTTAACAACCTCTACTGCAATCACTACTCACAGCTCCAGGGCAGCCCGCTGATGCCAAGTTTCCATGGCTTTCTTACCACGCAACCAGCAAAGTGAAAACCTTGGCAGCTCTGCACTAACCCAGGGCTGACTCCTGGATCTAATGCAAGTAACCTGGAAGTCCTGAGCACCCTGGCTCCAGAAAGGGTTTTCTCATGCTTTAAGGCTTCCCGCTACAAGCATGTTAATTTGGGGGACTTTAAGACACTCCAGATTCCCAGATTGATGAATGCCAAGGACCGCAGGACTTCCATTGCCTGGATATCCTGTGTGGCTCAGCCCAGGGAAAGCCCAGGAAACATCGCTGGCCAAGGACCTGGCATATTCTGCACCCTGTGGCTGGGGAGGATGGAGAAGAAGAGGGTGAGACTGCCCCACAGTGCAGATCCATCTAGTAGTTGGTGGTTGGCTGTTGGCATAGTTGTCTTCACGGATTAGTGAGTGTTCCCACATCAGCTGGTAGTTGCCAGGTTTCCAGGGATACATCCCTTTTAGACAGCAGTGTGCACTGGAGGGTCTTTGAATTTATTTTTTTCAATTTATAGTTCCTCAGAAATGTTAATTCATTTTTTTTATTGCATTCTGGTTTTTGAAAGAAAACAAATATTGAGCACTGAAATTTCCCACAACCAGGCACCTGGATTTCCAGATAGCTCTGTTCCTGAGTATGGGTTGACACACTCCTCAAAACCCGAGTCTTAAAAATTCCCTCTTGTCACATTAAAATCATGGGGATTTGCACCACTGGCTTTGCAGAAATAGGGATGATTAGGGCTGGAAATTGTCTTAAGTTATGATCTAGTCCTCCCCCAACCACAAGTCAGAGAAAAAGTGTAATGGCCCGTATAATGAGTATGTAGTAGAGTATTTCCATTACACGGGAATTTCTGGTTGCCCTGGTGCGATGAAACTGGTTCTGCTTTTGCTGCTTCATGTTATTCATGAATAGAACATCACTCTCTTCCCATTAAAGATGTACTAGGATGTCCCAGCTCACCTCCAATTTCTACTCCAGAAAGCACCAGATCTCCTGTAGGTCCTGTGTCACAGTTTCCAACCCTGTGTAAGTTTTGGGTATCCTGTGTAGAGCCAAACAGCACAAGGCACCTCTACACGGGCATCGGAAATGAGCCTTTTGCTCACATGCAGCTAATTAAATTTAAGTGTCAATTGGTGGGATGAATCCTACCCTTGAAGACCCCTGACAATCTGAGTCCAGCTGTTTTGGCTCATTGAAAACATCTCTTTTATGTTTCTTTCTGTCACGCAGTGGTTCTCCTTCTTTTTAAACAGTTTGTTTCAGTTCAACCATGAAGATTAACAAATTCTACTATTGTGCAAACACTTTGCCCACTCCCTCCATATCATTGCCTGTACTTATCCCAACAACTTCACCTTCCAGCGAGCCTTGACTTCATGTGTGTGCCTAGGTGAACGTTGTGCAGGTCTCTTGCTTCTGCTCTTTGCTATAAGATCCACCACATCCAGAGGTAACTGGGATCCACGGAGCCTATCCTTGTTTTAAATGGATGTGCCACTGTCAAGGAAGGACTCTGAGCTGACATCCCCATATCTTTACTGAAGCAGGACTCAGACATGTCAGTCTTTTCATTTGTCCTTGTTTCTCCTGAAGCATGGCATAAGGGCACATCTGCTGAACAGCTTGCTGCTTGATTCCCAGAAGAGGGTTGAATACAGCACCGCCCCATGCAATTCCAGCTGGGAAATTACACAGACTTCATGGGGCTGTGAAAAATTAGTTGCAGAGGAGTGGTGCAAGTTCTGATCTTTGGCTCCTTCATGTTTGCTCACTGGCAGACAGGAGGTGAAATCCAGCTGGATTCAGGAAGAGTCCATCCCATTCTCCTTCCCTGTTGGCAGAGAGCTGGGGCATGCTCAGGCGTGAACTTCACCGTTATTAGTAATGGCAGTGTATTCATGTCTTGTAGTTACTTCTAAGTGGTATTAAAGAGGTTACCAGAGCAGGGCAAGCACAGCTGAGCTAATGTGAGCTTTCAAGCTTGGAGGACAGTACTAAAACACACCTGAAGAGACTCAACCCTGGAAATTAGACATTGGGCAGCCCCATGGCTGTGGGCAGTTTTGGAACCAAATAAGCTGAACTTTCATGGAAAATTCATCTGCGGAGTGGTCTGAGCCTTCTAAATTAAATGGGAGGATTAAAAAATGCCCAGGGGTGCTAGGGAAGGCCTCACCTCCAGATATCCAAGGCAGAAGGCAGAAGTGCCCCGCCTCATATATTCTCTGTGGTTTGGGCCCCACAGACAGGAGCAGCAGCCCAAACACCTTTTGCTTCATGCACATACCCCAACACAGATACATGCTTACATCCAGATTTTGAGTGAGAGCTTGGTTCAGTTAGAACAGCAATAGCATTTTTTTTTAAAACAGCAGAGGAGTTGTCTGGCTGCAAACAGCAATCGCTGCCCTGTTCCCCGCTGTCTTGGGTCGTGCACCTGGAAGCCAGATGCATACGCTGACAGGACCAGGGCATCCGAGTGATGCTGCATGGCTTGATGCATAATTGAGAGATAGCATCCATCGGCATATACTGTTGGAAGAGCTGGGATCAGGGGACTATGCTTTCCTCTAGAGACAAATGCCAGGAGGTCACTCTGTGTGCCATCGGGCTTCGCCCAAGAGAGAGCTCAGCATCCAAGGTACACTTAGAATAAACTATATTTATTAAAGGCACTCATCAACAGTGATTGCTTGGCAGAGATACAAGGCCAGGCCAGGCTCTGTAAAGCCTCTTAGAGCTGCAGCTGGCTCCTCAGAGTAACACTCTGTTCTTCCCTAAAAAGGGGGACGGTGGTGAGAGAGAGTTCTGAAGTGCCGGCTGGACCTGCAGATCTGGCTCCTAGAAAAGAGGAGTGTTGAGACACAGGTTTGTTTTTTCATAGCCTCATGTACCCCCCTTTCCAGCCATCCAGGACAAGTCCAGCACTGCAGCTCCGGCTGGAGATTAGTGTTGAGGAAAGTATGTTTGTTGGCCCGCCGTACTTTTCTAGGTATTCACTGAAAAAGAGCCATCTCCTTCTCTCATAGTCTTATGCTGACTCTTGCTTCCCAGGGACATAAGAGCCTCACGTCCTAGCCACTGCTATTCTATGTTCACACTCAGGTTTTCAGCCTCTCTATCCTACATCCCAAAAAGCATCCTGGCCAATTTGCCAGAGATATATTGTTACCATTATTTTCTTAGTATTAATTTCATTTTGGAAAGCGGACCAGCTCTAGCTGCCCAGTCTGGCCCAGAAAAGCAGTCATGTTTTGAAAGTTCCATCCCTCAAGGATTTCCCTCAGCACCTTGCAGCGAGAGGTCCAGGTGACATGGACCCCAGATGAGTCAGAGAAGAGCAGCCCCATCTCCTCTGGGCCAGCAGAAGCTGAGGGGACCTCTCAAAGTCAGGAGCAGGGTGGTGATTACTGAAGACTCACAGTAGGATACAACAATACCCCAGATGCTTCTGTGCTGGAGTCATGGGATTTGAGATCTTTTCATGAGAAAGCCTGTATCTCCTACAAGGTGTCTGACACCTGGAGTCAAAGGATTCATCCAAGGTGAAAAAAGCTGCAATAACAACCTCTTTTTGCCTGGATCTACATGGGCAGGCGTGCAAGATGCACTCACCTTGAGAGATGTTTGAGAACAGCTTCCTTGCTTTCTCCCTGACCTATCTTCATGAGGCTGAGACATCCTCCTGGAGGGAAGCTAATCTATCTCTGGGAAGCTAATGTATCTCTGGGAAAATATGAGAGCAGCTATGATGCCATCCTGCCACTTGGTTTTCTCCCTATGGTTTATCTTGAAGGCTTAGGCTGGTTTCTGGCATGGCTAACTCCATTTCTGAGGCTCTCAGCAGATGTCTACCTCACTCCTTATAGGTGGCAGGGGCATGGCAGAGGAAAAGGTCACAGGCAGCTGGCATTGAACAGGAGAGCCAAGGAAATAAGGTGGAAACACCTTCGGGAGAGGAATCATGTAGAGGGAATGGAGGAACAAGGCAGTCACCTGCCCATCACCGAGAAGAGAAGCAATGCAGGGTGGTGGGATGGCCAGGTCACAAAGCCTCTCGATGCCATATGCTGATGCTGTGCAGGACTGTGGTGCTGGCAGGGCTTGCTGAGTGTTTGCAGGCAGGGCTGCCCTGGGTTTGATTTGCCTCATTTGGGCATGGCCAGGAGTGAGCATGTGTCCTTTGGCACCTGTCCTGCCAGCGCGGGGCGCGGCTGCAGGGAGGAAAGCACAGGAGAGGGTCACTGGCAGAGGCTGTTTGCTTGCCCTGGAGATAATTTTGTGGGGGCCTTAGGACAGTCTCCCCAGGGAATGCACTAGAAGAAGGGAGATTTTAAAAAAAAAAAAAAAAAAAAAAAAGCCGTTTCAATTGCTTGAGGGTTTTTTCTTCTCTTGATCTTGGTTATACATTTGCTGCTGGACTGAGAGGGGAAAGCTCACACATCAGGAGAAAGGAGTGTTGTTAGAAAAGCTCTTTCTCGTGGAGTTTTACATTACTATGTCTTTTCTTCCAGCTCCTCTGGGGGTCCTTAGGACCACTCCCAGGTGAGCTGTGGGCCCCACAAATACAAGGCAGAGCAGGTAGCCAGGGACCAAACAGCACAGCACAAGGACACCCCAGGCTGCTCTCCCCACGCTGCCCCCAGAGCTGCCAAGCAATATTAGCATGTCACACATTGATTCCTTCAGCAGCACAAAAAATGCAGCTTTAATGCTGCTGGAACCTGAATAACTGCTCGCAGCTGGCTCAGGTCTCTGTTCATGGCATCCTTGCAGACCTTGCCATCAGTGTCAGAAAGTGGCAGCAGCTTGCTTTGAGAGGAAGGTCCCAGACAGCACTCTGTAGTGCTTATTTCTTCCCAGCTTTGTTTGCTCTGCGTAATTACTAGCACACCAAAGGATATTAGCTCTGGATGTAAGAGTACAGAGAGACTAACTGGTTTCAAATACCAACATTGCAGTTCATTGTAATTAATTAAATGTTGACATGATCCCCAACAAGCAAAACCTTCATCATACTCAATTAAACCCCTTGACACAGATGCTTGACTCATTGTCAGTGCCTCTAATTAAGATCAAATGCATAGAAATTTAGACATCACAGGGTACATGTGTCAAACCCAGGGAAAGATCTCACAATGGGGAATAAAGGGCCACTGCTATTCCCAATTAAAGCAGTTACTGGAACAGACCAACTGTTTCCCAAACAGTTCTTGCACTTATCGTCTCTGAAGACCCTCTGTGACATGATGATTTGTACAACTCTTCTGTATTCAAGACCTACTGCATTTTGGAATGGAGTTTGCAGGTGATAGTTGTAGTTTGCAAGGCTAGAAGGGGCTGCTCCAACTACCTACTCTGATTTACAGATGACTGCAACCCTAAGCAACTTGTTCGATAATTTCTTCAGCTCCCTCATTACTCAAAAACAGTTTTCTCCTTAGAAAGACACTCAGCATTAACTCAGGATGGCAAATAATGGAGAACCCATGTCTCTAGTTATGCTCTTTCCAACTGCTTTCTAGTGTTGCTACTAAAACTGACTGCTTTCTTTCCAGGGTAAATTTATCTAGCTCTAACTTCAAGCCATTACATTTTTCTACCATCCTTGGCTATGTTAAAGATATGTTTGCTATCAGAAACATCTTCCTCTATACTTCACCACAATGCATGAGCAAGTCACTTCCATTTCTCATGATAATGCCAGTAGATCAAAATCCTTTAATCTCATGCTCTAAGCAAAGTTTTCCAGACTTTTGCATTGTCTTGCAGAGCTCCTTAGAGCATTTTCTGTCTCCTTGACTTCCTTTCTGCACTGTAGGCACCAAAATGGGACATGATTTTCCATACGAGCAACCTCCATTTTTCAGTCTTCCTTGGTCTGGTTGATATATTCCTGTTCTTGGCTTTTTTTATGATCTGAGCTTTTGTTTAACGCTCTGTGAAATGCTACTCCTAGGTGGATCACACATGCCTTTTTGCCAGCACCCTTGACAGCCTTTCTGTGAGGGAGGTAGCTGTAAAAGCAAGTCATCAACAATTACTGGAAGTAAAAATATTCTTCTAACGAACTGTTGCACCATGTTCCCATGTGATACTACTGTTCAGGGTGGGCATGAATACTGATCCAGAACTGACAGTATTGCTAATGTAAGCAATACTGGGGTTGGCATTGGGTACCATCATGTTCAGAAGATATTTTCACGTTTAATGCCCATGAGTTTATTGAGAGTTCAATGTGTAACTGCCTTTAAAGCCTGTACCATGACATCCATGTTAAGGATCATCAGGTGGCTTAGCTTCACTCACTCTTACAAGATATTTGTCTCTAGGTGCATGTAAGTTGGTAGTCTTGAAGAAGTATATGACTGGTGAAACCATATATGGTTTCAGTTGCCAGGGAAATTGCTCTTTTCAGGGTTATGAATATCTGGAGGCAAAATTTGTAGGGGATCTGCATTGTAGGGAATCTGGTTCCTCTCTCACAGCAAATATAGTCTCATTACCCAGCCAGAGATTCATTGCACAAGAAAATACTGAATACCTCTGCTTGAGGACCTACTGACCAAGGCATCCTGGAGACCCACTGGGAGCCTGCTGTCAAACGCCCAGACTCCCTGCCTTTAGACAACATTGCTGGCAGGAGTGCACAAGCAAAGCAAGTTATATATATACAGCATGGGGGTTTTGTTCCCTTGACATGAGGACCCATCAAAGTCTCCTAAGAGGGAGGTGGCAAGTCAGAAACTCATTGGTGATGATGGAAGAAGAGAAGGTGATAGTTACCTGGGTTGATTCCTGCCTTGAAAGAGGCTGTCCACAGAAGGAGCACTTTCCTAAGCAAGGGTGGGAAGTCCACTTAGGGTCACTTCCCTGGAATGAGAAGTTAATATGCAAAATTAGCATATCCAAAAGTTAATTAGGAGTTAAGACCACATCAAGACAGGGGGTGCACCGCAGATCTCATGTCTGTTACTTCTGAGCAGTGAGTGAAGAGCAGAGGAGGTGAAAAGTCTTGTTTATCTAATGAAAAGGCAAGAGAGAGGCAGACAGATATCTCATGGGAGATACTCAAATTGCCATGAAAATTACATGCGAATTTCCATCCTTTCCCTTCAGGATCAGAGATTTAAAAAGAAATAGAGATAGGACAGAGATGGAGCAGGAAGCATGTCAGTGGAGAATGAGCCTCATCACCATAATGAAGCACTTTGAGACACTCATCTCTTCTCAGCAGAGATCCCATTGCCCTGTGCAGGTATTTAAATCAGGCAGTGCAGGAAGTTTCTTGCATTCTCTCTCCTGAAAGGTGTCCTTAAAACTCCATGTGGCTGTAAAGCTTAAACAAAACCACCATGCTACAATGGTTGGTCTGCTGCTACGTTTCTTGGTCCTCCCCAGCATCATCTTTGTGCTTGTCCCAGGCTCAGCTCTATGGCTTAGACAACCAGGCAGCCAGTTGTTGCCTTTTATGTCATTTTACTTTCTATTCAGCCATGACATTCGGGTGGATTGCTCAGGTAATAAAAATACCAACCATCTATGTTTTCTGGGCTTGTCACCCCTTCCCACCAACAGGTACTGACACCATTGTGCATGGTTATACCATGCCACCAACTCTTCTGGGGACTGCTCTAGTTCAGGCATCACAAGCAATCTCCTCTCCTAACATGGTGCAGTCTGTCCCATCCAAGCTGCCAAACATATTGTCATGGATCACAAATCCTGGGGTACAAACTTTGTGTGTCCTACAGGCATGCAGGGAACCCCTGCTCAGCATTAGTCAGCAAACACCCTCTTCGGGGACTGGTTTTCCTACCACTCTCTGTTTGTACAGCATCAAACACAAAGTGTGGTCCCCCCATCACGTCAGTGCTAGTAAATACAAGGGATCAGGGTCAATTTGTTAGCCATGTGCCTGGCATTGCCACAGCTAAACCCTCCCAAATGGGGATCTGGTACATCCCTTGGCTCTGCTACCCATTGCACCATGTCCAGGACAAAGTCATGCCAGGGACCATGCTAACAGCCTATTGCCCCTCAGTCAAAATGTGGTCTGTTATCCTGTCCCTGTTCACTGTACCTGCAGAGATATGGCTTAAGTGCATCACTGCCAACTAATCAGATAAGAGATGTACAGCTGGTCACATCAGACAGATGACATGACCCTCCCCATGGAGACAGGGGAAAGGACTGAGTAAAAGGGATCCTTTGCAGGCAACCGATGCAGCATCAACCAGGAGACTTTATCAGTTAAAGGCTTTATGAAGTTAAGGGCTTCAGGAACTGTCGGGAGCCATGAGGATGTTGTTATCTCACCATTCCTGTTATATTTTTGGAGCCCTGTTACATTGACCCATTGTTTTCTGAGAGAGGGAAAACATCTCCTTTTGACGTGCAATGTTTTCCGAATTTGGTATCAGCTGAAAGGTGGCCTTCAGGGCTGGGGCGAGACAGAGCAACTCTTTGCTATCTTCCCTGAATAATTCCAGGTTGGGTGAGAAGAAGGAAATATGAAAAAAAAAATTTAGCTTTCTTTTTTTTTTTTTTTTTTTTTGGAAAAAGAAAACCAACAGAAAGACTGAGAATGCAAGCAATGAGAAACTGCAGATTTTTCCTTGCAAGCTATAGCCAGAAGGGCTGTGCCTTGGAGCTGGGTGCGGAAACAGGGCAGGCGTTGGAGGATTTTCCCCTCCAAGCTTGAAAAGAAACAAGAAGTTGGCTGGCTAGTCTTCAATAACCCCTCCAGAGCCTGCAAAGCCAGTCCCAGTTTTTCATCAGAGCTGAAAATATCAACCTCCCCCATTCTTTCTTCTCCACCCTTTCCTCAACAACGTCACAGCGCCAGGGTCCAGCGGTGCGGCTCTCTGGAGGATGCTGTTCAGCATCCTTTGCAGCCAGCGACGTCGGGAGGGGGACGCGGGCTGCAAGTGCTGCGGTGCCAGGCTCCATGGCCAGTGACGTGCTGTCTGCCCAAATCTGATATAAACAGAATGTCCTTGGGACCGGCGCAGTGGAAACACTCTGAGGAAGCTCCCACACCTCCCCTTGATAGTGTGTTTTCCAAATATTGGCATCCCGCCACTAGCAAGTTCTCCAGACTCGGAGCCACCAGCGTTACCTGCAATCAGCTTAAGTAAACCTTCCACTGTAGCATCCTTCTAGATCAATGATGCTATCTCTGTTTGGGTCCTGGTGATGCTCACCCAAGGTGAGTTCTGCTCACCTCATGCTGTAAATTAAAGTTAGGACTCATGCATTTTGCTCTGGGGGAGAAGTTTTTCCTGGGTTGGGTTGGACCCAATGAAAAATTGCCTTTTTCCTTTGTGCAGCTCAGATCTGGCCTCGCTGTACATAAAATGCCATGTGTTCCCAGCAGGATTCAGCCCTTCCAAGGCCTACCCCTCAGCCAAATCTGATCTACATATTTACGAGCTTGTAAACAGGACGGGGCGGGTGAGTTCACATTCTTAGAAAACCAAGTGCAGAGAAAAGAACTTCTGAGTTGGAAAAACAAAGAGTAGTCTTGGGTCTGACCCAGCAAACACAGTGGTTTTTCCAAGACTTGGATGACTTGCTTGAGAATCATTCCCCTCCACAGGATTTCCCAAGCTTGCTCTTTAGTTGGAAAAAATACACGTTCCCAATGTTTTGGACCAGAGTGGAAGAGACAGCTTGATAGAAAGGAACATTTTATCTTGGAGGTGAGTTGAAGCCAGGTTTCTGTTTACAGTGGCCACAGAGGAACAGTAGCCACTGGCAAAGGGAGGTGTAAGGAAGCTGTTAAAAGGCATTGCACAGAAGCAGCCGGTTGGAGCATTCACCACAAAGTGCCCTTGTGTCTGCCAACAAATGTGAGAACCAGTAGTCTAGAACAGTGGTTCCCAAACTGTGGTCTCCAGATCTTGATGGTCCATGAAGGTTTGGTAAATGGTTCATGGAAAACCAGATTTTAAGGAAGCCAGCCAGTCTGCAAAAAAAGATGATTTTTTTGATTCAGAAAAGCTGGAGAAACACTGGTCTGAAACCCTGTGCTGTGTCCATTCACTATTTACAGATACAGAAGCAGACAGCTTTTTGTGGCAAGGGCTGAAGAAACATTTTTGCTGTCTTCTTGCAAAAAAAACCACCTTTGATGATATTCCATGAAATATGTAGGTCAAAAGTGTTATCACAGGACTAAGTCACAGCAATGCTTCTACTAACTTACCCAACTTGCTGGGAAGTTTGTCATTGCTTCTCTCGTCATAACACCTAGGGTTTTCTCTAGTAGATTATTGTGATGAATCTTCAGCTGACCCTCCAGAGTCCTTTTTGGCACCTCTCTTGCTTGGCTGTTGGCATTTATTCTTAGTTCAGTATGTACGTAAGTTCTCTGCCCTCTATATACAATATTTTCATCTCTTTAAGTAATAATGCTGATGATCATAAAGTTTTTGTTGATTTTTTGGAGTAGTCCATGGAAGGAACATTTAAGAGAGAATGTGATGCAGTATTTCCAAATATCAATTAGATGTTACATTACCATAAGGTGCATGGGGAACCTCTCCCAACATTTGTCCCTTCCACAGTCTGCAACCTCCACCTGCCTGAGAGCATCAATTCTTCCCTCTGTTTATCTCAGACTTCGAAAGCTAAACCCTGTAAGATGGATTCAGGCTATATCAGGACAGTGTCTCAGCTGGCTGGTCAGCCATTGAAATGCCTGGGCAAAAGACTGAAACACTGATCCACTGGAATCCTAATGCGAGGTGCCTGGGACCCCAAAAAGGTAGAAATTCCCTCATAACCCACACACCACCTTTTACAGGGGGCTTTGGCCAGACAGGAATGTGAAGGTTATATTCCTAACCAACCCCACGGTGAATTTGCCTCCACTCCAGAGGAATCCCATGTAAGAATTTATTTTCCTGACTAATCCTGCAGCCCATCATGAAGGGAATAGAAACCTGCGGCAGGCACTGATGGTAGTGATGACCTTTGGTGTTGGATAGCTGTGCTTGGGTCTTCTTAAAAGGCAGCACTTGAGGCAATTCTTCATGTCACAGAGTGAGGAGAGGAAGGCTTTTGGTTGTGGTGGGGGTGACCTCCTGCACACCCAAACCAGCTACCACATAACTCCAAAGTAGCCAACCTCCCTTGCTTCTCTGTGCATAATAAAAGCACTGGATTAAAGGTCTTCGTGGCCGTGACACTGGCTTGGCACAACACAGGTTTGCTTGGGAGATCATAGATCAAAGCCCAAGGTAACTTGTCACCAGTTGTATGAGACTCATTTTGCTGAGGTGGATTTGTGCTAGAGTAAAAAAGCCAGCTATCCAGGGCTCAATTCATTAACCTAAACACCAGTCTTTAGTGCCATCTGAACCACCCCAGCATCTCTGAGGCACCTGCACAGGTCTGGCTGACATGAGACAATTTACCAAAGACCTACATTCTTCTGAAACATTACCAGTACACCAGGATACACCAGGCTGTCTAGAATGGCTCTAGCCTCCTATATTTAACCAGCTGCATCACACCAGTGAGACAGCAATTCAAGCAGCAGAAAGGTAAGAACATAGCCTCCTGCTGTGAAACGTTATGGTCCACCGAAAGAGAGCATTACGCAAGCCAGCAGTTAAGGACAAAGTTATCCAAGCCCAAGAACTTACACAGTTTGCCATCATGCTGTTTGAGTCATGGGTAAACTCACACAGGATTTGAATAAGAAGCATCTCTGATAATTGTTATTTGCAACCTATGCCTATGGTTGGACCTCTGTCCACGAGTTGTCCTTCCTATGGCTTACTTCTGCTGCAACTGGCAGATAGTCAGCTCATCCATAAATGCTTCCCTTCCCCGAGGACTGGTCATACTGTCTGTGTTACCCAGAAGCGTGGCCGAGATGCTGTGGTGTGGAGAAGAGACTCCTAGGCTTGGATGCAGCAAGACATTCATGCTCAGGATGCTCCCGCGTTGGCAGGACGAGAGCCACGGGAGTGCTCCTCTCTGAATGACAAGCTGGTTTTTACATTGCCTGGAGGGAACCTAGCAACCCCACAAGGCCATTGTGTGCATTCAGATCCTGAGCCAGACGGAAATTTTCTTTTCAAAGACAGCCCCAAGCGTGTCTCCCCTGTTGAACCATCCAGGCAAGAATCTCACTGTGCTCTCTTGCCATGCTCACTCTAACATCAGCACATGGATTCCAGTCTCCTTCCTGCTCAGGCAGCAAGACAAGAGCTTTTGACATGCGACTCAGTTACCCTGACTTTTTCCTTTTCTCAGGAGACTTTTTCTTTCTTTTTTTTTCTTCATTTGCATTTGCCAAATAAGAGCCTTCCTGATATCTCCCTTTGGATTTGCCAGATTGGCCAATCTTCCAGGCTTTTTTTTTTTTTTCCTTCCTGATTTTATTTATATCCTTTTGCTGAGTCTCATGATTTTAAGATTGGTTTTAAAGCCCTCTTTGGGGCTGGAGTCAGGCTATTATCATTAAGGAACAGGCACTTGGATACACATATAGCATTGCAAAAATATTACCTTTAAGGGACTCTGTACCAGAAGCTAGATAATATTTTTTAATTCTCTGACTCATTTTCAAAGCCCTTCTTCCTACTGACTGATGTATTCAGCATTGTCTGTGGCTCTGAATCTGCTGCCCTTTATGGAGGGTCTTTATGGAGGATGCACTTTATGGAGGATGAACCGAGCAGCTAAAAAGGCTGCTCCTGGGCAGGGCAGTGCTGACAGGAGTGATGGACAGCTTGGTTTGAGGGCATGGGGAGGATAATGCCTAACACCAAGCTTGGGGCTACCAAGCCCTCTGTACAGTCCCCTTCCAGCACTGAACCAGCCACGCTCTTCACCACAGAGTAAGCAAAATACTCATGGTAATGGGCTCATCGGGTGGCCCAGGATTAATGGTCAGCAGCAGTCCTTACACAGAGCCTAAGTCCTGGTTTCATCACAGGCATGTGGAAGCTGACAGGACAGCATTGCCTTCCACAATGGAGAGATTTGGTCCTGTTCCTCATTCCCTGATGAAAGCATTGCTTTAACCCTTTTAAAAGCTTTGTGATAGAATGAACTTGGTTTGCAGTATGCAAGAGCAGGTGTGGTTTCAAAATCTCTCTCCTTTTCCTCTGCCTAGTCCTGGCTGGGTAGGGTCCACAGAGCTCCTGTTAAAAATTAAGAAGCAGGGAAAAACTCGTAGAATCATGGAACACCATGTTGGAAGGGATCTCAAGGATCATCTGGTCCAACCTTCCCTGGCAAAAGCAAGGTCTAGACAAGATGGCCCAGCACCCTGTGCAGCCAAATCTTAAATGTGCCCAGTGTTGGGGAATCCACCACTTCACTGGGGAGATTATTCCAATGGCTGGTTGTTCTCATTGCTTAAGTGACCCATATATTACTTTTTTGGCCTTATCATCTTGGTTTGGACATTGGCAGCAGATGCTGCTCTAAGATCCCCCTTGGAGACAACTTCTCTGATCTTAACACAGAGGCATTTGATAGGAGTTCCTCAATCACTGTAGCTGACTTCCATACATTAAAGGTTCTCCTTACCACAGAGCACAACTACTCCTCCTCTTCTTCCCTTTCTTTACAAAACGGTCTATAGCCATTCATTGCCATCCTCTTGTCATGAGAGTTGTCCCACCAGGTTTCAGTTATTTCTATGATATCATGACTTTCTGAGCATGGAGCTCCAGTTCCTCCTGTTTGTTCCCCAGGTGCTGTGCATTGGTATACATACACTTGAGGTGGTTGGTCTTCTGGTTCTCTTCTTGGGAGGCAGCTAAGGAACATTTGTTGCTGCTCTGGTTGGCCTGGCTTGTTCCTCGGTTGCAATAGTGTGAGTGTTGCCACTTTGGACCCCACCCCCCAAAGCCTTCAGTTTAAAGCCCACTTCACCAAGTTGGCCAGCCTGCTGCCAAAGATTCCCTTGCCTTTACTAGACAGATGGATCCCATCCCTCCCGAACAGGCTATAGTAATCAAAGAATGTTCCATTGCCATAAAAGCCAAAACCTTCATGACAGCACCATCCACAAAGTCAGAAGTTGATCTGCATTGTACTTCTATTCCTGAGTGCACCCTTTCCTCTGACTGGCAGATTGGAAGAAAAGATAACTTGGGCACCGATACTTTTTGCTTGCACCCTAAGGGCTTTGTAGCCTTCCTTGATTCTGCCCAGGTTCCAGCTTGCAGTGTCATTCATGCTCACATGAAAGAGCAGCAGCAGACAGTAATCTGTACTCTTGACAAGTTCTGGCAGCCTCTGGCAACATGTTGGACCTTAGCTCCCGGGAGGTACCGTACCTCACGTGCCTCCCCATCACGCTGGCAGATGAGAGCCTCGGTGCCCCTTAACAGAGCGACCCACTATGAGCACTCAACATTTATTTTTGCAGTATCCACTGTGTGCTTCTGGTACAATTTCTCCTTGCAGACCTTGCTCAGAGCTGTCTACAGCTGTTAAAGCTTCATATCTGGTTCTGGTTGTGATACTGTAGGGTAGGAACTGAAGCAGAGTCCTGATTTTGTGGGCCACCAGGATCCAAAGTGCCTCATTCTCTGGTGTGGTGCCTCACCCTGTCATGTGGCGGGCACTACAGGAGCACGGCTTTGAAAACACCTCTCTCTCTGTGTCTTGGTCCCTCTAATACCACACAGCCTTTTAACTGTTTTCTACAACTTGGCCACCTGACATAACAGATCATCAACCTGTGCACGTCTTTTGCAGGTGCTTACCTTTTCTGCAGGAGAAGGGTCTGCCCACTTGTTTCAACCTACCCTCTGTACTGAGTTCCATCTAGGTGGAAGTGTCAGACATCTCAGGGGCTTCCTCTGTAGAAACACTGGTTTTAACTCTGACGAGTGCCCACCATCCTGGCAGAAACCTAGAGTGCTTCCCTGGGCTGTGGGGGCTACCAGCAGGGTACATGGCCCTTCTCACAAGACCTTCTGCACCAACAGGGGTGCAAACTGCGACACCCTCTCTGTGCGCCCTCTCAATCCCTGCTCACAGTGCTCCTCTTAATCCTGATCCTGCTGACATATATACTTCAAAAGGATGGCTTTGTCATCATGCCACAGGGTTGACAGCAATCCCTTCCTGACCCGTGTCCACACCCAGGGCTCTATATATCAACCCCTCTACACTAGCAGGCCACAATCTCTTAATTATTCCTTCATTAGCTTGAGCACAACTTTCTCCTTTATAGATCCCTAATGAAGGATGCAATGCAGTATATTCAGTTCAGAGCAACGAAGTTTTGTGCATGGTGCTAGCATGGGACACCCAGGTCCTTGGAAGGAGAATGTAATGTAATGACCTTCTGGGTATATGCTGCTGCTTTCAGCTATGTGCCCCCAGCCAAAGGGCCAGTGCCTTTGCAAGAAACCTGGCATATTGAACCTTCTGTGCGTCCCCTCACCTGTCTATAGTAGCATCACACTCTAAACAGTATCCAGCAAATGACAGTTTTAACTACCACTTGCTCAGGAACCAAGCAAACTACTAGGGGTCAGCAATCCTGCTGAAAAAATAAAAGAGAAAATAGAATGTTTATGGCCACAAGCCCCCAGAGCAAGGGCAGTAGAGCAGACTAGAGCAAAGTACTTTCGAGCACCTGGTCCAAAGCCTCTCTTGGGCTCCATGCAGTGTCCCAGTGTCCCTACAACATAATTACTTTTTTGTAGAGTTGTGAATCTCTGGAAGAGCAGGGTGTGTTGTGTGGCAGCCCACCAGAGCGGATCTTCAGTCTGAAACAGACGCTTTGCATTGCATGACCTGTGATGTGGCATGAGGGTATATGGAGGTAATTTAAGGGTGCAGAGCCTGCTGGGACAATGTTGGAGGACTGCATTGGCAGGTCCTTATGGCTTTTTGGGAATGGTATCTGGAGTGAACTGTTCCCTGGACCACATTTATGTGGTGAGGTCTAGCTGGATCATGCTAAGCAAATTAGCAGTGTGCGCAATCCAAGGCTCGAAATTACATTGTTGGCTTTCTGTTGGGTAAAGGTGTAGATGCTCTTGTGTGACTCTTCGTTATTTCACCCTTCACCACTGTGGGAGGCTCACTGGTGAAATTCTTCCTGTGATGAGAGTTCTGTCCTGCACAGGAGAAAAACTGATGCTTGGGAAGTTATGGAAGTTCCTCCTAAGAGAAGAGGACACCATCTCTTGCCAATGACATTTAGGGTGAAATCCATCAGGAGTAACCTTGGATGCCCACGATGTGGTTGCCCATGAGCCAGGAGTCTGGGTCCAGTCATCTGAGACCTAGTGTGATCCACCTGCTCGGTACAGACTTACACTTACAATGAGATGGGTCACTCCATTCTCACTGCAGAGTCTACCGACTAAACCATTGATGGTAAGAGGAGCCCAGGGACCTGCTCAGATACCTAAATTCAGTTAGGTGATTCACGTAAGAGACACACATTTTTCAGGAAATGTGAGGCCACAGAAACACCGTTATGGTAGTGACTCCATCAGGGATCCAGATTCACAGGACTGCTTTGAGAAAAGCTCCAACATGAGATTTGAGAGGAATGAAGGGCAATTTCAAAGCCCTACTGATGTGCTGCAACTTAGAGGAAAGCTTTGGAGACATCACTAGAAACATACTGTCTAGAGGTCAGGGGACAGCTTTGGGGACCATGAATTAGACCAGTGAATGAGCAGAACAAGGCTCTGCTGCATTATCCTTCTCATGCTGACAAGCAGACCTCACTCAGACCTCAGCTTTGAGATCCTGCTTGAGAGTACTGGTGTTTTTCAGAGCCCTTGACACACACAAGACCGGTCTTTCCCACCTTTGCAACCTCCCCACCACCCCCAGACTAAACCATGCTTCCTTGAGCCCCACCACCCCACAGGCTGCCCTCCCTCCTCATGGGGACCTCGCACGCCAGATAAGCACATCCCACCATGGGCTGTGGTATGGCCAGGTGCTCCATGGGATCACCTTTCCAGCCATCAACTTGGGTCAACGTGACAGTGCCTAGAAGGTCAGCAATGGGCAGGGGAGGGGTAACTTCTCCCCACTTTACTTCTCAGCCAGGTCAGAGTGTAGAAGATGGAGCAAGCAAGCATGCCTGTGCTCAGAGAGGCACGCAGGCAGCTTGCTGGAGTTTGCACTGGCATGACGGAAGCTTTCGTTTATCTGTGACATTGTTTATGTGGGGTTGGCTGGAAGGCTCACAGGCCTGAGGAATTCTACCCGATATCCCAACGCCATCGTCCTCTAGGGAAAACGCCAGAGTCACTGCGAACATGCTGTCCTCCTCCCTACGCCAAGCAGCTCTTGGATCCATGCTAGGAGGGCAGTGAACTCCCTCATCACTCCAAGACACACCACCAGCTGCAAGGAGGTGTTAACCCTCTAGGGACCCTGGTACGCCTACAGATGCCGAGTGGAGGTGGTCAGTAATGGATGGAGGAGAAGGCTGGGAAAGAGAAGCTGAGACTCCCAGCCCCCCACACAGGCAGAAATCCTTGCTGATCTCCAGCCCGTTCTCCCATAGCTTAGCAGTCACATGAACGAGGTTGTCCATCATGGGGGCCTGGGAAGGAGTTGGCAAGGAGGGGTGCAAGCTGTGTAGTGAGCAGAAAGTGGCAGATCTTTATGACTTCAGACCAGATTTAATGAATTCACTTTGTAAGAGCCAGGAAAAAAGAAGAGACTGACTATTTCTTTGGCCAGGAGAACCCACAGTGAGCTTCAGCAGCTGTGGTACCTCTTATGTTAGGGGTTTTCCTATACCAGCTGCAATTCTTTTGACTTGCTGCTCTGATGCATCTTGCGGGGGGATCCTCAGACCCCTCCTGGCCCTTGAGGCCACATTCAGAAGAAGCTCATGTGATGGGACACCTGTCCCCACCACAGGCCTAATCCTATATAAGGATTTCTGGAGCTTCCTCACTGAAGAACATGAGTAGTTTGCACCTTGGGAGATGTTTTGCATGAGTTTGGCCATTTTTTAGCATCCACAGCCTCCTCCTGCAGGGATACCCACAGCTGAGCAACATGCTGTGAGATGAACCATCTCCTCCTCTTTGCTTTTAACCTACCACCTGCTGGTCTCCACCTCCTGTGATGCCACTTGTAGCAGAAAAGGTAGTGAATAAACCTCCCTATTTACCTTCTCCATGGCATTCCACCAACACCTGCAAGGTCCAGCCCTCCATAAGCTATTTTTGTCCAGGGCCGTTCCTGCTACAAAGCCCACACCAAGCAACAGCAAGGCCCCTTGTCAGCATGAACAACCCTGCCAGTCCCCATATTCCCCATTCAAGGTGGGAGGGCATTGGGGCATGACTTTGGCACTTTGTTTTTCCCACCTGCTGTCACATCTGCAGCATTTTTGTGCCATGGACTATTCAGGACATGCTGTAAAGCAGGGACCTTTTAAAACAAAGATGCTCTTTGCCAACTGCGGCAGAAAGCAAGCCTGCTCACAGATTCTGGCTGCGTACTGGGAACCAGGGCCAGAATTTAGATTGGACCGGATCCATTTTCATTTGTGCATTTGTCTTTTTTCTTGCTTTGCTTTTTTTTTTTTTTTTTTTTTTTGGAGTGTTGAACACTGGGACCAGCAACTCTCCAAACAATCCAGTGATATCACCTTCAAGTGAGTCATGGGGAGGGCAGGGTGGAGAAGTGCACACAAGGAAAGATCATGAGATTGTGCTCAAACAACCTAAAAAAAACCCTGGAATATGTGTTTGGATATGTGGAGGGAAGATTGCAGCCCCTAACCACCCAACACAGGGTGTTGCATGCCTGTGGCTGCAGAGATTTGTACCTAGCTGTTTTTTCCCCAGATAGGAGCAGGGTAACATTAACTAGGAAAAAAAATGTATAGGTGCACACACACAGCAAACACACACATATGCATGTCCTGCACATACACACATGCTGGAAGAAGAGCAAATAAATTATTTGTTTGTTTTCACTTCAGAGCACATACTTTATTGGCTCAACTTTTGCACCTTCAAAAAAATGAAATTCAGTCTTCAAATCACATTTAGTTTGTGAGTCCAGGAACTTTGCACAGTGCAGACAAGTTTTTCCTGAGCTCCCCTGCAACTTTCTTAATTTCTTAATGACCCTGAAGATAATTATCTAGGGTTACAACAGGACCTGCAACCCTTGCTCAGACTCAGCTCTACCACTAGGATTCAGATTTGCAAGATGTGGAATGACCTTTTATAAAATGACAAAAGTTATAAAGGTCCCAAATGGACTTTCAACCCCCCAGCAGTATTATTATAAAATTTTTATTTATTAGAAGACAAAATCCTCAGCAGGATCTCCATAAGCCAACATGGAGCCTTCTCAGCAAGGCAGTGGGAAATATGAAGGATGAGGCTCTGCATCCCACTCTACCTTGGAGCATCCTACACTGAGATACAACCAGGATCCTCCATCAACCAGGACAGCAAGCATCACTGAGTAGACAGTCAGGGTGGAGAAGGGGCACCTCAGAGGTCTGTCTTGTGTCTCATGTGTGGATTTGATTAGGTGGGGTGGAGACTTCCCTGCTGGTAGCACTACCCCCACAAGCAGCAGTCCTGTTCAAGCACAGCAAGGGCAAGCCAGGCCTCCGTTGTCCTTTCTCTAAGTCCCAGATGCTCCAGCATGGCAGGCAGTTGCCAGATCCCAGCATATATACTGTACATAATGTTGGTGATCACCACACCAAGACCACCCTACGGGTGGATGTCCCCAAGGTAAGTGTCACTACCTTCTCCTTTAGAAAGTACACCAAGCTTTGCCATGAAGCATTGAGCTGGATGCTCAAAACACGTGTCCAGAGGGCTGATTTTGAGTGAGTAGGAAGAGCTCCTCTTTGAAACAAGAACAGGTTTCACAAACTTGTGCTGTGGCACAGGTCATACAGTACTTGGGCTTGCTGTTCTTTGATGTTGCCCTGTTCCGGCTTTGATTCTTTTCGGGGCCAGATCATCAAAAAGTGCTCTTATACTGAGGTATCAGGCTAAAGTGCTGGTGCATCACTCTGTGTTGCTGTATCTGATGTTTTACTCCCATCTTCTGTTTCTGGACCTTTGACACATCCATGTGTTTCCTGAACTCTTCAAGTGTCCATTACTCAGTACTGTCTTCCACACATCTCAACAACATCCATGCTCTTGCACAGTAACTGCTACACAGCCCAGGTCAAAACCCCTCCCTCTCAAAATATCGTTGCATATTCATGTGTATGAAAGCAAGAGCTAATTTCTTCCATTCGTTACACGTTCCTTTAATAAGACCCCACCACCCTTCTTCACATGCAGCCTCCCAGCACCTATCAAGAGAGCCTGATGCTCTAGCAGGTGCAAATTCACCAGCCAAGGACCTTATTCTGGGGACTCCCTGTCTAGTTCTGTTCATCCCAGTGTGATCAAATGGGGAAACTGTGGATGCACTCAGTACACGTCTCTTCCAAGAGGCACGCTTATTTGCATGGTAATGAGGCCCTTGTCTTCAGATGTACACAAGGTTCTAGCCAAAGATGAAATGCAGAGAATTCGTAGCTTTTTTTTTTTCTTTTAAATTTGTGGGGTTTATCTGGATGCAAAAGACAGAGCATGTAGTACAGAAACCGCATTGTGCAATGAACTGCTAAACACTAGATGCAAGTTATTATTTTAACAACCATCAGGCTGTTTAAGCAAGCACCAATCTCTTAAGTAGCCTGGCTCAAGCATAATTACCAGCCTCATTTCTAAATAGACCCTTCTTTTATTTGCTTTGTTACCATAGCTTTTTGTTTTCTTTTCCTCTCTCTTAACATTAAAAAGGCCACATAAAGATGCGACTCCTCTGAGAACTCAGGGTGCTGCAAAACAGGGGTCACAGCAACACTGTAAAAGAGCCTCTTTCTCCAGAGGGGAAACTGAGGCATGAAACCTCTCCCCAACAAGGGAATGAGCAGGATTACATGCTTCATGAAGTCCTTCACCTGTCTTGGCCCCAAATGTTCACACTGAGCTAGAGCACGGTCAAGCAGGGACAAGGCAATTCCTTAGGGCTGAGCCAGGGCTTGCCTTGCAGAGAGCAGGGGGCTCTGGGCAGAGGCTGCTGCCCGGGCAGGATGGGGACAGGGTGGATCTGGGCAGGAGAACAGCCACCTGCTATTGCCAGGACCTGAGACTGAAGAGAGGAATTGATGCTGGGCTTGGAAAGCCACCGCTGGTCGACTTTGCCCAAAGCGTTGTATGGTGCCTGTAGCTCCAGGGTGCGGGTTGGGGGTGGTGCGAGAGAGGGGGAAGGCTCAAAGCCACAGCTGGATGGAGGACTGAGGAAATGCTACGTGCAGTGCAAAGGGGGGTTGTCCCCAGCACCACTGGGGGTTTTAAAAACTCCTAGCTAAACACTCGGGCTGGTGTTTCTGCTGTGGTTAGAATTGGATGGGGGGATTCCAACAGCCTAGCACCAACCCATAAAGCTCACCACTGTCCCAGAAAGAATAAACCCTTTTAATCAAAACAACCAAGGTGGGGTCATTGCCTCTACAAAACTTAACCCCGGCATGAGTGCTCTGTTCAAAGCCACAGGCTGCAACACCAGCAGCTGCTCATTGAACGGCACATGCCATCCCTTCCCATGATGGCCCCGGGTCTTCCCAGCGCAGACACATCACTCCTGCTCACTGTCCTTATTTCATCGACTCCTTCAGCACGTTCTGACAGCCGTCACATACTCCAGCCTTATAGCTTGGGTTAGCCTTAAGCAGATATTTAAGCTGCACGGCTGCATCTGTGCTTTCCCTGCCTAACCATCAGAAAATGCTGAGATCTGTCTTCTCCCTCGTCCCCGTGATGGAATAGCCCACATACCTAATGCTGAGTCTGGCTGTAATTTCTAAACTTTTTAGGGAGGGGAGTAAGAAAGCTTGGCTGAAACCAGTGCTCTGGGTTTCTTGGATGATGGTTTTTCTCCAGCAAACAGCTTGGGGACCTTTTCTGTAGTGTCAGTCCCGAATTTCTGGCTCCTGGCACCGGCTTTACTGTTTTGACACCAGGCTTTTGAGCACAGAGCAAATAATAACGATATCCAGAGCTAATGTTATTTACTAAAATACAAATTAACGCTCAGTCACATGGCGGCACAATTTGTCATCCAGAGCTAAAATTAAAAGAAATTAAGGCTGAGTCAGAAAGTTATTTCAGATGAGTGGGGAAGGCTGTGGTGGGCCATGTGGGAGCAACACTGACATCTTGTGGCTGCAAAAAAGATCTCCAGCTTTTTCACCAGGAAAACCACCAGGAACCTCTAGCACAAAAGCATAGACAGGGGTTGGAGAGGACAAAAGAGTTTTCGAGTAGCAGGTACAAGCTGGGAGCAGTGGATGTTACCTAAGCCCACTTCAAGAGTCCACCTTAGCATCACTGCAAAATTTGAACAGAGGGCGGGTGACAATGATGACCCAAAATACATGTGTAGGAGATGAAGGGGTGTTGCTCTTCCATCAGTGTCAGCAATAGGGTTGTATCCATCCTTGTACGTGGTAGTGGTGAACCGTACAGTGGACACATAGGAAGAGGCAGGCACCAAGAACCGTTCCATGCAAACCAGCCAAGCCACATTTTCTCTGTCTGATCTGAAATATGACAGGGGCTGGTGGTCTTGTGCTGATAAGCCAGGGAGGCATGGGACCACTGAACCTGTTCCCCAAAGTGATGCCCTCAGCCCCTGCTATAGGGTCTCAGAAAGCAGCCTGGCCCCAGTTGTGGAAGATACCTCTTGGGTGCAAGTCTCCTGCATCAATTCAGAGCAGGATGGCTGAACTCACAATGAGGTACACATGTTTGGCCATGAGGCTGTTTGGTCCTGCACCAGGATTTTCTCCTCCAGAATGGAATCTATTCGAAACCCAGTTTATGCTGGATTTGAGGGGTGGGGGGTGATGTTGCTGGATGGTTTTCTGGAGAGATGTGTGAGAAAAACCCTCCATCCCCACTACCGCTCATACTTGTGTAGCTTCTACCACAACTAAAAGCCTCTCTCCAGGCTGTATGGGCTTGCCACAATGGCTCACAGATGTGTTTGAGGGTGCTGGGTCCATTGCTAAGAGCCATTTTGCAGTGGGGGATAGGACACCCCTGCCAAAGACACAGTGTGATCCATCACTATCACTTTAGGATCATTGCCTTGCTGTCCTGGAGTGGCCAGTTCTTCAGTCTGGTGGCAACAGCATCGCTAACCAAGGACCTAATAGGAGAATCACACATTTAGACTTTTCTGCAGGTCTTGCCTCTTCCAGAGGGGACTGACCACCACCCTTTCTACCCTGCACTGCCACAACCTCCCTCTTCTTCTAACCATATTTCTTTTAATCTCTTCCAAGGTTCTTTCTTCCCATCTCTGAAGCCCTCTGAAATTGTCTTCAAGATCATCTTCTGGCTGGGATACTTCAACAGCTGCGTGAACCCCATCATCTACCCCTGCTCCAGCAAAGAGTTCAAGCGAGCTTTCATCAGGCTGCTCAAGTGCCAATGCCACCACAGAAGACGGCCCATTTGGCGTGTCTATGACCACCACTGGCGAGGAGCCTCCATGAACAGCTCGGTGCAAGACTCTGAGACAGACCTGAGACCCAGGATTAACACCCTGAACAGCTCATTCATATTTAACTCCTCCTTGCAGGAGAGAGCCAGTAAGAGGCGAACACTCAGCTTCAAGGGCTGGAAAATGCTCACTCCGTTCCAGAAACCAGCATCCACCCAGCTGAAGGAGAAGATGAACAGCCTTTCTAACAAAATCCGGGGTGGCTCCAGCAAAGGGGGGGTGACAGCCACCTACAAAACCGAGGTGGAGTCTGTCTCTATTGGGATCCCTCATGACTTCACAGAAACCATTGACTATCAAACCTATGACTTAACAGACTGCTGCGGGCTGAGGGAAACAGATATTTGAAGCCACTGGGACAGCTGTCCATGGTTTCTTTAGAGGTATCCAGCAGAAGCGTGAAGGGATATCATCTGTGGGTCTGTCAGGCAGACTGGAAGCAGCAATCAGGTATAAAATGCAGTTGCCCAAAGGTTATACAAGCATCCCCTACGCAGAGCTCAGCCCCTTCTGTGGGATGATGGGTTCCTCAAACAAAAGCCAATAGCATATCCCATTTCAATAAGCCACAGCAGGAGGGGAAGATGTGGGGTGGATATCGCCTTAGGACAAGAGCTGTTTCCTCCAATGGATGATTATCTTTGGCTCTGGAAGAAGCTGTGCAATTAAGGGAAATCAGGATGTCTCCTTTGCCTTAAAAACACCACCATAAAATCTAATGGAAAGATCAAACCCCAAAAGATGCCAACCCTGCCTTAGTACATGTGATCACGTTTCCATCCAGAGGCACCACCCAGAAAGGACAGTGCTGAGCTGTAGCTAGCTCTGATCCTTTAGATAATGGGTTGGGAGCTTGCAGGTCTGCAAGGACAGGACCTCCAGACAGGACCTCCAGCAAAGGCATTTATTTTGGAGGGCAAGCAGACTGTCGTGTTCCCAAGCAGGGTGGGGGGATCTTGGCTCTCAGTCATCACGTCTGCAGCAACCACAGCTTTACCCCTTCCGCATAACCTGGGTTTAGGCCAGAGGAGCAGTCCAGATGCATACACTGATGCCAGCAGGTGTGCAGGTCTCTCTTTCTAATTCCAACTCCTGATACATTTCTCATTTCACTTTCTGGTGAAACACTTGCAGCCCACCTTGCTCTAGTGCACATTCCTCTGTGATACAGAAAGAAAGCGGCTGCTTTTGGTGTCAGTCATTCCCAGCCTTTTCTGTCCCCTTCTTGCTCTTTTTGTTGTCTCGCTCAAACACCACGGAATAAAGACACATCCCAGGGGCTTCACTCAGGCCCATGTCAGCCTGCCCTGTGGCTCAGGAAAGGTCGATTGCTGAGTTTGGGGTCAGTTCCTATTACCCGTAGAGTCAAAGCTAAACTGGAGCTGACATGCAGTTGAAGTTCCCTCATGTAGACGGATCTTCTCCTCATCCAGGGGCACACCCGTGACTCTTCTCCCAAGTGGCTTCTCATATACCTGGTACATCGAAGCCTTTGGTGGCTATCAACAATTGCCCTTGGTTATATCCGCTAGCATGGTCAAAAGAAATGCCAATAAGGGGGTTTTTTGCCCTGCTCACAGCCCCAGAGCATGATGTCCCACAGAAGTGCACTGTGGCCTCCTCCAGACACCTCAGGGAGGTGGGAGCCATGACCTGCCTCAGCCAGGCTCACACAAATCATGCTTTGCAACTCAGAAAATGGTCACCCAAACTCTACTTGGCCATGTACTGCAGGCACTGGTTTTATCAACTTTCACACAGGCAATGAGCTACAAAGAGCTGTCATCAGATTAAGCTGTGAGAAGGGGCAGAACACACGTAGATGGGGAGGCAAAGTCTGGATCTGAGGTGCAGTGTCTCAAGCCAGGTGACTAAAGAACAGGAACATGAAGTCAAGAGGTGGAAACATGGCACTCAATGTGTCCTGGATGGAAACCCATCCACTTCAGCACTCTATCCCTCAAACCCGTTGGGAGTCTTTCATGAATGTGCCTACAGCACATCTAGCTAATCTTCTTAAGGGTGGCTACCAAAGGAAAATGAAAGGCTCCTAGGCAGAGCAAAGAGAACGCCACCTTTCTTTCTGATGTCCATTTGCTTTAAAGGAAATCAAAACAGAGGAAAAGGTTTTTTTTTTACTTTTTCATACTGTGCATACTGGGACGTGATATCTGAAGCTGGCCCTGTCTCAACACCCTTAACAACATTCTGCCCTTTACTCCATGCAAGACTCCAAACTGGATGAATTACTGCACAAAGACCTGCAGATTTTATCCAAATATTTTCCTGCCAGCAGCAAATGGCACCAAGGCACACGGGCAGCATTGCACCTGCACCAAACCCAGACTCATTACTGTCTGCATGTTAGCCAGCATCTGCAAAATCAGCCAGAGGTTGCTAGGTTAAGAAGTTCAAAGCAAGGACCCAATACCCCATGAGAACCTCTGTGTGGAAATGCATCTTTTTTCCCCCCATTTCTTTGGCCTTCAAGGAAAGTGAGTCCCTACAGTGATAACAGGGTGACACAGAAAGACATTTTGCAGCCTAAGGTCTGCAGCTGCCACGAGTTTCCTGGGCTTTTGGGGGATCCTAATGGGAGAGTACACTGCTGGCACTGGGGACATAGCAGAGAAGGTATCAGGGAGAGGGTGATTGCTGAAGAGCAGAGATGTTTGGAAGGTCAAAGTGAAAGCATTATCCCTCCTGCCTTCCATCACCTCTCGGGATGCACGTGCACACATGCCACTGTTGGAGGGAGAAAATGCACCCAGATCTGCATTGTTGGACCCTGTTTGGGTGACACTGTCTTACAGGTCTAACCCGTGCAAGTGTATAATGTAAGCAATTTGCGGGCACAGTTTAGAATGAGCTGATAGAGAAATCATCAGAAGTGAAAGTCTAGTCAAGGAGGAAGATGGACATCCGCTATTAAGTGCTTTCTGATGCTCAGGAGCAGATTTATTTGGTGTCTTTCCGCAGCCAGGCACCCACAGACACAGTAATGTGCACCCGTGACCATACAATTACGCATACACACTTTACTATACTTATATATGTGCGTCATCCCCAAAATAGCAGACATCCTCCTATAATGGGCAGACATTCTCCCAGAAATGGAGACTTTGCAGGGGCTTTTAGCAATTGCTGACATTCCCATGAATGAGTTGACATTATTGCTTTTGCTTCTCCCTGATGTTTTAAATATACTTTTCCTTTTCTTTTTTTTTTTCCAATTTTGAAATACTTATATTTACAGCCTCTAGCCCCTTGACAGCACCCAGAAGGGAAAGATGGATTAGTCTGGATGTTTCCTGCTTCTCCATCCCAATTCTTAACAGGCCTACAAGGGAGAAAATAAGGATAAAGTCGGTTTAAGCACACATATGCATACACACACATAAATGCCTCAGCTCTGGCTCTTTTACTTACTGCATTTGATCTGGCCCCAAGAAATACCCTAGACGGTGCTGTAGGTGACTCTGGAGCTCTGCTGTGTTGCATTCAGGCAAAATACTGGTTTCCCACCTAATCCAGAGCCCCCTTTCATTTAGTATTTTCGTCAGAAGCAGCAATGTCTCTGGACTCTGAGGCTGTTCATGTGGAACTTGATGTAGAGTAGACAAAGATGCCTTTGCTGGCAGGGAAGAAGGACAATGTATGAAATATGACCCGAGTATCTAAAATTCTGCATTTCTTTTTGATTCCCTTAACCTCCAAGGTCTCCCAGGTTTGGAAAAAGGGGCTCAAACTTTCAGGAGGTGAATTTGGTCTGATCCCACTGACTCCCCTGGCCCCACAAGGGTATAAGTAGCTGAGGGTATGGCCCTGTTTCTCCAAATCTGCCAAGCAGGCCATTTCCCAGCACACCTCTACCTTGGTCACCCAGCAGCTCTCACCTCAATGCACTGGCTTCATGTCACTGTTGCATCGTCAGACCTCACTGCTTCAACAAACTGAGTGCTGAAGATGGTGAACAGCCACTTTTACGTCTGTAGACTCTCATGAGTCCTATTTAAGGGAGAAGGAAGGTCTGTCAGCCTGAGCTGGACTGCCGTTGGGTTGCATTACTATTGTTTACAGTGTGTATATAAGTGTACATTTTCTTTAGCAGACATTGGAATTTTTTATGTATAGATTTTTATTTTTCATCCCCAGATGTATTTATTAGCCGGAGTATTTCTGTTTTGTGATTCAAGTTCTGTCAGATTGATGTAAGCTCTATGAAACAGAATGCACATATTTTTGTTTCTTTGTACCAAATACATGCACAAACCTGTCTAAAACGCCGCTGTGAATTGTTTCTGTGTCTGATTTTTAAAACAGGTGTTGTAGGCGATGAGGGAGGGAGGGAAGAAGAAAAACCTGCAAATTATCCACCTCCTTTTTTCTCAAAGACTTTTTTGTAATTCCACAAGGGTAATCACTCCCACATGCAAGAATTTATGATTAAAAGAAGTCAGAAGAGGACAGCCTCAGTTCTGCGTCATGCAGGGATGAAGGAGTTGCACCAGCCCTGTCTTCTCCCAGATGCTGCAGGAGGAATCCGGATGCAGCCATGACCCGTGGGAGTGGAGGAGGGCAGGAGGAGGGCAGGCTGCTGTGCAGATGGTGGTAGGAAACAAGCTCTGGTGAAAGGATTTCCATCAGAGTAAGGTTTTTAAATAAAAACTGAAATATTAACTCCTCAAAGTTTTCCCAGGAAAATTTTCATTTTTCTGCTGAAATTAAAATTCCAGAGTCACTCACAAAACTACTACCCATGGTGAAATGGAAATAGCATTTCTTATGCTCCTGTCTCGCTCCAGGTGCTCCATTTCACAGAATGCCGCCTGATGGCACCTCTAGATACTGGGCACTGGTGTCTCCAAGCTGGGTGTTATGGGAAGGACTCTGAGCTGGAAAGCCCAAAGGAGAGAACAGCAAAAGAAGATAAAACACCTGCCTCACTTGTAGGACACTAGAGCAGTATCACATAGCAGTCTGAAATGCAGTGAGGGGAGAAACTGAGATCTGAAAACATCCAACAAGTATTCCAGAAGTATTTTGCTTTGCAAAACAAATGGCAAAGCACAGCTCAAGGCTGGCTGTCCTTCAGGGATGACTCCAGGCAGAGGCAAAGCAAGCAACCACCAAACACAGCTCAACAGCTCCAGGGAAAGATTGCCATGGCTTCACTGGGCATTTTGCTAATGCCCGTGCGTGGTGGAGCCAGACTGATGCTGGGGAGGGGAGGTGGATGCTGTGTTCTCCGGCAAACCCACAGCAAAGGATGCTCTTGACTGATGATGCTCATATTTTGAAAGGGTTTTCTTTCCCTTCTGCATGACTGTCAAGACTGGCTGCTGCCTTGCTTGGATGCCAGGAAGCAAGCATTAGGTGTTTGGCTGTTGACTTCTCCAAGGATATGGTAAGAAAGACCTATGCCGTGGCCACGAGGACTGAAGGAGCCTTTGGAGCAACAGGGCTAGGCTGGGTACATTTGTTTTGGCATCCTCCCTCACCCCAGGTTTAACACATTGAGAACACTGCGTGGCCTGAGCTAATGCAAACAGGATCAGGGGCCAGGGCTATGCCATCCTGCCATCTGTCAGAGCACAGGCCGGTGCTGGTCTGGCTCAGCAATCTCATCTCACAGTAGCCCATAAAGACCATGCAGTCTCACGGGGATCATAAGTGACCTGTGCAATCCCAGTGCCCCCTTCTCTCCCCTGCCCCATGCACCCCCAAATCTGTTCCTTCTGCCCACCAAAATCTACAGTCCTACTCCTCACGCCTTCCAGTTGCTGGCTGGGCATTGCCTGGACAGGATGGATCCACTTGGAAGAAGAGCGCTGGGGCATCTTGATCCTGGTGGGAGTTCAGTTCCCTTGTCTCACCCGAGGCCTTGATGCCCCTTCTCCACGGCACAGCCCTTGTTAGACAACCTTCAGATGCAGAAGAGGGTTTTTTCTGCTCAGATGAACAACCAGTAGGCAGGTGATTTGCAAAACATATTCCTACCACTGGCCATGACCCAAAGCACAGTCCATTATGAGGAGCATGTGCTCTTTGATTGCCAGGGAAATAAGGTGCACCCTTAAAAGCCTGGCAAGAACCGTCCAACAAAGTTAATTACTATTTTTTTTCTTTTTTTTTTTTTTTTTTCATTTTTATTCAGGTTTGAGGGAAGCCAACACTTGGTATTTGGGTTGCTCTCCATTCTGTGATGGACTTGTCAGAATTTGAGATCTAGCTTTCACTGAGTTGCTGTATCTGGGTCCCAGCAGTAAACCTGGGCAAAGCCTGGACACTGCCTTGGAGGTTGGAGCATCAGTATACTCTTGGGGATGGCCTCTTCATTTAGCACCCTTCTGAGGTCAAAGAGGGCAACTGAGCTCACTAGGCCCTGTGACCTGTGCCTGACCACCCAGGCTCCCAAAAAAGTTTACTCTCTTCCAGATCCTACTCCAGCCTATTGAGTAGACTCAGCATTACCCTGTCAGTGACAAGTGGTAGTTAAAGAAGACACCGCAAAAAGCCTATTGCTGCTTTAGGAAGCAAGGGACATTTTTGCCGCCTGGGTGTATTTGGTTACTTTGCATCCCCACTTGGATGTCCCACTGGATACCCCTAGGCAGTTTCTGCTTCCTCATTTCATCTCATTTCATCTCATCTTGGTCTCTCTTTGCTTCCTTCAGTAGTTTTCTTTGGATCTGGCTAGCCTAAAGCCAACATATCATCTCACCCTGCTACACCTGTGCTTCCTTTCCTCAATCCTGCCCAGCTGTTTTGCCTATTTAAGACCCACAGCTCTGTTCCCCTGACCGCACCTAAGAAGCTTTCACTCCAGGGTTGCAGCATTGCTGGTCAAATGCAGGTGGTCCATTCCCCAGCACCCTCCTATGGGGCTGCCTGCACACCCTGAGCCTGGCACATCATGAGGTGGGAACCTCACCAGGAAAACCTGCCAAGGATAGTAAAGCACTTGCAAAGGCTTACCAAAAATGCTGCTGGGGTTTTGGGGAGGGTCACCTCTTGGAATATATGAGAGACACATGCACATATATATGTGTAATATGTATGTGATATCTATCTGAGACAGGAAAGGGAAAATCAAAAGGGGATATAATATGAAAGCATTGGATCGATATTTGATAGCAGTCACAAGTGAAAACTGCATGTTAGGAAATCTGGAAAAAGACATGGAGAATGGGAGAGATGGAGAACAACCTTGGAAATATCTCTGCATCTCTGAATAAATCTGTGATGTAATTTGACTACTGTTTGTTTTTTTCTGATTAGCCCAGATCAGGAAGGATAGAATGGACTTAGGGCTCAGAAAAGGCTGACACAGATAACCAAAGATATGTAATAGTTTCTACCCAAAGAACAATTAAATCCCCTTAAAAAAAGGGGTCAAGTACATCCATCACAAAAGGCACAAAGATGACTGAGGAAGAGCACAAACAAGGTCTATAAAATAAGGAGTGTCAGGGAGAAGATGAACAGTGGATGATTATTCACTGCTTCTCATAATACAAGGACTAAATGACATCAAACCCAATTACCAAAATGAACAAAGTGAGGTAATTCTTCACACAGCACTTATTTAAATGGTGGACCTCATCACCACGAGATCCTGCATCTGCCAAAATTCCATAGGGGTCAGAACAGCAGTCAGGTGCCTTCATGACAGAAAAGTCCATCAAGGGCTGTTGGAAACCTTTGCATAATCTCTCAGCTGAGAAGTCCCTGAGGCAGCAATTGGTATCAGCTGGGAGAATATTTCAAGGGATATTCACTGCAGGCTTTTTCTTTCCCTGTATCCCTCCTGAAGTTTCCATCATCAGAGAGCAGGGACACAGCTAGACCCAGGCTCTGAACCAGTACAGCCATTTGTGTCCCCTTCATCTGCATGCTGGGCAGCCCAGCCATGCCACAGCCTCATCCTTCATTTCTCTGCCCATGGGCTAGAATGAGAAAATACACAGAAAGCTCAAGGTTAGTCTCCAAGGCACATTAAATCACCGAGGTCAGACCATTTTGCCGTCTATGTGCCAGTTCCCACAGGGAAATTTCTGTTACTGAGCACCACTCGGAAATGGAAAGCCACCTCCTCAAGAGACTGACATTCAAGATCTTTGCACAGAGGACAGGCTTGTAGCTGGGAGTTGCCCAGAGATTTCCCAAGAAATCTCCATCCATCTTCTGCAAAGGTCTCAATTTCTTTTCAGCTTTCAGACCTCAGACTGTCCCTCCATAGAGACACACGTCGTGCATAATGACATTAAGGCCACTTACAAGCGGGATTGCTTTTCCTAGGTACGTTCAGTGGATTCAGCCCACAGGCTGAGACATCTCCATTTCTAAAAGTTGTCTGTTTATGAACCAGATGTTTAAACTCCATTATGAGTATCTAGAGGAAAAAAAACCAGACTTCTTACCTAAATACAGGTGTTTCATGCCATTTGAGCCATCCTAGGCTAGCCAAGACCGTGGCCAAGACATGGCTGGGAAATAGGACAGAAAACCTGTTGTGGAACACTGACTCAGGAACACAGCAGAAGGATCTGATCTGTAAGCTGGGAGCAGAAGTAAATGTTGGGCAAAGAACAGACAGAAAGTGAAGGTCTGATCCTCCCTTTTCCCTAGGGTAAAGAGGACACAGGATATTTACCATGGTTGAATGTAAGTCAGATCAAAAGTCAGAGCAACGCTTGACTTGCAGGATGGACCACACCACCCAGTCCCTACGGCATCTTAGGAGAGTCCTGCCAAGAGGGTGGGAAGGACAAGTCAGAGATAGTAACCTACCCTGAAGTCCCATGAGGCCAGAAAAAAAAAGAGTTTATAGCAAAATGTTCAGTTCTGTTCAGTTCAATAAACCAAAATTATCCAACTTCAAAGATTTTCTGTGTGCAATGCTGGTGGATAATAGATGTCTTGGGGTTTGGAGGTAGGGTGCAGGCATCAAAAATAATTTTTACGTATTTTCTGTGAACATTTTATTGCATTTACTATCCCCAGATCTCTGATTTCATTTTCACAACACAGCCTCAAGTAGGACATTTCACACAGTTTGGACTTGCTGGACTTTCTGCACTGCTCTCCTTTACCTTCAAAAAGGCTGAGGAAAGGCAGGAACTCTGCCTGTGATAGGTCCAGCTGACCGATGCTAAAAATCTCACTGAGACCTTAAAGCATTTGGATATTTCACAAAAAATCAAGGCCCAGTCCAGCTCCTGTACTGAGTATTTACTCTCCTTTCTCCACAGCTTTTGCTTTCTGGATGGAAAAAAAATATTCCTTAAGGGCTATAGTTGATTCAGAAATCTCATTGCAGCACCACTGCTCAGAGACAGAGCATTACCTGCTCAAACCCATCTGTTCTCTCCTAGCAGATCAGTGGTTGTTTTAAAACCAGATAGACTAACACATGGATCAGAAATCTGAGTTCTGTTGTGGCAGAAGGGTGTCTCTGGAAAAAGAAGGTCCCAGAGCCTAGTCCCATTCATGGAGGCTTCAAGGGGCACGGCTGGAGAAGAACACCACCGCAAGAGCCTTTCTCCTTGTCAACGGAGACCTTCCATTTCCAGAGTTTCACAGAAGGTGTTTGAAATACAGAAACCTGACCGGAACAGAAGAAAAGATCCCCTAAAGCCCACAAGCCAGCATACACCGATTAGAACACGCAAGGCAAAACTGTACTTGCATCACGTTGTGCCAAAAGCTCTTTGTCATTTACAAGCTGCCTTGACACAGATTGTAATTTCTCCACAAATTCTTTGGGAAAAGGAAGGCCCTCGGGTAGCCCTGTTGTTATCACAGCAAGGTAATTTTATGGCTGTAAAACGTTTGCTGCCTTGACAGCATTTATGTTAATCCGTGAGCAAATCGCCCTTGTTTTCTGCGTGTTTATTACTATAGTCTCCAACAGATGAGTCACAGTACGGATCCAATTTAACTTCAATTGCTATGGTGTTTTCATTTCTAACCTATTTTAGGCTTGCAAGTTTAAACCTTGCTTCTCAAAGCTTTAGGGTGTGGGGGTGGTCAGTGTATGTACAGTTTTATATAGGTATGCATTCCCTATGTATGTGTTAATAGATATGTCTACATAGAGCTACACATGTATAAAAATACGCATAGATTTTACCCTTCAGATACTTTTTTGTGCTGTCTTGGCAAAAAGCACTCTTCTGTCTGGGGCTAACTTCATCCCCAGACCATTGTCCTGTGCCCTCCTGAGAGGGAAGCTGCCACCCAAGAGTCTGCCCGTTGAGTGCAGCAGCTGAACCACCATCTGGGTGATGAAGAAATCAATAATGAGTTTTCTAATATTCCGTCACTGAAATCAGTTACCTAGAAAGGATGTGGATTCTCCATCACTGGATTTCAGGCAAATATTTATCGTAGGTAAGCGTAGTGGAATGAGGCTGGGTTAATTAGCATTGATAATATACAGCTGTGGGCTGGCTTCAGAGACGGTGGGTTGGCCGATGTAGATAAGGTGCAGCTGTGGCTGGTTAAGTTAAGATGTTGGGCAGCCAATGAAGAGAGAGCAGCCGAGGAAGAAGAGAGAGAGAGGAAGAAGCAAGAGAAGAGAGAGTGGGCCCTGAATGAGGTGAGGAGAAGGCAGCAGAGGGACTGGCATGAAAAGTATGCTGGTATGAGACTGTAAAAGACCTTGTTGCAGCTTGATAGTTTGGAGAGTGCTGTGGCAGGTAAGATTTTAGATATGAGAGATCCTGCTGCAGGTAGTGGGGCAATTTAAGCTTTCTGAGGTTCCTATGAGCCATATCATTCCATATTCTATACTGTTCCATATGTTCTTCTCTTTAACCTACCTCTAAGGAATTAGAAACCGGGTTTTTTTTCAAGTTCTGTAAATTAGCCATCTATTGCTAATTAAACTACAAGTATTTACCCCATCTCCAGCTTTTGCAGCTGACCAAGGATGAATGACTGTGCTATCAAACTGACTGTGAAAAGGTATAAACATTCCCCTGCTGATTAATTTACTAGTAGACACATTCCAGTCCCCACTTTCTCTTGCAAGCCTCTAAATGATCATCTTTCCTCTGGCACAGTGCTATCCCTCAGAGCCATTCAAGCTTCAGCTGAGCCCCTCTCTCTGCAGATCACATGCACAACAGGGACCCCCACCCCCCAGGGTCTGGGTGAGCAAGGCTCTGTCATTCAATGGGCACAGGACTTGTAAATCGACTTGCAGGAAGCTGGGGTTAGGCAAATTACAATTAAAAGCAAAGTGAGCATGGAGAGTAATTAATAAATGGAGTAAATTTTCTCAAAGGCTTGGTTCTTGAAACTTGCAAAACTTGGGAGAGAAGAAAGGAGAATCATTTTACAATGCATCCTCTGGCTCAGGGAGAAGTAATGGGTCTGATGTAAAAATGTGCCCTCCTGTCCTGCTTATGCAGAAGGTCAGGCTTAATTATCAAAATACACTGTCCGACTTCTAAAATAAATGTCTTTCTGTCTGACTTGGCATGTCCTGCTGAGCTTAAAATATTGCCCAAACATTGCACGTGTTTTGCTGAAAGGAGAAAACACACTGGGCAGAGGCATCTGCCGCTGACCTGAAGGAACCTGGATGGAAAGGTCTCCTCTCCTCTCCCCAAGCCATCTCTTTATTTCTTACTTTAGTTTCAGCGTCCATTTTCTTTGCATTACATTTTTCTGTCGGGGCCCCTGCAGTTATTTTTAGCTGGTGGAAATTGGCCAGACAAGTTATTTTTCACTCTCTTCTATTTGTTTTGGAGGGATTTATTAGCAGAGAAAGGAACCTGACTGACAGCCTGTGAGGTGTGTCTCTCTCTATTTGTCCTCTCTTTAAGCCAAGGAATTGGATTTTGACACTCGGGGCACTTAAAGAATTGGTCACCAGTGGGTCTCAGATTGGTGAATTTTTCAAATTCCCTATTTATCCCATGTCTGCTTTCAGCCTCCAAGTTACCCTGCGGCAATAACGTCTGCCTGTCGTAGGTGGGCTGCCCAGAACTTCCCCGTTTTGGACTCCGATGTGAGATGGATAACTGTTCCCATCTCTAACTGCTGTCTGTGGGTGGCCGTGATCAAGTCACGGTTCATAGAGCATCACGTCCATCCTCGCCATCTCTTTCCCCATGAAGCAGTCCTAGCCTATCGAGCCTATCTAAATACAAAGTTTGTCCAGACCTCTTACTGTTGTCCTTCCCTTGACCTTTCAAGGTCTATTCCATTTTGAGAGTGTGTGGTCAGCTAACCTGACTGTTTCAGTGGTAGTTCCACCAGGGATATCACTAGCTGTGTAACACCACCATGCACGTGGCAAAATTATATATTTTTTTTCCTTACTTTCAATTCTTTCCCTAGTAATTCCTAACATTTTATTGCCCTTTTTGCCCACTGCTGAGCACAGAGCTAAGGTACCCCTTTCAGCTGCTCGTAAAGATTCACCATCTCTTTCCTGAATGTTAATGATGACTTTTGAGTGCATGACCACCTATGCATAGTTTTTTCCTCATTTACATTATTTTGCATTCATCAGTATTAAATTCACCACCTGCTAATCCAGTATCATGGCATCTCTTCCACAAATATTCACATTTAGCATTAGCTTTGGCTATCCCGAGTAGTGAGGGTTGTCAGCACACTGTCACCAGTCTATTTACACCTTTTACCAGGTCTTTTTGGAATACTTTGACCATCATGGGACCTAGCATTACCTTAAGGAAATTTCTAATAAAATTCCTCCACTGTGAGAAATGACTGTTTAATCATACTTCTTTTGCTCCTTCTCTGTTTATTCCACCTGTTATGAAACCAGAAGACCTTTTACACCTTAGGTGACAGCTTAGAGAGGTAGGAATTTTTTCAGGATAGGTTGCTGAATGTTAGACAGAAGACTGTAAACGCTATGAGACCTTCATAAAAGAAGGCAATATTTGCTTTATGGAACAGAGAAGAGGAAGAGAAATGGATTTTAACATTGGAGAGGAATTTGCAAAGGCCATTAGCGTATGGATACCATGTACAGCATGCGTCACATGCCAACTTCTCTAGATCAAATACTTTTTTCCATGGGAGCAATGGACAGCCTAATAGCAAAAGTCAATGTGAAAGGCAACTGCAAAGTAAAAGGGTCATGTGTGTATTTTAAACAAGAAAATGGTGCTTGTGCCAATGTATTCCTAAAAATACTGTTAGCGACACAGGAAAAAAAAGAAGTCATGGGCAGTGAAGAGATACAACTCGGGTTTTGCGTGAATCAGCTTATTGCTATTAATGGCTTAGGTAAAGATGAAAAAAAAACCCAAAACCTATAATTGCACTAGGTTAGAAATACCAAATGTAGCTTAAACATATTCCAACCTCTAGATGTCTTCAAGAGAAAATGTTTAATGAAGGGATCAGGTAAGGTACTAAAATAACTGAAAAAGGATTCAGAAATATCTTCAAATGAAATTGGAATCTCTCAGCTGAGCGCAGAACAAAGGAGAAAAAGGTTTCCTGCTCTGCAGGTGACTATGACAGAGGTTGAAAGAGGAGCTGGGTGAACCTCTTGCTTTGAGAATCTTAGATCACACAGAGCAGCCAGAATATCATCACTAGTTGAAAAGAAAAGGGGGAAAAAACAGAAAAAAGGAAAGAAAAAAAATTAAAACATTGACCTTCACACTTACATAGACCATAAATAATTAATCAAAGAGAAGAAAAGTTAAACAAGTATTCTGCTTCTCCACCCAGGGGAGACCCCTGGGCATTGGCCCTGATGTGTCGGCAGATCTCTAGGAGGTGTCCCTGGGATCTACCAGTTTGGGGAGGGTTGTGGGTTTGCTGAGAGGTTGGGCTGCCATGCAAAGGGACTTGGACAAGTGAGGCCACGGTAGGGGTCAGGATTTTGGAGCATGCACACAAGGAGATGCCAAGGGAGCTGGGTTCATCCAGCCTAGACAAAAGAAGGTTTTAGGTGGGTCTGGTTGCTCTGCTCTAATGGGGTTGCAGCGAAAACAGAGTCCGGCTCCCCTCGGAGGTGATGGGCTCAACAATCAACAGGGTAAATTCCCATTGGAAACAAAGGAAAAAGTAGTTCTTCCGAGTATAATGCAGCCCTGGACCAGGGGCCCTGAAAGGCTGTGCAGCCTCTGTCCTTGGAGATACTTGAAATTAGATTGAACAAGACCCTAAGCAACCTTGAGAGCTGGCCCAACTTTGAGCAAGGGGCTGAAATAGAGACCTCCAACCACGTTTATTCCTCAAGCCTATGATTCTGTGGAAAATAGATCACATGGGTAAGAATTCCAGCTCTCCCCTTTAGGACATGATTTTTTTTTTTTTTTTTTTTTTTTGTAGGCTGCCATTTGTGTTGGGCTGAATATCTCTGAGGCTCCAGTGAGAAACACCATCCTGTTTTTCCATGTCATGCAGAGCACAGAGCTTTATAGCAGTCATTTTGTTCTGGAAAGAAGCAACAGGAGGGCATGATAAGAGACTCTGAATAGCCTCAGAACAAACAGCTTTTATCAGGCTGCAGAGCAGCCACACGTATACCCCTCAAACAGCCACAGAGTTGGCTGGGGACATTTTTTTAGACATTTCATTGAGAAACATTGGCCATTGGCCAGGATGTTAAAAAAGTAATAAAGAAGTAAAAATGCTCTTCTTCCCCACTGGTTTTGATTTATTTATATCAAGTGGAAAACGCAGTCCCTGTTGCTTCATTTCAGATGTGCTTTTAAGGTCGGCACACCCTGCGCCCCGACATTGCTCATAAATCATTAATGACCTAAGTTTTCATCACCCAGCTTTGTTCTGACTGGTTATAGCTCTTCATTACATCTGCCCTGTCATCAGAAGGGCCGGTGACAGAAGAGGGCACCGAGGTCAAGCGATGCACTTCCGAGGGAAAGGCCTCCCCACCCCGATACCCCAGTGTTTACAGTTTGAGTTTCAGCAAGGAGGATGCCAAGAGAGAGGAGAGGAGGCAGCAGAGCACAGCAGGAGCTTGTTGCTACCCATTTCTCCAGGACACCCTATGTGGGTGACAGCAAACATCTCCAAGAGCTTCTGTTTCTGAGCTCAGCAGGATCTGGGGGTCATTTGGGGGCACAAACAGCATTTGCCCAGATAATGGAGAAAGTTAACTAAAAATGCCAGTCTTATTTGGATTTTTCTCAACTCAATCCAAAAAACAAAAAGGCATGTAAATATCAGCAGCTAGAAAAAAATTGCTGATGACTGAAAGTGAAATTTGTCATTAAAAGTGGAAAATAAATGAAGTATACCCAGAAGAATCTAAACATAGAGAAACCGAGTCATCTTTATGCTAATACATCTTCATCAGACCTGCCCACTGAATATCTGAAGTGGTCTTATTTATTGTAATTGAAGTTTATTCTCTATGTATGTACACAACCATTCAGAAAGACTTACATTTTATCTCCTTTTTTGCTCTGGGTAACTTCTCCTCACTCTTTTTTTCTTTGGAAAGTGTTTCAAGCAAAGCAACCAGAGATACCTGCTTAGCGATACGAAGCCAGAGGTTGGCTCACGTGGGTACAACACTTCCATTATCCTTGTCCCTGGTCACCTGCAACTGGAGTGACACCGAGTGCCTCTCACTGCTGAGGTGCACACCTTCATTTCTCACAGCCTGTTCCTTCTCCTCCTTCTTAATGACTCTGAGCTAAGAAGAAAATTGTTGTCATTACTGAAAGGCTGTTGCTCTCATCTAAAATAGTTGTTTTTCAATAAAGGCCCAAAAGGCTGCATTCAGCTACGGAGTGCCTTGATGTAGGGTGGCAAAATCAACTCCAAAGGAAATAAATATAAATCTTACAGTTCTGATCTGCCGGGAGGGTTGCCTGTAAGCATTCCCATATCAAAGTCCACTGATCCAAAGGCTGATCTTTCCTAGCGCTTTGCATCTGGTAGTTGTGGCTGGCTCAGATCTCTTTCTACCTAGGAGTGTTATGAACTGCTCCTCCTCTCTCTTTTAAAATCTTGATCGTGGTCAGAGCACCCTTCATTCATACCAGGATTGGGAAACCCTCCCCACTCTCAAACTCCCCTCCCCAGAATGCAATCTAACTCTCACCTCCACCACAGCAAAGACATCTGCTGTAGCCCACCACCCCTCTACCACACCCACTCTAATGACCTGGAATTCATTAAACTTTGCAAGATTTTTTGTCTCCCTGCACCATAACCCAAGAAACCATGGGCAACTAGGGTGAGCAAGCATGGAGACAACCACCCTACCAAGTCCCAAGAGGGGTATGTGACCCCCTGGCAGGGGTGATCACACTGGGACTAGTGGGGCCAGTGATCTCTCCTGCCTAATCAGGGTCTTTCAAAACCTGGGCATTGCCCTTGGTGTTGCACTCCCCAGTCCTTGCTACTACTCATCACCTGCACCAGGCATTTCTCCAGCTCGAGAGTGCGGGTGACAGAGCACCTCCTCTGCTCTTGCCCTGGCGCAGAGCTGGGATGAGGCCAGAGGATACAGCAGTGCCAGGATCTGGAAAGCTGCCTTGTGTCTCTGCTGGAAAGACATGGCACCCAAGGACCTGCTGAAGACCTAAAGTGACATGGCCAGCACAAAAGGCCACCAGATCAAGCCAGAGAAACCCCAGTGCATTGAGTTTCCTACTAAGTACATGACAGGTACTCACTCCAACATTTTGATAGCACCCACATAGAATCATAATCTCAAGTTGGAAGGGACCAGTAAGGATCACCGAGACCAACTCCCTGTCTAAACTCATCAGTGAAGAAGGTTAAAGAGTCATACACGAATGGACAACTTTGAGAGCAGATCCACCAGTGTCTACATCAGACAAAAAGAGCCAGCAAAGTGTACCTTTGCCCCTCCCTGAATGACTCTAAACATGCAGAGAAGCTGTTAGACTCTTCTTATGGTTGTTGCTACCAGAGATCTTGACATCCTGGAAAAGGGCCAGTGCTTATGATCAAGCATCTAAAAATTACATTTGGTCAGAGCAGCAGCACTTCCACAGCTTTGCTGCTCTCAGAAGCAAACAGCCTGGACCAGGGAAACATGGGGCTCCAGAGAAGGAATCCATCAATGTCTGTCTGGCTTTTTTGGATGACAGGTACTGAGAGGAAAGGATGAGATAAAAAAGCCCACCTCCTTCTGACAGTGGGAGCAGGTGTTGCCATGCCATGGCCCTGTGAGCTGCTACATTGAGGGTGCTGCAGGAAGGCAATGCAGGCTCACCACCATGCTCCTGAGGCTCCTCTGGAAGGAGATTTGGCCAGGTAACCTAATCCCAGGAAGCACTGTTTTCATTTTCAGTCTGCAAGACAGCAAGTCCCAGCACACCTGTGGTCCTCCGCATGCTGCGACATCAAACAGTCTGTATTATTTCATATACTTTTTCAAAATAACCCGCTTGTTTGTGTTGTAAATAATGCAAATGTTTTTTAGTTTCTCCCAGTGACTCAGTTGTCCCTAGGTCCTGGATCCCAGTTACCAGAATCTGAGTGACTTTGCCATTACTTTTTTGAGGACTACATGTTAATTTTTACGTGAAGGCTCTATCAGTATTAGTCAGCATCTATCTTGGCATTTATAAAACATAATGTTTTGTTTGCTTCTTGACTGCAATTACAGAGTGAAAAGTTTTGTATTGAACTGCTTGTCCTGATACAGAGGTGTCACTCTTGACCAGACACAGGTTATCCAAGAATCCTGTCCTGCTCAGGATTTGCTTAATTTCTCCTCTCTTCTCTGTTAGTTTGCATTTTATCAGTGCTCAGTTTCCTCTGCTATGGTCATACTAATTCCTTTGCCTTATTTAGGTGTCTCTGAAGTTCCTCCTTGCTTTTAACTACCTGAATTAGTTCTGTCTTACTAGCAGATTCATCTGCCTCTATTTCCAAGCCATGTACCAGCACGTTAACCAGCACAGCATGCCTGGCACTAAGCACTGAACTGTGACCTCCTGCCATAATAGACCATTTAATCCTCCTCTTTGCCTTCTCCTAGGACAGCTGTACAGCCAGGAGCCAGCGTGTTTCCCACTCAGCCCATGACCCCTTAGTTCCCTCAGGAGTGTCTTTACTCTGACCTTGTTAAAGACCTTCTGGGTATCCAAATGCACCAAGTCTCCATCCGCTGTTTTCCTGACACGGTCATCGAGTCACAATCATTCTGTGAGACTTTTCTTCTCCACAGGCTGCTGGGTTCATTCTCTTCTCTCGTGAGCTATCTCCCTGCTACTTCATTATCCTGCTTTTAAATATCATTTCCAGCTAATTTCCCCAGGACACATGTAAGGAAGGATAACCTGTGACTCCCCCAATCTCACCTTAAGGCTTTTTGAATATAAATGCAACCTTCTCTATATCCCAGTCCTTGCTTCTTTTCCTTAGCAAGTCAATCAAGGCCTATTTAAATAGCTTACAAATGCCTGCCTAGACAACCCGCACCCCCGGGCAAAGCCTCCTGAGACAAGCTGTGGATGCTTGCAGTTCATGTCTGGGTTCCTCTCTGATGGCCTGCAGGCAGGTCTACAGGGCTGGCACCTGAGTGCCCACTGCACCCGCATTGAACCCCAGACCTACCCCTGCAAGGGCTGTCAAGCAGAGACCCAGCCGTGAGCCAGCCCATCTCTGGAAACCACGCTGAAATATTATATTCTTCAGCTGATAATGCCTCAGAGGCAAATCAAATCTAGCCTGGAGAGAAGGGGGCTGGGGGGGACCCGGTGGCTCTGCAATGGCCTGGCAGGAGGCTGTAGCCAGGGGGGTCAGTCTCTGCTCCCCAGGAACCAGCGACAGGACGAGAGCAAACGGCCTCACGTTGCGCCAGGGGAGGGTGAGATTGGGTGTGAGGGAGCATTCTGCACCGAGAGGGCTGGCAGGCGCTGGCACAGGCTGCCCGGGAACGGGGGTGTCATCATCCCTGGGGGTGTGTGGCTGCGGTTCTTGGGGACATGGTTCAGTGGTGGCCTTGGCCATGCTGGGTTAATGGTTGGACTTGATGATCTGAAAGGTCTTTTCCAGGTTAAATGATTCTATGATTCTAAAAAGAGACTGCAGGCACCAGTTTGAGAGTTGTCTTCCCTCTCAGCCTCCTCCCTTTCTATTGAAGCCCTGAGAGGGTCAGAGGGTTCACAGTCCCTGGCAGTTTTATCCCCCCACACACACCACCTCCAGCACATACCCCAGTCACACATATATTTGGATTTCAGACTTACGTGTTCTCCAGTTATTCTTCTCAGTTTCCACAGAGGGGCTCCCAGCATCAGAGGAACCTGTGTTCCACATTCCATATGCAAACAGGGTCAGGTGCTTTACTGCGAGCTTCTATGATGAAACCATGCCTGTATCTGAGGCTTGGCTTTAAAAACTCCGAAAAATAATTCCTGTTCTGCATCCTGGAGTCGGTAGGGTTTCTGCCCAGCAAATACAAGGGGCTGGGTAAGCCAGAAGGAAGGTGTAATCTAAGGGAAGTGTGGGAAGTACGTAAGAAAATAAGAATTGGCTGGACAGAGATAGAAAGAGTGCCATATTGCAGAAGGCAGATAATTACTGAATTAGCTCTTGAGTGTCCATATGATGCAGAGCCATTGGCAACCAGCTACCCCCACTATCGTGAAGCCATCTAGAGTCTCCCCCTTTATCATTAATGGACTTTGGATGAGGCCCTGGATTCTTTGACTTGCATCCCTGTGTAAAACATTTAGTTTTTCCTGCATATATTTCCTTTTTTTGTTCTTTTTTCCCTTTTTTTTCCCCCTCCTTTTTAAAGCTATCAAAACCTGAGCGCTTTACCTATTGTCAGGCACTCTGTGTTACATTAGCAAAGCATCCCTATAAGTGCACTGGGCACAATGCAGACTTCAGAGGAGAGAGCTGCTGGAAGCCTCCTAAAACCCACCCACTCTCCACAAAAAATGAATTTTGGCATATCTCATTCCAGAGGTTTTCCACCTAATGCTGGGCACTCGTCCTCACCTCTCCCTTCTCTCCTCCCGCACCCCGCTCAGAGTTTCTCCTCTCTCCAGATGGGCCAAAGCAACCCACATCTAATGGAGGGGCGAGAGCGCAGAGGTGGGTGGCACGGGGAGAAGAGAGCAGGGAATGCAGTCATTTCTGCTCGACCCCCCATCGCTGGGAGTTGGAACCAGGTGATCTTTAAGGCCCCTTCCAATTCAAACTGTTTTGTGAGTCTATGACTTACCTGATCCATTTCCTCTTCAGATGGACTGGAGGCTGTGTGCCTGACGAGGTACATTGGGATGCAGCAGCAGGACAAAGACAGATGTGCATATACATTTTTTTACCAAAATCACAAAGCAGCTTTGGGTATTTTCCACTACCCCACTTTTTGATAAACAACTGCCTCCACAGGCTGATCTTCCTAAACTGAAGGGCTAACCTGCCTCCAGTACTGGGTTCGGTGCATACCACAAAATTTTTTGGAAGATGTGGCCATCTACCTTTAGGTCAAAGGAAGAGGCTGAAAATTTCCCACCGAAACACAGGGAGAAAACATCTGCCCTTATATCAATCACTTTCAGGGTGATGAAAAACTGCATTTCTTTCTGGTGTCATTTACATCTAGCGAGCAGCATGTTCAGCACTGCCCTCAGAGCACCTGTCTCTGGGACACCTCTTCCAAAATCTCATAATTTTCCCTCTCTCTCTACGTTATCTTGTTATTTGTTCTCTCTCTCTCTTCACCCATGGAAGAATTTCTTTCTGTGTCCCCTGGAAGTACCAGTGAGTGGATTGGCCACATCATCCTGACCCCAATCCTCCAGCGAAAGGGGACCTACACCAACTCAGGATGAACTGAGGTGGGTTGCTTTAGGTCGAGAAGAGCGTGTCTGAGCTGTTCTCAAAGCAGGGGTGAGCAGCGATGAACGGGCTTGGCTCAGCAAAGCTTCTTCTCTCCCACTCTTGCATTTCCCAGTGGAAGTATTTGTCCTGGAGCAACAGGCGTGGCTGGAGTGACGCTACCACATAGCAAGGACATTACACTGTGCACGTAGCAAGGACATTACACTGTGCACGGGTGAAGGGAGTAGGAAGGAGGGTGGAGGGGGCAGGGCCAGAGCCAGCTTTGGGAAGGCAGCCTGCTGGGAAGTTCATTCAGAGCCGCTCTGATGAGTTCAAGGTCACGCAGACACTTTACAAAGTCCACTGCAGGGGCAGCCTCTGCTTAGGAGAGCCCTGGGAGTGGGGTCATTGAGATGTTAGATATATAAAAATGTATAAATATACAAATTGAGCACATGTTTTTATCCATAGATATTCACCAAGAGTTTTTAGTTCAAGCAAACAAAACGGTGGGTCAACTGCAGTGACATCTGCATACAGGTCTAGATAATTTAAGGGGCATTTTATCCAACCCTTTCTACGCACCTCCGACCCGTCATTATCCATTCCAGCTCCCTCCCTACCCCGCTGCCCATTTGCATGCAGATTATCTGAGAGAATGAGTCCTCTGAAAGCGGGGATACCGCAGCACTTCTTTCCACGAAGCGGGGCTTCATGCAATATTTCAAATACAGCTTTTTCACCTCAAAATATGGTCCTGTGAGACACAGGACCAAAGTGGCTTTGACCAGAGAAGGCTGACGGCCACACACAATGCACCGATTGCATCGGCTCCAGATGTGATTCAGGCAGCGGAGACAGTCGGTCTAAAATTAATCCTTGTCTGAAAAGGTATTGTAGGAAAAAGCTGTCATTCCTCTGTCCTGATTGCGCTGAAAGCCTGGCCATTTAGAACCAATTGTGTCAGCGGGCAGCTTGATATTCCTATTCTTTGGGGATGGGAAAGGTTTTTTGCCACTTAAAAGTCATAGCAGAGTGGTTTCCTTGGGCTCAGCATCTGGAAATGGCCATGGAGAATCACCTAGCCCTTCCCAGCAGTCCCATCATAAGGTTACTACGTGGGAATTAAATTGGTGTTTTAATTGAAAGAGCAGCAGTAATTAGAGTATCAAACTTCTGTTTGCTTGTTAGGGGGGGACATTTTTCAGAAGCAAAAGGGATGCTTTGCTTGGGAAGGGGCAGAGGGTGCACCAGACATTCCTCTTGATGTACAGAGGAGTCCCAGAACCCTCCCATAATGAAGATGCTGGACAAACACACCCTTGGCAAAGGGGCTGTGGAGGTTTTGAGATTACACGAGGTGAAAAAAGGTGCAGTGGAAGGTTTCTTTGTGAAACAAAACAGAGCTGAACCGTTCCAGCAGGTTGTCCCTAAGCCTGGGCAAAGAGACAAGGTTCCAGGGTTTGGCAGAGACCCGGTGTGTGATGGAAGAGCAGGATGGGGTGCAACCAGCCCCATGCACAGGGATCTACATGCATGAGCCTGTGCCCAGCATGTGATAACAGGAGACGCATGCCACCTGCAGACAGGTGATAGGACATTTCTGAAAGACAGGACCTGAGTACAACTCACGTAAGCTACAACCTGTTCTCTCTCTATGCTGGAGGGTCCTCAGGAGAGCTGGTGCCAGGGAATGAGGTGTTCACGAGGTCATGGCTCTGACAGGCCAAATTCAACCTCTAGGGTGGCCACCTCAAAATAGACATCCTCAAAACAGGGCCCTGGGTCTATCCTTACACGAACAGGTCCAATTCAGACTCTGGCTCTGCTTGCAGAAAGATCCAAGGGTCCACGGACCATCTCAGGGGCACATCAACAGAAATCCCCTGCCAAGCCAAGGATCACCCCCAGGCTGTGCTGTGGCCCCTCAGCAGAACCTTCACCAAGAGCAGAAAGTGATCCAGGAGCAGAGATCCCATGACAAGATGGATTCTCCTGCTCAGCCATGGTGGCACCCAACAAAGGGCTGCAAAGGGGACCCTCCAAAACAAGATCCTCACTCAAGGTCCTTTTTCTGTCCACAAACTGCACCCAGATCCAGTGCAGCCACGTCTCCGCAGAGGAGCCAAAGTACCCTTTGTACGATCCTACATGACAGCTGTAAGGGTCAACTGCTGTCTTCCTCATGAGCACCACAGCGTCCAGAAACGTGACCGAGGTAGCATAAGGTCACTGAATCAACTGGCAAACATCCCCCAGCGACTGCTGGACTTCCACATACACTCAGGTTAGCAGGGAGCGGGCAGGAATGGTCGGGCTCGGAGCGGTGGCAGTGTGGGACAGGACAGGAGCGCAGCTCCTGGCTTGTTTAAGCCTCTTCCTTCCTGCCACGCAGGAGCACGGTGGTTGTCATCACAAAAGCAGGTAAAAATTCAACCCAATAAATTCAGTCCATTCTCCTGGGAAACAGCAGTGTGGCCGGGAATAACCAAAGAATGCGGCACGTGTTTATGAGCACAAGCAAGCCTGGGTGTTATCAAGCTGGTCTGAGCATCCCCAGGTCAGGGAGAAAGCATCAGTTTGGACTTTGAAGTGTGCTTACCTGTAAGCAGGCAAACTTAGGGTTTCCAGCTTTGTTTGAAATGAAGCAAGCCAGTGCAGGGAAGAAGAGGTTTGGCACTGATGTCCCTGTCCCAGTTCCCTGGAGAGTTAAGGCCCTCAGCTGGCAAGGCTCAGCACAGCACTGCTGCAGACTGGCACATCCACGTTCCCGATAGCAGGATGGTTACGTGCCCTCTCTCCTTGCTAAGCTGCCATCTCCTGCGCTCAACATGCCACCCACCACACCACAAATCCTCCCCTGAGCATCCGCCAGCTCCTCCAGCATTCCTGGCATCCCACCAGCTCAGCCCTTGCCCACTGCCCAGCCAAACACAACATATTTCTCTCTGCTATTTTTTTTTTTAAATTCTCTTCCCTTATAAATCAATTTATCCAACCCCTGAATCGCTGTCTGTGCTGTTGCCTTTCCATTAGGCAATGCTTATGTGCCACATGCCTTACAAATTGCCCTCTGGCAGCCACCTTGGCTCGGGCCACACCGCCTGTGAGAAAACCAACACTGTTCCTTCTCCTCCGAACATAATTGCTCATTTTATTGCTGCTTGCACACTCACATCACTTCTCTACAGATACCCAAAGCACACCACCCTGCTGTGAGGCCGCCAGGCTAACCAGAGTTAGGAAATCTCTCCCTGTGCTTCACAAAGGATTTTTTGTACCTTTTTTTTTTTTTTTAATTGTACAAAGCTGGCGTTGCTGGCATCAGAGTCCTTTGCTTGGACCAGTTGTTCATCCTTTGTGGTTTGTCCCTCTAATGAGCTATCACCAGCACCTGCCCCTGAGAAGGTAGGCCAGTCCCCATGGTTGCCAGCCCGTGACCACATGTGACCAGCTTTCCTTGCTGCCCGTCAAAGGGACTATAGTAGGGGAAGAGGGTGGGAGGAAAGAGGGAGATCCTGGAAGGTGCTGAGCTCTTACACATCCCTGTAACGCATGGAAATCCCCCATATCCAGCCCCTCACTCTCGGACCTTCATGTGGGACCAAATTAATCACTGTTATTTCTACAAGGGGACACTCAAAGCTCCTGGGGGGGGACAGCCACACTCCAGTTGCTGTGGGCATGCAATGATGCTGACCCTGAAGCTCATGTGGGCCAAGCAGACGGGGAACAGGCGGACTGCCCTTGCCCACGACACCAAGGAATCGGCACTCAGAGTCCCAGGGAGCCTGCAGCATGGCCAGCATCTCACACCTGTACACACAGGCACGGGTTCTGGCAGATGGGAGATCATCCAGCTGCTTCCTTCTACTTCCCACAGCTCCTGCCAGCCCGCCGGGGATGTCTCCAACACCCCAAAGCATCTCAGGTTATTAAGTCCTTCAAGCCCATTGACTGGAAAAAAAAAAAGCATGGATAACCCACCTGCTCCCTGGACCGTGTCCAGGCTCAGCCCTCCGGGCTCCCACCTCTGTTACTTCACTCACATATACGCGGGCACGTATTGCACATATTTCTTATAGCATATAACCTGTAGTATTTCTAGACAAGATTTTAAAAAGCCACAGGGTGGCAGCATAAAATTGCCTTTCCCGGCTTGTGTCCGCCTTCGGAAGGTCCCCCAGGCCCCGTGCCGTGGAGAAGATGGTCTCACCCAGGGACAGCCACAGGAGGAGAAGACACCCAACCCCACCACGTCCAGAGCCAGGATCCACTTTGTTTATCACCTGACCATCTCCAATTTCAGCACCAGGTCATTGCAAGCACTTCTGTTTCGCTGAGTTTGTCTGTTCACCCTTCAGGCACCCATCTAACAATTCCGAGGTGGCTCTAAACTTGGTTTGGACACCTGGAGTCTCTCTGCCTCGCCCCACAGCACCAAGGTGCTGACAAGCCAGTCTGATGTGCTGGGGGGTGTTGGGTCACTGCAGATGAGGCAAACAAAGCCCGCAGGCATTAACATGCTGAACTTTGGGCAGATCAGTCCTGAGGGCACCCAGCACAAACTTGTAACTTATTGGAGTTTGCTTTTCCTTCTTTTTTCCATCTTTGCATCTCCATGCTGGAAAAAGCCTCTGTAAGAGGGAATGTTTGGGCTGAGAAAGAGGAGATGAAGGCTGCAGCGAGCCCTGAGCAGCAGCAAAATCAGGATGTGCACAAGCCAAGATAGTGACGTGGCACGGTCAGACACAGAGAGACCTCCCAAGCTGCTGCCATTCCTTCCCATCCCCTCCCCTAACCCCTGCTACACGTCTTGGTATCTTTTGGGGTCCCAGGCTCCTTTTCCAGTTTGGATCTGTGTTTGCTACTGCAAATAAACCAGCATCAGGGACATTTTATGGCCACCAAACTCCATCCTTCACGCAATTGTATAATTAGCATCCCCTTGTACAGCCTGGCTTGTGCCCACTCGCACAGCTGGGAGACCAGTGTGGGTCCTGGATCATTCCCACAGGCCAAGAGGGAAAGGGCTAAACACCGCAAACATCTACAGCCCTGTGCCAGGAAATCATGCTGGGAGCCTTAAATGTGCTGCTGCAGGTACAGTGTGGATGGCCCCCTCTGTGCGTGGCAGCACGGACTACAGTCCACTTAGTGCCACCAGCTCAGGCTTGATGGCACAGTGACATGGAAGGGGTTCTCTGCTGGCTGAAGATCAGTAATGATTTGTGCATGGAGAGGTGTTAAGCCAGAAGCCAGGACTTGGCCTATACCACCACCCCACGCACCTCCAGCACAAGAGAAGCTTTGACCACTCCAACTTTTCAAACCAACCCCTTTTTTTAAGCATTTCTTGCTACTGAGTTGAAGGATCAGCCAGGAAATGGGCAGCCAGGGACAGATGTGAACGTTCCCCCATCAACCACAGGGCTTCGGGGACCCACCTCTGTCAGCACCCTGCCTTTCCCACCCTCTGCCTTCCCACCCCAGCCAGCCAGCAGGAGCTCTCTCTAGTTACTTCTGGATAATTAGGTGCCTCTCACCATCACAGCACCCATGGCTGCCTTCCACCAACCTTCATCTTATCGATGAGCTCCAGGTGGACACATCTGGAGAGAGGATGCTGCAGGTTTCGGAGAAGGGAGAGCGGGGTGGGCAGTCACACAAGTGGTCACAGACCCCATGGTGATGCCACATCTCCTCGCCATGTGCTCAGGGTGGCCTTCACTGCTAATTTTAAGTAGCACTTAGTAACCAATTGCTAAATTTAGCGCCTCTGAGAGAAACACGAGCCTCATTTTAAAGGCTGGGTTGCTGGTGACAGAAGCAGAGGAGTGAAGGGTCGAAGTGGGATTGGCCTGCAAGGTTTTTCTGCTGGGGAAAGGAGACATTGACTTGAAGCCCCTGTATGAAGGGAGCACAAAAACCACCCCCCAGGCCAGGAGGCATGAAGCTTCAGTCCAGCCATCAGCACTGTCCCTTGTTCCTCCTTTACCAACCTGCCCATGCACAGGTTTCCAGTCCTCAGGAAGAGCAAAACCCCAGCAAAGGGGAATCAACGCCCCAACTTGCAGCAGAACCAGCCCTCCCCATCCCCTTGAGGGTCCCAAACTGCCACCTGCGCACCCCTTTGTCAGGAGCTGCCTGTTTGCATGTCCAGCTGTTCGTGTCCAGCAGTTGTTGGCGTTGCAAGTTCTGCTGTGTTGCACAAGGGACAGTACCACCACAGCACACTGCCCCAGCAGGAGGAACGCTTTGGGTTTCGCTGAGGAATGACCAACCTCTCCAGGCAAAGGCAAGTCCGTGGAAATGGGTGCTAAGAGCAGGACAACACCCCTTGCTCATGGGGTGTACGCCAGGAGCCAAGGCTGAATGGCACACAAGCCACAGAGAGAAGACCCCTTATTGAAAACCAGGGTCCCAGGACGTTCAATTCTGAATGTGTCTTGGGATACGTCAAATGAGCGAGCACCAACATAGATCTGTTTCGCAAAACCAGACACCATCATCATACTGTCTGCACAAAGCAGAAAGAGGAGCTTTGAAACCCTGATTACCAGCATAACAGCTTTTCTTGGATATCCCACGATGAAGAAGCCACAGGAGAAGGCAACCCTTTGGTTTTTCCTGGGCCATAGCTTCACATGCCCAAAGGATTCAGTTTTCTCCTCTGCTTCCACTTTGCAATAGATCTGGCTGCTGGAAAATCAACTCTGGCTCCTTGGGCTTAAGCCCTGGCAAAAGCTGAGTGATTGAAGCTGTACAGGTTGTTTTACCTTTTGTTCTCTTCAACTCAAGCATGCTGTACTTCTCACAGTACAACTCTCAACTCAGTAATGTCATGAAAAGGGTGTTGCTTCTGAGATAAAATGGGAGAAAAACATCAAGAGAATCAGGACAACTTAGCTGAGGCTGGAGAGACAGTCAAAGATGGTGCCTCCTCTCCAGACAACTATCTTGGGATGCACTGACACACCCACTGGAGAGGTTTTTTCCCCTCCCTCTGTCCCTTTCCCTCTCTTTGTTGTCCCTAGAAGGACCCTTCATAACTTGTTTATCAGCTGGACATCCTCCTTCTAAATAGCTGCAGCTAAGCAACGTGACTCCCACCCCAGATGCTTTGTAGAAAAGCACAAAGCCAGTACGCACACTTCACACGGGGTAGCAGATGCCAAAACAGGCACATTCTTCACTCCTTGCATGCACCCTTGGCCAGCAGCCAGCCAGATGGCTAAATGAAATGCAGAGAGATAAGGCAACAGCTAAACATGCATCATCTTCAAACCGAAAACTTTTTTATTTTTGGAAACCGTTTAAACATTTTAAAACTATGCTGATGTCTACGTTTCGTTTACTTGACTTTAAAAAAGAACAGGTTTTATATCTCTACGGAAAAAAGAAATGTTTTTTCTTGTTCCAGTCAGCACCTTTCACAAGGTCAAGATAAAACCTTGCAAGTTACTAACATCTGTGCTTACTGACACACATCTGCATGGTTCAGGGGCTGCTCAGACTGGGGGACACTACTCCTGCTAGGCTGGAAGACATGTAATTAAAGCATAAGGCAACAAATGGACTCATTAACAAATTGGCACGTTGTACACAAGTCCTTGTGGAAGTGATAACCCAGGGCAGAAGTAGAGCCGAACATTTTGGGCAGTGGAACTAGACAATCTTTAAGATCCCTTCCAACTCAAACCATTCTATGATTCCTCAGGTTAAACGTCCACCCCTGCAGCGAGGACCCCCTGAAGGCAGGGTCCAAAAGCACAAAGCTGAGCTTCAAACCCTCATGCCACAAAGCCTCCTAAGCAAGAAAGCGTCCTCCAAGGATTCAAGCATCAGCCCTGGTGACCCTAAAGCATGAAATACCACTCTCAGAAACAAGCTGTTGGCCTTGATGCTCCATGGCTCGTAACGCCCCTGCCCAACGGTGCAGAACACACACACGCACATTCTGCACTCGCTGCGGTGGCACCCAGTGCTGCTAAACTGGTTAGAGGCTCAAAGCCAGAAGGAGTTATCCCAAGCCTTCTCTCTAATCCCACACAGGTCAGGGGATCCGAACCCTGACGATCTGCGAAGCCTGCGAGTTTCCCGACTCCACACCCAACTCCTCTTCAGGACATACTGGAAGTCGGCGTGGCTGCCGTTGGGCTTACGGCTTATCAGAGGAACATATGTCCTAGAAAATACTTGCCTACACAACCAGGGAACTCCTTGAGGGAAACAAACCATGTGCACAAACACACACACACATATGCTTCGGTGACTAAAACCGGAACCCATTTTAAAAATAAACAAGTTTCTTTTCAGGAAGCTTATTTGGGTCAATGGAGAATTCTCTCCCTGAACTGAGGGGTAGCTCCAACACAGCGCACAGATGGTTTCCCATTTACCACAGTCCTGTTAGCGGTCACCAGCTGGAGCTCTTTGGCCCAGATTATGTTGCTAGAATAGGAAAACTCCAGTTCTGATAAATTCTTCCTTACTAACACCATTGATGTGACATATTTCTGACACTGTGTAAACAGAACTATTTCCATACGGATGGCTGTGGGCGATTACCTTAAGGCTCCACTGAGAACCAGTTTGTCTTTCCAGCCAGAAGGAAAGTTTTATCTTGGATGCTTTCCCACAGGTTTAAGTGGTGCACATTAGGACAGGCTTGTTGCAGTATCTTTATTTACTCACCCCAAGTAAATTTTCAAGGATTTTTCTCGTTAACTTAACTTGAATGATTTTTCAAGCAGTTCTACTCAGTCGTAGCAAGAGAGGTACACTGCCAGGGGTGCCCTGCAGATGAAGATGTGCTCCCCAGATCACACAAGGCCCAGGAACAACCTGTGCCAGGCATTCCCTATCCTTGGCACTGCAGTTTAGCCTTCTTGTGGCTGAGCAGCACTGGCCTCTCTGCCCATAACATGGAGAAGAAACTCCTTGCGCTCAAGCAAAGGAAGGAAGGACATCTGTTCAATCAGCTTTCAAACCCTGGCTGCTCTGGCAGCCCCCTAAAAAAATGTCTCCCAGCCTTTTGCTTTATTGCAGAAACAGTCTAATGTAAGAATGAATCCTGTTGATAAACCAAGCACATTTATATGCGACCAGCCCCCACTTCAACAAAAAGGAAGGGACAGGGGGATACTCACCGTGTATCAGAGGTTCTGGGGTGCCCCCTCCTCTCAGACAAAGTAAAAACTATTTTAGTGTGAGATGCAGCATCCCTGCAGGGAAAATTAAACTTTCCAAGCTGCATCCTAAGGTCTCAGCTCTTCTGAGACAAAGCACACACGTAGGATAATTGCATTTAAAAAGTTTTAATTAAACCCTATGTCAGGTACTACATGTAGGCTCCCTGGAAAATATTTTTAATCCAGATGTGATATGATTGAGCCAAGCCCGCACATTCCGTCAAAATTCCTTACTAGTGGGAACGACCTTGACCTCCCTGAGAAAACTCTTCAACATCAGTGGTGTCATTCAGACTTCTGGACCTTCTTTTCCAGGGGCAAAGTGTGAAAACCCCACCTGTTTTGGGTATTGCTGCCCAACAAAAGATGGATTTTCATCACAGAGGTAGATCAAGAATGCTGCTTCTCATCATTTTCCTTCTTGCCCACACTCCCACATAACTCTGCATGTGTTTTCCGCTTGGACTGGCTGTCCCAATTATAGCTGTAGAGTGCACTCCAACTGCATTGGCATTAGCAAGGGAATCTGGAGGTTTCACTTTGCACTTTAGTTTGGTGCAGAGGCACGAATGCTCCTTCCATTTTGAAGGAGAAGTGACAGATGAGACTTTGATGTTCCCTTTGCAGGCTGCACCATACCCAGTCAGCTCCTGCAGAAGTGCTCCCAGTTTAGTTTCCTTAGAGAGAAACCTAATTTGCAGACATGAAAACTACGTTGTGAATCAAATCAATTTTTGAGAAGTGGGAATGACTGGTTTATCTTCAAAACCAAGATACCATTCCAGACCAAATGTCTCCAAAGCTGGCTGTCTCTCTGCTTTCCAGCACTGTGATTCCTTTGATAACTTCCCATGGACTGGCTGAGTGAACCCAGAGGGAAGACAAATTCCCCGGTGAAATTATAAGCAGATTTCCTGAAGTACAAAGACCCACACAAGCTGACAGACAGGTGACATACAGAGTTAAATATGTAGTGATGCAGAGTGATTTCTGTGCTAATCTGGGCAAGGCAAATGGCTGTGCCTCTAAGGTGCAATACTTTTAACAAACAGTTAAGATCAATCAGTACACTGAATATCCTGATCTATCTCAAGATCCTCCTACTCCAGATTTGGTAGAAAGGGAGAAAAGCCCTATTTTTATAACACTGAATAAAAGAGTTGCAAGTTACTGAGTATCCAGGAAGTACCAAAGCACCCAGTCTTTTTATTACAACATTTATTTTAGTATCGAAGGCACTTACAATACAGAAAGAGGAAAAAAATATGATAGGCACCAAAAGTGAAATTAGAATTAAAATGACAAAGAAACAGTTTACCAGACAAAAGGAGCACTCTTTCCTGTTAACAATACAGCACACAGAAATGAAGCTATTGATGACTAACTTTTTAAACAGTTAGGGCTTTTTTTTTTTTTTAATAGAAAAAGGTAAAGGCTGTTCTACTGTGAACTGAAATTAAAAAAGAACTCCTCCACACACCTGTACAAGGATTTGGTAGTTGGTTGTGTTCGCAAACACGGGGGTCTTTCAGCTCTGGCACTGCAGGAGGTCCTGGTACATCTCAATGAGGTGAGCGGCCTCTCTCTGCCCAGAAAGCACAGCACCGTGGGTAGTGGAATAATACTTCCTGTGAGTGGCCTCCCCTGAAAACATCACCTGCATTGGCTGGAGAGGATAAGAAAAGCAGAAAAGCTCAGCAGCACTTACTGGAAAGCAGATGCGAGGCTAAAGGGAGACAATACTTTCTGTGCCCTCCCACACCTCCGTGAGCTGACACCAGTGTCTTCAGAGTGCTGGTTCTCGAAATCCCAGTGTGATGCACTACAAGGACGGGCACAGCACGTCTGCCAAAGTCGTTGCTATGCCTGCATGGAGCTGTCTGCAGGGTTGAGGCACCATCGCAGAGCCAGATGCTAGCTCCAATAGCCTCCAACAAATCTACACGAGTCACAGAGCTCCTTAATTCTCTACCAGCTCCTCCCTTTGCTCTCCTAAATTATACATTAGACTTTTAGGCTTTAAGGATATGGGTTTTTTCTGGACAGCAATTTAAGAAGGAAAACCAGTCGTGTCTCAAAACCCACAGGGTGAGACACAGTGTCTTATCTCTTACATAGTTAGGTGCTTGCTAAATTGCTGCCAGCTCAGTTCTGAGGCATGAATTTCAGGTACCTCTCTTCTCCAGAACAATAGAGAAAGATTCCTAAAGCTTCTCCTATCTTTTTAAATAGATTTCTGTGCTGAATAGAACTACATGGTGCAGTCAGGCTCTGGGTGGAGGAAATGAACTAGGCAGCTGCTTGGAGGCTGCATATTCATCAGCCATTGTCTCCGGATTTAGACACATAACCTTGAACGATGGGGTGAGTTTAGCTTAATACATTATGGCTCATCAGTTGAGCTGTGGTAACTATCTCCATGTGTGCTCCTGCTCTCCTTGCTATATTCAGAAAGCAAAGGCAGTGTCTGACAAGCAAATTCATTGTTCCCTGCCAATGCATGAGTCCCCCAGGCAAGGACTGGGCCTCCCTTACCCTCTACTGCCAACTTAGAAAGATTTCCTAATATGCACCTCTGACACATTCAGACCTAGACATTAGTAGGGTCACGCATTTAATACTACATATTCAGACTACGCTTTAAAACAGAGTAACACATGCTTTCCTAAGGAGTTTTTAACTGGCCAATAATGCTAATGGTCATTAAATGCAGAGATCACATTTCCTAAAACCACGTGGAAAATCAGCTCTTGATAATTTCAGAAAGAGATGTGGCCCTGAGATCTTAAAATATTAAAGCATTCAAGAGGTTAAACGTTAAAGAGGTAGATTAAAATTTTAAAAAATTACATTAAAACAATTAGAAGCTAACACTAAACATTAAAGAGGTAAAATACCTCATTTTATGTCCAGACGGGTACGCAAAAAAACCCTGGAAAACACATTTGCTGGTTTTTACTTCCACCTCCCTCTCAGGAAACCTGCTACCCAGCACCATGTCAGTCTTACTACCACAGAACTGATTTGAGCCATACTTACAGTAGTTTTGGAGCTTTCCGTGTAAGGCAGTGGTTTAGCGAGTTTCTCCACGTCAGCCCCACTAGACCCAACTTGGGTGTAAGAGTAGGATCCACGGAAATTGGGATTGCTGCCCCAGGAGGACCGCAGGATCCGGCGAGGTTTCGGAATGTTTGGATTCCCTGGATGGAAAGCAAGACAAAAAGTAAGACCATGTCCAAGAGAAAACATAGCAATGCCTGTGCAAGGCATGGGGTGGCATGTATTCAGCCTGACTTACTGAAAATGCATCCCAGCCAAGCCTGCAGGCTATAGGGAAGAGGCCCCAAACCAGACCTCTTTTGTATTACTGAGTTCTAAGTATCTATATAACAGCAATAGAATCCCTTTTAATCTCAGCTGCAGTCTTCCACTTTAGGAAATATCTCAAAATGTTTATGTTACTAAAAACCTAAGGAGCTTCAGGGAACCCTGGGCAGTCTGGTTGAAAACACAGAGCATCTCCTGGTCTCATTTGCCACGGGGAGCCTGGCAGTGACCAACGATATGACTGATCTCACCTAACTTCAGGTATTGAATTGGGTGCCCCGACTAAATTGGGTGTTTAGGTAGCCTTGTGAGACAGGTGCGCCTCCAAAGAGGAACAGAGATAGGGATGTCAAAAGGCAAATTCTCAATATGCAGGAGCATAGGAAAGGCTGTCAGAAATGTCTCAAAACCTGTATTATTCACTCCAACTGCTACCCAGTTGCCTCGAAAATGAACCTAAAATCCCACAGACCCATTTCCGTTTTGTGGGGTGCACATGGCATGGGAACTAGGCTTTTAACACTGGAAATAGGATTTCTAGATTGCTGTAGGATTTCCCCTGCTAAGAGGATGTAGGACGCAATGGTGAATGGCACCTGAGTGCACCTGTAATACGGCCATCAGCAGTCACTGTCCCCACCCCAGAAAGTACTGGAGTACCTGGGATCCAGACTGTAGCCAAGGCAGCCTACCAGCTGGTGGCACAAGAGCCTCAGGTTGAACCCTCTCGCTAGGCTGGTTCGGGACCACCTCAGTGTCACTGACTGAGATTTTGTTGCCGTCCTGTGATCACATCTCACTTGGCAGGAGAGGAATGGGGGAAACGGGAGAATTGCAGTGAAGAAAAATCCCCTCTGCAGGAAAGCTGAGACCCACCCTAGAGGCAACGTCACATATCCAGGCAAGGTTCAGCCAGTCGGATTGAGTCTGCGTCTTCACCAAAAGGGATGTCAAGCACTAGAACAGGCTGCCCAGGGAGGTGGAGGAGTCACCCTCCCTAGAGGTATTTAAAAGACGTGTAGCTGTGGTGCTTAGGGACATGGTTTAGCGGTGGCCTTGGCAGTGCAGGGTTAACATTTCTTTTCGACCTTAAAGGTCTTTTCCAACCAAACGATCCTATGATTCTAAGAGACTGTCAGCACGAGTCAGAGCATTGAGACCTATTTGACCCTTGCACTGCTCCTGTGCCTGCTTCAGACCCTGACTCTGTAACACCAGCATGTTTAGCATGCAACAAAGACAATCCAAATTCCCCCACCTTCTTCGTCACGGCTTAGAGAGGGAGACATTCAACTGTGAAGACTAGTTAGGCACTACATTATTTAGTTCTGCTAAACAGTTATTTAGTTGTGCCATCAATTCCTTAAAATCAGGAGCAGGTTACTTCCCTGGTTCAGCTGCTGCTTTTAGCAGTATCGTGTGTCCACCAGAACTATGAAATACAAGGTTGAAACCGAGCAAAGGCACCTGGATGGCTTGCCAGAGTACACTCCCAACACCTTCTAACCACTAACCCCCACATCAAAATATGGCACAGACTAGCAAATAAATATACCCTACAAACAAAACACATCCTACAAACAAATGTTATTTCAGGGGTAACAACTTAGCATAACAAAGCCTCTAAAATATGCTCCTCTAAGAATCTTCAAAGCGGGAATGCTTGGGATGGAAGTGAAAAGCCCAAGGGAGTCCGAGAACAGGGAGCTCTTGGACGCGTCAAGGAAGTAAGTTATCACGTTTTATTTTTAAGGGCTGTGGGAAAGCCCAAGAGAACACATCATGAAAGCCATTGGACAACACACCACCGGACACGACCAAAGCAGTCATCCATCACACTGCACTATACAAAAATGTTCACACAATGTATTTTCAAATAAAAGGAGTCTCTGCAGTGGGCTGGTGGTGCCTCTTCTGTAGCTGGTGCATGTTCTCATGTTCCACTGTTAAGGTGCCCAGAAGATTTTTCAGTACAGGAGTCAACAGATAAGATGCTGATAAAAAGATGATTAACATTAGGAACACAGTGTTACAAGCAATGAGATGAGGGCTTGTCAGCCTACAGATAAGGCCAGAGATGGGCTAAAAGACTGAAATTTGTAAATGAAAAGGTTTGTGGAGTCATCAAGCCAATCAACAATTGTATACATTCAGCAATATTTAATAGAGCAATTGCTCAGACTGGTAAAAGCAACAGCTTTGTCCCTCTCCAGTGTTTCCCACGGATGACCTTGTACTGTGTATACAAGCAGGTAAACAGCAGCCTTCCCATCGGGGAATTATTCTTCACACAGCAGCTTCATCACAAGGGAAAGTGCAGCACAGCAACATGAACGGTGTGGCCCTGGGCAGATGGCAGAGCTTCACGCAGAGATGCAGGAGCCAGCTGTCAGTGTGGAACAGGGCTAAAGAGCCTGGGTACAATAAAACACAGCTGTACAGTCCCCAGAACCAAAGCCAGCCTCCTTCCCCAGCACCATGCTGTGTGGCAGTGCAGACATACCAGCTCTCATGAGCTCCTTTAAGGTTCTCCAGCACATCGGACCATGTTAGCATGATCCGAGTGTCCACCGTGCAACTACTGTGCTCCTGCGCTTCTGCACTTACGCACCTTTTAATGTGAGGAGCTGTTTCTAAGACAAAAATCAGGAGACCTTCATGTCTGCTGCACACAGAGAAGGAGCCTGGTTGAAAGTCAGACGGGAACACAACACAAGCTCAGATCCTGAACTACTATTTGCAAGGCAGAAAACAAGAAAACTGGGAAGGCCACACTCGTTCAAGGAACATATTCAATTGGACTTTCTCAATCTGCTCTTAAATAGAAGGATAAATACGTGCCTTTGCCTAAAGATAAAAGTAACAATTAATACAGATGTGGAAATTTCTACGTTTTCTATTGTCCGAAGAAAGATAAAATGGCTAAAAAAGGATCTTAGCCTTCACTAAAATAGGAGGGGACATATCCTTATGCCACAGATTTCCACTTCTGAAGGTAACTCTTGCACTATGGAAGATAACTCCATATGCCTCACACAACCCTGTCTTTATCAAGCTACTGGGAGGTATGGATACATAGATCTATTGGTTGTGGGGCTGATTATGAGACACAGGATTACCATAAAATCAACTCACAGACCTCAATTAAGACACACAAAATTAGTTGCCTACATGAGAGCTGGGTATTTAAGATCCCATGAAGGCCAATGGAGATCTGTGGTACTACCCCTACATTAGTATCTACAGCCACCAGAGAGACATTAGGGTACCCAGCCGTCCAAATAGGGCTGGTTTATATGATGCAGAACCTGAGAGAGATCTAGAGAAACAGCTGGAGGATGGGACACACACCCCCCACTCAGGGCATCTCCAGACACAGCTTGACAATCAGCGAGTCCTCCAGAAGGGAACAGGCCTGCAGTTGCTGCCTTCTGGCTTCCAACAATCAGAGCTTAGCCAATAAAGAAAGGAGAGCAAGACTTCTAATCGTTTGAAGGCAGCCCATTTAATCAGATTTAGAGGACACCATGTTTCAGCCATCCAGTTGTGAAAAGCAGTAATTGTCAACGGTTCTTAGGTTAGAACAATCCTTAGAGCTTTTCACAGCAAAGCCAGATAATCCACAACACTAACCTATGGATGTGAAATTCAAGGTCACCTCTCGAGAGAAATTCTTAGTGTGAGTCTAAAAGAAAGGATTTAACATAGGGCTGTCTATCACCCTTGGAACCAAGGCAAAGGCCTCCATGAGCAACGGGCTGGGAAAACACAGCTAAAGATGGGAACCCACCTGGTATTGCCTTATTTCTTTCATAGAAGAACAATAAATAAGAACTTGGGGGACTTTCTACCCAGAACATGAAAGCTACAAAAGGCAAAGCGAACATTAAAAGGCTCACGCTACCTACTTTGATTACTGAATATAAGGCACTTTCTACAGTCAGTAGAGAAAAGCTTCTGAAGAAGATGTCACAGAGCACCAAGTGAGGTGTGGGAGATCTGAACTGTCTTACAGAAGAGTCTTTCCACTGAGCTTAGTAAGAACCTAGGAAGACTGATTACCCAGCTTAGTTAGCTGACTTACACGAACTTGTGTGGAAATGCTTTAAAAGCTGGCTTTGGTGGTGCTAATTGGACCAGAGGAGTCCAGTCATTTTCAGAAATGACTACAGTTAGATCACAGAAGGCTGCTTTGCCCCCTCGCAACCACCCCCTGGCTGGTCTAACCCACTCTCACACTCCCAATGAAAAAAATAGCAGAAGAGACAGTAGGTGCACTGAGAGCTGAGCACGGTTCTGTTATTTCAGCCTGCCTGGCACCTGGCCCAGATTATTGCTGCTCCTGTGAATCTGCCAGGGAGACCAGGAGCAAGGGTAACAGAATAAATCCAGGTACCTTAGCAAGGCCATACTGAAAGATCTGTGAAAAGGTTTTCTACAAACAAGTTTCTGGGGCAGAAAGCGTAACAGGTCACATTGTGTAATGGGTGCTCCAAGAACAGGTTTTCTTCTCGCAGTTTCGAGCAGCTGAGAGTCCACCTCTCAGCTTATGCACAAAATGCTCATTGCAGGGCAAGGCCCTGGTAAACTCAGTCTAAAATTCTCCAGGATTAGCAGAAGGCTGAGACAGCTCACACTGCTGAAGAGTCTGATGGACAGTGACCAGGTGCAGTATCAGCTGGAACAGCAACTGCAGCACATACCGATGACCCAGGGCCAACATATTTCCATCCTTGGAGGGAGAGAGGCACATCCAACACATGCAAACAACAACAACAACAGTGAAGGACCCCAAGAAAGAAGTGGGAGAGTATACTCCCATCTGCCAAACTAACAAAGACCCGAAGAGCCAAATTCCTACTGATGAATCTAAGTGTTTGGGGGGGTGGGGGCATGGGGGAAGCGGTCTTAAACAAGAAGCTCTGCCAACAACCAACATTGTTTATACGCTGTGTGAGATGTCAGCAGTGGAACAACTTGGCCTTAAAGAGAAAAGCCTTCTGCTACACCAGTATAGAGCAGCAGCCGGCCTGCTGAGGTCAGGAGGAAAGAAGGCATGTGCTTACGTTGTGACATAACATAGGGATACCCAACACCACTGAAAACAGCTCATGAGGCAGAAGCTGCCCCGAGTCCAGCATTCACTCATTCATCCCATGTCTCTGCAGGCTGCAGGGGAGCCACAGCTTCATCACCCAACATAAATGCAACATCGAACAAGCTGAAACAAGGATTCAGTTTTGGTTGCTGCATTAGGGTTTCTGAGACCAGTGTCTACCCTATGATATCTGAAAAGAGTAGTAAAATGGAAAACCTCTTTTGGCAGTTGCCAGTTATACAGGTAGTCCTCAGCTTCCAGGACCCTTTCTCTAGATCTCCATGTTGTTGGGAGCAAATGGTCTGTAAGTACAGGGGAAAGCTATACTTGGGAAGGCAAATTTCTTCCTTTAATTGGAGGTCCATGGACAAGAGGTAATGCTGGAAACCCACCAGGTGCTGAGATTTGGCTAACATAATCTAACAGGCAGATAGAAATAGCTTAATCACGGGACCCATCTCTAGAATTGCATAAAATACATCTAATCTTGGGGGATGCTGCTCTTATAATTATGTATAAATTCAAAATCCTTATTTCAGGACTGCCAATGAGTCAACCACTATTTCTTTCAGTGTTACTATCTTACACTTGCACTTGTACAGTATCTTCCATTAGAGGATCTCAAAGACCTCCACAGATACAAAAAGCCCTTTACTTGGGAAGGTGTGCAACCACGAGAGAAGTGACTGCAGGCAAACCAAGGCCCAGCATGTTCAAGTATTACTACTTCTAGTGATTTCATCTTGGATTTTCTCAGTATAATACACCTCAGATCTGGTCTTGCTCCAACTGCTGCCTTTAATGTGATGTGTGCTCAGTAAATGTGAAATCTGTGAAGTCTAGGAAGGTTTAAGTGAGGTGGCAGGAAATGGGAACTCTCAAGGTTCAAAATTTGGGTCAATTCTCATTGCTTCATATTGAATGGAACTCAGGGATGTGATTCAATCACATCACCTCAGCTGATCTAAACAGGTTCAACTCCACTGGCTCTAAAAGAGCTATGCTGCTTTCCACAGCTGAGATCAGTCCTCAGGAGTACCGAGTCTGACAGCTCCAGCTGCTGAAGAGTTATTTGTGATTAACTAAAGCAGAGGATGTGAAATCCTCAAGCACTTCTGCCCACCACTTCCTGAGCTGTTTATCAGCCCCTCTGTATAAATAGCTTTCAGGCACACCCAAGCAGGAGGTATGCTGGCAGGACATGCACAGCCCATTCAAAGGGACATAACATGCCAAACTAAAAATTACTTTAGTGCATTTCCTTCCTAGCGGTTATTCAACACCCCAGCCCCACTCTCTCTCTCTTCCCTACTCAAAGAAACCAGAGCATAGCTGACCTGTAAATTTACGTAGCATTTCAGTGCAGGTTTCTGCCACAGTTTCATCATCACACTTCTCCATAATCAAAGCCTCTTCTCCACAGATCCAGCCACTCAGGACATGGCCATACCTCTCTGGTGGGTACAGCACATCAAAGCTGCAAATCTTCTTGTACCACAGCTCCTCAGGATAAGTCAAGCTCTCACTCTCTGCCTCATCTTCCCAGACAAACTGGATGCTGTTGCATTCGGAGCTCCAGAAAGGCTCTTCAAACTCCAGGAAAATCTTGTCAGTCGTATTGATGCCTAGTTTCTCAATGGCCATCACCTTCTCCTCGGGCAAGCGGGGATGAAACAGGCTCTCGTGGCGTTTCTTCAAGACTCCCAGGGACACAGTCACAATGACATGGTCTGCTGGGATGAACTCACAGTCCTCACACTCTACAAAGACATCAGAGCCCTTGTCCTCCTCGGGGAGGTCACTGTTGTGGTCAGCCACCCTTTCAATCTCCTTGCTGACTGACTGGTTCCAGTGGATGCACTTGACTGGCTTGCGGAGCTGAATGACAGACTCAGGAATGGAGCGGGCCAGAATCTCCACGATTTTAATGAAACCGCAAGGAATGATGTGATGAGCCCCAGGGATTTCGGTCCATTCCCCAAATTCACTGAGCGAGACTTCATCCATGCTGTGGGAGCTGCTCTCGCAACTCTCTACCTAAGGAAAAGAAACACAAAAGCAACATTGCCACAGAGGAACTCATTTTGGCACAGCACAGCATTGCAAGGGCACAAAGAAGCTGCGCAAGCTGGAGTCCTGAGTCCCACTCTTAAACCACGTTATTTTTGCTAGTAAGAAGTGTTTGGCCATAGTTCTGACAAAATCAGTCCTTAGCCTGCCTTCCAACCAGAGAAAACATTTTGTCATAGTAACAAGTGGCATCAGCTTTGGTTGCATCGGCCATGGTTGCATCATCCAGAGTTCAGAGTTGATGTCTTTGCTTCTGCATGATTCTGGGTCACAGTTCTGACTTTTCTATCATTTAAAACCCACTTCACTGGTCAGGCACTGGCTGCTTGGTGCTCCTACAACAGAAGCAGGAGCTATGTTAATCAGATGCTCTTCGCAACGTTAACAAATGTTTCCATGAGGACCCATGAAAAACTTCTGGCAGCTATTTCTGCTGTCTGCAGCTTTCAACATGCTGTCAAACAGACAACAATCAGCAATTCAACAATGTGCCAGAGGTGAGAGAACCCAACATAGAAGGAACTGGAGATAGAAAAGGGAAATGCCAAGACATGAAGCACTTGTGTTTGATTCATTTGATGTGATTATGAAAGCTTTAGATTCAGGACCTGTTGGTTAACATTTGCAGGAGTATTAGGTATAGCCGTAGCTTCCAACAGTCCCTAGAACAAAGGCAGGATGTTTGGCCTGTCTTGTGATTAAGTTTCTAATGATAATACTGATGCATGGGACACAATGATCTTAAAACCTTCAAATCACCAGAGTCACAAGGATTTGCACTCTGTAATTCCTTAAGCATTTTTTACAAAAGGAACATTACAATTCCTTCCCTCACCCTTTGGCCGATCTTCCAGGCATTTCCACACTTTAATGACCCTGTTTGGAAGCCTGGCAAGCCTAGGCGCTCTCCCTGTGCAGCATTCTGTTGCAGGGTAGGAATCTCTGTCCTGGGCTAAGATGTCAGGCAAACAAGTGAAAGTTGTACTAAATAGTTCATAGGCTTCTCCCGTGACTGTGTTGACAAACAGGTGGCTGCCCCTTCCTCGTCATGGCCCAGTGACTCCAATGAAGACTGAGCAGGCACATCTGCTGGGCCAGGTTGCCAGCACCTAGGTCTTGAAGAAGACCTGTCCTCTCAGACTGCTGTTGTTCCACCCCATCTGACGGCTGAGTGGGCAACTATCCCCAGACTCAGGGTCAGTTCTGCTGGCCCACAATACAAACCCTGCTCCCTGGGTCATGCAACAGGCTGCTCATCCTGCCTGGACACTCCAACAGGACGCTCCACATTGTGACGATAACAACGGTGATGGTTATTCAATTATTTCGACCAAAAAGGAAAAATGCCAGGAAGAAAAACAGGCAACTATCAAGACTATACTTTGCCTGATACACCAGTTAATCCCCACTCTCTCAGCAACCACTCTGGTCTGATAGTCTTAAGTATCAGAAGCTTTGTTGTTCTCAGGTATTTACACATGAGAAGGGATTTAGGAGACTTGCAGAAAAAGTCTCTGGCTGTGGCAACCTGTAGCAACAACATAAGTAACCACCAGGAAAACCAGGCCTATATCAAATGACTAACATTGTCTGCATGGCTGATGTTACATGGATAACACGATAAATAACTAGATTTTACATAGAAGCTGTGGAGATGCCCTGTGATACAAGCTTTGTTAGGTGTTAGGACACCAAAATATCAAAACAGCATTTGGGACACCCAGGTTCAAATCTCAGCTTTACCACAGATCCCCTGTGAGGAGACTCTTTGGATCTTTATTTCACTTTGTTTCAGCTTCTCACCTGTAAATAGTGAATACCACACACTCACCCTCATCACAGAGTGCTGCTTGCCTCCCCTGCCTCATTTCAGAAGACTAAGTCATTATAAGTGCAATAGGAATGACTGCTACACTTTATTTGTGGAGCACTTGATGCAACATTAAGTCCTCATCCCACAGAGATCTCATTTAGGCCAAGGTGTTGAGGGATAAAAAGAACTATGGAAGCCGTGAGGAAAGATGATTAGGACATGGGTTTATACAATCTACCTTTGATTTATGGCTTTACCTTCAAAATGCTTTCTAGGGATTTTCCCAGCAGATTACTAGCATCAAAGTTACATTTCTTCTGCTCTCTGAGATACGGACAGAGGCAGAAGTGGGTAAAAGACGCTTAGGATCACTAGGTCCCAGGTGTAAGGCAAAAGACAAGATGTTACTAAAAGAACCTGACAATAGATTAGCTTCAGGTGGTAAGAAAACATTAAGTCATACCAGAAAATTTAACAGGAATTGTAGGTAGGAAAGCCCCTTCTAATTAGACAGCTAGAAGTTTAAGGTTAAAAAAAAAAAAGAAAAAAGAGTAAAGGCATTATTTCTTGCAGCCCACTGTCTTTGGACATGTCTCACAAGGACAAGTTGTCAATAAAAACACAAACCACCCCAGCTGCAAGAGACCATAGAAAGCAATTCCCCAGTGATAGTCAAGGCTTAGCCAGGTGTCTGAGGTCCAAGATTTGTCTGTTCTTGGTTAAAACAAAACAATGATGTGCACACACACCTTAAGGTACTGCTGGATCATGGCTAGTTTCAGCCTCTTGACGGCCTCTGTGTCATCCGGATCGGCCTTGACACGTTTGCGCACTACGTCCCGTGTAAAGACGCCCACGCTATTCTGGCTCTCAGCATTGACTGGTTTACCTCGTTGGAAGAACTCCTGAGTCAGGTTATAGACCTGCCAGAGAGAGGACAGAAAGATGGACAACATGATTCACAGCAGAATCCAAGCCCCAATCAGGATGCTTTTTTCTCCATCCAAACCCAGCACATTCAGATCACCTTCTCCTGCCAGCTTTAGAGATCAGCTTTGGCAGTTTATTGTGCACTCTGCTCCCACACCATGTCAAGTTGTGCCCGCAGCTATGCTGGTTAGAAGGTAGGAAGCCACACTTCTCTCCAGGCAAAGATAACCACCCTTGCTCACCTGCAACAGGCTAGTTACTATTAAGTCATTAAGATACTACTAACTATTAAGTCATTAAGTCACTATGAAGTTATTTTTTAATTCAGGCATGTCCGTTCTATCCCTTGCAGATGCCAACAGAGGCAGTCCTGCCATCTTCAGTAGCTAAAGCCTGTTGTTCAACCAGCTGTTTAGATGCTGCAGCTGGATCAGTAAGCAAAGTAAGCGCAGACTGCAGAACACCTCTGCAGAACAGGTTTGTGTTTGCTACATGTAATTTCTGGCTCTGCTGAACAGTGTCACAGCCTGACTCGGCCCCAGTCTCCTTCCAAAGTCGAGGACTAGGACTGACTCAACCAGCAGGACCCACACGCTTCCTCCTGACAAGAAACCACTAGCTCTTCTCCCACCTCGGTGTCTCAGGTGCAATCCAGATTGTAGGGCCCATATATTTGAATGCTCTAGCCTGGAACCAGCCCTTCCACCCTCTCCACTATTTAGCAATAAAGCCCAGGAATCCACCAGGTGGGGGGAATTCAGTTTCACAGTTACTTTTCTGTTGTGCCCTGAAAAATAGGAAGCAATCAACACAGGAATTTTGTATGCAGACACCTTTTACTTGTTGAGCACAAGACAGGTAGAGATCCATGGAAAACAACGGCATCTCTTGTAGCCCTCCACCAAGAGCCAGCTTGAGGAAGATCTACAAAAAAAATCCCTAACAAATTGTTCTTCTTTGAAGGAGATCTTCCTGACTTTTTTTTTTTTTTTAAACCCTAGTTTTCCACTTTATGAGCTACTTAAAAGCAAGAAAACACTCATCCACCTCGGCCATCTGCTTGTGGCTGGCTGGCTACCATCATCAGTACTTCTGTCTGTAATACTGCCAGAAGAACCTACAGTTGAATCATGGCCCTTCATTTCCATGGAAAAACTCCGACGGATTTTTTAACACAGGAAAGCTTTTACAAGATGCCTCCCAGAAGCACAACTCATCCCACTGATGACTTGTTTGTCCAGAATGAGTCACCTTCTCACCTATATCATGCCACAGGGGTGCACAGTACTCTCACAAGTAGAGAGGCAATATTTCTGCTTGGTGAGTTTTTCCTGTCAAAGATGGTTGATTACATTGTGATCCTTCTTTGGAGACAGATTATTCAGACATACTGAGAAGTTAAACTCAAGAGTAAATGCCTGGTAAGAAAGCGGCAGAACTGTGGCAACCTTTCCTTCAAAGGTTCCTAGAGCTTCCCATTCTCTACTGATATGGCTATTGTTTTAAATCCATGTTACAGTTTCTTCCCACTCCAATTCTTCCCAGAAGCTTGATTGTCTCTTGGGTTTTAGGAACAAAGTGAATTTGAGGAGGCAAAAATAAAGGGATGATGAGGAAAGGGAGGTGGTGAGGAAAAATGCACAGCGGTGGTACGAGTGAGAGGGCAGGTCTACGAGTGAATGGAGGAAGGGAAGTAGATAAGGACAAGTAAGGGGTGAGGAGGAAATTGAAAATAAGTGAAAGAATGAAAAAGGGCGGAAATAAGCTACAAAACAGAGAAGTAATCACAAGAAAAATGATTGGAACTGGTGAAGATGGAAGAGAACTGCAGACACGGATTGGGACACAGCCTTTCCAAGGAGATTTCCAAACAAGAAAGATGAAGACCAATACCCTATATGAAATGAAGGCTTTCAGCAAAAGAAAGAAAGTAGTGCCTTTTCTGTTCCCCAATGCCAAAAGTTCTTTGGCAGTTTCAACATCCCATGGTTCTCAGGTCCACTGATTTCTGAGGCCCAAACCAATTCCAGCAAGTACAAGCTGCATAGACCTTGCGTCAGCATAATGCAGCTCAGCTTTCATAAGCCGATTGCACACTATAAGCAGCTAACGCATTCACAAGACAAGCAAAGCTGTGTTAAAACCCAGCCACCGTTTGGCCAAAAGGATAACCGAGCCATGGGTATGTTTTTATTAACCATTGTATTCTTCATTGTCCAACAGAGAAAAGAGCAGAAATGCACAGTTCTCTGTGCTGTAAACATCAAGTAAAGTCTTTCCTATAAACGTCAGTATAATCACCATTAGGATTTATTATTCTTTCTCAGAATCCCTGTTACTTCCTTGCTTTTCTCTTCTTGGGGGTGCTGAACCATTTGATGAACAGAAAGCAAAGCTATTGTAGGCAAGAAACAAAAGGAGAAACAACAGCAAGTCCAACATTGAGATATACTGTCATAATAAAAGAATCAAAACTATACTCAAAATATATTCTTTAGTGCACACACGCAGCGAACACATCCTATGTAAGAAACCATGGAAAAGGTTCACCAGAAGCCCACATTTGAGGTAGATTTCCAATGAAGTAGAAGCAGAATTGTACTGTCTGGAGTCAGAGTTACTTAGACTTTCCCTCCCCAGGTGGGAAACTGCTTATAAAACAGAAAGCATCATCACGCCTATGGGATCACCTCTGAAGTCACTGGGAACCGGCACTAGTGAGATGTGAAAACACATTCTCCTTCAATCATTTCATCACGATGTGATGACAGAAGGGCTCCCAAGAGAGTTCAAGTGGGCTTTATCTCAAATATCTGGGTGAAAGGTAGCATCAAGAATGACCTGAAATATTCTGCTGATTTTTCTAGTTAACCCTACAAAATGTTCATGCATCCACATCGAAAGCATCACGCCTATCAGCAAGGAGAGCTACCCCATATACAGTCTAGACTCATCTCCCCTTTCTACAGATCACATACAAGCAGTAATAAGAAAAGAACAGACTGCATCAATGTCCAGCTCCTACCACGGGCAAACAATGACCTGATCATTTCTCACCCTAAAGTTCCTCAGTGTCTGGGCAGAAAAACTGGCCCCGGAAGCCTGTCTGCAAGAACCACCAGCAGAAGCAAAACACACAGAACATCTCCAGTGGCTATTCATCCTAAGCAGATTTCTTTCCCTAATTCTGAGGGTTTACATACAGTCCTGCAGGGAAATGGGGCCGAAGGTCAGAAATTAAAAGGAGATTAATGGCCGTAATCCTAAAGCAGCTCCACTTTGGCTTACATCTTCTGTCTTCCTTCTGACTGGCTCTGGGGCATCCCACAACCAGGTCTCTGCAGCAAACATGGGTTCCATCAGGGATGTCCTCTCTGTTACCTACAGGCTTCCCACCTACACGTGTTTACTACATACGTGCTCCTCCACCACAGGAAGAGGCAGTCTCTTAGGAAGAACAAATCTAAATAAAGAAGTTTCTCAGCACTGAAGAAGGTCAGGAAAGCACATCCCAATTCACACTCCTTCCTGTCAACGCCAGTGACGATCTGTAGCATTGTTTTTTTCCCCACTTGGCTTTAAAGTTGCAGTGACTTAATCCCCGGTCGGTAAAAAACCCCACTGGAGATAGGTCCATGCTGTTACCAGGCCAGACATCTGTCAGTGCAATAGAGGGGCAGGGAGGGAACGGGGACTCTCCATGGCCCTTTGGTCCTGCTTTCTATGATAACACAAGGCAAGGCACTGGAGCTTAATTGGGGATGGCACAAAGCCCATCATAGGGTGGGGGTTAGAAGGGTGGAAAACTTTGTCATTCTTTGGCTGCATCCCTTCCCCAGAAGCTGTGCAGCACACAGGAGAAAGCTGACAGATAACAAGGTCATTAATTAGCTGATTGTTAAAGGGAGGGTTCCTGTGAAGCAAGTCTTTAGGGACCGAATCCTTCCTGAAAAGCCTAAGTAAAAACAGGCACTTTTTCTAAATCAGGCTGGCTGATGGACTGTGAAATTCTTGGGCAGGCAAAGCCCTGTGATTTTTCACCTGCATCTAATTTGTCAAGATCACCACCTCCCTCCCACCCTTCCCTAATACCTGGGAGTTGGCCTTAAATACCTCTTTGGAGAGGGAAGTGAGGCCTTAGCACCTACAGAAGAGCAACTCTGAGATGAGTGGTCCCTATTCACATCTTCCCAGCAGTTATACACACATGTGGAGACACTGAAGCTGCAGACATCAGCCTCAAAGGGCACGCTCCTGTTGCTTTTCTTTGAGAGTCCTGCAGATGTGGTATAAGCAGGCAGAAGCCAAAATCCTCCCCCAGCCCCAGGATTCCCTGTTATTCTAGCAAGAGCAGAGAGGAAGGTGAAAGATTATGAATGTGTCGCATTGACATCACACCTTGGGGAACCTTCCAGTGCTGGTGCCCACTTCCTCTGAGAGACCGACCAAATGGACTGATGATGACCCTGAGCAGTGCCAGCCCCACACAGTACATCGTCTGAGGATAGTCTTAAAGCAACAGTGGCTGGAGAGCTGTTCCACCAACAGCAGGCTCAATGCCCTTTCTCATGATGCATCTCTTGGCAATGCATGATTGGGAATCCAGGTAGCTGCTCTGCAGGACTGGAGACCTTCCTTACAGGCTCAGCTTGCTAGTGCTTTCACTGAGGAGGATTTGGGTCACCTCGATCACAAGCCTGTGACATATCTTGACTGACTTCAATGCAGTGCAACAGCCTCTCGGTTACAGCAGCCTCTCACAGGGAACTCTCTGCTACAGAAATGAAGAGCTGAGCAGTCTCACTGCTTCGCTTCCTCATAACCAAATAAAGACTTGTGAGGTACCCCCTACAGCTATCAAAAATTCAGGCTACTGCAAACAAAAAAAGCAGCAAAACTTGTATTAAAGTAGAAGCCGCCAGCCAAAAAAGATTGGACAAGTGCCTGGAAAAAGTGTAAGGACTTTCCAAATGCACTAACGAGGCAAAGCACTGGAGGTACTGGAGTGCCTTGCCTTTCACACCAGGAGAATTCAGCACACAGAGGAGAAACCTTCCCTTGCTTAGACTCCAGCTCCAGTGACTCCCCACACCCACATGAAACACTCGAGGGAGACCCTCTGCCCTTTGCATTCACAAGAATTTGGTGTCCAGATGACAAGATAACTGGGGCTGGAGAGATACAGATGGAGAAGCAGAACTGAAAGCATATGCTCGAGCCCAAGAAGCACATGGCAGCAGCTGCAGGGAAAGAAGGGCAGTGTGTGAGTACATGGGAAGTGAGCCAACTGTGCAGGAGAGGGCAAAAGTATTTGAAACTGTGACAAATTTAGCCCCGTTCATTCAGGACTACATTTTCCACTGTTAATGCCAGCACTCCATCCCTGATTAGGCTTTGCATCCATCATGTGGTCACTGCTTGTTTTGTTGGGTGGGTTTTGGGGTTTTTTCCTTTGAAGTCAGGACAGCTTGTGTCACAGCCTTTGCTATCTCAGCCTCTTCTAACGGGGGAGATGCAGCCTGAGAGATAAGATGACATGATGGTGGGATTGCTAACAGCAGGCTGCCTCAAGGATCTGAGAAGGGTCTTGGGAGCTCCTACGAGGCAAGGGAGGAGCCTGACCTCGGGATCTGGTGATCTGTGAGATGGCTTTTTACCCTAGACAACTTTAAGGTGTTTTGTTAAAACCTTTCAAAAAAACAGAGATGCAGAACTGCAGATCAAATTCCTACTGTTCCTCCCCAGCACCTGTTTCATCACCAGTTAAAGCACCAGTGTACTGGCCAGCCAGGACGAAACAAAATGATGGAATGTACTCTAGTGAAAATGCAATAATAATAATAATAATACTACAAGCTGAGGCAGCAGGGGACTCAATGAAACACAAAACAGAAATGCCCCAGGCAGACTCAGCATGTGTAAACAGAAACATTCTCTGCACTTTATGCCAGAAAAAAAGGTCCCCAAAGCTTGCACATGCTCCTGACCACCCACCCACTGGGGCACTTTTATCTCATACAGTCTTTTTTAACTGAAGATTTTCAGATCATGTAACCCACCTTAATTCCCACTTTTCCTACACAGTGCAGGGAAGAAACCACAATCAGCTGTCTTAAATCACTAAAGATTGTCCAACCTAACACCCCAAAGAGGCTGGGACAAGATGCTCAACAAAACCATGAGCTGCCCCTGCAAGCAATTCCAGCACACTTTGAAGGATGACAGAGAAAGCACCTCCTCAACAACAGCAATTAAGAGGTTGGCTGATGTCTTCTTCTTGGCTTAAGCTGTCCCTTATATTTTTATCGCAGAGAGTAGCTGCAGACATTTTCACAATCCATAAATGTGAAAGCCTTTTCTGTCTCCTAGTGATAAAGATATCCTGTGGCAACGATAAGCTAATTACATGTTGCATAAAGATTAACTTTTAATGTGTTGTTCTCTCATGTCACTGGCTGTTCCCTTTCTCTTGCTTTAAAAGAAAGGGTAGATTTACCAAATTAATCATTTCTAAAACACTGGCACCTTGTTATAGCTTTTATCTTATTGGCTGTATCTCAAAGCTAAGTAGCTCTCATCTTTGTGTTCTCTTCTCATTTCAGTCTGCTTGCCTCTGAACACCCTCCCTTTGCTGGACATTTTCATATCATCTTTGAGACAGGATGATCACCAAGCACTGCATGCAGTTTGGCGGTGTTCCATTTACATAAATAATGCTGCTCACTGCAGCATTTTCACTTTCTCTCTCCCTCTTTTCTAGTCTTAGTTGCTGTTAATTTTGCTCCACACACACTTCACCTGTATTTTTCCTGGCTGGCTCTGGTTCTTTTTCTATCCAGTAACTGGAAAAAGTTGTTCAGATTAATTATCTCCACCTGCCTATGTCCAAAAAGAATTCCCTCCCTAACATGGGTTGCTAGATTCCTTCCATATTGAGGTTTTTTTTGAAATTCCTACTACCACTCCCTAAAATTAAATACTTTTGCGCAATCCCATCACAGGTTCCAGTTCAGAGACCGAGGAGAGTGTCAGAAGTCTTCTAAAAATAAATAAATAAATAAAAAATAATCCCCATTTCTGCTCCCCATTCAGTTCTTGGTAATTCTTTACAGCTACAGTGACTTTTCTCTTGGTGGCTTTCTAAATGCTTATGGACACATTTTTAAACATGAAGTATGCAAGAGTAACCTGAATCTAGTGTGTGTTTACCCAAGCGTCAAATACGGGTGAAGTTCACTGTCAGATGAAAATCTGAAGGTTTTAGGCATGGCTACAGCCTGATGAAAACAATAATGTTTTGCTCTGTTTTATATAACCCACTGAGAGATCACATTACCTGGAAGACTAGATATTCTGCACTGACCCCTCCTAAATGTACTTCATAAGTGACATGACAAAAGTGTGGGGAATAATTATAATTAACTTTGGCAAGCCTCCTTCTTTCACTTCACTCTACCTAAGGCCAAATCTTCCTACTGAAAGTAGAGAGAATTAATACCAATCATTCATGTGTGCTCAACACACAAATCAGTAAGGAAGCCCATTTCCCCTCTGAAAGAAATACTAGGATGACAGCAGCAGTGCTAAGTTACAAGAAAGTAAAATTGGCCTTTTTTGTCAGACTCTAACACTAGCTCATTGCTTTTTTAGCAGAGGTTAACCCTTCCACCAAACATGCATTTGCATTTCCATCTTGCAGCCTTTTATTTAGTATGCTTAGGTTCTGTGTCTGTAGTTTGGTTGGGGTTTTTTTCTGTTTGGATCTTCTGCCACATACTGAGGCCCTCATCTACACTGAACCAAAGAGGACATCACTGGACATTGATCAAAAGAATAACCTTAAACTGAATTCCACACTGGTCTGAATCTACCAGAAAAGATGTTCCTTTCCTTCTGATGCAAGAAAACTTGCAATTCCTACAATACTGCACTGACTTTGGCACACTACGGTATTTACAACATCAATAAAATATCACAGGGCTACAATATTTAGCTGGGTTTGCATTCTACTTTGTTTTACAATATGATCCCTCCTCTACTCCCAAGTAGCTCATTCTAGAGCAAATGACTGGATCTTCCAGCAACTGTTGCTGGAAGCAATTAAATTGATGACAAATGTGGGAAGATTGTTCCTTCTGACAACGGTGGTTAATCCCACATCAGGGAAAATAGGTTATAGGTAAGCTGATAAGAGCAAACTAAGTGTTGACTTTTTTGCAAAGAAATTAAAGATATTACTGGGTTTCTACCTTTGTCCAGTACCAGTGCTTTGTCCAGTTGTAACTGTCAAGGGGTCTCACCATTTCAGGCAAACCTACAACCTACACAAAGCAGCTGAATACCAACCTCGTTGTATAAATCACTGAATTCTTCAACCACATCTTTCGGGATCCTTTGCCCATTGTTGGTAAGATGATAAGCCACCCCATTCTTGGAGTAAAGACTGATCCGTCCAACACTTCGCTCACCATCGGTAGTCTCTTCAAGTAAACCATTATCTTCTGCTAGATGATAGACTGGGTTTCCATGTGAACCATGAATCCACGTAGCTCCCAGTTCAAAAGTGGCGTGCCCTGTAGGAAAGTAAACCAAGGAAACTAGTCACTGAAGCCCATTTTCCTGAAAGCTTGTCATGCTCAACCCACAATAAAATGTACATGTGCAAAAGCAGAACAATTGCCCAAGGACAACACATTTGAACATCACTTAAGTGAACTTTCTCTGTTAGAAGACGGCAATGGCAGTGTTCTTCAAACTAGTCCTTTGGGATACAAGTTTAGATAGTACTAGGAGGATGGGATGTTTCCAACAGAGACACATCACAGTGACACACCTCTGATACTTAAAGGTAAAATTCAGAATCTTCTAGGTTCCTGGCTCTTACCATGGTTGTTGCTAGCTGCTCTATCCTTCCTATTTGACCTTTCTCAATCTTCTCTAAACCTGCGCTTAAGAACAGATCAGACAGCAGAGGATGTCCTGCCCAATTTGCAGAACAAGCCATGTACTAGTGAAGGGGGCATGAGAAGGAAAAGAGCTGTAAGAAGCCACACTGCACTATTTCAAGAAGGGCATATAAGGATATTTACATAAATATTATAGTTGTTGGGAAATAATAGAGTACCTAAAGACTTCAAATATCCAGTGTATTCAAGAGGAGGGGATGGATACCCAGACACAGGAAGAAAAGCATCTACAACAGGGAGATGTAGGAAATTTTGGATGGCCCTGAGATAGCAACATTGGCCTGCACACTGAACCTTGTCCTGTGATTAAAAATGCACATTATTTACAAATATACCTCAGATTAAGCACAATACAAAAATGCATTTCCATTCCTCAAACGAGTAAATGGGTTATATTTTAGTATTTATGCCTTTGAAAATTTAAATCAGGTTTCTTAAAAAGATGCACTATCATGTTAAACACCAAACACATTTAGTCTTCATCACCTATACTCTCTGTCTGCAAAATACAAAAAGTTCGGTCAGCCCCACTCTCTCCCTCCCTTATAATTAATGGGGCTTACACCAGGGCTCTCACACTCCATTAAGCCAGTGCTGCCATGTTTAGGCTGGTGGCACAGGGAGATGTTCAGCAGCTGAAAGGAGGTGCTAAAAATAAGCTTGGGTCATGTCCTCCACCCACATTTTTACAGATTCTCAGAAGAAAGAGCAACTAACTGTTTTAAAGTCTGACAAAGCCGTGTTCTCCCAATATCCCAGCCAACACTATACTGTGCAGTTCACTCTGCAGAGGTGTGTGAATGCCTGATTAAGTGGGATAGTTAATAGGATCCTACTTGATGAAGAAAGGATCATGCAGTTACTAGCCATCATATACTGTTTAACATGTAAATATATGCTCAGACAGAAAGACACTGCAGCACTACGCTATAACGCAGTCAAGTTTAATGGGTAAAAGCTCCAAGAAATGCTACTCTCCAGCTGAGACACTGCCTCCAATGGAAGCTCCACATTATCTTGTTTTTCAAGCAGACGACCATCTCATCATTAAGGTGCATGCTGATTGCCCTTCAAAATATATTATAGGACTTGACAGCACAAGACTTTTATGTGTACCTAAAACAAGGCATGTGCCTCAGAGTGTGCAGCATCGAGTCACAAATGTGTGAATATTTAAGCCACCACAAACTCCAATACACTCCCAGAGCACCCAGCCTAGTGGAAATGACTGCTGTACATTGGCAGCTAAAGGTACAAAGCTCATAAATATTGCATGTGGCAGTCACCTTGTTAATGCAATCCTCCTGAGAGTCATCACATGCCAGATCAGCAGCAGGAATACTGCCTGCTGCTTTATGTCAGGAGCTTGCTCTCTGCTACACTAACAATCCTCCTGTATATAGCTCTTATTTATGGGGCACCTGATCTTTGAAAGAAAAAAAAATGCCAGCAGGTCCCACTGTGTTGGTGCTGGGTAACAATGTGTTCCAAGTTCTCCTGTTTTCAGTAGCTGTGTGGAATATAAACAAATACCAACAAATTAAAAACAGTCATTCTACCTGGAATACTTAGAAACTCACAATCATCTCTACCAAGCAGATAAGCCAACTGTTACTTAGTGTAAGGTACATGATAAATTATTTAAAAGCGTAAAATTAAATAACATTTTTTTAAATAGAGGTGGCTAATTTACTTTCAGGGCCTTAAAAGATTTTAGTTTCAATATTAACATACTTCAAATGCACCATCCAGTACAACAAAAAACAGACAAAATCTGCTTCCTATTCTGTGAATATAATTACTGAGAAACAAGCAGCAGTCAAAATAGGCCTATACACAACTATACACCATACCAGTAATTTTCTAAAGTAATACACAGATCGTGTATCAAGCCTTCTGAATACGCACAGAACTTTCAGATTTCCCATTTCAGCCCTGACTATTTCTTGGGTGTCCTGTCATGAAATATCCATGGTGGATATATATGTTATAGATCATGTACAAGAAACACGCATAGAATCCACAAACACACAAACCCTCTGCCTCACCTGTGCTAGAAACAATGAATAAACCTCTGAAAATCCAGATTATTCCTCCCTGTGCTGAGTAGCAACATACTCTATGCAGCTGAGGGAAAATACTATCCCTTGCAAGATACAGCTCAGTGAGAGTGGAAGTATTAGGATATAACCCTGAGAAGGTGCCACCATAGCTCTATTCAAGATTTGCACTGGATCTTTAGTCATGTGTACAGATAGAGGAGTGGCCAGAGAAGTTCAACATTCAAATGCCATTTACAGAAGCAGATCAAAAAGTTTGTATGTTGAACATCCAGAAGAACCACTTCTGTAACAGTTTCTTGTAAGCTTTAGCCAGTTGTGAGAAACGAGCCGGTCTTGCATGCCCCAGGTGCAACCTTGCTGGCTCCAGGGAATACAGAGAAAGAAAACACAGCCCAGGATCAGGCTTCCCTTTTGCCCTTATACCAGGGAATAAGGAGGCCCTGAGTACATGCTGCTTCTGAAGATCTCACCACCCAACAGAGCTCCAAAATTGTTTGGCTAAAGGGCATGCGAATCTGCAAAGCACAGATGGGGCCATAACACGGACCCACCTCGGGAGAGAACTGCAGTCCACACCCACACAGTGTAACTCTGATGGTTTGCAGAGGGTAAGAAAAGACGATTTAGTTTGTAGTTTTAAGAAAGGTATTAAAAGATCAAGACTTTGGTTTCCTGGTCCTCTGCTCTGCAAATAACAGTTACATCTACCAAGTGCAAGACCTCCACCAGACTGAAAAGCCTGCTCTTGTCTCACGTTAGCCAAGAAGCGCTGATGAACGGGAGGAAGCAGATGCCCTGCAACAGCAAAGATACAAGTAACTGGTGAAGATGTCTAAAGGTGCGAGAATTGGTCTCAAAACTAGTACAACAAAACTATTTCACAGGTGCACTGACAAAACAATATATTGCTCCCTGAAGATTTTGGGTCTTTAACACTTCCCTCCTCTCACAGACATGATCCAGGATATTTTTAATACAGTGTATTGTGAGTAAAGGACACACTTCCCATTCTAACTTCTGTGCCAAGTCTCAGCAGAATGTAAAGTGCCCTATTCAAACCCTGGAGATTCAATTTGTCCGATTGCTTTTTCACTCATTTCCCTTCTGCAAGTTCATGGGACACTACTGTTTATTTACTGTGGTGAGTTTATCAAATAAAATATACTAAGTGATATAAGCACCTGACAAATAAAAAGGAGGGCAGCAAGAGGCCAAAGTTAATAAATACAGAGTGTGACCAGAAACAGAACTAGTTAATTGAAATCAGGAAGGCAATTCGGTAAAAGTGAAGAGCTTTTTGCCTCCTGCAGAGAAGAGACAGGCAATGCCCTTCTAGATACCAGGGAAAGTTTCATTGACTACTGTGCTGCAAAGGGCAATGTTTGTTCCAGTAGTTTTGCATTTAAAGATTTTACAAGCCCTTCCAATTGACACGGGATTAAAATATCCTGTGTCCGCACCTTTATTACACACAGAGAAAGGAAGCTGCAGAGGTAGGAAAGCTGCAAATCAGGATGAAAGGATACATTGAAGAGGTTTTCCCAGCAGTCTGAATCACAGTGGGTAGTGCCCTACACAGTAAATTAGTTCTAGGGAAATGAATGGGGCTATTTGTGAAACAGAATAGCTTGGAGCTTGCCCCTTTGCGAGTAATGGAAGTCACTGAGAAATGGCCGTTCACTAGCCAGGGGATTTACTGACTGCTCCTAGTCAAGAGTCAAGCTTGAAAAAGTTGGTAGAACCTGTCTCAATACAGTTACTTAACTACAGAATGCTTCCCACAGACCTGAGAGACACAGCTCTTCCTGTATGGGTGAAAACAATCACAGAGATCTTAATTTCATAGAAACATGGTTTTGGAGCAGCCCTCCTTCAGAAGAGATGCACAAACTAGCTCAGACTCACCCACCCACCCCGAAAAGAGCCCAAGGACTTATGATCCTGACAACATCACTCCTCAAATAACCTTTTGCATGTGCACACTGAATGAAAAAGCACATTTCTAAGGTCAAATTAGCCTAATGACAGCACAAAGCCCTGCTACCAGAATAAAGAAAGCCCAGTGCATTACTCCCAAAATGCTGCTCTTACCAAGTTTCACACTTTGTACACGGCCTCCAATTCGGTCAGTCGCCTCAAGGATAGTTACATCCGTGAAACCGCTTTCCAAGAGTGCTTTCGCTGCTGACAGGCCTGCAAGCCCAGCACCAATAACTACTATTCGAGGCTGTCGTTTTCTCCGTAGGCCACTACTAAGAGGATCATCCGTGCTGTCTGCAGATATTTCACAACTTTGCATGCCGTCCAAGCTCTCTTTCTAAGGAACCTATGGAAAAAAGCAAACAAGTGTGTTCAGGGAACTCGGCTCAAACTTATCCTCTGCCGTTAAAAATCCTAAGGAAGCCTGAAAACAAAACAAAAAAAAAAACCACAAACAAACAACACAAAAGTCTAGCAGAAAAGAAAACTTGTGAACTAGACCAAGTCTTCAAACTGGGATGCATAGGAAGGATAACTGAGGTCAAACTGGGATGCAACAACTTTTTGTCCTGAAGCACCAGCACTGGAAACTCCAGAAATCTCCACCCTCTTGTACCATGTAGACCAATTCCAGAGAAGTCAAAGGATTTTCAAACTCCCATCTCTTTATATAACCTTCAAAAGCGGCAATTTTGTGGTAAAGACTTTTTAAAAAAAAAAAGAATGAAAGAAAACCACATGCTCAGTGCCGACATGCCCCACAACACAGTGATGAAGCTTCATTTTGCCTCTGTGGCAACCTCAAAGCATAAGCTTTAGATCATATAACTAGGGGACTAGGTAAAGAGGATTTAGCTCAAAGCATGGAGATCAGATATCAAACCGATGATTACAGAAATGGTACAGATGGAAAAATGTTTCAACTGATGAAAGCCAACAAGGGCCAGTTCAAGAACGCCCAGCCACATGATGCAACCCCTGGAGCCAACACTGTCCAGCCACATCAGGATCTGCCTCAGCCTTTGATGAAGAGCAGTTCAAACCCATCCCAGCCCTGACTAGTGCAATTCTATCTCCAGCTACAGAATGCACCTGACTGCTCCTCCAAGCAGCATCCTGTTTTTCTTTGCAAACTCCTCAAAGCCATCTCTTTAACTGTGCATACCCTTAGTTGTCAGGCCCATCACCTTATTTTAGTACACATCCTGAGTCCATGATTAAGATTAAATTTTAATCGGGGATCACCAATGTAGGATGTCTTTGTACACAAATGTCAGTGTCTAGTCATCTGGTTCTGGGTAGGTTCACACTTGCCCTCAAGAGCACAAAGGAACAGGGTACAGAGACCCATACTCTACCAGGCCCAAGAAGACATCAGTCCTGACTTGCAAAGGATGAATCCTGGGCTGTGTGTTCACCACCCCTTGAATCATCTAGAACCCAGTGATTTAGATAGAGTGCACACATCATTCCCAGGCTTACTGTCCTCCCTACCCAACACTTACTGAATGCAGACAAATCCAAGGAGATAGTATGCTGCCTCTACCTGTTGCCAAGCTACTGGATACACCTTCTGAGCTCTTCCCCAATTTGCCCAACACCTGGCCAGCATCAAAGACTCCTGCTCCTCTCTTGCAGCACCAGGAGAGACAAACTTTTGCACTTAAGACACTGCTGGACTATCACAGTATACAGTCATGCATACTAATTAAGTACAAAGCAATAGTGGTTTCATCTGGACAGTCCCTTTTTCTCCAGGATCTTGAAGAATTTATGTATGTTGACCAAGCATCTATCCCCTGCTCTCTGTAAGAGACACCAGACTGCAGTCAGCAGTGATTTAGGCAGTGGTATAAAAAGTAAAGTGGTCCTGCTGGAGCTCTTGACATCTATTTTGAAAATGTTTCAACTGGAACAACTTCAGCTCAATCCACCCTATCTGGGCTCACCTGCAAAAGAGATCAGCACAGTGCCTGTAACAAGCTCTGCTTCTGCCAGTACAGCTCGTTCCAACTGCCTCTGAACAACGGAACAGGTGACAACGGGCAGCTCTGCCTGCAGCCATGCTAAAAACTTCTACCTGCGACCACATCAATCATCTCACTGTTTTCACCTCCTGACTAACAGATCTCAGCTAGCAGATGTTTGTCATAGGGAGCCAGACATTAGTGTTTGGAGAGTTATTTCCAAGCTGAAGTCAAAACATGTCAGGCATCTGATGCTTTCTAGTCCACGGTGAAAGAATCCGTCACGAATCATGATCATTTGACAGGCAGAAAAGCTGTGAGCAGCCAAAACCAGGCACTGGACTTACTCTGAGCAAGCTGGATTCAAACCCAGTACAACAGTTTAAAGAAGTAGCAGTGAACAATTTCTTTTCTTCCCTGTTCCACAAGAAACAGTAAGATCTGGAGCAGACAGGATAGTGGAGGGTGCAAAGCTCCCTCCCTACCGTAGCTTGGTGAGATGGGTCAAGTTTCCAGTTGCAAACACCTTAAGACTTGTCTCTACTTGACTCTGATGTTGATTCATTGCTTTTGTGGACTTCCCCCATCTTGGACAGGAGTGTTTTGTTCTCTTTTATCTTAATCCAGTCTGAAAGTGGATTTTCAGAATGGGCTAAGACAAAGAGGAACATGGCACTCCAGATATGGAGGGCCTCCCTTGAGAGTTAGCTGGGAACTGCTCCATAATGTGTAGGTGAAATCCTCACCAGTCAGAGGCTGATACAATGACAAGCCCGCTCCCCAACAGACTCCCACAAACAGAGATAAGGGATAACATTCTAGTTAAAAGCCCAACTATAAAAAAAAAAGGAAGCATCACTTTTCTGTATTTACCAGTGCAGGACAATGGGAAGGAGCTGGGTTTCCTACAAAGAAATGGATTTTTCCACCACCTTCTCTTGAGGCTGAGCAAAGCCACATTTCTTGGGCCCTGTCAATCACTGGTCCTTTACTTCCCCTCCCACACATCTCAATTTATCAACTTTTAATCTAACAAGATGGGAAATCAAATTTCTCTGGGTTCTTTTAAGATCTTAAGATGGGCCCCAAACATTGGGATCCCTGTATTCAGAGCTCCAAGAAAGTCTACCACCAGGATATGAAGGGAAAAGCGGTACAGTTTTTAAAGAACTGCAACAGCAAGTCACGTGGAAAAGTCTGGTGTTGGTACAAAGAGGAATGACCCTCTCCTGGCAGCACCAGCTTCCAGCAGTAAGTCCAATAAAGACTGTTAAGGGAGAGATAACGTCCAGACCACTGAGTCTAACAACCCCCGGGGCTTCTCCCCATTGCATTTGCCAACTCCTTTTTCCTTTTTGAATCCCTCTATACTTCTGACCTTCACAATAATGTTGTGGTGAGGATCTCTGCAGTCTACTAATCTTCTGCAAATATTAATGTCCTTTTGGTGATTTCAAAACTCCTACTGAATGAAAATTGAGGACATCCCCCGAAACTATGTTATAAGAAACATTGAACAGTCATTCCTTGTTCACATTCTCCTCAGTGCTAAGAATGCTCACATATGATCCTAGTTATCGCTTCTTCAGGAAGAAATAAATCTTAATCTGGCTAGTCCTTCCTCATTTGTAAACTATCATAAACCCACAGCTGAAATAAATCTTGAAGACATTTCTAGTAAGAGTTACTACGACCCATAGACATTCTACAACACTCTCTACTTCTCATCCAGTCTCCAGATAGCACTTCAATACATCTATTTTAATTGCCACAGTAAAGGAACATATTTTCTGCCACCTACATCCTGTAGGAATTACTCTAGTTAGCTCAGTTCTTTAAGTACAGCTTTCTCACTCCTGGTTTCAGCAAACTCATGCAAATTCTTCACATGAAAGCTTCAAGAAAATGTTTTCCCCTCCTGTTTCAGCATTTTAAGACTGGATTAGGTGACCTATCTAGACACATGAGAAAATAACAGGGTATTTTGTGCGTACAGAATCCTGATTTAAAAACCATCCTTAATTAATTAGCCAACAGCCTTTACCGTATGATCGGCAGGGGAAGGCAATTAAAATTTAACAAGACCTTGGGCTTTCCAACCAGGATACATGCTCCACTGTGAAATGAATGGACAATAAAAATATATGAATCCCCACTACACTTTATTTCAGTATCAATTACACACGCTATTAGGCGCGTAAGTAAGACAAGCACATAAAGTACAATCTATTATGTGCAATGCTCTACCTTCACTACTTGTCTGGCCACCACTTAGGGCTTCAGCCACTTAATATTACCAGGTCCTCTGACACAAAAATAGTTTGGCTTTTTACTTTCTCTTGATTGCCAAAAAGGGTTGTTTTGGTGGTTGTTTTTTTCCATCACAGGGTAAGAGGTGTGTTAGCTGTAGTACTATGAATCTCTTCGAGGCTGTAATTTTACTTTGTATCCATCTAAGAGCAAGTGAAGTACGAAAACATAGCTTCACTAAAGTTCCCACTGCTTTGTCTTGCTTATACCTTTGCTGTGTGACAGCTAACAGGCCCCTATTACCCACAAGAAAAAAAGTTAGCCAACCTTCCTTCTGTCTTAAAATTACAGCTTTGATCCTTTTACCTCTTGCACATCTAAGTGTCTTACTCATGATATTTTAATCACTTCTTCTTCCAGACCTGCTCCCCTTTATCAATCTCTAGTGCCATTTTGCCCTTGCCTCCCTAGGTGCCACAATCCTTCGTTCGTTCTTTCTCACTACCACCCATTTCCTTCATTCAAAAACACCCCTGTAAAAATCCCTAAAATCACATACACACACACCAAAAAAAAAAAAAAAAAAAATATCCTGAGCACAACTGCTGTTTCCCAGCAGACAAATCTTTGCAAAAATGTATTTTCTAAGATGGGCAACATTCTACCAACCCAGAATCACAAGTTTCCATTTCTGTCATTTGTACCCTTCAATCCTACGAGCTCCCCATCCCTTCATCTCTGCTGATCTTAGCTATGTGCCAAGCCCACTGACAGCTCCCAGGGAAATGACTTTTCATCTGCACAGAGGAGCCTTGTTAGCTTTCAGAAGGTCTTCACACCAGAGCTATCCTAGCAATAACTTAGAAATTATTTTGAATGGATTCTTATGCTTCATCCTTTTAATAAGGACATATTCTGGATACACTCCCTTTAACAGAGAGTTCCTTCTACTTACTTAAGTTACAACGGCCCCACAGACAATGGCAACCTAGAAACAGCATGAATGTAAACGTCACATTAGCCTTCTCTACCTTTAATCCAGCAGCAATAGCAATAACGTTCAGAGGTACGTCCACTTCATGATTTTTTTTTTTCTTATTTTGCCAGTAAAACCTGGCAGGTCACAAGGAAGAAGCCAGAGAATTAAGACAGTTCACAACTGCCCTCCTTATTACAACAACACTCTCTAATCAGGCTATTCTTCTAGGACCCTTAAGTAAAAGGTCACCAAGGCTCCAACAATTTAAAAATACAAAACAAAAATAAACAAAAACGTTTCTCAAGGAAATCTGCTATTCTTAGCTCAATCAAATACTCTTGTGGTAGTACTGTCTTAGCTGTAATTACACAAATACTCATACAAGGCAACGTGCTCACATGCTTAAAGGTTTGTCTGGTAGTTGGCTGGGGGGGTTTGGTTTGGTTGTTTTTTTTTCTACCAGGATTGGCTGGTATTAAAAGAAGTGACCTTCCTCTCCCTTCAGATTTCATGTAACACAGCAGAGTGTCTTATACCCATGAGCCACAGCTGCAAGCTCCCAGCTTACCAGAGACTCCAATCATGGTCATCCCAGCTGGGACTCGTCTCACCCCATGTCATCATTTTGGTGTCAAACTTCCATCTTCTGCCTGCAGCCTTTCAGGTGATGGAGAGGAGTAATCCATCCTGCTGACCTTTGCCACACCTATCTTAGGATGGGCAAGCTGAAAGGAAGATTCCAGACTAGTTTAAGACAATCACCTAACTCTTCTGAGTCCTCTTACATCAGCAGTTTAGCTAGGATCAGGAGTTTGCTTTGGAGTAACCTTAACACCCCCACCTCCCATGCCTTCATTTGTGCTGTGCAATGGTATCAAAGCAACCTAACAGCTTCACTCCTTGTGGATGAAACTGAACTACAAGATGCATTTCAGGAGAGCCAAAATATATCCCAGCCACTAAGGGGCATATATTATGGGACTAGAGTACTGTAAGTCCAACCTGGAGCCTCTGGGGACACACACTTACAGACATGGGAACCTCAGCACTGACTCTTCCACTCAACATTTCACCTCATATTACCATGACATACTGATCTAGAAATAGCTTTTGACAGCTAAAATCAGGTTGAGAGGAACTGTAGCTCCAGAAGAGGCAGCCAGTGGCTACACTTCCATGTGCTATTCCAAGAATTCTGCACAAGGATGCTGTTTTCTTTCCTAACCACACTATTTGCCTGAATTTCTTGGTCCTTCTATAGTTAGTATGAAAATTTTCAATTCAACACAAGTGTAACAGCCAGTCTGGAGGGTGAGAAATGCATCATCAACACTAACTCTCTGCTGACCGCACAGACCAAGAAGCTCCAACATAATCAACCAAAATTTACCAGGAGTCACTTCATTCCCTCTAGGTTTTTAATTGATGGGAATTAAGCATCATCCTTAGTCAGAAACCTAAACAGCAATATTGTGTGTTTTTGAAAGGAACACAGATAACAACAACAAGACTTCATTTCAGTTGAAAGACTAAATGGAAGCACAAGAAATAAACACACTACTATTTTCTTTTTAAGTGCAACTATTCAAGATACTATCAACACATGAAGGGGCACGAAATATACATGTATCTATAACACACGTTTTTCAACACAGTCTGAAAGTGTTTACAAACTGAGAATACTTGACACCAAAGGATTAATTCAATCTAAGCAGAGACAAAGTGAGACTGAGCAACCAAGACCAGAAGACAGAAAAATTCAGAACAGAAATTAGATGGCTATTTGTAACACTGACACTAATCAGTTGTTGAAATACTTTTCACTAAAGACAGAGAGTATACTGCTTGAAGCTTTTAAATCAGGATCCAGTATCTCATAGACTATACACTCCGGTCCCACCAGAAGACAGGGTTGTGGTGCTAGAAATGCTCCTGCCCATTTGATGGAGATGGCCAGGGCAGATCTGCAAGATGAAACTTTCTGGCCTTTGCACTTCAGGAATCTACTATGGTGCAGAACTGTATGTTTCTGAGCACATGCATTATTAGCATAGTTTTGCAGAGATGGAGTGCACAAGCAGGTGGTTTCCAGTGATGCCTAAGGAATGGAAATTTGCACAGACCACCCAGTACAGGGCATCTCCTGGGCCTCAGAAAACAATAAAATAGAAGTAATAATAATAAAAATAAAAGCAACCATGCAAAATTGTTAGTACAGTTTCAAAAGCCATTTTTCAATAGATGTAATAATCTCTATTACTTCAACAACTGCATACAGAAGAGTGGTTATCTGAAAGCACAACAAGCAAAGCCTATGTGCAAAAGCTCCACAATGGAAACAGAAAGGCAACTTATTCAGCAGATGTAAAGACACTCTAGTCTTTAGGCCATTAACTCATTACACAGTCTAGCACTACTTGTACTAAGCAAGTGTATGGTCATAATGAGTAACGTTTATCTAAGTAACTGCAATAACAAAATTTTCAATTATCATCTCTAGTGCACCTTTTTTTCTAAGCTGAGGGAGAAAGGCTTGGAAGGATTATTCTAGTTGGAGCTATTTTATCTCCTTTAACACCTTTCCAGGCTTCAGGCTCAGGCTGCCCACTGAGTATAGGCCAGGATAGAGCAGATCATCTCTCTGAGTTGATACAGAAATGAAGTGGAAGGAGATTTCTGTGCTGGTCACCCATGCCTCCTATCACTGTTAGCTGTGGCTCTCCACTGCTCCTGGCACAAGAAACAAGGATTTTGTAACTTCTCCCTCTTTTCCCCTTCCATCAGCCTTCTCAGAAGCAAGCACATTAATCCTTACTGCCTGTTATTACGAGATGCTCTTTCCAAGCTCTCCAGGCTGTAAACATGTCAGACTGGAAGATACGTCTCTTTTTTCCTTGTCCCCATATCCCCCCCGCTTCTTTTTAATCCAGCAGGTTGCACGCCAAACTCACTCACAATGCTTTTCAGAATCACCATTTATACCAGCATGGGTTAAGTACAAACCCCCTTTCAACAGAAGGCAGGAGCATTATTAATTGAACTTAAGTACTCCACGTCAGTCAGGTATGTGAGCAAAACAAGCCTGCTGTTATAAACTGCCTTTGTACAGTAGTTGTGCAAACACCAACCTGGCAAGGTTGTGTCTGCAGCACAATGGGAGGGTTATTGCATCGGAAGCAGACACGCCTCATTTATTCAGCTACCTGGAGAGCTGCAGGAGCGGGATAATGGTCCGCAGCCATCTACATACATACCAGAGCCCTTCCCAAGCTCATAAACCTGTGTCACCGACAGCACCCGCACCAGTGAGATCAAGGTTAACTTGTGCTACGCCTGCACATGCTGGAAACTCATCTCCAGCTGCTGGGCTGAAACGACCTGAAGAGTAGCATTTCATCATCACCATCCTCATACTCAGGCTTTATTCAAGTCAGCATTTTAGTCTAAACAGGTTTGCCAGCTGGATGTGGGCAGCTGGAACAAGTCACTCAGCCCCAGACCAGTCCTGCTGTCCTCTTTTGCAGGCAGCTGCCAGGTCTGGGCAGGCAGCAGGCCCTGGCAGAGAAGACCTGTTCTGACAGCTCACTGAAACTGGTGTTGGTCAGAAGCAGCCCCTGAGAAGCTCTACATCAACCTTCTGCTCCAAGTAGGACCATCACCAGCACATTCTCCTTGAATGCGGTGTTTTCCAGTATTGGAACAAGCAAGACAGATCCAAAAATCCCTGCTTTTCCCATCAGCACAACTTCATCCCCTTGCTCCTCATCATCTCTTCATGCCTGACCAGAGCCAGGAGGCTTGGAGATGCTGCATGGGGATATCTGAGCCTGAGTGAGTAATTCTCCTTGGACCCAAGCGGGTTTTCAGTGGAGCATCTCCACCATCTCTATAGCATCCCTCTCTACTCCATCCACACCACCAATACAACCCATTTATCCTGTGTGCCTCACCTCTGCCCACAAGCCCTGGCGACAGAGAGATGACCACGCTCATCTTTCTCACCATGATGGTACAAAGAAGCCAGACAGCTTCTCACAAAAGCAAGCCAGCACTCCTGTCGCAGACAGGCAACTTATGTCCTGCATTATTTTTCTACAGGCAAAAGCCAAAACAAAGTGGTTCAATTTCCAGAGAGTTGCTGGAATTTATAGGGATGGCTGTGAGAGAAAAGCAAGCTGGAACTGAAAACAAATGCTACCACCCACTAAAATTTGCCCATGTAAAAGCCCAAGCCATTAAATGTGGCTCGAGGTGCTGAAAAGGCTTCAGTTCAGTAGCATCCATCTTACATTAGCATCTACGAGCCCCATTTACAAATTACTGACCCACCCCAGTGACTGACACACAGTGAATGCAGAGCTGGATCAGACATCAAGGAAGGAAACACATTAATAACATACCACGTGCACTCTCAGACAGATGCATGAATAAAATGCTTCCCGTTTTACCCATATGCCAAACCTGCAGCCTCGCACCCAAAATCCTGGCATCAGGTTTTTTGAAGGCCTTCAGGCTGACTCTGCACTCCTCTTCCTCTGGACATATCCCAAAAAAGACAGAGGGAAATTACAGCATTAATCTTTGCCTGTCCAAACTCAGGTCTCCTCCAGCCTGAGAAGGTGACCTTAGCTGGGCTGCCTAGCCTTTATTCTTTAAACAAAACACCACAAGCCTTATCTTCATTTACCCCCTCACCGCCAGAAATACCACCTCTCCATACCTCAGGGGAGACAGAGATGGGGCCATACTAAGTTGTTTCCTCTTTCCAAGCTGGGAAGAAGCTGTGCTTCCTCAACACACACACAACAAATATTGGACTCTGACTCCTACTGCGGCCACTGATGGTCTGTGGGACCTTGGGCAAGCCATTTCACCTACCTGTGTCAGATAAAGACGACCACCAGGAGCCACCTCTGTAAAACTACTCCGCTAGTTATGAATGACAAGCAGCCCAAAGCTGCTGGATTTTAGAGTTGAGGCCATAAGACTTTATGCAGGCTACAGGCTCCAAGCACAGCACCACTCTGTGGTCCTACACTGCCAGCCTAGAAAAGGAAGCAGAAATGTTTAAGTTCAACAGCAACAACTTGTTCTGAGAAAGGGTATTTCCCTTTCATATTCTAAGTATGATCCAAGACAGCTGTCCCCTTTGCCTCTTCCCGCAACACTGTCATCCAGGAAAAATGCAGGGGAGAAAAGAGAATAAATCTTCAAATCTGACATTTTGCAATTATCCCTGAATCAACAAAGATGGTGGAAAAAGTTCCATGATAAGATCTTCTGCCAGCTTAGAGACAATGGGTGCCTCCTTTGCCACATGATTTTCTGAGCAGATTATCCAAAGCTGCATTGCAAGAAAAGACATAGCTAGCTAGAGTCCAGATCTCTGAGCGATCAGACCAGTGGCCCACAGAGAGTGGAAAATATGGACAGAACAGCATCTGTGATAATCCGGTCTTCAAGACAAGGAGGGTCAGGAAGCACTGCAACGAGCCACCAGCTCCCATACCCATCACAGGTGGGCTACCCTCCCTGCTGAGAGACGATCGGCAGAGCTGGCAGGGCAGTGGGCTGGGCAGACAATTTTAGACAACAAGCCAGCAAAGATGGAGCAGGCAGGGAGCAGAGCCCACTTTGTAAGTGGGTGCCAGAGTTCTGACTTTACAAACCAACCTGCTGAGGAACACACAAGCATCACACATGATTTACACTGCTGCAGCCGCTGAACCTCATGGAATAGCACTGACTTCAAGCAAAGAAGAAGAGTCAGGGTGTTTTCTCTTGCTACACCCCTACCCCCCTGCACACCAACATTCAGTTTGCAGCATCATCAAGTATTCTAGTAACACACCAAATGGCTACCAGAAACACTTGCCCCAATAAGCTTCCTCCACTCTCCAAAGTCATAAAAAATTTGTTAACTGAGAAAATCTCTGTACTTTCCAATGTTCAGAGGGGATTAAAACAGAGAAGAAATAGGTCACTGGATGGTGCTTTTGATCAGGTAACCACTGCACATTTTTATCACTGTGATCCAACTTGGTTTAATGCCTGCAAATATCCCTTGAGTCAAATGAACTTGTTCAAAGCTGATTCACACCAAGGCTACTTTTTAAATTGGGTACTTGTTGACAAGTAGAATATATTTAACAAGCCCCAAGCATCTTGGCATGCAATATAAAGACTTCCTATTATGAGCCGGTTTTGGTTTTTTTTAAAGCTAACATATGGGCAGAGCAGGTTGCCTGCCATGGGGCACTTCCATACAGTGCTTGGCACTGACAGAACTACAAGGATATCCAAAAAATAAACCAAAGAACATTATGCCAAGAACACAGGGGATGAATCACATCATTTAAAACTTACTGATAAAACTCACCATTATGTGTTGTTTTTCAAATCCTTCTCATCTGAGGGAAAAGAAAAGAAAATAAATCAAAATAATTGGCTGGTCTATGGCTAATTCTCAGGCGTTCTGCTGGCTGAAGGGTACCATGAGAACACGGCAGGCTCAGCCAGCTCCAAGATGCTGGGATGGGAAGCCACTATCTTCAAATACTCTTCAAAGGCCCTTCTGACAGCCTGCTGGAATATATCTTGGTCAGTGGGTCAGCATCTTTATTTACAGTATGGGGAAAAAATTAAGGACTAAATGCTTCCTCCACCATGAGAAGCTCCCATGGAAGTGCTAGGAGATGGTCACCATCCCCAAGTGATTCCCAGAGAACTAGGCTGAGAATGTTACCAAAGGCCTTTCACAAACACTCAGCAAGGACTGTGATGGTAAGATGGGTCAGCTACGGTCAGACTGGCAAGAGGGACAGTCTTGGAGGCATAAGTCTCTTCCTTCCCCTTTTTATGACAGCTTTTCTGGTCACGCAAAGCTGGTTAACTTGTCTGCTGAGACATTGACTTCCCTGTGCCATGCAGTCTGGGTTATGGAGCTTCTCCTGCCCACGCAGCTAGTAAGATCGGAATGCTGTAATGCTGTGGTTCATGTGCCAGAAGCTACGGTATTACACGGGACACAGTTAAAAGGAGTTTCACAGCAGTGACAAAAAGCACAGCTTAGGCATGTTCCTTGCACAGCAAAGCAAATCCAGTAAATCTACTGCTCTACAAATCCCCTGAAGATAGAGCAAGGATATGCTTAGCCAGCACATCAGCATCCCCTTTATTTTGGAAGGTTGCAGAGATAGGTACAAGGGCCCACCCTACCTAGAGGGCATCCCACAACATCTATCAACATCAGTGACAGCTCACACTGCCAGAACACTCTTCTACTGCATCAGAAGAAGCTGGAGAGAATATGGACACCGGAGTGGTATTCAGCCTGCTGCAGTGAATGGGATATTCCCATCTTAACCTTGGCAATAGAAATGGAGATCCAGCCAAAAATTCTAACATCTTTGGTTTCCACATCCTATTGATCATCAGGGACCTGTCAACATTCTCAGCTGATCAGAACCTAATCCAGTACAGCAAGATGCAGTTTGGCTGTGTTAGCCTCCAACCAGACAGCAGGTTAACACCTCAGGAACAGAGCTGTTCAGCTAACCAGGACAAACAACCAGACCCAAACTGGACTGCCTTTTCCTATGTTTTTGCAAGCTTGCCAAGTTCTGGTTGACCCCTTGGTGGGAATCTTCCCCTTCCTCAACCACATTCAGTATTCAGAGGTATCTGCCACTTCTAAGCTTCTCATGAAAGCAAGGCTTGGTGCTTCAGGACTGTAAAAGGAAGGAGAGACAGATAGTAAACTACAGAAAAAAAGAACTTATAAACTAAAAAACACTGGCATAATGGATAGAACAATGCTGCAAACAAGTTTCCTGCAGAACTTGTATTCCAACTGCCAAAGAGAGCTGTACCCTATTCCATCTGGATAACCATGCGATCTTATCTTCACTACCCTCCTCTCTCCAATTGTTTGAGAAACTTAATTGATAGACCAGCCTTAATTAAATAGGAAACATGCCCATGTTTGCACAACTCAGAACACAATCGGTTCTCAGTCAAATAAACACTGGTGTCCATAATACATTTGGGAATTCTCTGTGGTTTGGGGTTTTAAATTCATTGCAGCAAGCTTGAGAGCAAAGTTTCAACAGGAATCTTTTCTTCTCCTCCCATTCTCTGCAATAAGATTGTGAGACAGGGAATGAATCCACATGCAGAGGCTCAGTACTGGTTCCAACTCAATGTGTACATGAGGATCATTTCAGGACACACCATATGAGACAGGCTAGCCCAAAAGCAATCATGTTTTCTCACCACTTCTCAGAACCCAGACGTAACTAAATGCCCTGAAATAGCAGTAGAACTCTCTAAATAGTAGCATTTCTTCTCTATTTGAAAACAACACCCACACTGAATCTTTGATTTTAAGCCATCCCCAAGAAGTTACCACATCTTTACCATTCAAGCCACAGGGAAAATCATTACATGCAACAGAAACACTAGGGGATGAGAACCAAAATTAGAAAAGCCAAACACCGCACTGATTTACTCCCACAGTAATTGGATTGACTTCAGCCTGGAACAGACTAGACATGACTCCAGGAAAAGTACGTCTCGCCAGGTGCTGAGGGGACTTCTCCTGGGCTTGTGCTTTGCTGGAACGTTAAAGACAAACCACATCCTCCAGCTTTAAGACAGCAGAACAAAACCAGGGCTGGCTTTAGCACACTGCAACACACGCAGAGCTTTCTCCATCCTGCTGTCTGCACAAGTACACTCACATTATCAGACAAGAGCGCAAGGTAGGGGAATTCAGGTTGGCAAGCACATTCTTAGATCCCGATGAAGTCTGTGTCATGATTGGTAGACTGGCTTTCTGAGGGTTTTTACTCACCAGAACCTTCCCTTGAAGAAGACAGGTGTTTTTCCTCATGGTGCTTGAGCTGTGGGGTTTTGCATACAACAAGAAATGTTTCAATACAAAAGAACAGTCCTTCTCCTAACTAAATGCTGTCTACTTTCAGGTCATCTAGAGATATCCAGAGGAAATGGGCAACTGCTACAAAAAAAACATATTATACAGGAACGTATCCCTGCTGTAAAGCCACAGAAGCAATTCACTCTGCTGAGTGATCTTCCTCCTGAGTGCTGGGGACACCAAAACAGAGCAGAGAGCAGAAATAGCTCATGAAAGACAAGGAAAAGAAGGGTGGGAAACAGACAAAAACACAACAGTGACTTTTGGCTTTTGTTTCCACCTTCTTGAAAACTTCAAAGCAAAGCCCAATGACATTTTGTCTGGAGATGCCAACAGAAAACCTCGTCCAGTTGACTACTTGTGCTTTGAGGTTACTAAGTGCCCTGCAGGCAAGTGCAGCCTGGAGTGCCATGGGATGCACACTAATGATGGATTATCACTTCTGCAAGGTGCCTTTCATTCCTCCTGACACACCTGAACTCAAAAACACTTCCCCTCTGTGACAATCAAAACATTTTGCTGAAACAAAAGGAAGTTTACTTTGCATTTCTCCTCTTCAGGAAACTGTGTCTCAAAAGCTTCACAGAATTAAGATAGAACATTGCTCAGAGAAATTAAACAGCCAAGCTGAGGGGAGGAAGCTAAAAAAAAAAAAAAAAAAAAAAAAAAAAAAGAAAAGAGATTTTAGATGTAAGTTTTTTCACAGAGCAGGAAGACTTGTCATGTGGCAAACAGCAGAAACCTGGAACTCAGACACTTGTGATTTATCTCTTCTTCCATGGCCTTCCCATGTGACTGGGGGTAAAAGAATGACAATCCTACCCATAAGTTGCAAAAAATATAGCACAATTTCAATGTCTTTAGATGGAGCTCATTTTATTCAGCACGTCACACTTTATCCTTTCAGTACTTCAGCTTCACCATATGTAAAACAGCATTAGCACCTAGCTGTGCCAAAAAAGCATTTGATTAATGCCTTCAAATGAAAAGGAATCTGTGTGAAGTATTAGTTACCCACCAGGACTGCGCTATGTGGAAGTCAGAAGAGATAACAAGCCAATAAATTTCAAATCACTGTTTGCATCCATCCCATAACTACATACTGAAATCCACACAGCCTACAGATAGGCTGGCAAGTTGGCAAGAGAAATTTGTCATTTCTAAATTTAGCAGACACTTCAATTATTGTACAATGCTTCAAAAGCAACAGAGACATAAAGTGGAGTTTGTAGGACAACTATTTAAACTTAAATGAGAGCTCTGCTCACTGAGCAAAGTCTTTTCTTAATTCCCTTCCTGTTTGGACAATCTGATCCACTTCTTTTTTTCCACCACAACCACAAGGGTCTGTCCTGCAGTGAATGGATAGCCTTTTTTCTGGGATAACTTCCAGGTTAAAAAGAAAGGATTTACACTTGAATGAAACATAGGCTCTGTATTTGGAAAATTTGTTTTGAAAACTTGGGAAGGAAGCAAAGCCTCCTTCATTTAAAAAGGGACTCAATTAACATTCTCCAACAAGTCTTCCTAGTGAAAGAACAGTACTTGCTGGGGGACATGTGATCTGAAACTTGTTCTCCTCGCTCACAATGTCCCTTTCTGACAGGCCACTTTTTTTTGTGAGACACGAGGATCTTTGCACAGCTTTCCAAAGGACTGCCTGTCACAGTCAAGGCCTTGACTCCAGACATAAGATGTTCTATGACTTAGGCTCAGGAAACTTAAAAACAGTGCTTAAAGACCCTAACGAAGACCTAGAGTGACACGTTCACTCTGCAAGCACTGTGGAACCCTCTACAAGGACAGCTCATCCACCTTCAGCCACAACAGCGAGATGAATCCTCCCCAGGAGCTAAAATGCATCGCAATTTCACCACCTTGTCTTCTTGAAAACATACAGCATTGCACATCTGGTTTTGGTTTGAAAACATTTTGTAAAGACAGCACTGATGACCAACCAAGCAGGTGTTCTGCTTTTGACTCATAAGTCACATGGTGTGGGTTTGATCTGCAGCAGGCAGCGGCCAGACAGGACCACCATAAAGGTTATCCTGGTTTTGAAAAACAATCCCAGAAGTGCTAGACATGTCTAGATATTGCCCACACAGGAGAAGGAAAACAACCTATGCCATTATTTTTTTCCAGCTAAAGCTAAAAGGAAAAAAGGCCACTGACAATTTAGTATCTACTTTGATTTCTGAATTCCCTTATCAACTGCATATGACAGAGCATTCCTCACCCTTTAATAAGTACAGGTCGAAGTCTAGCCCAACTCCAAGCTGATGATGGATTGAGTATGGGAGTTTACTTCAGTACACAGCAGTGTGGAATGGGAGATAAAAGTATTATTAATGCATATTGTTACCAGAAGCATGCAACCTACACCTCATTTAACACTTTGGGGAGAAAATCTGTAACAGACAAGTCTCATTCATCTCTTCTGGATGCCTCAAACTGAAACCTGACCCAGGCACACAACAACAGAGGGGAACAGTTATGCTGTCAGTGCCGCAGCTAGGAGGGTAGGCTTTCTATGTAGAGAAAACAGGGACACAGACTCTCTCCAGAGCCTGTCTCCAGGAATTTAGATGCTGAGATGTGAACTATCCTTTGGAAAAATACAGTTTTCCCTGCTGACCACACTTTTAGTCCAGGCACTAATCAGGTGTGGATAGTTTTCCCTTGCTGACCACACTTTTAGTCCAGGCACTAATCAGGTGTGGATAACTATAAAAACTTTTCTGCACTCAACAGCTCTAGTTCATCCAAAATAAATCGGTGGTTTCGGAGTTTTACTACACTGAAATGGACCAAAACAGTTACTCTGCATCTTTTCCCTTTGTCCAAAATAAAAGTGACTTAGGGGGGTTGTTATTTAATAAGATTTTCCATGGGAAAGCCAGCATGTTTTAAATTCACACCCCACTTTACAGCGGAATAGTTTTCCTCACATGGTCAAGTGCCCAACTCTTAACCCTTGTCCACAAAAACACAAATGTCAAGACAGAAAGCATCAGAGAATCCTCTAAACTTCCCATATAAATGAACCACAAGGTACCTTCCACAGCTGGGAATTGAGCTGCTCGGTGATAAGCACCCTTAATGGAGTTTACATTTGCTTAAGACACTTCAAGATTAAGTGGTTTACTACTGTCTTTTCTGTCTACTACAGACAGATGTTGGACAGCTTAACAAACTGAAGATATATTTTAGATGAGGTAAGCAGGCTTATAAACGCAAAGTCCAAGTTAACTCTCCCAAAATTTAGGGCCAGAAGTAAGGCTCAACTAAAGCCTTTTGTCAAAACGCTCCATCAATCCCAAGGGAATCCAAAAAACATTTGGATAGGACATGTTTCACATAATCACTCCCCCATTACCTTCAGCTAAAGATCCCCTTGGCAGATGCATCTTTTGCACCCAGAAACGTCCCTTGCAGATTCAGTCTCCTGAGAATGTAATAGGTGGTGACAACTCATGAAATATGCTCATATACACGTCTTTCAATAGGCAAGCTAGCTGCTGGGAAAATATAAACACCCATCTTCTACAAGTCTGACTTTGTTTTTGTCATGCCTTTGGAAAAGAATCAATCCACTCCAGAAGTTTGAAAATGGGTAAAAGCAGTAACTACCTCTTCTTAGGAGAGAAAGGGAAGAGTATTTCAATAACCAAATAGCTTCTCTTTCCCACATATAGAGCTGGTCACACAAACCCCCGTGCAAGCTTTCTGAACCTGTCCACAGTGTGTCTTCACATACTGGAAACAAGCTTTATAACCAGGAACCTGCTGCAAAATTGAGGTGTCCCACACACACACAGGATACCTCTGTTGTATCTCATTGGATTTAAAAACCAGGATGAAGTTATCCTGCATGTTTTATTAAAAGAGACCTCCAAAAGGGATTTAACCACTAGAAAAATGGTGCATTTAGAAGTGAAAATGCCTGGCTGACACGGGCAAAGTCTGAAAGTGTTGCAGCTCTCTGCTCTGGGACTCAAATTTTAATGTAAATGCTAAAAACATACAGAGCCTCTGCCTCAGAAAGTTCCTGGAAATGAAGTGATGGGGACACAGGACCATATTTACACCACTGCTCCACTGTGCATCTTCTTGTGTCCATTTGTCACCAAGCACATCTTCCTCTCCCTGCTCCAAAGCAGATTAAGCTTAATATACTTATGTAGTTGTGAAGTGTACTGCCTATTATCCAATTAGACAGCTAACGAGATCTGAGTAACAGCACATAGGCACAGATAACTGTTGGCTGATATCTGGTACAGATTAGACACGTTCTTTATTTTTTCCAGCCCTTGCAGAAAAAGGGTTGGGATTTGTTCAAAGGCTGCTCTGAGGACTGGATTCAGGTAATTGTTTAATTTAGTTCGGGACCCATAAACGCATCATATTTGTTTCCTCTTGATCTCCTGGAGCTGTCATATCGCAACTGTTCAGTTACAAAATTCCTGATAAATCTGGCGCAGCTTGCACATTTAAACTTTCAGTGTGGACAGATCACATCACCTTTAAGGTCCCTTCTAGCTTCAAAAGTCTATGGAACAATAAAGGATCTATGCACCAGCAGGAAAAAAAGTATGCCTGTACAGAAGTGATAAGGATATTGAGAAATGCAATCTTTATTAGCTCTGACACTGTTCCACATGACATTCCCATAAGTTCCAGCTAAGAAAACACGAACTAGATGTAATCACCATAAAATGGCTGCTTGACAATATAGTTCTCAAAGCATAATTATCAAGGGTTTGCTATCTAATTGGGAGGGCACTGGAAAGCGGGTCCAGCCAGGCAGAAGAGCTATACAATATTTTCATTACCCATTTGGATGACAGACTGGAATGTACAGCCATAAACCCACAGATGATTCAGCTGCGAGGATTTGCCAGCACTGTGGTGTACAGGTTTAGATTTCCTAATGATCTTGACATACTGGTCCAACATCAACAAGAGGAAATACTTAAGGAAGAGTAGTCACAGGTAAAAACACAAAAACGGGGAGCATCTTCCTATACAGCAAGACTCCAGAAAAGGCTCTGGCATTCTACAGGGTCAAGGTATAACTGCAAGGTTCAACGATGTCCCACAGCTGCGTAACGGCAAACCTCAATCTGCAGTGACAACACATGGCAAACACTTAGCTATAGCTTGCAAAGTTTTGCCCTTAGCTTCAAGGAGCTGTACAGTTAATACGCTTTTTATGAAAGCGGACTCAAGAGAATCTTATGGAAAATAACAAAATTAAAATACACCAGTTATGAGATTAATCTGGACCCACTTAAGCCAGACATGTTCCTAAGAACAGACCAGCCCAGGCAAGCAGGCAGGCCACAGCGTGAAGGAAGCCTCCTTCTCACATCAAGCCGGAAAAATCTGGAGTTCAGCTTCTCTGAGTAAAACACCCTGGCTTTATTCTCCGTTTAAAAACAAGCTAATGACCATCAATGTAGATGAAATAGGCTTAAAATAGAAAAACAGACCAGAAACTACTTTTTTAGAACCCCGTGTGCTTTCACTTCACACCCCTCTTCTTCCAGCACACTTGCCCATATAAAAGCTCCACGTAGGTCAGTGTGAACACAACTTCTTCACTGTTCTGAAGCAACTCCCTTATTAGCAGATCTTTTAAAGAGTGACCATCCTAGAGACACTTAACCTGTCCCCACAAATGAGGAGATACAGATTGGATGGCTGGAACACAAGGTGGTTAAAATGTGGTTGGATCACTGAGCTCAAAAAGTAGCAGCCAACAGACTGAAGTCTTTAACTGGCAGCCTTTTATGAATGGCATTCATCAATGAACAGCCAGTACTGACCCTGACACATCTTAATTAATTCTCTGGATGATGGGATGGAGAGCTTTCTCACAGACAACACCATGCTCGGGTGAGCAGTCGATACACTGGAGGGCAGGACCGCCCAGGAGCCTGGAAGAATGGGCTGAAGGAACCATCATGAAGTTGAGAAATAGAAATGAAGAGTCCTGCACCTGAGAGAAAAAATACCCATTGTCAGCACAAACTGGGGACTGACTGGCTTGAGAGAAGCTCTTCAGAAAAGCACCTGCTGGTCCTGGTGGGCAATAAGGTAAACGGGAATCAGTAGTCTGCCCCTGCAGCGACAAAAGCCAGCCACATACTGGGATGTATTGGGAAGGACAATAGCCAAGAGCTAGGGGAAATGGCTCTTCTTTTCTTGGCATCAAGGAGGCTGCAACTGCAGCACTGTCTAATTTAGCTGTGCTTCCCAGAAAAGGCATTGACAAAATCAACATCAGTGGAGCGCCACTAAGGTGGTCTGGTCACTGAGATACATGATGTAAGAGAACAGAATGAGGGAACAGAGTTTGTTTAACTTGGCGAAGAAATAGCAGTTAGGGGGGTATCTAATGTCTGTCCTCAACTACCTAACTAGGGAGTTACAGGCAAGATGGAGCCAGACTCTTCTCAATGAGTATGAACAAAAGGACAAGAAACAATAGGCAAGTAACAATTCTCCTTGCAGCAAGGGAAATTCTCATCAGACAAGAGGGAAATATTCCTCACCATGAGAGCACTAGGTATGGCATCAACCTGCTACACTTAACTAGAAAAGTTCCAAAACTTGATCAGGGAATCTGACAAGAACCCTACCTTTGAGTCTTGGCCTGCTTGGAGCAGGAGGTCACATGAGAGAGGTCTAGATGTCCTATGCAACGTAAGTTGCTCTTCAGTTCTAAGAAATCATTATGAAGGAACACTGAACAAGGGACTTTGCCCAGTGGCCTACAGTACTCTACACTTTTTCGGTGATAAGACAGAGAACAGCAGAGCTTTCACTGCTGTTTGAAACAGAACAAGGGAAACTGGAGACTCACATTATACAAGTTATCATACAAAAGCTCTGCAAGAAAACTGTGCGGAATTCAAAGAAGATACATACTGAGAGTTCAAACAAACAAAAATCAAGACTACTCCTCCCTACCTGCTCTTCCCACTGCAATAAACACGAGTCGACGCCAAAAGGTGTTTCAGACCTGTCCAGACCAGTCTTCATTTTGGTGTTAACTTCTCCAGTTGTCTCAGGACAAAGGCTGTCTGTATGCAGGCATACCTTTCATACATACTCCCTACTGTCTCCCACTGAAAGGTGTAAGAGGTGTTAACAGATCTAGAGAAAATGCCTGCAACAACATACACAGACAAGTTTTTCATTTTTTTCCCCAAAAGTTAAGTGACACACTCCGCAAGTGCAGCACTTAGATACAATTCAAATGAAACTGCCACCTTCTTCTGAGTATCCTGTAAAACGAACCCCCTAAAACCTGACAAAACAGATACAACTATGGTGTACAAGAAGGTCAATGAATGCAAACCATAGTGTTTTGTGTAATGTGGACATCTGTCCACTTGGAAGCAGCAAGACCCAAATTCACTTCATCCAGACAGACAAGCAGCTCTCAAATCTCTCTATCTGTCACATGACAGACATTTGGAATAATTTTCCTAAAATTATAACAATCAAACAACAATCAGCTTCAAGCAAATTGCTAATTGTTTTAAAGCTGGCTGGCACGTTACCCAGTTACTTCATTAAGAAATGTTTCTAGTGCTTATCTGCTGCATTTTCTCTCAAGTTTTGTGTTTCAGTGCTACATTTCCTCTCAGAATAATCTCCACAGCCACATTTTACCAGCTTTAGAAAAAAAAAAAAGGTGAATAACTGTATCCTTCACAGAAATGAAGAGGTAGTATGTACAAAATCGGAAGCAAGAGCATAACCACTGCAGAGAGGGAGACTAGAAGGTCACCTGTGAACTGCAGCTGGGAGGTCAGATCAGGAAAGAACAACTGGCCCAGCTGCAATCCAGCTAATCATGGGGAAAACCTTGGTGAGAGCTGCTGGCAAGGACTTTCACCTTACACCAGAGAAGCACTATTCTGGAAGAGTCAGTGAAGATCTGTAACACATCCCTGTGGAAAAGATGGCACTTGAGAGCAAGAAGAGCATATGACCTGTTTTTATAGTGGGTAAAGAGACAAAGCCATAATGAAACCTTACATGACAAAACACTATCTGCGCTGCTGTCAGAAAAAAAAAAAAAAAAAAAAGAAATGCATTTCATACCCCAAAGTGTACCTATGAGAATCATAAAATTGTGTCTGTCAGCTCAGTACAGGCAGGTACCAGAAGGAGCACTGCAGGCAAGTTTTGGGCCCTGTGGCTCAGAGAGGACGTGGCCCAGATATTCCCAAACTCTGCCACAGGGGGCTGAACAGCTCTCTGTACAGTAACAAAAGGGCAACAGGTCAGCAATTTTCAAGTGTAGCCCAAGAAATTGAAGTCAGAAACTAGGAAAATCTTGGTAATGGCAAGAACAATGAAGGACTTTAAAGGATCACCCAGGGAGGATGGGGAAAGACCATCACTGGAGGCTTTTAACAACTGTGTTGGGCAAACATCTGCTGGGAATGTTTAGATAGATCTGACCCAGTCTTGGGGTGGGAGGTCAGATTAGACAACTTAGCAAGGTCCCTTCCAGCTCTGCTGCTTTCTGCTTGTAACAGCAATATGACAACAGAACATAGCAGCAGCCCCAGAGCACACGAGCTTCCCTAATATTTTCACGATATGTTGGAGACATGCCGCGAGATCCTGTGCGCAGCAGTTGCCCACTCCCACGTGGTAACTTCTGCCTCCACTCCTGGAGAAGCGATACAGAGGTAACACAAACAATTGGTCTTACAGAACAGGCACGTGAACAGGATCTCCCCACCACAGCCTTCCCGGTGAGACAGTCCCTCTCACATCCCACAGCACGGGGACACTTGTTAACAGGAGCTCACGTGCACTTTTTCTCCCACTTTGCCTCCTTCACATCTCACCCTGCAGCCAGAGGAGCTCTGTCTTTTTTCTCTTTAGGCCTTTCTTCTGTTCCTCCTTGTTATATTTTCATGCATAAGATCATCAGGACTGGATCCTTTTCATGTTTGGGGAAGCCCTGAGAAAAATGTCTATGCTTCTAACAATAAAAAAGCTTGCAGATTGTCTGCTTAGCATTAGACTCCAAACTCCCCAGCTGAGCAGAGGGACAGGCAGTGCTGGAGGGATCTTGGCACAAGAAATCCCACCTGCATAAACTCCTCGTGCAGAAATGCCTGGTTAGTATTGACCTTTTGGTCACCCCCAAGATCTGCAGCCTTCAGTGCTTCCTACTGGCTTGCCCACCACCAGCTACTGAGAGCAAAGCTGACTTCATGTAGCACTCTCACCAAAACTTTGGATCCCCTCCTAACACGCAGGGAGCCCACCACAAAGTCCTGGACCCCACCCCAAGGGAATCAGCAGACAAAAAGGGTAATGACCCAGTGTTTAACTCTAAAGCCCGTGGTTGCATTCAGCCCTTTGTCAAGTTCTCTTCAAAGTCCAAATAGAGGCACCAGATGCTATTGTATAACCAGAGTAATGGTGTGAGCTCCCCATGATTATAAAGGGGACATTTAATTTAGCCTACTATGTTACTGGAAGCACTGTGTTTCCGCAAGCATTCATTAACAGCACATAGTGTTCTGTGAGATTAGACCATCCAAGCAGCAGAGTGTAAACTGCAAGCCCCAAAGTACTAACCTTTCTCTCAGGGTTAAAGCTGGACCTATCAACTTCAGCAGCAAAGAGCTTTTAGGAGCTTTTGCTTCCCTGTGTGCCCCCCACAACTCCTCCCAGCTCACCCTTGTAAACGCAAAGCCAACGTCCAAGCTCTCAGTCCTATCTGACCCTGAAACCACACAGTGAACAAGTATGACAGAAGTGGTCCGAGGCAGAAATGCCCACGCTTGTGTGCGCATCTGTGAGTACACCCCAGCACATCTGAGGGCAGTTTTACAATCCCAGGAAACTGAGATCCCAGTCTGCACTGTCCTTAAAAAGGACACTCCTGACTATATGTGTAGTGCTGACACCAGCAGTCATGGGACAGGCCACAGATTGGATCCAACTGAAAAATAACCCTATAAAAATAAGTAATAATCTGCTGCCAGGTGTGTGGGCTCCCTGATCAAGATCTCTCGCCCACAGTCACTCCAGAACATGCACAAGAGCAGGATCAACCTTTCACTAGAAGTGGCACCTTAAATTTCTATAAGTCACCACTGAGACTATGCCCTGATGGGGGTGGAGAACAGTTATGCAAGAGAGGAAGCAAGCAGTCAGAGATAGGACAGCACAGCAAAAACATCTTAATGCAGTTTCACTGCTGAAACCAGCATGTTGCAAAACGACGCTCCTTCCAGCTACCCGGACTTTCTGAAAGGGTCTATGATTTTTAGGAGTTTAACCAAAGGATTGCCAGACACACTAATGATGCACATCCTCCTGGCAGAGTCCTCTGGGATCACAACTATGACTGATTCCAAAAAAGAAAATCCTGTTAGAAGAAAACTGGAGATCAAAGCAGGAGGTTACACCTACATCCTGGAACATGCATGCCCATGGGACAGAAGAATTTTTAATCCCGTTTCAGAATAATGTCTGACCATCCAACAGAAACATTTGGTTAGCGCACTTGAACGTTACACCTGTCCAGTCTCTTTGGGAGAAAAAACATTCCCCACTGCCCTGCAAAATGAATTAAACTAAACAGAACTCTTAAAAAGGAAAAGAAAGTGCTTCTTTCCTATGCAATTATCAGCTTAGAGATAGGCCAGGACTACCTTCTTAGCTTAGCATAAAGTGTTTTCTGGATACATTAGCTACAAGTTAGCTTGAATAGGTACTTCAACAGAAATGATCCAAGTGCTTCCTTCCCCACTCCCTCCCCCCGCAAAGTGTGCAAACATCATCATATCCTGTCCAATAATTCAGTCATTCCAAGCATGCCAGCAACCTACGCTGTTAAATGCCACTCTGCTAAATCTAGAGGACACATTTAAGAAAAATCTGGCATTATGCAGAATGATGAACAATGAAGAAATTAGTAACTAGCTATCCATTCTTCAGAAATTATCTACCTCCATTTAGTTCTTTACTTTGTCAGCCAGGGAAACAAGTATTTTCTTACTGCTTAAAAGGTAGTTCCTGCCTTTGAACTCAGCAGGTAAAAAAAAAATAATAATAATGACATTTTCAAGCCATTATAAAGACTTTGCAGCCCTTTAAAGACCTATGGGATAAAACAAAAGCAAGTGACCAAACCTGAAAATTCCCCACAAGCTGAAATCCTCTTTATTTACATCAGCTCAGCTCTCTGGGCTCCCCACAGGTAAGAATCTACCTTGCTAACTGTGACCTCCATTCTGTCACTGATCTGCTCTCTCCAGCTTTCTCCCCCTGTCCTCCTACTCTCAGAAGCGAGATAAACATGGTCTCAGAGGATGACATGGAAAACGACTATGAAGAAGGGATAGGAGACAACCAAAGTCCTGTGTAAATCACTACTCCGGAGCTGCAAAACATGTTTCTCTCAGCCTCAGCAAGCTCCCAGCCACCATCATTTTGAGTTCTCTGAGAGCACTAACAATAGCCATCTTGTTTCACCAAGACTTAAAGGATGGCCTGGTAGCAAAGAACTGCCCTGAAATAGCTCAGGGATCAAACTCCAGTGTGAACAGCAGGGAGGAGCTTTTTGACCCCTCCTGCATTACGTTCCGGCTGATTAGCTTATCTCACCACCTTCAGAGCAACTCAGGCCTTCCCCCGTGCCAAAACACTGCCTGCTGCGTCCATCCTTACAATCTCATGCCCCTGGCCCCAAGATGTCACAAAACAAAGACTCCAGCGGTCACAAAAAAAACCAACAAACCCGACCAAAGCTGCACTTAAAACCAAGGACATGATAAAAATTCACAAAGCAACAGCACTTTTTAAAAATCTCATGCATTTACAGATCTGAAACGTCTTTTTAAAGATCATTTAAAAATTTAAAGGCCAGGTTGGATGGAGCTTTGAACAACCTGGTCTAGTGGAAGGTGTCCCTGCCCATGGCAGAGGAGTTGGAACTAGGTGATCTTTAAGGTCCCTTGCAATCCAAACCGTTCTATGATCTCCAGAGGAAAAGGTCACCAACATACACAGCGCCTCACCCAAAGCAAAGGTCTGTGTCACGCTGCTTTCAGGTTCAGCCTGCAAACAGGTTGTATAAAACCCCCTCATGTTGTGTTATCCACAGCCAGGTGGACAGCATAGGGCTGCCAGTTGAATCCCCACCACCTGCACAATGGTGTTCCAGCCTGCCATCCAACCGCTACCCCAGGGTCCCCCAAGGGTGCTGGCTCTTATACTCAATGCCTTTTCTACCTACACAATGAATAAAGAACATGCTGCATATTTTGGTGATGTGATGGACGCACTCCGGTCACGTCAGACAGTTGGAGGCAGCCTCATGATCACAGGCCCTGGCTCTCATGGGGGACTTCAAGCACCCTGGTATTTGCTGGAGAAAAAAGGCTGAGAGAGCTGGGCCTGTTTAGCCTGGAGAAGAGAAGACTGAGAGGGGATCTTATCAATGTCTACAAGGGCAAGTGTCAGGAGGATGGGGCCAGGCTCTTTTCAGTGGTACCCAGCAACAGGACAAGGGGCAACAGGCACAAACTGCAACATGGGCCGTTCCATCTCAATAAGAGGAAGAACTTCTTTACCTTGAGGGTGACAGAGCACTGGAAGAGGCTGCCCAGTGAGGTTGTGGAGTCTCCTTCTCTGAAGACATTCAAAACCCACCTGGATACAATTCTGTGCAACCTGCTCAAGAAGAACCTGCTTTAGCAGGGGGTTGGACTAGATGATTGCCAGAAGTACCTTCCAACCCCGACCACTCTGTGAAGGTAAAGGACAGTGCCAAGAAGTCCATAAAGAGCACACACCCCGCACAGTCAAAGAGCAATACCACTGCAACACCAACTGATGATATCCTACTTCAGAAAAGACAGTTGCATGTGTGAAGCTTAACTCAAGAGGCTTTATTACAGGTTGCAGCGGACCTTCAGAAGGTACTGGGAGGAGCTGAACCACATAGGCTCCCAAATATGGTCCAAAACACGTTCTCAACTGTACACAGACACAAACACAGGACCTCAAACTCAGGTCCTTACAAAGCCACCCTCCCAAGCAGAGCCACACATGATGTGAAACGGCTGCACCACATCAACATGTTCTTTAGGTGCCACAGTGTACACGATGCTAATTGGAGTCACCATGAAATTTTATATTCCAAGTAGTTCATATTCCCACCGACAGTATTTCTGGAATAAACCCACTTTTTACAAGGGTATGTAGTGCATGCCCTGCATACACCTGCTTTTTACAAGGCTATGTAGCGATAGGACAAGGGAGGATGGCTTTAAACTGAAAAAGGGAAGTTTTACATTAGACATTAGGAAGAAATTATTTACTGTGAGGGGGCGATGAGGTACTGGCACAGGTTGCCCAGAGCAGCTGTGGATGCCCCATCCCTTGCAGTGTTCAAGGCCAGGCTGGACAGGGCTTGGAGCAACCTGTTTTAGTAGAAGGTGTCGCTACCCTTGGCGGGGGGCGGGGGGGGGGGGGGGCAGATCTAAATGATTGTTAAGGTCCCTTCCAACCCAAACCATTCTGTGATTCTATAATCTTCTCTTAAAATAAAAAGAAACCACTGAAACATGAGATCAAAAATAATAATAATAAAAAAAGCGCCAAAGATTTGTAACCAATTTCCATGGTGACTACTATAAATTCAAGTTACATTACTGTGTATACACCCACGTGCCCTCTACATGGGGCATGGAATACCTGGACACATCAAAGCCAACACATCAACAAGAGCTGATTAAAAAGGGACACATCATCAAGGTCACTGAAAATTTTCATATTCCCTCAACTGGAACACAACAAAGATGACATCACAGTCTGGAAACACCATGATGTTCTGTGATGCCATTTGTTAAACTAGCCACTTCTTAGGAGTCTAAGAGGTCCATCTTAGGAGACACTATCCCTCTCCAACACTACTACTGTGCTACAGATTAATTTTTGCACCCAAGCAGAGCAGGACAGGTCCTTAAGCCAGAGGTTTAGACACCCTCTTGAGGAGGAAGAATTCAAATCCATTCTTCACCCACTTCATTTCCAAGAGGTAATCTTTTCACCTCTTTATTATTTACTGCTCTGACACAGTGTTTTAGCTCATCAACAGAGCTAAAAAATCCAGTTATTTGATTTCCATAGACTTGACTTCATTAACTTCTGGAGAGGACTAATGTTTGTGGCCACTGGAAAAGGATATTTCTACATTTTTCCATTTTCTGGTCTGTTAATTATGGTTACTGAGAGAATGAGACAGCAGTTATATTTGTGAAATACAACAGGCTGTATTTTGATATTTGTCAAAGGCAAAGAGAAAATTATTTCTATTTCTTTTTTATATATAACCCAATCACACAAAGTAAGTAAACCCACATACTTCAGAAGTCAGCATTGCCATTCTCCTTAGATCCTCATTTGGGGCAGCAGAAAATTAGTTGGAGAATCTTAGGTTTCATTAGAAGGGATTGCTTTTCTGTGGGGTAACAGTCTCTGAAAACACAAAGCAATATAACTGGGGTTGAGAGGACAGGCAGCTACACTTTTGTAGCAGGCAGCAGAAACACAATACACGCAGCAATACCCCTCCAAGCATCTGAGGCAGAGATGGGCAGGAGTCTACTACCATTTTTTGCAGATGGATGACTGCAAAAAAACCAAATTGTACTACCCGGCTAAGGTGGAGACCATAAAAGAGCATCAACACACCTCTTAGACCAGAGGATCCTGTACAGAGCCCATAATCCACTGTCTCCTGTTTGTGAATAACGTCAGCAATTTGACAGAGCTTTCCAAATTCTACCTCAGCCTCTCCACCCCCACCAAGTCAAGAGATATTTTGCCACCCTAGGAAGAGACCATGTTTCAGAGATACCACAGCTGTGGCAGCACTCAGGCACGTTTTGGTGAGAGAGACACAACAGAGAGAAAGCCCTCCCAAGTGAAAATCAGAGAGGGAAATCCATACGTGTTTTCAGCAACAGCAGAGACAAGGACAGGAGCTCACAGGACACGTGTGATCCATTCGTGGTGCTCCAGCCACACACTGCCATTTCAGCCAAGCATGGCACAACTCAAGAGCAGTTGCTCCAACAAGCCAAAGGACTGAGCTGGACAAATAACCACAGTGCCCCGTATCAGCCAGCATTTTCAGGACTTAAAAGACGCAGACCTCTGCACCTATTTCCACGTATAGTTTGGCCAAAACACCAGCTAGATGCTCCTCTAAACCCCGATGCCAGGTAAACATTTGAGTAGCTATACAATGATTTGGATCCAGGCACTGAGTCAGACCCAAGACGATCAGTTTTTTGCCAGCTCAGTAGGTACCCAAATTGTTTCCCGGTCTGGCTACCCACTCTACAACAGGGGTACAAGGGAAAGACAGTACTAGAGACAAAGCCAGCTGAAATTACGGACCTTGCTACTCACTGAAAAACACTGTCTATCTGCTCCACAGCAGTGCCATAAAAGATTAGCAAGTGCTGGGCTAACAACCTAGAAAGGGAAAAGGCCCTAGGAGAGCAAAGTGTTATCATTAAGTCAATAAAACAACATTTGTAAGACTGCAAACATACAGCGTTCTTGCTCAATGTGCAGAAATGCTCCTAGGCTTATTTCTTGTCCTCCACTAAACCTGTCTGGTAACTCTGGGAACGGGACTATGTCGTATAGGCTAAGGGAAAAGTGGATCAACAGGGTGAGCTAAGGACAGAGCTCTGGACACAACTATTTCTGCAGGATCACAGAGTAGACACGCATTAGCTGATACATATGGTTTCACTTTTATGTAAAGCTTGTGTTTGCTTCTAAAATATCAGGGCAATTACAGCTGGCCCCAGCACTGGATTTGAGATGGTGTGCCTATATGCCACGCAAAGTGATTTTTAGAGGTGATCAGAGAACAAGGGTCCGGTGGAACAGCTGTATTTCTGGGGCCGAGAATGTAAACTGCTAAAAAGCTTTGTTTTGAGATCAGGTTCGGTAACTGGCAGTTGGCTTTGTGCATTTCACTACTGCGCGCCTGGGACTAATCCCTCATCCACCACAGTGATTTACAAGACTGAGCAATTCTGCAGAAGTCAATGATCTGACTGAAAACACGAGATCGGTATGAAATGCCAACCCCCAGTATTGTAACAGCTTTGTATAAACAAGAAACACCAAAAGGCAAATGAACTGGAGGTCTTCACAGCTGGTAATTTACATCGCGCCTCACACATCAGATTACGGTGACTTTCCTACTTAACCTTTATTCTTCATGTCATTGCCTGGAACACCGAGGCAGGGGAAGCGGAGGCGCACACGGACACACATTGTGCGCAGGCGATACGCTGACATAAACACACAAGAGAATAAAAAAAAAAAAAAACCAACAAAAAAACCCAACCAAAACACCCCAAAAGCCCAGCACAGCTGCACACAGCAGCGGGCACCCTGCCCTCGGCTGAGCCCCGCGCACTGGGGCGAGGCAGTGGTGCTTTCCCTCACCCCCCAAAACCCCAGGTAGGGATTAAACCATCACCCGCAGCTTCCCGCTCTCCACCTGGCCTCGGCGTGGCACCAGCCGGCATTTCTTGGGGCTGCGGAACGAGTGTTTGCGCCTTTGCGAGGGAATGCGAGGTGAGGTGTGTGGGATGGGGTGCCGGGGCAGGCCCCTCAGGCAAACGCCCCCTGCCCTCCCGCAGGGCGGCCACCCTCTCCCGCCGCAGGCTGGGGACCCCCGTTGGCCGTGTCATGAGGGGAGGCACCGCCGAGGTGGGCTCCGGCCTGCCCGCCCGCCCCTCCACGCCCGCAGCAGGTGGCCGGCGGCCAGGCCGGGGCGCCGCAGGTGCCTGCCGAGGGGGCCGGGGGGCTGCGGGGCGCCCGTCGCCCCGCTGTGCCCTCTAAGGGGAACAGGGGGGGCACCCCGGCAGGCGGGGAGGGGACCGCCGCCTCCCCACCCGCCCCGTACCTCTCTCTGCGGTGGGCGGAGGGGACGGGGTCTCGCCGCCCGCCCGGCTCGCCTCAGCGCCTCGCTCCCCTCCCGCGGCTGAGCGGCTCCCGGCGCGGCTCCGGCGGCGGCTGCTGGCACTGCGAGGCGAGAACCAGCGCCGGCCTGTTTTCCAGCCGCCTCCCCTTCGGCCCGCCCCGGCTCCGCCTCAAGTATCCCCCGCCTCCTCCTCCGGGTCCTCTGCCTCCTCCTCCTCCCCGCCCGCTTCCCCCGGCGAGCCGCGGCCTGCGAGCGCCCGGCCGCCTCACCCTGCGGCAGGCGGCGGAGGGAAGCCCTCAGGCCGGCCCCAGCGGGACTGCGTAGGCCCCGGGGCTGGAAAATCCCCCTCGCCTTGGGGACAGGCCTGTCAGGGGGCGGCGTGGAGGGTGGCAGCGCTAGAGCCCCTCAGACACACCACCCCGGCTGAGCTGGGATATTTACTCTTAAATACCGCTGGGCACAGAGCCTCCGCCGTGCAGGCGTCCCCCTAATTATATTACATATAATAAGCAAAAAACTCGTATGTAACGAGCTGGGAGATGGCGTTCAGAGCTCTAAAGCTGAGGAGATGGGAGTCTCCTGCTTCTGAATTTGCTGCTCTTCATGCAGCTGCAGGGTAAAAGTTTTCTTTCTGAGCAGCAGCCCTGTAAACAGCACTTTTTACTAAATTATAGCCTCTTTCCAAAAAAAGTTTGCAACCAGGAAGGAGCAATGTGTAACACACGGGATGGGGATCCACCAGCTGAGCTGAAACACTCAGGCATCCCCCAGCCTTTCCATTAAACACTGGCTAAAATTGCTTTTGGATGTCTGGAGAAAAGCTGCGCCTTGGATGAAAATCAGTCGTGTCTGCAAATTGCCTTCAAGCGGTTTAAGGTGTTATAAAACACCCCCAGCTGCTGCCGGAGGTGCGCACCTGCACGACTGGCGTGAGGTCGCTCAGCCAGCTGAAACATCTGGAGAAAACAGCAAGAATAACGTGGGGTTTGGCTTTCCCAGCTGCAACCAGATATTAAATACAACCGTGCAAACTTTTCCGTTTCATATAGATACTGTTTGCAAGCCACTTTCTTCCAGACCTCGCGCTCTTCTGACTGCCCTTTACTGCTGCTGTCACTGCTGGGATCAGTACCTGCAAAGCACCTCAAAGTACTCAGGTGCTGAAGCCATGGTGGTGTTTGACGATCAGTATAGGACAACAGGCATCGCATGGACACATGCTGTGTTTGAGATGTGGTTTCTGTGCCTGCAAGCCATAAGGATGGCTGTCCCCATCCAGCACACTGCAGGAGCCAGACAGCTGGGCATGGTGGGATGGTAACGGAGAAGAGGCAACAGTTCTGCCCTCTCACACATGATCCGCAGCCTCAGCATAGGGTCTCCACCGAGCCTACAGATGGAAGCAGAGCTTTGCAAATTAAAGGACTTCAGGGAAATGAGCCACATCCCTGTTTTAACCAGCTATATCTGGAAAGAGAGGAATTGGCAATGATGTTGGTTATGTTGGCTGGAAAGAGCAGCCTTTCCCACTGGACCGGACAGAATCTGAGATGATGAGGAAATAGGGTCAGTTTCATGGTCCGCCTTGGAGCTACCTATCTGGAGGGCATGGAGGGGAAGCTGGGATTTCCTGCCCATAGTCCTCAGAGTCTCACAGAGCAATACCTGCCCCCGGGGCTGCCTCTAATCAAGACCACGTCTGTCCATAGCCAAAGAGGAGCTATGGTGATGAACAGACTGGTGGCTCCCTGTTCCCACAGAGAAGCTGACCCATGAGAGATGCTAGTCATCCAGCAGCTGGGAAAGCTGGTGAGCCAATTCCTACTGAATGGCACTTCTATTTCCTCCATAGCAAATAAACAACCATGCTTCAGGACTGCACTAGCTCTCAGCTCGCTTGGCTGCAATTTGAAGAATTTGAACTAAATCTAGAAAGCTCTGAGTATCTGGGGTCCCCTGGGCTCTACCCTCTTTCTCCGGTTTAAATTTGGCAACAGAGCCCGGGCATCTTAAAAGCTTTAGGCATGCTTGCCAGTTAAGGGTACATAGAAATGCAACTACCTGTGGGGAAAAAAAGCTAAAACCCATTGCAAGCACATGTTTAATAGGGTATTCAATGCATTAAGAAAAAGGAATTGACAGATGTGGTTGATGTTGGTGCCATACTTGGGCAAATTGCCAAAGAAATTTGATGAAATCCTAAAATAAGCACTTTTGGGGCCTCTGACATTTGTTTTCTTAGCTTGTGGTCTGTGAACAGCTGGCCTTCACAGTAAATAAAACACCTTTCCTGGGAAGTACCCATGAACAACAGGTTTATGAATGAAATACAAAGTGAATGATAGAAGTCTAGAGAGTATAACCTAAAACCTAGGGAGAAAGACCTCCTTGTGCAAGACACCTGAGAACACTGCACTGCCAGGAGCTGCGAGCCAGAGGCATGATCAGCATGAAGAAAGAAAAGGGTATTACTGCCTGGAAGGTCTCTTTTCTGGGAGGATGGTTGGGGTTTTTTGGCACTACAGCAAGATCTCCCAGGGATGGACAGAAATAGCTCAGGTCTCACGTCCTTTGACACACACACACACACACACATTCAAATGGAGAAGGGATCTAGCAGACTAATCAGGAGGGCTCATGGTGGACATGAAGCAGGTGGTGGGGTACTGGGACGCTGTATTAAGCTGTACTTCTGGCTTTGGGGGTATTTGAAGTCTTTTCAAGGGGATCTATTGGGTGGATTGATCCTTTCTTTTTTCCTGATAAACAAAATAATGATTTACAGCCATTAAGCGATTGTCCTCTAGATTCCTATTGACCAGCCTAATGCCCCCTTCCTAGAACTGTCAGGCGAGATGAGGATCAAGCCTGGCACTAAGGGGTTTTTTTAGGAAAATAATGATCCAGCTGCCTGGAAAAGGTAGGCAACATTCATTACCCTTCCATGCTCCAAAATACTGATTGCCAAACATTCAGTATGAAAAGGCTTTGCCTCTTACCGTTCTCACACAGTGTTTTTCATCTTCAGATTTAAAAATGATGGTAAAAGTGCCATTATCCACTTGAAGTCAGCAATCTTTCAATGCAAAGCCATCTGATACAAGCCACAGGGCATGCTATGCTTTACAGATTGCCCACTCTTGCTAAGATAAGGAATTGGTATTATGACGTGTCTGCAGTTGAAAGGCCTCCTGGCATGTCAGAAGACCTTTGGGGGATCCACTCACACACTGACAACCAGCAGGACCCTTGTCAAGCTAAAATATAACTCAAAGCAAACACAAAATACATAGCTTAGAACAGGGCTTTTCTGATTTTCTAACACAGGAATTGTTATCATAAGGGCATGGGTGCTGATTTTGGCTCCTGCTCGGGGCTGGGTGATGAATGATGGCAGAGCCACCTGTATTCCCTCAAGCAGTACACTAAGCACAGTTTGAAAATACCTGTGTTAAATAATTACATGACAACAATTCCGAACAGCCCAGCTGACTTTTCCATCCTCTACACTGTTTGTTTATTAGAGAGATGAATACATTTTACCTGCAAAATAGACAAAGCAAACTTACCATGAGGACTCAGATATAATGCTTTATTATCTTTCCATCCGTACACAACATGGAATTTCCATGATTCATTCACCCACTTGAGGAACGCTTGAACAGTCAAACAAAAACATACATTCCCAGGAGAAAAAGCAAAACCATGTCCGGTGCAGGAGTGAGAAACATTCTAACATAAATACAAAATCCCGCTAGAAGTTTTATCTGAAGCAAGACTGCTGATCACACAGCACAACGGGGAAGGGCAAAGATCAAATGGTATCACTTCTTGTGAATGTTTTTCCCCTTTTTCTCACAATCCCCTGACAATAAGTCAATAAAAGGTTTTACCAAGACTACAAAGGGAATCTGAAAGACCAGCAGCCTCCCTTTGAAAGTATATTCAGGCTACAGGCGGTTTCAAAAGTCACTTCAGAGAGGTTGCCCTGAAAAGCTTTGTGACCTTCCAGTCATTCCAGCTTAGCTGCAGTAATTCATATGAATGACTAATAATGACGTTTGCTATTCAGTCATCATTTGACAACCTGTCTAAGTGGCAGGGAGATCTGTCATAAATGTTTCCCCGTGATGATAAACAATCTAGACATAGAACAACCATCCAGCTTGCCTTTATGGTTAGAAAAAAAACCAAGCCCAGGTGAGGAGGAGAACTCCTGAAATTCCCCTCGCAGGTTTGTGGGATTTTTTCTCCTTCCTTATTCCCTTCTAGGAAGGTGATTTCTAGAATGACACAGCTCAAACAATCATTTCTTCTAATATCCTGAGAGCTACAGGCTTTAACACTTTCCTGCACGGAATCCTGGAAGGATATAGCTGCTGGGAAAAGCATCCAGTCTCAAAAATGGACAAAAAAAATTTACATGTGGAAGATCCATTGCAATCCTTGATACATTGTTGTAGAGAGCATGCACCCTGAATGCTTGAAATGTGTCACTGTTTCTAGTTTGTATCTGTCAGCCTCCAAGTCCCAAATACTTGTTCTTACCACAGCCTTCACTCTGCTAAAATTAAAAATCCTTCATGATCCCATTTCTGCAAGTTCTTGAAGCTGAAGTGCCCCTTTGGTTTCATTTGCATTAGGAAAATTGGAAATACTTTCCCTGGAGAGTCAGAAAGCAGGTTAAAAGATGGCAGTGTCCCATACACACACCCCCGCACAAACACACATCTGTGTGCTGGCCAGGGGCTGTGCTGTCCTACAGCTGGGACATCTCCCAGTGCCTCATTGTACACAACATCTGGTTCATTTGGGAACGAGCTTGGACAAATGCTGTGCCTTATGTGGGCTGCGTAAGTCCTGCAAGGCTCTGGGATATCTGGTGGCAACAACCTGAGTCAGTACAACCAAGGCTGTTGTCTGTCCGTGCCGGAGAGGAAATGCACAGGAGACAAATCCTTCCTGGACCTTCAGTCCCCACTGTCGTCAGGTGAGCAAGAATGCTAGGGCATAGATCCCGGCTTCAGCACTTCATGCTTTATTACACACTCTTTTCCCTTGTGCCTTGCTACATCTCTCAAAAATCCTGGAGAAAGTAATCTTCAGGAGACAACATGAAAGACAGCAGTACCCCACAGCACAAAGCAGGTGCCTTTGAAAAAAGGCCAAAAAAATAATAAAGAGGCAGAAAAAGGGGCTAGCAAAGAACCGCAGAACAACAGTCCCAGGGGAGAACAAAAGATCTGTCTAGGCCAGTATGCTGCCTCCACAACTGGAAGAACAAGACTCACCCCTCTCAGCTCCCAGTTATTTTCCCCTCAGGGACTTTGTGAGATAGACATGGTTTCTCTGTGCTTAGTAACCTTCTCTGGATTTTGTTTTCATGAGCTTGTCTGCTCTCCCCATGTAAATACGGTTGACCCTAACACTGCAGCAAGGAGTTCCAACCAAGGAACTGTATCAATGACACATCCTTTGATCTGCTTGGAGCTTGATACCTTCCTTCATTTGATGCCCCTGTGTTCTTATATTGGGAAAGATGGTGAACAGCTGACTTCTCTGCAAGTCTGTTACTATCTGGTACACCTCTAGCACACCCTTCAGAAGTTATCCCCAAGCAGAGACAGACCTAGCTCACTTAATGTGCCTTCTTACAAAAGCAGTTACGGACCTTTACTCCACTTTGTCTCTGATTCAGCTTAGGTTGCATGAAACCACAATCACTTAAAGTATTCTGAACACAAAGAGTCCAGGAAATGAATATTTGGCCAGTACAAAGGAACAGAGCTGAATGTGGAAATCTGGGAGGAGGCTTTGCGGATGATAGCAGCGCAGCTCTTGCCTTATCTCACAGCAGGTAACAGGGAAACGCAAGCGATGGCAGCCTGTGGTGGGAACAGTGGAAAAATGCAAACTAGTTCTACGAGTCTCATTTTCAGTCTCTAGCACTGGCCGGGTGACAGCAGTACCTCCAGCCAATATTATCCCTCTTCCAGCCAGTATCCCTGTTTTGTAAGTTTCCCCTTAAAGGCCAAGGGGTGATATCTGCAAAGGCCAGGGAATGCTCCTGCCCCCACCACCATTTCCATCCTGGTCTCGGCTGCCTCCTCTCCCCTGCCTTCGCTCCACAGATGCCTGCTCACGGACTGCAGCCATCCTCGCTGACCAAAACAGCCCTGTTGTTTCACTGTGCCCCACTGTCTGTCCGTGCCTGTCTCTCATCTCCTGATGATGCCGAGTTCACAAGCCGTCCAGTACAGAGGCTGCCTTTGTGTTCTGCACGTGTAGGCTGCCAAGTGCTATGAGCCATCCTGGTACTGCATTTCCTAAAAATAGCTTGCCCCACAGATAACCTGCAGTCTTTAAAAGTTGCAGTTCTTGAAGATAAGTCCTCATAACCTGCACAAAATGATAAGCAAAGGCACTCCTAGGGTGAAGAGAAAAGGTCTCAAGAAATAGGCTAGGAAGTAAAATAGAGAATACAGCCTTGGTACACCCACAAGTAGCAGAGGAAACTACTGTCAAGGGGCCCATGGAGCAAGTATTATGTATAACCTGCACATTGACATAAAACGACAACTGCCAAGCCACAGGGTTGGGTTTTTTTTACAGACAGCCTCCAAGTTCTGTGCTTGAAGATACAGCACTGCTAGCAAAAGAAATACAAAAGAATAATGATCCAGCTAAATAATGTCAAAAAGCACTCAAATTTAGCTCCTTCTTTACATAAGGGTATGCATTTTGAATACATAGATAGCATTTTACCCTTCCACAACTTACAACATATCCATTTACTCTTTAACATTTTATTTTAATAACAAGGGAGTCAAGCAAGCTCGACTGACGGGCTGGTTCCCAGGGAAACATGAGCAACTTATTTCTCTTAAATAGCAGGCACAAATGTTTCCTGTGTTAAACCATGAAGCCTGCTGTGACATTCAGAACTCTAGGATATAATCCGAAAAGGACAGAATGTGTTTGCCTGGCTCTGAGGCGGGGAAGGAGAAAGGTAGCAGCACTCTACAGCTGGTGACAGGTACTAGCAGGGATCTGGCACCCAAATCACTTTTGTGGAAACAGGTCCCTTGTCCTAATCCCCAAAGGGAAAAACAAGACTTTAACAAAAATTGGTAAAATTACCCTGTGTTGCTGGGAGAGGAATGGAAGAAGGGAACTGGTAATAGCAAGCCAGCAAAATCTCAGTCAAAATGCTGGGCTGGCTGCCCAGTGTTGTTGGGGCACATTAAGTGTAAAACCAGCCATGCTGCTCTGGCAAAGGGTCTTTCTGACTTGGGAAGCTGCTTTGGCAGGTACAGGTAAAGGTAGCAAGGGACTTTGGAAAGGATATGGGAGGTAAAGCCGAGCATCCTCATAAGGCACCCTTTGGTAGTGTTCAGGGCATCTCAAAACCTGAGATTGCCTACGAAGAGACCTGTAGAGAACACTTTCCTGCTGCATGTGACCAAGGATGCTGTTCTCAGCTCCGATTGCATGCCACAAGGTGCAGTGGCTTTGGTGGCTAAGCTCATTTTGCTTCATGCTGTTTTGACTTAACAAGGTGGAAAAAAATCGATAAAAACAGTGGCCGTGAGCAGACACTCAAGGATGGGTCAAACACATACGATACTTCCCCCAAAAACTCTCCCTGCCTCCTTTATATTCAGCTCAAGGGACATCTTGAGCCTGATGGGATTTGTCTGCTTAGCAAATCCCAGTGGATCTCTCTTCCACTTGCCCATTTACCTCTTGAACCTTCCTGTATCCACAATAAGTTTACAGCTCAGCTACCCATTGCATGAGGGTCCACCTCCATGGGTTTGCTTGGAGCCCATATCCCACTAACTTCATTTGCTGGACATTAGTTCTTGTAGTGGCCGAGACACTGGACAGCTCTTCCCCCACAACCCTATTCCTGGCACGCAGGATTTCCAAACCTCCTTCACGTTTTCCTTCGGTATCTGGGTCCACATTCTGTTTTCACTTTCTGCATCTGAGCCAATATTCAAGTGGGTTTTAACTGAGCAGGTGATAATTTGGCCTTGGGACAATTCTGCGTGCACACACATGTCATTTGCTTTCTTGCTAAAAAGAAAAACAAAGATTAAAACTTTTTTTTTTTCCCCCTGCAATTGCTTTAGGAATCAGAAGCAAAGAAAACAGATAATGAAATACAAGTTTTGCATGCCAAATTTTCCAGGTGCCCAATGTCCTGTTACTGGGATGCTGAACAAACAGCCTGCAGACATGATCCCCTGCTTTTGTTCTACCAGCTGGAAACCACAGGTCACCCTGCACCCAGACACCACCACGGGCCAGAGCCTCAGAAGGAGGTGATACTCAACTAAGCAAAACGCTCCTTTTATCAGGCAAAGGATACTGAAAAGGGACCTAGATATTTTTTACTGAATTGGTGGTGGTTTTTTGTCCACTGAGGAACATTTTCTGTGAAAAGGTCTCTGTCTATGCAAGTGACTCAGCCCGACAAACAGCATCTGTGATTCATTGCTCCTGAGTGTGCCAGCAGTGGCTGGTGACCTGTGTGGTGCGGAGTCTCTTCCTCACCAGGAAACAGCCTTAATAAATGACATCAGCAGCATGATTCAGTCGGTAGGACCACGGACTGCAAGTCTCCCACTCCAGATTTACCTTCCCCAGCCAGATTTTTCTCTCCTTTTTCCTTCAGCTGTTAGCTCCCCGTGAAAACACTGGCTCTTACTGCATGTCTAAGCCGTGCCCAGCACGGTGGAAACTCTAAGCTGGGCTGTAATGCAAACACCAAAGTGACTGCATGGTGAATTCACTCAAGCAACAGAATTCAAACCATTCCCCTGACCTTTCCATGAATACACACACACAAAAAAAGGTTACCCAAAAGGAAATTAAGTGGGTCAACCATCAAAAGTAAAAGATGGTCTTTCATGGAACTACTTGCTCACAGATACGCATCCCAGTCATATGTCCCAGTCAGCTCTAATTGGAAACTTATTATCAGGTCATTAAAACAAATCAAAGTAAGAGATAAGGCAGATTTCTACTGCGGTCTGAGAAAAGGTGAGAGTGCATTAAAAAAATCATTCCTTTTCTCTGCATTCAGGGCAACTATCCAAATACCCAGCAGCTCTCCACGTCCTGATGTTTCAGGTTTGTCTGAATATTCCACACAAACAGGGAAAAGTTGCCTCAAATAAAATAACTGTGATCCTACACAACTTAAACACAAATCTCCAAAACTAAGAACATTAAGCTCAGTTGTCTTCCTAAGCTTGAAGGGTCTTTTTCACCTTTTGCAATCGCCTCTGTACCTCAAGGGCGCTGTGATATTCCTGCCACCAAGGCGTCGTACAAACAACAGAACAGGCTCAATGTGGAAAAGTGCCTAATTCATATGCAATATCTTCCTATTCCTGTCCAGATAATGAAATTATTCTCATCAGAGTCCATCTCACAACTAAAGCCCAGTCTGTGGACCAGAAGACCACAGCCCACCACAATCCTATCCAAATACTGTCAGGTTTTCTTATCTCCCAGCATCCGTTTTCCCCCTCTGCCACTCAGTCATATCAGTGTTTATGCAGTTGCACAAGGCAGTGTGATATACAGAATAAAAAAATGCTATATAAATGCAAAAATGGGTGTAGCTTTAAACTTTTTTCAGCTTGAAGACCCCTCAAAGCTAGTGGAGGATCAGCTCCCTCTTGTGCATAGTTCAGCCTACAGACCATGATCCTACTTGTCTTAGTTACCTTCTGCTGAAACTTGGTGGTCGTGTAGGTGGATCAGAGCAGGTCACTTCAAGTCCTTTGTTGTGCTTGCACAAGTGGAAAACAGCTCCTATAAAAAAGAAAAAAAATCCCCTCTGTTTGCCAAGCCGTGTGTAGAGATTATGAATCACTAAATGGCAGCCACGTGTCAGCAAAAGTAGCAGGAAGTGTCTTGTGTTTGACCTTTATTTATAGTAGCAAGAGCAATACACGACGCATAGTTACAACAGTCTAATTATCCTTGCTCACCAAGAAACATCAGATCAATTGCCTGCATATGTTTTTTCCATTAAAAATAAAAATAATATCTGGTTAATAGGTATCAGTCTGGAGGAACTATGAGAAAACCCTTTCAGTCTGTCGCCTTGACGTGTTTGGAAGGCAGAGGACTCCTTTGGAGGTTTTCCTCTGGGATCCTAATGGAAGGGGGGACTTGAAGACTGCTTGACAAGCCCGTTGACTGATTTTTTGGCACAACTTTCTTGCTCAGCATACACCCTTCTTCCACAGAATCGAGCTGCGAGTTCAGGAAGCAATAATATGCTGAACCCTTCCCGTGTTGCCGCAGGTTATTTGATACGTGTGCTTATTTTTTTAGTAAATCCCACACATCAGACAGTGTTACTGAATCAAGACAAAGTACCTCTGGGATGCTATCCAGTGGAGACCCTGGAGATGTGTTTGAATTATGCAAGAGGGTAAGCGGCATGCCTGGTTCTTCCCTGTATGCAAGAGAGCATTTTGATACCTCTTCAGATTAAAGGCCAAGTCTAGCAGATGTCGTGAGTTAAATTAACAGCTCCCTGCACTGGAAGGGGATTCTTTATTTCCCCCTGTCCTCTTTGGCCCTGGACAGTAGGATAGTGTTCTGCCAGGTTAGGAAGCTCTCAGAAGGGCCTTCTGCAGTGGAGGGAGGAGATCTGCCTGACCACAGGTAAGGGTGAAGGTGAGAAACGAGGCTGCGGTGATCTCCATGTAAGGTCAGCGCAGCCTAAGCAATGGTAATTTTTTTATAGCATGGGCATCTGGGCGCTGCATGCTGGGTCACACAGTGAGGTAGGTGAGATATCCATGTTGGAACACATCAGAGGCACCCCAGCATGTCCAGCCATGTGACAAAAAGGGGATCTGTCACCCAGAAGGGATCCCATGAGCATAGATCCTTGCTAGTAATGGAGCCACAGCACAACTGCTTGCCTCCTGCTTTGGGTCTAGTGATCAAGGCAACCTCCTGTGTCTGGCATGTGGGGAGAGAGCAGGGGGCTTTCCCCAAAGGAAAGGAGTGAAAGGTGGGGTCCTGAAGCAGAAAGGTTAGTCCTTTGGGCTCCCCAGACCCCTACCCTGACGAGGAAGGGCAGTGATCACCCTCTTACCACTAGCCTGAGCCAACACAGAGCCAAGGTTGAGCCGGGCTTAGTCCTGTAGGACCAACTGAGCCCTGCAACTAGGTCCCCACAGGTCCCAGCTAGCAGGGTTTAGGAGAACCAAACCCATGCCAACCGGTCCTTGTAAGCTCTGCCAGCCACAGCACTACCATGCGCTACCTCTCTGCAGGTAAGTTGCTGAGGGATCCATCAGGGAGATCGCGGAGGATGGTCTAATCATGCTATCAATCACTGTGTGCCAGCTTCCCCACTCTATGCCTGGAAGTTTAAACGTGCCAGGAGGAGAGAGTGCCAGTCTCTGCTGCTCCACAGTCTTTCTCTGCCCTCCGCTGGGATCCTCTCCATTAGAACCAAGGCAGAGATAAGCCAGCATCCCATACCTGTTCAGAGCCTAGGATCCATCCTGTGGCGAGTGCTCTGCCACCCCACTAACCAGCTCAGTGACACTATGCTGGGCAACCCTGCTTCTCCTTCAACTTTTTTTAATTAAAGCTCTTCTAATTAGATAGAAGTCTCCATTCTGCTTTAGACGTGGGTCAAGGATGCAAGAATAACCTGTTGCTTTCCCTCCGCCATTGGGTCTCCCTGTCCAGTCAAACCAACTAGGCAAGAAACTGAATGCTTGATGGTCAAATGCCACTGACGTCTGGGTTAGCTGGTGGCCACTCCCAGAGGTGGCATGTGTCAGCAGGATCAGGCCTTTCATCATCCTGTCCTTCATGGATTCCCATTGTCCCCCTCAAATTCCTTTGTGGCTCTTTTCCTAAAAACCTCCCCCTGCTTTTTCTGGTTTAAAATTGTGCTGATCCCCGTGTTTTGTTCTCCAGGACAGGGCTGGGCCGTTGCAGAGATCCAGTTACTACCCGGCACACTCAACTCTTCTCTGGAAAACCTCCCCTGTGTCCACAGCATTGCACCAGAGGGAGTCACCCTGAATAGCAGGCACAGCCACGTCTGCCTCCAAACAGCCCCAGCACCATTGGGATCTATCTCACCCAGCTTGTCCGAGGGCTGCAGCTGTGGTTCTGTGTCAGGTCTGCACCACAACCGCCTTCTGGCAAGGGGTGCACGCACCCCAACATTGGGTTGCTGCAGCAACCACACTTGACGTCATCACCTTTCCCCAAGTCCACGGCTGTCATGCAGGAGGTTGTGCAAGCTTCTTTGGCGCTGTCAGGCAGCTGCATATTTCAGTGGTTGCGGAGGGGACTCCTATTCAAAACCAGGAGTGTGAGGAGCAGATGTGTCATGTCTCCAGCAAAGCAGGGTCAGAGGGCAGTACAATCTGCCTAGCACAGCATCGAACATGGAGCCACAAAGCAAAACAAGCAAATGAAAGCCAAAGTCCTGCTGGGCTGGAGTCTGCTACCTCCAGCAGCAAGAAGGAGCAGGTGCAGAGCTGGCTCGGCAGCACCAGGATGCTCTCCAAAGACATCCCTGGCTGTCTGCACAGGGGCTTGTTACTGTTACAAAATCCCTCTTCCCTGCAGGACTCCAGGGATACAGCTGGGAGCAGAGGCACCATTCAGCCCACATACTCCCAGCAGAGTGGAGCCACTGTATGGACCCTGTCCTCAAATGACTTTGGCATCCCTGTGGGAGGTGAGTCCTGGGGCTTGTTCCAGACCTCCTGTTCAGGTATGGACAACACATAACTCTTAGTTTTGGTGGTAACTTTGGCCATTTTAGAACCAGGGCAGAGCCTGGATGTCAGAATTCAAAGGTTTTTATCAGATGTCAGAAAACACGTCGCTTCTGTGTTGATGCCTTTTATCCACCTGAGATGTTTCTAGGACAAGGGACATTGCCAGCTTGCACCTTGTCAAAAGGAGTGCCCTGATCTTCATCATCCTTCCTAAAGCCCATCCTTGCAGTTGCTTAATTAGAGAGGAAACCCAGGGTTTATGATGTCACTTACACACCAGAATCCCTCAGATTTTTCAGCCTCCAGCTTGGTGGAGTTTGAAGGACTGACTTACAACTTTCAAATGCGTGAGCTGGTTGCTCCTGGGGCTTCCCTGCAATCCCTCAAGGAGCGCATGAATTTTCAAGCAGCAACGTCTGCTGTTTCCACAGTGTAGTCTCCTGGCTAGCTAAGCCAGGAGTGCTTCATTAGCATGAAACATTCTTTTGTAAAGCAGCAGAATCTCAGGGCATTTTGGAGGCCAGTGCAGGATCTGGAGGGCAGCTTCACTGGCAGTTATCACCAGGTCTATTCTCTGCTCCACTGAGCAACATCCAGAGGGGAAAGAGAAGGAACCATGTCTGATTCTCAGTCAGGGAGAGCTACTACAGACCACACACAGGAGGCAAGAGAGACAACCCTGCAGATTCCTTCTTCCAGCCATCATAAAGACTGTGGACCTTCCCTAGCCCCTTCAGACTCACCCTGCAGGGACAGAAAGAGAAGGGGAGCAGGAACGAGTAGTTCGATGTGCAACAGAGCTGATAATGCCCAGTGACTCCATGTGGATTTATGCCTTGTTGTCCCACACTGGTACAAGTTGCCTGCAAACTTTAGAAGCTTTATATCTATGACTCTTCTGCCATGAAATCTGGTGGAAGTCAGTCAAGCACTTCAAGAGAAGTTTGAAGAAGTAGAGAAGGTTGCACATGATGCGTGGCCTCTCTTCCCTACGTGTGCAAAGTGTGCTCACGGAAGTTATGTTTCCTTAGGAGACCAAGATAAAGTTATCTCCATGGCAGACATCCGTGGAAACAAGCTCAGTAGAGACAGGGAACCCATGAGCTGGGGCAGAAAGCCAGAGCCTTTAGCCAAGACTGACAGGTTATTCAGGTCCGGGATGAGGTTACACCCAAGAGATGGGATGGACGGCATGACACCACCCTGCTCCCAGGCCTGCTTGACCCCATGCAGACCCAGTCAATCTGCTTGGGAATTTTCCAGACAAAACATTTTTTCCCATCAGAATATGCAGATTTGTGGAACACTGAACATTTCACAGAAAAAAAAACCATTGCATTTGGTGAACCTCTGATGGAGCACAGGCAGAAAGATGTTCCCATTGGACAAGACAAATTTCAATCAGGAACCTGCCTGCCAGTTCATGTGATGGTGTGAGGAACTCCTTACAAACCAACTTGTCTTTATTGCCAGGGAGCCAGGCTTGTAGATTTGCAATCAGGATCTCAGGCTGATGAATTGATGAGCTCAAGGCTTCTAAAAAAAATCTCTCTCATCAAATACTGGGATAAGACAGGCAGTTCATGGCCATGCGGCAGCTCATTACAGGTGCAATCCCAACTTATCTCCAGGCTGTTGACTGTCCTGTGGGGAGCTTCACTGCCCCATCAGTCAGGCAGCCCAAGGAGCCATCCATCCAACTGACCTAAGCAGACCTAAATCTGTTTGGATTGCTTGAGGTTCTTGCTCTTTTTTTTTAAGCCTAGAAATCCCTGCAGCCATCATCTGAAACCAGCACGGTTCTTGACAGCTTGAAATAGTAGCTTCAGAACTGGCAAGAGTCACACCAGCTCCAGTCCTCAGTGCTGGGTCCTAGGGTCCACGTTTGAGTCTGGATGTGCTCAGATTTGGCATGGTCTCAGGCAAAAATGTTACGAGATTTCTATTTGAAAGGGAAAAAACATATTTTTTGGAGCCAGTGAGGACATAAATGAAATTTAACATTCCAAGAAATTTCTTGTGCTGACCAGACTCATGCTCTGACAGCCCAGAACCCTTCAAACTCATCTGCTAGCCATGCCTTTCTATGAGATGTATGGTCCCACCAAGCTGCATTTCTGTTATCATAGAAGTCCACTTTTTCCTGACCTCAGGGCCAAGGATTAGCAATTCTGGTCAACAATGTAATGCGTACAGATGAAGCACAGGTGTGGGGACAATGACGCACAATCACCAGCTATGTGAAGCCCGGGAAGTAAGACATTCAAGGTCGTCCATGCACAGAGTCTTTCTCTCCTGCAGAACTCCTGCATCATTTATTGGTCTTGATAACCCTGATGTGCAGAATGGAAATATTTTTATTGCCTCATTTCTTGCAGGTATTGGCAAATACAGTGACTAAGACAGAAAAAGACAGGTTATTCTCATAGTTCAAAGATTTTAATGAAATTATCAGTCATGTAATATTAGTGACATTCCTGAGAAGCCTGCAATCTCATCTTGCCATTTTTCTTATGCTTATCATTTCCTTTACACTGGGGAATGTGTTCAATAGCACTGCCCTGCAGCATTATAACTGCCAACACCACAAGGCAGCTGAGCCAGGCATATAAAAAAACCAGCAGAACAATTATGGAAAGACACCTCAGTTATGCCTGATAACACTAGCGGACTCCAGAAACCAAAGATTCCCAAGGGAGGAAAGGTCCCAGCTCCCTGCACCAAAGAACCAGCAGTCTCTACCCCGATGTGGAGAGTGGCAGTGGAGTTCCATGGACTTGGAAGAGCATTTGGTGCCAATGGGAGGAGGTTTTTGAGCTTGTAGATTAATATGCAGAGGATCCATCTGTGAGAGTTGCATGCCCTGCAGCCAGAGCAGGCTCATAGCTTTTACCATAGGATAGAGTTGGTACCTACCCTCAGGAGAGAAGATGAAGTAGATGGATATGAGACAAAGGAGTGGACCATGAGTCCAGAAAAGCCAGGCTTGGTTTCCTGCAAGAGGGGACAGAATTGCCAAGAGGGATGGCAGTTACATGCCCTCCCACCCCGCTCCAAATCACTTTAGCTACAGCGCCAGAGAAGAACTCATGCTTGAATAGGCTGGTGACCCAATTAAAGGGGACCAGGAGGGACACAAAAACATTTCAGATTTTAGGTTAGTCAGAACAAACGAACAATGAAAAACTGTAAGGAAGCATTAAAGGAGCAGTGGGATAAGAGGTGAAATTCACTGTTCGCTTTGGTGTGCCATCCCAGAAGCTGTGACCACTGCTGTTTACTCACTCCCTCGTACTCCACATTTGCTAATGGATTGGGGAACACTGCATAGTGATGGTGTTACAGATAACTCCAGGAGGCATCTCACATCACATACTAATCACTTCTGAGGTATGTATCTACACATACCTTCCATATACACATATATTCACATGTCTTAGAATCAAGAAGGTTGGAAGGTACCTCTGGAGGTCTGTGATCCAGCCTCCTGCTCAAAGCAGGGCTGGTTAGCTCAGGTTGCTCAGGGCCTTCTCCAACTGAGTTTTTAATATCTCCAAGGGTGGAGATTACCCCACCTCCTGGTGCCCTGGCTCTGCATTTGACTATCCTCATGGGAAAGAATTTCATCCGTGTATGCAACTGCAATTTCCCATGCCACAGCTTGTGCCCACTGCATGTTACCCTTCCACTGTCCACCTCCAAGACAAGTCTCTACACCGCCCCATGAGGTAGCTCTAAACAGCAATAAGGTACCATCTCATTCTACCCTTCTTCTGGCTGAACAAACCCTGCTCTCTCAGCCTCTCCTTGTATTTCATGCACACCAGCCCCCTGACCATCTCAATAGCCTCCACTGGGCTTGCTCCAGTACATCAGTGTCTGTCTTTTACCAGGAAGACCAGAACAGGACACAGTAGCTGGATGTGTCTCACAACTGTAGAACAGAATGAAATAATCACTTCCCTCAACCTGCACTCGTTGCCATTACAGTGTTATTTGTGGATTATCATGGCAAGAGTGCACTCTGGCTAATGTCCAACTTGCAGTCCACCAAGACCCACAGGACATTTTATCCAAGCTTTGGTGTTTTGGTATTTTGACCCAGGAGACTCATAGCCAGCTGTACATTTGCATCCACATATACTGTCTATATCCATCTCTAAACCAGAAAAAAACCCACCACCCAAACCAGGCTGGCTGTGGCTGCTCCCTGGAGAGGGAGTTGGGGCCCCTCCCCATTCTCCTGGCAAATGCCCTCCCCGCTGTCACTGCTCCCATTGCCCCTGTTGCAAGACAACACACAGAAAGTCCTAAACAAAGTCAGGACAGGACAGCCAATTACCCTGATTCAATCTCTCTTTGCGAACAAGGACCTTACAGGTCAACTGTCCATACGGTCAGTCACATTTGTTGAGCGTAATTACTCTCTCAGGGGCTTAGACCTTCCCATTTTACTCTGTAAAATGAGGCTGTGGACTTTTTCATTACAAAAGGTCAAACAGATCTTTCATGCCCCTTGAGCAAGCTACAAATGATCTAATTAACTTGGACTACCTCCATACTGCCAAAGTCATCCTTTCCCGGAAGCAGTTTCTGGTCTCCAGGCTAAATGCTTTGGGCTCTGGTCTATACTATTTGCCTGGAATAGATTAACCATGTCCATGCTGAACTGGGCTTGCTGCAAGTCTCTTTTGGATCCCCATGTCCTTTTGTGCACAAAATTAATTTTTTTTTTTTTTTCAGTTCAAAGCCCTTCTGAGGGTTGTGTTGCAGCCCACGAGAGTGTTGTCTAGGTTATGTGCTGAGCGTCCTTGGGCAAAACTGTGGGCATATGGGCATGGCAGATGGTGCAAGACATGCTGGCACAGTGCTGGGGGAGATCCCATAGGCTGACCAGAGCCAGTCTAAAACCTGAATGCTTGAAGCCATGATGCCCTAATGAGGCAGCAATGCGTATGGAATGAAGTCACAGGGTGCATGCAACCCCCAGCCACAGGTTCCTCAGTGCCAGCATGAGCCCAGCGCTGACAAACATGGGCCAAGACAGCACTTCCCATGATCAGGTTATTCTGTCAGTGCCCATTATAAGCTGCAGTTCACACTTGTCACTGTGCTCATTGGGTTGCTGGTCTCACTCCAGGGACCGCTTTCCTGCCTCCAGGACAGCCTCAGTGGCTAAATCTACCGCTGGGAGATGAACCCGCAGCCTGGCTGTCCCAGAGGTCTTGCCGATGCACACATGGGGCATATAGGCTCTGCAGGGCACCTCCATGCCATTACTTGTCCTGTCACCATGTCGGGTGGAGCTACACCTGTTCTTCTAGGCAGCTGGGCACCCACCCCTCACTTCTTCTGCAAGCTAGACCGTTCCCTCCTGCAATTGCCTTCCTATCCCCAAACACGGTATTTACCTTTCTCTTAAAGATGGCAAGCCCATGTTACTCAAGGTCAGGCTATTTGACTACCAGCTGCTGTGTTTTCTTGCTTTTTTTGTCAAGGAGACAGTTTCAGCATGTACAGCACTTCCTCTTCTGCGACATGTGAAGACTGAGACTGTGACCTTTGGCTGCTGTTTGGGTTCAGCGGCAGCGGCAGCGATCGCAGGGGTGAGCAGGTTGAAAGGGAAAAGCCTTCTTCCTCCCCCTCCGCCTCTTTACGGACAAACTCAGACCAAAGCAAGCAGGCAGCTGCAGGTGAAACGCTCAGCTTGGACACTGCGACGAAGACCTGCCCCACGCAGACCACAGCTGGAGCAGTAAAGTGGCTCAGCATGGTCCCAAGCATGGGGGTAAAGCCTCAGCCCATCCTCTGAGCCTGGTAACATTTAGATTCTGTACTTGACTTTCATATGGCTAAAAGGGAAATTAATCCCAATGGAAGTCTTTGCACATAACTATGTAAAAGTATCTACCACAAAGTACCATTTCTACCACAGTTTTTGTGCATTTTGTTCATTTCTGAAGACTTTCTGCTCCCTACTGTAGTAGGAGTCGCTAAGCTTTGTATCAGGGTGGTATAAGCCCAAATGTTTGGGGAAAAGCTGGAAAGGTCAAGAGGGAAAGCCCCATGTTTGGGCTGACTTTGACTAGTTAGATCAGTAGCTGGGGAGGCTGAACACTCCCAAAGACCTTTTGGGTCAGCAGAAGGAGCAGAACATGCAGCCTGACAGGCTCATCCCTTTCCTGCAGCAGAGCCCACCATGGACAAGAGAGCAGTCCCATAATGTAGGACTGTCTTCCAGGAGGCTTTTCCTGGCAAGTATCATAAAATGAAGCAAGATTGTGTCCCTTTGCCCAAAGATGTTTATAAAGCTGCTGATGAAAATGGAAGTGACTGCAGGAGGCCAAATAGTACCATCTGCCCTGGCAAAGCCTGGCAGGACTTGGGGTAGTGCAGTCTGGCTTCTGGCTAAGATGCAAAAACAAATCCTTCTCTGTTTTTTTGGAAGAAAGCAAGAAGGAAGGACCATCTTGAGAGGCATGACTGTCCTTCAGCTCCGCCTCACTTCAGCTGAATTTGTGAAGACTCATCATTTTTGCAACAGACGTCCACGTGCACACACGCATAACCACACACAGGTGTCTACATCGTCCAAAGGGTCAGATCTCACTTAGGCACCAAAACAGAGCACAGATTTGAGCACACTGTGTAACAAAGGTGAGAACTGCAAACCAGGTCAGCCTTTGGACCCCATTTTCAGAGCATATCAGAGTCCTTCCCACCCTACACATACCTCTCTTGTCAATCTGGCTACTTATTTTGACACCTAATCAGAAAATGTGGCCCCAGCAGATGAAGTGGATTTTTTTTCAAACCTTCAGCCCAAGGTGTCCTTCCTGAGCACTGACCAAGCAGTGCATCTAAACTGGAGTGAACTCAAGAGATGGTTTAACTTGTTATAAGAGAATGCATTAAACCAGCCTCAAGTGCAGCTTGGCAGGACACGTTCTACACGCTAAAGAGCAGAGAAGCCAAGTTATGATCAGAGTGCTGGACTGTACTCCCAAGCCCTCTTTTCATAGTGTCCAGCTCCTGATAAAGCAGAAAAACCTCCAGTCTGTTATACTACCTGGTGAAACTTCCACTCAGACACATAGAAACCCACAGCTCTGCACACTGTGTCATCTCTCCTTCTACAAAGGCTCCTGGTATATCAGCTTTAAAATATATAATATGCAGCACCGTTTGTTGCAGTCTGCAGCTATTCAAAATCTCCATCTGTTACTAGACAGCTTAATATCTGGCCTATGAACTTCATGCCTCTGAATCCTAATAATGTCCTTTAGCTCATAACAGGCTAATTGACACCTCATTTGCAGCGAGAGGCTGCCACGCTAGCCCTGACTCAAAGGCTAATGGATTGGGAACTTGCAGGCGTTTCTAATCTGAGCAGCAGAAGAGACATCTGAAGAGTTTTAGGTAGAAGTGTTTCCTTTTAGCTTGGGAAGGTAAACGTGAAGGTAACTGCTGAATCGAAGTGTTTCGTTGTCAGCCCAAGGGACAGGAGGTCTCCACTGATCTGAAGCTGGTGTGTCAGCTTGGGGCTGACCTCTAGATGTAAGAAACACCACCTTCGATGCTGTTCAGTTGTGGCTTCCCTGATGATGCTCAGAGGCAGCACAGAGACTCACTGACCCTGATGGGATGATGTTGCCTGGGGTGTGGACACCAACGACTGAAAAAAATTCTTTTTGCCCTCCAAATTTCAGCCTTTTGTAGCCTTACCTCCAGCCTTCAGACCATCCAGCTGCAAATCTTTGAGAGCTGTCACAAGGACAACTAACCAGCCTCATGTCTTACCTTGTGGACATAGACACTTCTCACTTTTGGCTCTGAACAGGGCAGGGAGTTGTTAGCCAGGTGCACACCTTGGCTTGTCCTGGTGGGCTACCATTGGTATGAAATGTCCACCTCGGCCCTGCAGAGGGAAGCCAGATGGGGAAGCTGATGTTAATTTGCAGCTTCAGCAAAGCAGAAACTCATAGCCGTCAAAACAGTGGGTGCCAGCATCGTGACTTCCCTCTTCCCTGTTGGTCTGTGGGAAACAAGCGACAGGCTCTGCATGGGGAAACCCAGCAGCCTGGAGCTTCCAGGGACAGACACCTGTTTCTTCACCTCGGTTTCTGGTAGCTGAAGGGAACATGCTAAGCCTTTAAAGGTCATCTAGTTGAACTGGGCTAGCATGGACCACAGACAGCACACAGCATAGTGCATGGCCCAGCTTGCTTTGGTCATGTCCTTAAATTAGGGTGACAATTACCATCCCTGATGATTCCCCTGTATTCCTCTCTGAGAAGCCAGTTTTACAAGGAAACAAAAACCTGCCTCGAGCTCCTGTTCTTATTGACTGAAGCACAAGTCCTATTTCAAGACACGTGAAACCAGAGATCACAACAATCTGCCTTAAAAACCAGCACGCTTGCTAATGGCATTGTGCAAATGCCAGTGTGCATTGCGTCTGTGGCTTCACACCACCAAGTCTTTGCAGAAAAACGCGCTGAAGGTATTGCTGCCTGTTTCATCTTTCCCCACCCATCATCACACACTACAACTGCCTTGTCCTCTCAGTTGCAACCAGCACAGCTTTCAAAACAACCACACTTGCTTTACCTATTTTTCAGGTGGGTCAACTCCCATAACTGCATTTCTGCCTGACTATATAGTCAATAGACAGAGGGGAGATGGCATGGATAAAACTGGGGATGGGCACTGTGAAAAGGGTGCATGTTTACGATTTACTGGCACTGAGGTGCTCAGGCTAAGCAGACAGAAGGGCAGGCAAATGCCTTCAAGTCCCACAGGTGCTGCATGATCTGCCAGATGCTTTTGGTCCACACAAGGCTGGGGAAGGCGGCAAAAAAAGCTTCTCTTATGTACCCCAGCTATAAAATAAGTACTTGCTCAAATCTGCAAATAGAGAAACAGCAAAGCTTGGTCTAAGCCTTGCTGAGAATACTCTTGTGGATTAGGATCAGGAAAACAATGAAATGTTCATCACAACCAGCCTTGTTGCAGGTGACCAAACTCTAATAGATGCAGTTAGACCTTTCTGCACTGATGGTTCCTATTGAATCCAGAAAGTCCCACTGTAAAGGATCCGCAGCAGATCTGCAAGTTAAACAAGCACTTCGACTTGGTGTTAGAAGGTTTGGAAAGCATGGTGTGTATTAAATATTAAACACACAGGGATGGCACGAACAGTTTCTAAGCCATTGTATGTGTGGTTTCTATGGAGGTGACTTACCTGCACAAAGCGTCTGGCTAGTAGTTAATCTTAGAATCAAATCCACCAAAAGACAGGAGAAACTCCCACAGCATACCACTAAAACTTTTGCAGCATCCTGATGAGTCCTGAGACCTAAAGAGTAATGAGGGTCTTAACCTACCCTCAGGTATTCAGGTAGAAAAAAGTGGGACCATCAGAATAGCCGTCAGAGCCTATTAACCCCAGCAACTTGTCTTTGGCCACAGCCAAGAGTGGATGTCTAAAGAAGGGTGTCAGAATGCAGCAAATAGTTTGAGATACTTCCCCAAAACACCCAGTCAGCTTCCAATAATTTGTGTCTTCCTGTGCCATAGTGTTTTCATGTTTAATTACCCATAGTGAATTTTTCTTTCATGAATTTATCTAGTTGCTGTATGAACCCCCATCAATTTTCAACATCCGCAACTTCCTGTTGCAAGGAGTTCCACAGCTTAATTATACACTGGGAGAAGAACCACCTCCTCTTGTTTTGCTTTGGACTTGCAATTTCTGGTTTTATCTGATGTCCTGTAATTCTTGCACAGATAGAGATGGCAAACATAATCTCCCTGTCCACCCTTCCCATGACACTCAGTGATTTATAGTCCTCTGTCCTACCCCTTTTCATGTCTTCCTCCAAGCCTGATGAGTCCCCATCGACTTTGTAATACAGCAGCCACTACAGAGTTTTGAGCATCTTGGTGTCCTGAATCTTTTCCAACCTTACTTTGCATTCACTTGCCATTTAAGGCCAGAGAATCACTTTTCAGGAGCTCCCTAAAAGACACCACGAGCAGCTGAGGCCCCTTCCCATGAGGTTGTGTGTATGCTATACAAGCTTAAAACAAAGGGGTTGCCGAACGTCAACATGGAAGCCCATCAGGTCAAAGCAGCTCTAGTAACACATTTCCTCTTGCTTCACTGAGATAGGAGTCAGCATGCAGTGTTTTCACATGGTCTTGGAGGGCTGCATCTTTCTAAAGGGGAGAAAGATGCCAATATTTTTATAGTGGACTCCAGGGATACTGGAGGAGAGAAAAATAGCAGAGGAGATTTAAATTTCTCCAGGGTGACTTCCCTGAATGAAAGCCTGGAGGCTGGCTGACCTGACAGTGTGGAGACCTCTGAGCTGTGGTGTCCTCCATGAACCTCTCCCTCTTCCATTTCTATCTGTGTTAGCCCAGGTGCTGGGCAAGCCATCTCCAACACCCACACTGCTGAGGAAGCAATGGCTTCACTGCTCCGAGAGGGCAGAGCGGATCTCACAGATGCTTCCCTGGGCAAACACTGGTGCCTGCCCGATATTTGCAAAGCCAGCAGAGACAGGAACCAGCCCCAGAGGGCCAGGCTCATTTTTCAAACACTGACGCATGAGGAAGCTCTAACAGCCAAGGCAGGAGTCCCCTGGGAAGCACTGCTGAGCATGTTGATACCAATCCACAGCCTGGGAAGGTGGGAAGTGTAAGAGAACCTGTCAAGTATTTTCTGCCCCTGATCACAGAAATCACAAACTTGCAGAGCTGGTGTGACACCGTTTCACCCCTCTGCCTGCATCTTCGTTATTATCAAAGCATCTAAAGAGGTGATCAGATCACAGAATTCAATGTGTTCAGGGGTGTACAAACACGGAAAGCCCTTCCTATGAACACGGCTAAGCCTTTAAGAGGCTCAAACTGAACTATAAAATCACAAGCAGATCCTGTTTGAGACCAGCTGGTGTTGGCTGGCAGTAACAGCCTGCCTGCCATGCAGACATCCGTCTGTCTCTCCAGCATCTACGTGTCCTTTCTAGGCAGCATCCCACAGCTTTGCCTGTCTGGGACACTGCAGGGAACCAGACTCATTTCTGTTGATATCACAACTCCAGCAAAAGAGATGCTTAAATTAGAGATACCTCATAATTCCAGGTTTATTTAAATTCCTGTTCATTCAAAACCCCATAAGCCCAAGGATCAAGTACATATACTCAGAAACCATCAGTAGACACCAAAAAAAACCTGAGTATATAGAAGAGAAAGAGACAATGCCACAACTTCCCGAACCTTCCATTTTGTAGCCATCCCAGCACTGTGGTGTCTTAAGAAGATACTTGAGGGAGAACAAGGATGTTTAAAAGAAATTCTCCCCACCTGTGCTTGAGGGGACAGTGCAGGAGAAAGCACAGAGGCACATGTCTAAGCAAGAAGGCTGCAAACACCATGGGCTGCAGAGAAGCAAGGGTCAGCCATGTGGTACAGAACAGCAGTCATCAGCCAGAGCATCCACGTAGTGATGAAGGCACCAGAGGCTAAGGACCGTGAATGGGACCCATAGCTGTGCAGAGTGGTAGGAAGGACACGGCGCAGAAAGCATGAGCAGGATTTTGACACAGCACGATTGTCAGGGGCTGGGATGTGTGTAAGCAGGAGGGGACAAATCCAGTGTGTCAGCAGACACAGTGGTGTCCTCAGGCTTCAAGAAAAGACACCAAGACAGCACAGGAGGAACAAATTAGCTATGCTGGGCACAACCCAAAATCCATGAGGTCTTGTCAGACGTGGGCCAAGGTTTTAGTGAAGTCAAGAGCTGGGTCTTGGCATAGTGTGTGCACAGAAGTGGCAATTAGATCAAGCTGAAGAGGAAATCAGAGCTGAGGGAGAATTGTTTCAGATGGGAAAAATTAAAATGTATTTGGGCTGTGAGGAGGAGAACCAGAAGCCAGTGGAAGGGTAAGCAAAAAGAAAGCCAAAGCAGAAGGGAGCATCAGGTGACAGAGCAAGGAGGATGGCGGGGACAGGTCTGGGGCAGGAAAGGGGCTGCTAAAGGGAAAGGAAGAAATGTATTCTTTTGCTAAAGTGTCCTTGGAAGAGAACAGAGACCTCCTGTTCAGAGCCAAAACCAGGCGGAGGATGAATGAGGGAATCAGCTTTATCAAGAGATATCCTGCAGCAGGAGAGCAGAGGAGAGGAAGAGGATGCTGGAAGGTGGCCAAGGCTGGTGGGATGCCCTGGCGGACCTTTGGTGAGCTGCAGAGAGCCAGGTGCCAAGGAGAGAATTTATTTTGTCCCTTTTCAGCAATAGTCCATACCATGCCTTAGCCTAGGGCCACTTCCAGCCAAGGAATTCTGTCCTTCAGGTTATGCGATGTATTCACAGGGAGCAGTACAAGTCCTACCACCCCTACCTGCAATAACACGAGGGGTGGAGGACTCATGTTCTCTGACAGTATTGTGGCTTTCAAGCAATAACCCAGAAAGCAGTGTTTGCATTGGCTTAGAAGTGAAGTCAGGCCCTGATGCAAGCAGATTAAAACTGGAGCTTAGAAAACTGGCGTTGCAGTTCTGAGCTGATGGAAATGTTGCATTGGCACCCCTAACTTGAGACGATCAAGAGGCTCGTGGCAAGTAGCCATGACCTTACTCATGGCCTTGCCGAGACAACAACCCAACTCTCACACCTTTCCTTCTCTTCCTTCCCAGATGTCCAAACACTTCTGTTCCTTCTCTGACATATGATGTGAAAACTGCTTCGCTGTCCGTCATCCATCAGAATGTACAAAACCTTGTTCAGATCAGAAACGTTGTACCTGAGCAGTCACGTACCCAAAGCCACTTCAGCCAAAGTACTTCTGAGTCAGCTTACCTTGATGAGGTTCCCAACAGGAGAGCTGCCCCAGGAAGGGACTGTCCCCAAGGCCAGCACCAGCTATGACATGGCCACCCTCTAGTGGCCACCACTCCTCTCACAGAGACTCCCCATCTTCTACATGAACATCCATCACTTACTCCTCCTCCTTGGTAAGAGGTTAGCTCAGGCACACAAAGAAACCATTGTGGAAAATCTTGCTCCCCCCGCCAACTATTTGCAGCAGCATTTTGTTGGCTCGTGGTGCAAGAGCTCACCAGCTGTGTGTTAGAAGAAACCATTGAAATTAGGGTGCCCACAACAATCACATCAGCTCCTCCTGATTTGCAGTCCAGCAGAATATTTACCCTGGTCAGCATATAGCACCAGCATCGAAAAGAGACCAGGTAGAGATCAAATGCTATTAGTAGCAGGAAAAAATACAAGTTTTGTTTGGGTGCACTTTCTTTCAGGTTTTGTTGTGTTTTTTCTTAAATGAAATATTCTGATCCTCAACCATTTTTGTCGGTTCACCTGGAGAACTCCATATAGGTCAACCCATCTATATCTATACAGTTGTGTGTCAAATTAGGTGGGCATAGACACCCAGGGGAGAGTTTGCTGGGGTGGAAGACAACATGCAACTACTCAGGGATTAAAGCTCATGTCCTTCACTTCCTCAGGATAATGGCCAGATAAACATTACACTTCTGAGATCAACATTTCTCCCCTTGGGGTCTGTGAGGGCATCTTGGGCAGCCCATGAAACCATACCCACAGTTGCTGTGTCCACTTAAAAGCTTCCCCCCATGATGCATGTTGGTCCCCAGGACACCGTGAGGGTTGCCCAGTGGGAGGCAATTTGAGAACTGCTGGGTTGAACCAAAACTAAAGCTGTACCAAATCAACCAGGAAAAGAAGTGTAAATGTTTTTAAACAAAATATCCCGTGGCGATGCTAAAAAACAAACACATGCTGCTTCTGTGAAGCAGGCAAAGGAGAACTGGAACCAAACCAGAAGACGAAAAGGAAGTCAGCAACCCAAGGGGTGACAAGTAACTCAGATTTCTTGTATCACACAGGATCCAGTCCTGTTGCAAAACCCCGTGGGGTCTGATCCCTTCCTTACCAGCAGTCTCATCAGCTGTGGGTCATCACAGAGGGCAAGAAGAGACTCTGGACTCACTGAGCCCCACTCCAAACTGATACTGGGGGATGTGCCTGAGGAAGAGCGAGTATGGCAGTGCATGCAATGGCAATGGAGTCCCCTGCAGCCATCCTTGAAGGCAGCATTAGAGCTACATTTGCCACTGGGAAGTGCAATTCCACACCAGGTGGATGTTGTGGGTGCTGCCCTTCAACCATCTCGCTTACTCTAACAAGTAACTGAAACACAATCAAAGCGAGCAAAGTGAAGGAATCATTTCAGGGATTTCCTGAGATTGAAGGTGTTTATCCTGCCAGATTCATTTGATGTGCCTTAGTTCTTGAGCTGTATGAGCCAGAAACTAGCTAGTCCTTGTGCACACACTCCAGACCACCCATGAGTTTCTAGACCACTCTTGTGTCCTCCCACAGTCACTTTCTTTCAAAGCTGAGAAGTACCTACCTGACCATTCCTCACAGAAATACCACTGCATGCCTCTGCCCCCCTTGCTGCCCTTCTCTGGACCTTTCCGAGCTCCAGCTCCTCTGGTATGGGGGGCGTCATATCCGTGGCACAGCTCAGAGCTGTTGTGTTATTTCCAGAGTGTTCTTAATTCCTGCATAAGAATTCGTGGCACCTCACCTGTGCTGAGACCACTTCACCCAAGAGTGAGCATATGCGAGCAGGAAAGGCATGGAGAGAGGGACTCAGTGGCAGGGAATGTGCCTGTGATGATGATGGGGATGGAGGGGCTTCAGCCATCCTCCCTCCTGCCCCCATAACTGCATGGGAAGAAGTCAATGAGCACAAGTTGCATCCCTGTTGCATTGAGACAGGCCTAAAGCAACATCTCAAGGACTTAAGTCAGGAGCTTGGAGAGCTACTGACATTGCAGGGGAGGGCAGGAACATACTTGGGCTCACACAGAAGTCCTGGGGGATGTGTGTGTGACTCCCCCATGCTCTCCCTGCTGCACAAACTGTGGTGAGCATCCAGAGTGACTGTACGGCAATGGGGAGAGGTGGCTTACTTATCCAAGAGGAATGGAAAAGCAAGAAAGGTCAATTCCTGTGTTATTCTTCCTCAGGAAACCCCCTCTGGATATCAGAGAGCTCTGTGCTGACATTGTTGTGCCTCTGGCTTTTGCAGACTGTCTACCTGCCTCTCTCACCAGGCCAATGCCACATTCATGGATGCTCCAGGCCAGAGATAACACCAGAGCTCAAGCCAGCAAGGGTGGGGCACTGCCCAAGGCAAGGTATCACTCAGGACTGGTCAGTGTGGAGGCCACTCTGTCCTTCTCCACGATGCTGTACTTGGGACCAGCACAACCACAACCCTTGCTTCTCAATGTGGGCATGGGGATGGGCTTGTCCCCAGGATGACCAGAGCTGTTTCTGTCCATCCCCTTACCAGGTGTTTTCTGCTGATCCTCCTTGTTCAGATTGCTCTTGTATTTTCCTTCCCACAGGGCCAGGCTGATGAAGATGATTTGGAATCACGTGTTGCTTAGCAACATTTATTATCCCTGACAAGGGGATAATCCAAGTTTACTCTGGCTGCCAAAGGGAACCAGACTGAAACAAGCCTCCCCCACTTGTGCCATAGAGAGCTTTTAAATAAATCTGCGTTTATTGCTACCCTCTCTGCACGCAGACATTGCAAGGGCACCCGGTGTTGCTTGTTTTTTCCTTCCATCACTGCCCAAAATACTTTTGTGGGAGCATGCCTCTACCAGGCTGGGTCCCAAATCTTAATTCTGGTACAGCAAAACTAAGAGGTGTAACCAACACCAAGCTCTCCCGGTGGGTGAAAAGATGCTTTGGACCAGAGAGCATCATCTCTCTTCTGGGCTGTTTCCAACTTACACATGGCTGTGGGTTGTTTACAGCCACTGATTCCATCAACATATCGTACGTGAACATGCTCCATAGAGAGGGTATTACCTGATGTACCTTCTGTTGCCAGCTGTTGCACCACAGTAAGCCAAAACTGCCTTCAGGTATTAGCATCTCTGGGGACAACCCAGGTTACCAAAGGGATGCAGCTTGTGAACAAGTTGGAAGATCATCTGCAAGGCAATGACAGTATGGAACTGTCACCTGCACCACAATAGGGAGGAAAGAGCATCTTGCTGATGTGTCAGTATGTGCTGTGAAATTCTTCCTCTCTCAGGGCTTGCAGTGGCCAATGTCCTTTTGAGTGAGCAGGAATGGTGTTCAGTTCACAGGTGAAAACCCCACTAGCATTTGGTGTCTACCTGGAATCTAGGGGCAGGATTCAGCTACCTAAATGTAGGCATCCATTTCCACTGGGGACATCCAGGGGTGTCCCACCCCCTCTCTGGAAATGCATGGGTTCCTGTGCACCCTGTGCCATACCTGCCAGCCCTTGCAGGTGTCCTGGGCTTGGTACAACATCTCTCAAAAGGCCTGAAGTGCCTACACTGAGGCAACTGAATTTATCCAGAGGTGTCCAAGGGCCTGTTATGGTTCACAGACATTTAATCAAGGGACCCTGGTGAGCTGTTCACCTCTACAGAAAGCACCTGCATGTGGTCAGATTAATTACCTTTAAACATTATTGCCTGTACTGGCAAAAGACTTGATGTTGTTGTGAAAACATAGATGTCTAGTGTTACCTGAGACCTGCTGTGATGCCTAGGACATCCTCTCGGGGATGTGGCACAGACTATTCAAGGATGAAGATACGGCCACCGAACCAGCAGACGGAGGGAGGGTTGTGCCAGGCAGGAGACGCTGGGTATCTAAAACATCACTGGAAACCTGTATTTAGGCAACAGAATCATTGCCCAAATGTCTTGGGGAGTCTGGAGGTGTGTCCATCCCATAGAGAGCACAGAATAACTGGATGATGAGAAGCTTGGGCTGTGCTAGCTCTGAGCCAAGAGAGTAATGGTATCCACAATGCCAGCTCAGCAGGTTTCTGAAAATGCCAGCTTCCCTCCCAAAATAACAAGTTTCATCCACAAAGGAAGGGAACGATGATAGCTCTGTTCTCCAGCAGCTGCAGCAAACAAAAGCTGTGTCAGAGCCCATTCCAGCAAGGAGGCACAAATTGCCCAAGAAAATGCAAGGAATTTCCTGGCATAGCCAGCCCTCCTAGCATGATCCATGCTCACAAGCTAGAAATTTGAATCCCTGCATTGTTAGCTAAGACAGGATTTAAAATCACATATAAGCAGCACCGGCACCAATTAGCAATCATAATGAGCAGTGCTGTAAGGTGGTGGTACCTGGCAAAGGTAGCAGATCAAACAGAAACTTGTTCAGAGGGCAGGAGGGATTTTCAGAGGGAATTTCCTTGGGATGAGCCAGGGCGATGGAGACAGGAAGATACTAAAGCAGCGACTGTGGGCTACGAGGAGCTTGCTTTGTGGTAGAGAACAGACCAAAAGCCACAGTGCTGGGAGAACCATTTCTTTGGATGATGGCATTTCTACATGTAAACACGCCTCAGAGCATCACAGGCTTTCAGGAAGGTAAAACGAGTGTTGTAACCTATGTTTCCTAACAGAAGGGAAAGCACAGAGACTTCAGGGACAAGTGAGAGGAGCACAGATTACAACCTGATGCTTTCTCCTTGACCTGGCCATGAGAACAAGCTGTTTCTATAACTGATATTTTTTGGGCTACAAATCAAAGCGTTCAAGAAGGGTTTCTGGACGTGCATCCAGGACTTCCTGAAGGTGGACACAAAACATGGAGAAGGGCCAAAATCTCCTCCTCCTGAGCAGAAAAGAAAATGCAGGCAATGCATAAAATCCCTTTCTTTTTTCTGCTGTGGCCCCAGATGATCCAGGGGACACCATCCCATAGCTTTGTCCTTGCACGGGACCCAGGCAGTGCAGCCTCCCCAGGGCATGGAGGTGAGCTGAAAACCTCGTGTGGTTTTGGAGCCCATCAGCACAGGGCTGGTGAGGCTTTGCCATCCTTGCAGCCCCTTGGGGCTGCTGTGTCCTGCATCTGAGCTACACCAACTAACATCTCCCTCCTCGTCCTGATGGTTTGCTGACCTGATTTTCCTGTTGGTTGCAGTCTGGCATAGATAAGCAGCCTGAGGTGGGTTTGCTGAGTCCACTTAAGGCAGGGCTGATTGCACAGGGTCTCCTGGGTGCACTGAGCTCCCTGGCACTCAGCATCTCTCTGGAACAGGGTTTGGATCAGGGCATCAGCTGCTTCCCGGGGAGGGAAAGGACCTAATTTTTAGGACTTACTCCACTGGATCAATTAATGAAATATAGAGTGCCTCAGTGGGGCAGCAATAAGGTTGAAAGGATACTGAGGTACAGCTAAGCTATGCATCCCAAGGAAAGGATCCCAGTCCCATGCCTTCTTCCAAAGAAGCCATGCTCCCGGGCAGATGAAGACAACATATATAGCAGTAGGTAGTTTCCAAACCAATGGTTGGGCTCTAGAGCCATTTTGGATAAGCCCCCAGTCCATGTCCAATGGTTCAGATGACACTGTGCTGGCCCTGCTCTTGCTGGAACTGAACGAGGATGAACAGCTTGGCTCCAACTTGCAAACTGAACCAAAGCCCTAATAGAAATTACAGGAGGAAGCTGAGCAGACTCCAGGATGTCCTCTCAACCACTTCTCCCCATTTGCGGCAGCAAAAAAAATGATGAGAGGGTTGGGACATGCCCTGATTACCCTGCTCTGGAAAACACTTTGCTCCACCGCTGTCGTTTCCTGCCCACCTACAACCAGTGGCCTTAGTGTTTGTGCTTTTGGCACAGTCTGATGAACCCGGGAGCTAAGAAAACATTCAGAGGGCTTGAATGAGTAGCAGCCCTGTGTTTGGGCTGAATAGCAAAAGGAGCTTGTGTGGGTTTCCCTTTCAAAGCCAGCTGAGAAAAGGTTTTGTTGCAACTCCCAGGCCAGAAGCGCTGGGGAGTCTTGAATTCTGATCTCTGTGCTTGTTTGTGCCTATTTAATTTCATTATTTACTCTTTAACTGCTATAAGGGCTGAAGCAGCTCAGAGCTCTTGCAGAGAGGTTTCCCGCTGGTTCCAGCCAGGCAAGGTTGAGGTCTGTTGTTTGGCTCGGAGACCCAAGGAGCCCCCTCCAAGGCCCAAACACCTTCCCACACAGGACATCATTGCTATGGGAATGGCGCTGTGACGTAGCCTCTATCCTGGCCCAGACCCTCTACTTGGCAGGGTGCTAAGAGGGTCCTCTTGCACTTATTTTTTTTCCCAGCCCAAACACAGCGAGAGGAAGAGAGGCAGAGACAAGAGTGTGGATGGAGCTGTAGCTGCTGGAGATCTTCCCCCTGTCCAAGACCTCTGCCCTCAGGCCATCACATCATCCCACAGCTTCTGTGTCCTCTTCAATTCCCCCAAGCATCTCAGCAACCGTGATGGGAAAGATATGCTCCCTCGCAGCTAGTCCTGACCTTAATCTGGCACCTCATCATCTCATCCTTGGACCTGACTGCAGTTTCCCACAGATCAGAGATTTCCAGGCTTGATGGTTGTAACTCACTCTGCCTTGGAAGGAAGACACAACACATTGCCTGGAAACACTCTCGTGCCATCAAAATCCATATCCTTGAGAGACCAGCACCATGGGAAGCCACAGCTGCAGTGGCCTGGTGCTGGCACTATCAGACATCTCTTGGTGCCTTCTGAGTGCAGGTCAGTACCTCTATGGCCACCACTCAGTGGCATGGGCACACGTGAAAGGGGGACTACCCTCAGCCATGTATGGTCTTCCACACCCTTAAGGTATCAACCATAAACTGAACCTGCAAGGTGGCCATCCTGTCCTGGAGACCAGTCATGGTCCCCATGGAGAGCAAGTGATTTGGATTGAGCCACCTCTGCGCCCATTCTGGGTATGCATGCTCCAGACCATGCGTTCTGCTCAGCCAGAAACCAACTGGGAGGGCACCTTGATTTCTGCTATTAAAGTATATCAGGTGCTTTGAAATACAGATAACTTATTCCAGGTAAGCTGCAAAGCAGAGAGCTCCAGGAAGGTTTTGGGTGACATTAGTGGGATGGTCTCATCAAGTTACTGAAGAAGAAGCAGCATAAAGGAAGGAGAGGAGTGGAATGGAAAAGAATAAGGATAAATATTATTTAATGAGTATTAATATTTAGTAGCCAGAACCTCAGTCTGTGAATTTAGATATGAAGTTCTTGGAAGGGCTTGGAGGGATTTTTGTGTCTCATATTCTCATAGGTGCCAATTAATTAGACGAGACAGCCTGAAATGAAAGATACTCAAGATGAAGCAGGATAACCAAAACCAGTCTGTATGAACAAAAAAATAATTATGACTAATTCAGAGCAGACCAGAAGTCCCAATTAAGGCCAAACCTTACGGAGGGAAATACAGATCTAAGATTTTTTCTTGACTGAATTTGGAGGTTTTCAATTTTGGAGTTGCGAGCGTGTACGTTCTCACTGCTGGCCATCCTCCCTCGCTGCCTTGTGCCTATATGGGCATGTGCTGCATCTAAGGGCGGTGTTTTATAGGCAGAGAAGCGTTGATTCAGCCATGTAGGTCCAAAGCCATCTGTCCGCCAGCCGCCATCGCTGCTCACACAGTCATCAGATGTCTCCGGGGACGTTATCCTTCCTGCCCCCGGAACCCCGACCTCAGCCAGGCAAGGCTCCAGCCGAGGGAACGTCCTGGCCCTCGCCCCGCGGTCACCCGGATTGACATCAGGATAATCCCGTTAGTATCCAGGGAGTGCCTCCCACTCTGCACGTGCGCAGCCAGGAGGGAGATGACCCCGCCGTGCTCCTGGCCCTGGAAGCCTTCACAGAGAGGGCTTGGCGTCTCGCAGTGCCGCGCTGAAGATGTGCTCCCTGCAGTGCCTCACGTCGTCGGCTCCTCTTGCTGAGCCAGGCACCTCCCAGAAAGACATGGAAGGAGGTGTTCCTTTCCTGGCAGCAAGGGGAGGCCTTTTCTGCACGTAGCCCTGTTAACACTTTGCATTTTCTCGCCTACCGAGCCCCATTCAGCATGGCACTTCAGCCCACACCTTTAAGCCCAGGTGTCCCACCGACTCATTCTCTGCAGCATAAAAAGCCCCCTCCTTCTCTACCTCTTGCAGACCCTTCAGGATTTCGCCACCTGGAAGCACTGGAGCATTTCCCACCCATCAGGAGAGCTATTTGCTCACTCTCAAGCCAAGCTCTGGTGTTACCCCAAGGGATGCCTCTGTGTGGGCTCAGGCCCTTCCAGCTCTCTCTCTGGAGCTCACATACCCCCAGTGAAGTATAGATCCTTCAGACAACATGAACAAAAGGATGGACGCCACCAGGCTTACTACAGGGAGCCCCATTTCCCAGCCCACTCCTCCCTCGCAGTGCAGTGCGTCTCACTTTGGGATGCTGAGCATACTCCTTTCCAGGGAAGGGGGAACTTGGCACCGCCAGGGAAGTCTTAGCAACCTGCTGGATGAAGCCCAGAGCAGGGAAACTTTTGCAGTGCACCAGAGAGGTCTCTTCCCCATCTGTCCCACAATCACTATTTGCAATGATAAGCAGTGTCAAATCCCATGTGAATGCTGAGTGCTGCAGAAAGAGTCATCGCTACAGCAAGGGAAGGATGCTCCTGCCTCACTCTCCCTTCCACAAAGCCCCCATCATGCAAAATCTCCAGCTTCCTACTCACTGCCTTAAGAAACAAGGAAAAGGGGGAAGGGAAGCAAATCTCAGCCCCAGGCTCATGCATTTTCACCCTTCAGAAAGCAATTTTACATGATTACAGAGCTTTCTATTCTGGTCTGCGATTGCAAGTTTATTAGTTAAGAGCACACCGGTAACTTTGAATTGTGACTGCATTAGGAGAAGCACTCAAGCTTCATCATCTTCTGAATAAGACACTTAAGGAAACATCCACAGCAGTTATAACCTTTGATGGATCTCTGCCTGTGGCATGACTTAATGTGCTCATGGTAGGAATAAGAAGAGAGGGGGAAGCAGGTGGTGAAGCTTCCAGCAAAAAATCTGCAGTATAGCAGCAAATCACACCCATCTATACAGAGGAGGTTCACAAGATATCGATCCGCTTTCACTAATTAAAGCCCCAAAAGGGAATCAAGTGTAAGCAAATGAAAAGCCCTCTCTGAAAGTGCAGAAATGGTGAAAGAAGATGTGCAGGAAACACAGAACGGGCAGGAGCTGGTCAGAGACTTCCATAAGCCTTCACAGCAAAGCCATGGATTCATCCTGGGAACCTCTTTGCCAAACCACGCATCTCCTTCCCTGGGAAACAGGGCAGCTGGGCAACATTGTGGGATGGGGTATAAAAGCCACATCAGGGGATGTGGCCAAGGGGGTGCGCTTCACACACGGCCTTGCTGCCTAAGTGGAAGCTCCAGTGACCCTCAGCATCTTCAGCAGACGTGGACAAATCCTCCCAAGAGCCCACTGGGACACAGGGTAGTTATCCTCATTTCACAGCAACAGGGAATTACTACAAGCACAGGCAAGGCAAGGACAGATTTAGACCCAAATCCTAAAGTGCCTAAAGTCCCTTGACCAAATGGCTATTCATTCAAAGGACATAAACCTTGATAGAGTACCAATGGCTGATGTATTAAAAATTTACTGAGATCAGTCAGATTTACAGCAGAATCAGGGGGCTGATTTTTTTTTGTTTGTTTTTCCTGAGCCACAAGCATCTTCCTAAGTTTTGGAACAATCCTTCCACTCTGTAATTTAAAAGAAGTGATTGAAAAAAAAAAACAGAATAAAAACAAAACCAAAGCAAATTTCAATGATGTGAAATTAAGATTGCTGCCAACATCTGCTTGCTGAAAAGGAGAGAGATAATTTTGAAAAGATTTTGCTTGCAAAGGAGAGAGGCATCTTTAGCTTGAATGCTTTTTGAAATGAAGTAGAAAAAAGCCCCATCAAAAGGAACTTAGGCAACCCTCTCCTTCAGCAGAGACAAAATGCCACTTTCTGGGAAACCCAGCAAATTTGGACCGGTGTTGCTCGAGGATGCCCTCCCTGCAGGGTCACACCACTCCCAGAGGGATCTGAAATGGTGCTTCACCCAGACCTGCGAAGCTAGGTCACCCCCCATGTCTGACATTCCCTCTAACGGGCCTGATGAAGTTCAGCCCTGATGCTGGTAGTGGTGCTCCAAGGTTGCCCTTCAGTGGGACCGACGTGGGATGGGGTTTATTTACCAAGCACAGGCTGTGCTGACGCACTTCTTGTACTCACGGAGTACAACTCGGCAGTTACTGCCTTCAAGCCGCTCCTGGGCTGGACTCTGCAACCCCGCCACTGCCTCCCAGATTTATTTGCAAGGACAGAAGGTCGTTTTCCTGGTCACCATGCAGGATCCAGCCCAGCAATCGCGGCAGGGTACAATATTTCCAAGCCAACTCCTGCTCAGTCCCTGAAGTGCTGCTCAGTGAAACAAGAACACCTTTTTAAGCAATAATTTTCAACCATACACCGGCCGACCAGCTCCCTCTGCTGCTGCTTCTTCCAGCTGGACCCAGACTACATTGTCAGAGATGAGAAGCCACCAGAAGCAGCTGATGAATTTAGCACAGCAGTTAGCTGGCAGGTCACAGTCTTGGCATTGAGGGCTCCACTGGCTGCCTGCAAGATCCCCAGTGACATAAAAAATGCTTTATAATACCTTAAACACCTGCATATGTTTCAGGTCCTGTAGGAAACCCACCACAGCTGGAGGCCAGCAGGTCCTAGGGCACCTCCAACAGCATAAGGCTGCTGAACTGGACTGAGCCCCACTACCCATATGAATAGACTTCACACTGACTTCAAAGTTCTTGGTTTATTTTCCATCCTCTGGGTTGTTTTTTTTTTTACAAAAAAAAAAAAAAAAAAAGGCCAGGGTTGCACCATGACAGAACAAATGCCTTCCCTGCATCACCAAGTGCGGGAAGATCATCTGGCACCTCCCTCCCTGATGCTGCCTTGCTGTCTCTATGTTCGCATCCCTCAGTGGGACCATACCCAGCTCAGATGAGCAGAAATTCTGGGCAAGGTGTATCACAGCAGCCTTTTCCTGGTTTATTTTTAAGATGTTACTCTAACCAGTGCACGCTGTGCCTTCAATGTCAGTTGGAGCATGAACCAAGGCATGTTATCAGCCTGGCATTTGCATCGCTGGCCCTTGGAGATGCAGGGCTGCCAGACACCTTCTGAGCTGGCAAAGATGCGGATTAGCGGCAAAAAGGTGAGAAAAACAATCTGCTGCCTTGCTGAACATCATCTGTGCCCATTGCAGGAGGGGCTGCCATTGGCCATGGTGATGATAATCCTACAGCCACGACTTGTTCCCAGGAGACCTGAGCCCAACATTCTTGGCAGTGTGCATGACATAGCAGGAGACAGCTCATCTGGGGCTGAAGAGCTTGGAGGTGAAATAGCCTCCACCTCCATTTCACACATGGGGAAACTGAGGCACACAGTGGCTGGGACAGGCCTGTGATTTCATGGCAAGTTGGCAGTAAACTGGAAATGTGTCACTCAGGCTCTGCCATGAGGATGAAACTGCCATGGAGGGGTGGGAGGGTGGCTTGGTTCAATGTATGTTTAGAAGTGAGCGAGGTGATGCCAGGAAGCTTCAGCTGTGGCAGGGACAGCCTGGAGGGAAGGCAGGAGGTCATGCAAGCTGCTACCTAGCCAGCCCTTAATTCCCCTGCAGGGACTGGCAGCACTGACACCAATCTGCTGGCAGCCCTGCCGATGGGGTAGAGATGTGAGGGAGGTCTCCATCCACCAGGCACATGGAGGAACCACCAATTCCCTTCACCCCTGACCACCCTACAGGTGCCAGGCATGGCTTTGTTCAGGTCATCTCCCACCTGTGGCCAGGTTGGACCTGATAACTGTGGGGTCTTTGAAGCAGTGACCCAGGGGTGGATGGCAGCAAGGTTTATCTCGAGAGGTTTATTTTGACAAAGGTATCCACCCTGGAAAGCAAATAGCTGGCATCCTGTTTTAGATCAGTACCATGCTGCTGCAGCTGAGCAGCTCCCGGGGGGAGCGGGAGAGCAATGCCCTTGCTTACAGGTGGTGAAGAAGACCTGTTCTCAGCACAACCTTGAATCCATCGTCCCAAGCCTCTGCATGAAGCCCAATGTCTTTTTTCAGGATCTTCTCCCCCCTGCAGCCTACTAAGAAACAGGGAACAGGTAGGACCTACCCTCAGAAAAGGAGGAATGGTTGATGTGGAAGCACAGAAGCTGTTCTGATCAAAGATGCCAGCTCAGGGCAAGGCCTTAGCTCAATAGGACGAGAGCAAACGGCCTCACACTGAGCCAGGGGAGGGTGAGATTGGGTGTGAGGGAACATTCTGCACTGGAAGGGCTGGCAGGCGCTGGCACAGGCTGCCCGGGGACAGCATGGTATTTAAAAAAGCAGGTAGCTCTGGCACTTAGGGACATGGTTTAGTGGTGGCCTTGGCAGTGCTGAGTTAACAGTTGGACTTGATGATCTTGAAGTTCTTTTCCAACCTACACAATCCTATGATTCTATGATTAAGATACAGTGCAAATCCCAGATCAGGATGCGTTCAGAGGGACCAGGATTAAGCCAGGAGGCTGGGCTGTGGAGAGAGGGTGCAATGGCAGAGAAATGTAAACTGTCCTTACATTCCTTACATTTGGGCTGCAGAGGTGGGAGAGGGATGTGTGCCCACAGCTGCAGAGATGGCTTTGGTCCCTGAAGTGTCCCATCAATGCAGAAACTCCAACAGAGCACCTCAGGAGGTGGCATCACCCACAGTCATCTCCAGGACCTGTTCAGTCTGTCTCCCCCCCACCAGGCATTCCCAGCCTGGGGGCACAGGCTACGGTTTTGGCTGTATTTAAAGACACTTCTGTTTGGGTAAGAAAAGAGTGGGATGAGATGGGTAAAGAGACAATGCAGCAGAAGCTGTGCAGCCTCCCTGAACAAGGAGTGCAGCACTGCAGGAGAACAATCCAGGGAAGGAAGGAAGACGCACCTCCTTCGCAGAGCAACGTCCTCCTGCTTGCTTTCCCACTTGGCAAGCCCAGCAAACAGGCTGTGATGGCAGAGGGCTGTATCCCCCTGCTGGAACCCCAGATGGATGAACATTTGCTGTGCAGTCACAGAGCAATGAGAGCTTCAGACCCTGCCTGTCCAGGTCTTCTAGACCTGGCCCCCATCCATTTAAGGGGCAGAAGGAGGATTCATGTGGCAAATGCAGGTGACTCCACTGGCTGCATGCTACAGGCACTACAAACATTTTGGCTTGTATGGATGAACTTCCAGCTCAGCCATGACCTGTTCCCACCAGGACACCAGAGGGGAGGGAACATGCAGAAGGGAGAGGAGAAGGAGAGCCAGAAAAGTGGGAAATGAGATGCAATGACCACTCAGATCTTTCCAAGAGCTTGTGCTACCCTGAGTCTGTCAGGGACCTTCTACAACCCATCTCATCTCTGCCCCCAGCTGGAGAACCGCTCAAATCACTGACAGCGGCACAGAGTTGCTTCAGAGGGTATTCGTGCACCAGGAGGTAGCATTTTTGCAGAGGACACCAAATGGGAAAGGAAGAATGCTTGAAGGAAGGGCAAAACCACCAGAGACCTACCTACAAGATAGCTTCATGGTCCCGGATGGGGCAGGAGACCCAGAGGAAGAGAGGGATTCAGGATAATGAAAGAAAGGCAAGTTCTGCTCTGCACAGCAGCTACAGAGGCCCCTTGTCAGGGGTGCAAGAAGGAGCCAATTTTAGGATGCTCAACTTTTTGCTCATAGCCTGAGGGTTGTCAGCTGCTGGATGCATCTAATCTTATTGGCAGCACATAGCTACTGGCCCCTTGTCTTTACCTTTGCTTCTACTGGAAACCACCGATGGAGCTTCATGATTGTGAAGCACAAGTTCACACTCCAACACCAGAGCTCTGACCATCACCTCAGGAAGAGGAAGGCATGGGTGAGAAAACTCAGCCTCTGCATTTCACACCATTGACATTTCAGCAAATCCTGCCTGGAACAGTAGCAACTCGTCAGGATTGTTTATCTGCTGGTCCTGCCTGCTCTTAAGTGGAGCAATTTGATGATGTCAGTCCAATAACCCTGGCAATAGCTTAAGAGCAGTCATAAATCACTGACAATAAGATAATTACTTGAGTTAATAGTTAAGACAGGGAACATATTGTTTTAAAATGAATAAAAATTTGCCAGAGACAAAAACCCCATAGTCCTCCTCATTGCTTTCTGCTGTCGCTGTTGACAGGAGAGGATCCTAAAAAAGATTTGCTGTAAAATCACTGTTCCCCTCCCAGCTGGGCAGGGGGAAGACCAATGCAACTCTCTAGGTAATTCCAAATTTAAGATCTTATGTCACCAGGTCATTCAGGAGGAAGACTTTGTAGAAGAAGAAGAAGAAAAATCCTTCTCCTTTATCACATCACTTGGCAGCCTTGTGTCAACTTTCACCCAAGGATGTGAAAATGTTGTAAATGCAGCAGGATGCTGAACCTCCCGCTGCCCCTTCTCTCCTGGAGGAGGAGTGGAATTACCCTTCTTCTGAAGGAATACAATAGGATGCTTCTTTTCCAAGTACATACTTGTACAAAAAAAGTTTCATTGAATTAACTGTTTCTTCCTCCTTCTGCTTTGAAGCTTGGCTGGGCTAACAAAGAGTTTACTGCCTGGAAGTGTTTTTCAGGGTGTTTTTGGAAATCACCATTTTCATGATGGAAAGCTGAACCAGAGGATTGCTTTGATATTGCACCAGCACGTGTAATCATCTCCATCCATACGAAATGCACAGCCACAGCTCTGGTGTAGGTGTCCCAGAACCCTCCCTGCCTCTGGCCAGAAATTCCTCTGAGAAATGGCTTCTCAATGAACCAGTCATTCCCTCCCACCTCTCCATGTCATGCTGTATTTGGTGGACCTGCTGTGTTTCCCCTCTTCTTTCCCAAGCTAAGAAGTCCTGGCCTACCCAACCACCCACTCCTCTTACAAGATTCCTGCCAGACCTTTGCCACCTTCACAGGGCCACAGGGATCTCATATACCTGACCAAGAACCTGCAAGTCACCCATGCCCTTCTGGGCCAGCAACCAGAGGACAAACGGGATATCCCAGGTCACACCAAAGAGCATTTGGCACTTACACTTTGGCAGCTGAAATGAGCTGGGTGGGATGGGGATCATCAAGAGAAACCAGAAGGCAGCGGGAAGGTGGGAGCATTGGTGGGGGACCCGGTTGTCTTACAGACGCTGTGATTTTCCTCCACAGGAGCAGAGAGCACTGGATTATTTCCTTATGGATTTGTTCTGAAATCTAGATTAATTCCTCACCATAATTCTCATCCTCTCTTGCAAATAATCATTCTTCCAAAGCACAATCAAATCAAGGACCACCTAACCTGGCATGTCAGGACAACTCTACTCTGAAGCCAGCAAGCTTGTAAATAGGATATCAGAGGGAAGACAGGCCAAGAGGACCTTGTCACTCCCACCTGAGTCTGTAGCTGTTCAGGCAATGACCAAACACTAGGTTGCATAAAGCCTAAGAAACTCCGTCACCGGGAGGGATGGGAGGACATTTCTCCTTACCCTGACTTGTTTGTGAATTTTTTTCTTGTTTTTTCACTGTGGAGCCCTAATTGATGACAGATGCACGGACCTCCCGGGCTAAGCGTGCCTGAAGTCAGTACAGGAGAGGGACCAGCACTCCCCATTCCCAGCCCTCGACCGGAACAACAGTTGAGAGAGTCAGTCTAAAATAAAAGGTTTCATGGTGTGAACTTTCCAGAGGAAGCAAGTTTTCTCCTGGAAAGAACAGAAAGTGTGTGTGGCAGGAGCAAGCAGTTCCTTGGGGGCTGCCTGAGCAGGAAGGAAGATGTTTTGATTTATTCTAGGTGTGAAACTTGGCCAGGGAAGCTTGCCAGGTGTTTGTGTTGGCTCCCCTTCGTCACCAGGCTGCGCTTCCAGCGGGAACTTTACTTCTCAAAGCTGGCCTCTTAACGTCCATAATCAGGAGAAGAAGAGGGGATAACCAGCAATGAGGTCTGGCTTACCCAGGGGCATGGTTGGTGAAGGGCTCAGGTTAGGCTGCACTCAGCCTCCACTAGCATCTGGCAGGGATCATAGATGCTCATGGGCTTCCCCCAGGGTCAATGTCACCACCACATCCATCCCTACCACCTCGCTGGTGCTGCAGAGAAAACCAAGAACCCAGTTCATCAGCAGCACTTTGGGACAATTTTCCCAGCAAAGCAGATCAAAGAAAATACCTACAACCAGGGCGTGAGAAGCCAGATCTGGGGCAGCTCGAGACATCAGGGTGGATGCCCTTTGGTCAGCTGCAATGCAACAACTTCCCGCAGGCAGGGCCAATTCAAATCAAATCTTTGTGCTTCTGGACGGCATGACATTGGGCCAGGGGACAGCCAGCAGCCTTCCCAGTCTTCAGGAACTGGAAGGTCCCGAGATAACCTGGCAGCAGGCTCAAAGCAAACAAGAGGAAGCACTGTTTCACACCATTCGCAGAGACGGTGCAACTCCTTGCCAACAAATCTAGCCACGTTACATCCACCATGGGTGATGGGAAATCAAGCAGATTGTGTTCTGGTCCCCATCTGGCTCAATACTCATGCTTCCCTGAATGGAAGGGGTTTCCTTCCCCTCCCAGTGTGTCAAGGCACAGCTTTTTCTTTTTTAACTCTTCCCTTCCCCGTATCTTTTCACATGGGTCTTTCAGAGGTCAGTGACCCACTAGCATCTCCTCCTCCCTCCACTTGTGTTGCTTTCTCCCCATGTTTTCTCACATGTGGGACAAAGGAAAGGGTGGAGAGGGCTGTTCCTCCTCTGCTTTCCTCTAATCCCTCTAATCTTCCTGCCACCTCATTTCTTTCCTTTTTCCTCTTTCTCCCCTCCAATTTTTTCCCCTTCCTAGTGCACATATCTATTCTGCTGAAGGCAACCATGCTGGGGAGTGAGAATTGATCCCCGGTTCCAGCAGTGCAGAGTGGCTCACATCTTCACAGTTAGACCGCACATCTCCTGGGGCAGGTTGTCCTCTGCACCTCCTGCAGCTTTCCAGGGGCCACAGCCATTTCTTATGTTTCTATCCCATTCACAGTGCCTGGAGTAACACCCCTGCGGTGTCACAGCCCAGCAAGGTGCTTGCAGCACTGTAGTGTGTTGCAAAGGTGCCTGTGTGGGGAGTCTAAGCGTGTGACCTGGGATTTGGAGGGCTAGAGGACTGTTCAGCATGCAAAGGGCCAGGTCTAGACCAATTTCATCCATGCAACCTGAAATGGATGAGAGATGGGGGATTTCTAGTGCAAACTATGCCCAGAGTCATGCTCAGGTTCCTCTCAGAAGGGACGTTAATTTACTCCCAAAGCAAAGCAGGCTTCTACATGTCTCCTGCTGCTTGTCCTCCTGTCACTGTAGCATCTCCTTCAGCAGGGACTCCCTTTCATCACTAAGGGTGAGGACCAGGACAACCCCACCTTGGGCCCACTCCTACTCATTGAAGGTGTTCAAGCTCTCCGTCCTGCCTCCCTTGCCACCTCAGGCACGTTCCCTCCCCCCCCCCCCCCCCCCCCCCCCATATCACTTCAACCGTCACAACTCTACACAAGGCGACCAGGTAGAGAGAGCAAACAGCTCCTGACTTTGCTCCAGATCCAGCACACCCCTTTCCTCGGGATGAGACAGAGTGCACTGAGTGTACACAAAACATCCTGCATTTCCCCAACACCTGCATCTAGTGAGGCTTTCAAGAGGCGATTTAAGGACAGTCTTCAGCTACAAATGTTCTTGGTTTCATAGCTCAAAGCCAGACCTTTATTGTCATGGAAAGGATATTGTGGTGAGCACTGTCACTTCCAGTCACTGCTAGGAAATGGACCTTGCCATGAACTAGCTCTCACATTCCCTGGAGTATTAACCCATGTGTTGCTTTTTAGGATATTTAGGAACAGTCCTGCTTCTAAGTCACTAACAGTGCACTAGGAAGAGAAACATGCATTAACAGAGACCCACGCCACCAAATCCACCTGCTGGGGTCCTGATGCCTTTTTCCCAGGCATACACAAGAAATTGCATGAGCAAAATGAACTCCATGCCCGAGATCCATGTGCAGCTGAGCCAGCATAGCTGCAGAGAGGAAGACCCCCAGCTATTCAACCCTCTCTGCTTCTCCCCAGCTGTGTGGTCCTACCCCTTCCCAGCACCCACTCAGGCCCTGACACAGCACCGAGCACAAAGACAAGCCAGTTCTCATCCGTGTTGTTACAGATCCCATCTCTCGGGGACGTGGGAGGATAAGGGTATGTGATATTATGGCTTATTGCAGAAAGTCTTTCCCTTGACAGGCGGCTCACGTGCTGAGGCATTCAGCCGCATTGCCAGAGACCCCAGCACGACTTACTTGTGTGCTTGTGCACACTGGAACGCTAAGGTCACCACTTCATCCAGGAAGACACAACTCCAGGTTTCATCCTGTTGCACATCCCTCTTATGCAAGCAGGTTGCTTTGCATTTCTGAAGAGCTTTTCTTGTTTTTCTGATTCTAGAAAAAAAAAATATCCAAATTATAACCCAATTCCTGGACCCTCCTGAGTACGTGGTGGCTTCAGCATGCTTGAACGGGACCTGCAGCCTGGGTCCAAGCATCAGTTGCTGCCTTATGTCAGGGAGTTCCCAGCAGTGCAGGGCAAACTGCACAGGAGGAGGGCTACTGAAGAGCCCATCCCGAAGGGCTCATCACTGGGACAGGCAGTGACGAAGCCCCAGCTCCACGGGAAAGCACCTGGCAGCCCTCTCCCTGCAAAGCGGGGAGATGAAAGCACCCAGGTGCACAAGGCAGCTGCAAGGGGCCCTGGAGCCTGCCCTCACGCAGCACGCTGTGTTCCTGGAGTGGGATGGGGGTGGTATGACCCGTTCTGAAAGTGGCCAGGTAATTGCATACCTGCTTGGTTCATCAGCTGGGTCAGCTTTTAGATGTCTGCTGGGGTCTCATGAATCCTCACTGCTCTGACCTGTAGAAATACATATTTACACCAAGAAAGGGAAAGAGGCAGGAGGAGCTGGCTTTGGAAAGCCCTCAGGTGGCACCTCCCTTTGAATAGAGAGGCAACATTTTTCTGAGGAGCTCTCATCGCTGTGATGTTGCAATATGACGTTCCTCAGCGGACCTCCTCATGGGGGTCCTGTTGGCGAGGGCTGGATCTGCCCCATCTGCCCCCACATCACCCACCAGAGCCAGAGCTACTCCCTTGCCACCAGGTACATCTCCAGGTCAGGAGGTGCCTTCCCACCCACCTCCACATCCCACCTCATCCCCAGACCCAAGTGCCTCACCAAGCACTTGGGCTCTGCTTCCGACAGGACCTGTCTGAGCACGCCACTGTACATGGCTTAGGGTGACGGCTGGTGTGTTGTAGAAAGTAACCACAAACACAGGCACAAAGTTTGAAAGAAAAACCAGAAGATTAAATATCAGAGATAAACCTGCTAAAAACAAAATCCTGAAAACACAAAATCCCCATCCCTCAAAGCAGCTTACACATCTCAAGTTCCTGGTGGGTTTTCAGCCAGCCTTAGCTCGATCCTGCCCTGCTGTCCTCCCTGACACAGTGTTTCCAAACATATTGTTTCCTCACTGTGAAAGCCTTTCTCCCATCCTTGATTTCCTGCTGCATCCCCTGGATCTACCAAACGTGCTTTTCCCATAGGACCACCTTCCCCAACAGCCCCCCTCTAACCACATCCTCACGGTGCACCTCCAACATCTTCCCTGCAGTTGGTCTCAGACTGTCTGAACCCTGCCGGGGTCTCCCCTGCCTGACAGACACACCCCACCCCAGATCCAGTGGGCTCCTCTTCATTGCCCAAAGCCCTGGAACATTCATCGGCTTAACCAAGCGTTTCCAGGAACGTCAGCCCCACAGGGGTTTCCAAAAATTGTCACCTTCCATCCAGCAACATGCACAGATCTAGGTGAAAACAAGAGACCTTTGTGCATTTCTCCATGTCATCACACTTTCAGTGTCTTGTGGCTTTAGGGCAGAGCTTCCCACAAGGTGTCCAGGACCCTCCTTCCCTACACAGATTTCTTCCACCCTGACGTGGGCTGGGCAAGCCTTGCTCTCCCCTCAGCCCCTGGCCTCTGCATTTGCATCCTGCAGGCTCATTACCTGGATACGTGGGATTCAGCTGGCAAATTAAGACACCTAAACACATGCATCTGGATGTTGGACGTTGGTAGGAGATGATGGAGAAGGGTCTCAGATCCCACCAGGTGCCTGTTTTCAGGCCACCAAAGCAAACCTGGGTGCCAACTTTTGGCCTCTCCAGTCACACCCAGCGGGTTCTCCACCTGATCCGCTGTGCCAGCACAGGTCTTGTGTCAGCGCTGGGTACAAGCCACCGCTTCTGTTTAATTAAGCTGTCTGGATAACCACTTAGCCAAGATCAACACTTCCCATAAACAGCCCCTGCACCAGGTGCAGGAACATCTCCCATCACGCCCGGGTGAATTCCCTGCATTGGCTTTGCAGAGAAAGCAAACATCCCATGTTTAAAATGTGGTTTGCAGACTGGTGGGGGTAGGCAATGAATTCCCAGTACAGGGCAGATCTTGGATGCCATGTGCAGATCTCTCAGATCACGTCAGGGCTCAGACAGTTGATGGAGAGACCTCCACACAGAAACCATTCCCATCTCCGCTCCCTTCAAACATCGATTTCTTGAAACATGCTATGGCATGATCCACATCTCCTCTGCAAAGAGCAGTTCCCATCTCAAACACACCTGTGGAGGCAGATAGAGGCTGTTTATCCTACGAGACGGTGTCAGTTTTTTAACTGATGTGCACATGAACCTGGCACAGCCCATTTCTATCCCCTGCTACAATGCTGTCAGGGGTATCTGAGAAAATGGCCATATCCCTTGGAAAAAGGGACAAAAATTATTTCAATAGGAAAAACAGAGGACAGGGAACATGTACAGAAGAGCACAGACTGAGGACGGTGAACTTTTCTTCCTGGGATGCCTCACTCAGGACACACAGGGACAGACACAGACCCAACACTCAGCACCAAAATCTACTGTGGCTTGTAATGATTTTATGGTCCTGCTCCATCTTGGCTAAGAAGAAACCCAGTGCCAGAGAAAAATTAAAGCTACCAAATGCCCCGACTTGCCTAAAAAAAGGCAGAGCTAGGTAAAGATAGAAGAGGAACAATGCTGGTGTAGCATCCCCTGGCTTTCCACCCCACTTCCAGTACTTCCAGGATGGCAGCAGTTAAATCCAAGTCTGTATCCCTGAGCAAGGTGATTCCTGCAGTGTCTGCTCAGGCCAGAAGAATGTTCTGGAATTAAAACCTCACGTGCGGGTATGGGCACCGCTCGGCACAGTCTTGCTCCATACCCAATACAAAACATCTGTGTGAGTGCTGTCAGCACACCTCATCCAGAGAAAATACTTTTGGGATTAAATGGGCACACCTGTAGCAGAGAGGTGTGATCAAACAAGCATGGGAAAAGCCACGGCCAGCAAGGAGTGACTCCCCCAGCCCAACAAGCAAATACAAAGTTCACACAAAGGGAGTCAATAAGGAGGAAAAAAACCAAATCAATTGTATTTTAGGAGCTCTAAAGTAAAAATCCTAGCAGGAGTCACATTCCAAAACCCAGTATTGCTTTTTGTGGCCCACAGGAGGAGACAACTAGTTTCTCTCCTAAGGGGAATAAGCATGGCTTTGCTGGAGGCAGCAGAGCTGCCGTGAGAAATACGGTGGCCCCTGATTTCCACCTGGTGACTTTTCACAGTACAGGGAATTTCCAGAGATGAAAAGATCTCTATGCTTTGTTTGATAATTATCCTCTGCTAGTGACTTCCCTTCATCTCTGGTTTTATTTTGACACATTTATTGTGCTCTTTTGATCTCCACCTTTGCGATGACACCATGGATAACAATTTCCAACAGAGGATTAAATTATTTTGATGTCTCCACAAGTAGCATCTGCTGTCACTCCGGCTCGGAAGCAGCTGCAGCACCTCTCAGCCCTTATGCTTCAGGGCAGAGAAAGCCTCTCGCCAGCTGAGATCATGAAGACGCTTCCTCCCCCAGCAAACAGCACACATGCAGCCGCACAAGGAGAATTTGCATCCCACCCTTTGCAGCTCCTGGAGCTTGCATATCCTCACCACAGTGCTCTCCTTGCTCCTTGCAGGCTGCACATGGGTTTTGCCCTGTGGAGGTCCAGCCTGCAAGACCAGCATGGATCTTCTTCACCCCAGGAGACCCTTGGTTTTAGAGCCAAAGGTTAAACGTTCAAGCTGAACCCATGCCCTCTGCCTGAGGGATGCTAGAAGGTAATGCAGGATGCTGGCCAGCACACACTCAAGGGAAGGAGTTGTATTTACTGTTGCAGTGGGTGGTTGCAACCATATTGAGAGGTGCAGGCTTGTCAAGGGAGGAGGAAGGAGATGCTGATGGATGTCTTCAGCTTTCCATCACTCTGCAAGACTGAGAGCTGGGAGGAGGGCTGCCCAGCCCAGCCTCACAGCTGAGGCTTCCAACCCATCAGGACTTGTCCCGAGGGCACAGAGCCATGGCTCCTGACCACAGAGCCTTTGCAGAGGCACTGCAGGTGCCCAGCTTACTGAAATGCTCTAGCACAGCCACCTCCCTCTCTATTTGCAAGGAGCAGCCTCCGTGTCATCTCTCATTCCCCATCTTTGGAGACCACCAGGAGACCACCCTGCTGCCCACGCACCCATGGGACAGAGGGAGCCTCGGCATCTCCTGGCACAGTGCACCAGGGTGGATATTTATGCTGTCCCAAATCACCCCACACACACCATCCAGACTCTGCCATGGGTGGGTCAGGGCTTTCTCAGTCACAGTGACCAATACCTCAGGCACAGCTTGGCCATGACCTTGTGTCTGGGCAGGGTTGTGCCTATGCCTGAGTGATGCTGCTGGACTCCTCGGTGGAGGCCACAACATCCAACATGGTGACAAGATATGGTCACATTCACGAGGCTGTATGCAAATGTCTCCTCATAGACCTGGGGCTGCACAAGGAGTGGAAACCCAACAGCTTCTGGAGCAGGGAGCCCAGCCCTGCCTTTGCCACAAATTGCTAACATTAGTCATTATTCTATTTCTTCCCATCTATTCCCTCCCCAAACCTCTTCCCACCTCTCCATGCCAAGGGTCTAATTCTCCAAGGAGCAGCAGCATTGCTTGCTCTCCCCCCTCAATTGTGCTGTATTCAGCCTCACCCACCCCAATAAAATCCTTAAAGAAATGCAAAGACAAACTCAATGAGAAAACCCACCTGAGGAGATCATGGACAACACTCCTCCATCTGACAGCTCCCCAGATCCCTGTGTTAGGAGCTGCCCTGCAGCTCCCGGGGAGCTTCCGTGTGTCAGTGACACTTCACACATCTGTCAAGAAAGCCAAGTGCCAGCAAGGACCGCAGCAGCATTTTTAAAACACAATTAAAAGCTGTCCTGAGGCAAAAGCATGCACAGGAAATACAAGCCCAAATAAACATGTGACCTTTCCTCAGAACTGCAGTCTTTGCTGTTTCTCAGCAGTTTATGGCATTTTTTTAATTTAAAAGCTCTTCTGGATTAAGTTGATAAAATCTTATTCAAGATACAGATGAGTACTAGCTGCCTATTTCTTGGGGAAATTTAAAAAACTTTGAAAATCTCTATTTTCAAACAACCCCCATGTACTTTCCCAGCAAACTGAGAGGCTCCAAAACAAAAACCTCTCATGGTTAAAGGGCAGCCAGCTTCTCCAGACTAGTAAAGCTCAGTAAGCAGAGGAAGACAGAAACATCAGATGCCTCTCCAAATTTGTCCTGGTAGGCAAATAGGAAAAAACCTGCAATTTGGGGGAAAAAAAAAAATATCTTGCAGCCTGCCGTTAATCTGTGGAACCCACTGCTGAAAATATTTCTGAAGCTTTTAAGGTATTAAATGCCATTATTTGCAACTGATTTCCACATGAAATACCTCCATCAGAAACTGACTTCAATCTCAAATGATTGGAAACATTTCCTCTGCTGGGGTACCTCCTTCAGATTTATGCTTCAGCTTTGTTACGCTATCCACACCCAGAAAAATCTACATTCAGAGAAAATGAAGATGCTGATGTCAAACCTTATAATGATAGGAGATGCCTTGATGAGGTGAATTTTCCCTCCTCATCCTGTGTGCTAGAGCATGCAACAGCTCCCATGCTTGTCCTCGTGAGACCTTGCTGGGACAAAGCAGCTCCAGGACTGAGCCTGACCCATGTAATAGGAAATCAGTGTCTGTAGGTTTCCGAGGGGTTGGAGAAGCAGCGCCCTGCATGACAGATGGGACATCAAAGAGCTACTGCCCTCGTTAAAGCCGTTGCGTGTTGCCTGCAAATGCCGTGGCCATCTTTGCTACTGTGGCACTAGATCACCTGCAGTAGGAAGAAGAGGAAGGGATCATTCACTTGCACGTTATTTCCTAGATGCCAGGGATACCTGCATCATGAAATCACTCCCAGGTCTTCAGCAACAGCCTGAGCCTGGATCCAGAGCTGAGCTTGAAGACTGTCAGTAACCTCCCAGCCATGCTCAGGACAACAGGGAGGAAATCTTCCCGATGGCCTCTGTGCTGCATGTACAAAAAAACCTACAAAAAACACATACAGTGGGGGGAAATAATGAATGTGCTCTTCCAGACTGTGCCATCACACACCCAAGGAGCAACATGAATGTTATCATGGGCAACCTGGCATCCCCATCTTCTGAGATCCAGGCTGAGCAACCCCCTCACTGTCCCAGAGTATCTTCAATATATGTAAAGGACAACATCCACCGCGATGCTAAGCAGGACGAGGGGTGGGGAAAGCTTATACAGGCTTGAACTGCAGGACACAAGCTGTGTCACCTAGTGGCAGAGGTCGAGAGAAAGCTCCTGTAGATGAGGTCTCTCATGGCTTCCAGCAGTGGGAAAGCCTCATCAGGTGGAGCCATACCTACCCGTGGCTCTGAACTGCACTGTGCAAAGTGGTCAGAAGGACAAAGGCACCAGCACCATCTATCCTAAGAGACAAGTATCCTACTGCCCTCAAGCCCCAAGGTTTGCTAACTGCCCTGCTGCAAACATCTACCTTCTTGGTGCTCATAACGGACAGCTACTGTTTGAGCTATGTGCCACTTTCAGGGAATTAATCCCAAAGCAGGCAGAATTCAGCTGGACTACCTTACACTACAAACCCCGAACTTAAACCATCATCCTGGTGACAGGAGCATGGCCTTGGTTCAGCTTTGGGTGGCAACCTGCAAAGTCACAGTGCTTCTGATCCCAACCCAGAGAGTATGGAGCTGGTCTTCTGGCCAGCTCTTCTCGGCTCTGCTCTTGTTTCGGGACCCTGTGGGCCACACAGCTGTTGGCCATAGAGCAGATCAAGCAGCTGGATTTTACAACACTTGGGATGCTGGAGCAGAAAAAAAAAGACCTTAGCAAGATCTTGAGAAGATGCAAGATCCAGGCATGACCAGGCCAGAGGGGTTGGTAGACTGAATCTCAGCCATGAGGAGCAAGACATGATAAATCTGTCTTTCCCATTGTGTCTTTATCTTGCAACACTGTCAGCCCAAACCAGTATCTGCCAACCTTCTGTAGTCAGGGAAGGGGATCCACAAGGAAAGGACAGTGTGCCACCACGCAAAGCCCCAGAGGGCTGCTGGCAGCATCATCCCATGGATACAGCAGGCAAGATAATGGCAACACAGTGAAGGCCAGCAGCTGGGAGATGAGAGGGGAAGAGGAAAGATGCAGAGTATGTGCTGGTCTGAGGACACTACCCACCTACATCCCACTAGGACCAATTTGAAGTTCCAGCTGGAAGCAGTCTTAACTGGCTGGAACATCATTCAGTTACTCAGACATCTAGTGCCCTTGGAGATGCTTTAGACCTGCCTCCCCACTTTGCTGGTTGAGAAGTGAGAAGGTCTGCCTTGTCCCAGCCAGCACTCTGTGGAAGCTTGGAATACTGTCAGGCATCTCAAAGAGCAACACACCTACCTTGGCACATCCAAACCCAGTGCAGTGATATCTCTACCCTTAGGCACCTCAGGTCATGAGCCAAATGCCTCACTTGGCTTCTGGTTCCTGCACACACGTGCTCAGAGATGCTAGCACAGGGCTGGTTATGCCCAGGAAACAAGGACCAGAAGATACTGCAGGCTCTTACACTTCAGTGAAGACCTGCATACACTTAAGAGACATAAAAAACCCCTAGGTCTTCATACAGCTAAAAAGAAGCTCATAGGCAAGCTACAGACCACCACTCTTCTAAAACACCTCAAACAAAACCTGAATGCCCCAGGTTGAGCTTAAATAGAGCTTCAGGGCCCACAGGTGAGGCTGATCATGGCCATTAAGGATTATTAGTGCCTGCAGAGCCCTGACACTGAGGATGTCTCCAATGGCAGAAGATACTTGTGTGTGGGTAGCTGAACAGATCCTCATTCCTGTGGGTTACAACTGTATAGCCACATGAGCTGAATGTATCAGCAATGGTGATTCAGCCATAAAGGTGACACTTTACCTCAGAAATACTCAGATATCTTGTTTTCACAGACTGTAAACATCCTCCTTCATATCTCCTGCTGATTTCATTCTTTTTTTCTTCTTCTTTTTTTTTTTTTTTTTTTGTGGGGGGGGGGGGGATCCTTTCAGCATTGCTTTTCCAGCTCCAGGGCTTGCATAATGTCCTCTCAGTGAAGTGTTCAAGACCCTTAAGCAAGCAGTGCCATATTAGTCCAGAAGACTTTTGCAGACCACAAGCCTGCGTCATCTTTTTATCACCCTTTGAAGTGTGGAAATCATCTAATTAGTGGGTAATACAACTGGAAGTTAAGGAGCTTAGAAATCCTGACATTTTATGTTCAAAAGTGCCTTGTTTTACTGCAGCCCAGCAGGGAAACTATTCTGCTCTGACGCCAACCGATGACTTTGGGGATATTATCTCTTCTGAACATGAATACCCATGAGCAAACAAAGGCATGTGGCTGAAGGGGAAAGAGTCCCACCCAAGGAAGGAAGACAATCTTCTTTTTATGCATTTACACTAAAAACTGATTCTAAATTCAGCTTTAGGAAAGGTCAGTTCCCATGCAAGCATCAATGTGAAGCATCCATGTCCACAGGAAGGTTCATGGGTTGTGACATTACCACCAAGGGGCTTGTCAGTCCTTCAAAAGACCTTGGCTGTGCAAGACAGCAATGGAGATCTCACAGTGAGCTAAACTCTTCTACTGATGCACAAAGCAAATGCTATGGCCATGTGAGCTGTCCCAGAAGTCTTCATACAATTGAGATCTGTTATGACTTCCCACTCCAGGGACACAAGCACTGGGAAGGGGCAGAATCAAGCCCCACTCCCCATCACCTAAGCCAAGTCCTCTTTTGGCTCGTAAGGTGGCAAACAAGTATCTTAGGGACCCCTTGGGGCTTTGAAAACCAGTGAAAGAGTTTTCAAGGAAAAAAGCAGCATGTGACCTCTGGTCCCAGCTCACATCTGGCCAGGATGACTTCTGCATTTCACTGGTAAGGTGAGGTAATTCAGGAATCAGCATGACAGAAGCAGGAGGCTACTCCCCTTGCATGGAGCTGGGCTTTACTCTTCATTCTTGCAGACCCACATGGAGTCACTGCCAAATGCGCAGACCTGGCCTAAAGCCACTGGAGCACATGGTGCTTCTGGTTTCAATGGACAACAGACAGGATATACAGAGGGGAGAAGGCACCAGATCCTTTTTGAGGACATTGGTGGAGGAGGTGATACTCCAGGTCCTGTCTGCAAGCACATGGGAAGGGTGGGATCAGTGACCACCCCTCATGGACATAAACAGCCCACCTGAGCCAGCCTGCGGGCAGCTCCCACCATCCTGCAGACTGCACCCATCTGGCTGGCAGTGACACAAATGACCACCACCCCCCTCCGCCCTGGCTGTCGCTAACAGCAATCTGAATGGGGAATCCCTCTCCTTTCAGATCCCTTGCCTGCCATTACAAGCCCTGGGCGAAGCTGGCTCATTGCAGGTTGTGGAGCATCTGCCAGCAGCCAAAACAAACAAACACCAGCACCAAGGACCCAGCAGCTGGAGTTACCCTTGGCAAGTGCAGGCTCTGCAGATCAAGCTGTAAACCCTGGCTCATGCAGGACCTGTTGAAGAAGAGGGGGCAGGTGAACCTGCAGGCCTCATACTTGAAGGGCTTTGTTTGTGGCAGGGTCTTGGGGCTGGCCTGGCTGTCCATCACCCTCCAGAACCCCAAAGCTCTGCTTTGTCCCAGCCAGAAATCAGCAACACTCAAGAGGTAATGATAAACTGTCTGCCTTAGGATCCTCCTCTTTTCACCATGAGGATCTCCAGACCTTCTTCTATGGGCTGCCTCCTGCTTCCTCAAACTACTAAAGCCTAAACAGAATCGCAGAATCCCAGAGTGGTTGAGATTGGAAGGGGCATCTGGAGATCATCTGGTCCAACCCCCCTAGCCCAACAGGGCCGCTCAGAGCTGGCTGCCCAGGACTGTGTCCACATGGCTTTCTAATATCTCCAAGGATGGAGACTCCACAACCTCCCTGGGCAACCTGTGCCAGTGCTCAGTCACCCTCGCACACTCAAAACGTGTTTCCTGATGTTCAGAGGGACCCTCCTGGGTCTCAGTTTGTGCCCACGGCCCCTGGTCCCGTCACTGGGTGCCACGGCAAGAGCCTGGCTCTGTCCTCCTGGCACCCTCCCTGCAGGTGTTCACCGACACCGAGATCCACCCCGAGCCTTCTCTTCTCCAGGCTGAGCAGCCCCAGCTCCCTCAGCCTTTCCTCACAGCAGAGATGCTCCGGTCCCTTCGCTGGACTCTCTCCAGCCTGTCCCTGTCTCTCTTGTACTGGGGAGCCCAGCACTGGTCCCAGCGCTCCAGGTGTGGCCTCACCAGCACCGAGCAGAGAGGAAGGATCACCTCCCTCGGCCTGCTGGCAACGCTTTGTCTGACGCAGCCCAGGACACCTCTGGCCGCCTTTGCAGCAAGGGCACGTTGCTGGCTCAAGCTCAAACCCAGAGTGAGCCTAATGCTGGAAGGGCAAGAAGCTCTGAGCCATCCAGGGCACGGGGGAACCGCTTGCTTTGGAGGGAGGGAGAGGAAACCTTCACATAGAGAAGACACAGCCAGGAAGATGCCAAACCTTCCCCTCCTGCGAAGCCTCACTACCATTCACCCATCACTCCTTTCTTCTGATAACATCCACAACCTAAGCCTGGAAATTCAGGGGCAGGAAGGCTACTTACCAGCAATCTTTCCCCTCTCATCTCCTCTGGCAGGAGCCGGGCAAGGCTCAGCTCCACCTGGCAAAGGCCGCTGGGGCTCAGGGCTGGTGTGTTCACACAGTCTCAATTTTCCTTTGTCCCAGGATGTGCAGGCATCAGACACTGCAGGTGGGACGTGAGAGCACATAAGTTGATGTTATGGAGGCTGCCAGACCTCACAGACACTGGCAAAGGAGATGCATGTCCACTCAGCCCATTACAGCCAGCTCCCACAATACGATGTGTTAAACCACCTTCATCATCAGCTTAGTGGATGTCACTGGGCTTTCCTCTGAAGCAGCCGAGAAGCAGCAACATGTCTTCTACAACCCCCTCCAGTAAGAGGCAGCTATGGAGAGGCAGGGACTGCTGCAAGGGACATTCATCTTAAACAGCCTTGGCAAAACTCAGCAGTGCAGACATGGAAGTACCCTCTGGATCAGGATATTCTGGAGACAGTGTGCACAGAGGTCTTCAAGGTAATTCCTGTAGCCCATCGGCACCCATGCAGCTGGCAGTGCCCAGCTAACCTGATCCATACCAGCCTGCTTCTGGAAACCTCTTTGCTTTCTCCACATTGCACCTTCCCACCCCAAGAAAGGGATCTGGTCATTGGAAAGGAAGGCTCCATCCATCTGCCTTCCAGCTCACTGACCCTGCCATGGGGTCCTGCCGGCACTGGGCTGGCCGGCAAGCAGCAAACGCTTGGGTAGCCCCTGTGCTTTAGGAAGGCAAAAGGAGCAGGTTCAAGTGATAGTGATGTCTGGGTTCAGCCCTGTCCAGATGCTGGGGAAAAATGAACTCAGTGTTGGGGTGCTCTAGGACCTAGCTGAAAGGAAGGGACTTGATCTGAAAGAAGACAAGCAAAAATGAAGTAAATGAGGTAGTGCTGAGTACCTTGCAGCACAAACTGCTCCTTGTCCCGCTAACAACTGCGTTTTGTCCAGCTGCAATGTCCTGGCTTTTCAAGCAAGAGCCTCCATAGCAGACAGACTCTGAACCTGGTCTCCTGCTGACAGGAGACTCCATAGACTTCCCCTGCTCTTCTTGCTCAAGTTGCAAAGCCAGGGTGAAAGCCACCATCTCAGATTGGGGGCACCACCCAACCGAGACCTACTTATTTGGTCCAGACTTTTGCACTCTATTATGGTCACAAGCTTCCTTCCACCTCCCTCCCCTTTTTCACAGTTATCATTCTGAGCTGAGATGTTCACCCTCCTCTCAAATTGCAGCCACCGGTGGTGTGGGCCTTAACACATCTTCCCTGCATATCGGAACGCTGCAAGATGCTTGGCCAGCAAATAAATAAAGAATTTGGCCATCAGGAGATAATTACCCAAAGTGGACTGCAGCCAGTAACACTTTTGTTGTTTTCAGAAGGACACGCTGATGATGGTGAGACACCAGATTTTACCTAAAGCAGCTCAGGACATGTTTGTAGCTGATGTTTCCTCAGGAGATTTTCATCTCTAGGAGGGATGGAAAACCCACCAGGACACAAAATTCTGTGGCAACGCAGGAGTGGAAAGACCAGGTTTACCCAGCTACCTGGGTCACTCACCACAGTGCTTGGAAGCCTTTCTACAACACCCTTCTTCAGAGACCTCCTGGTGAACCCAGCCTGAACATCCAAAAATTTGGCTGCTGCTTCTCCCCCACAGCTCCTGAGCCCAGCTCAAGTTTCTTGTCTGGCTGGGAGCCGACGGGTGGCTGCTGGGTCCTGGATGCTTTTTTAGTGCCAGTGGCTCCAGCTGGTCTGCCTGTGCTGGGGAGAGTTGGTAGGGGAGGGTGTAGGAAAATAGTGTAGGAAAAAGATGTGACTGTGGCTGTGTTTTGTAATCCAAGGGCACTCTGGTTTTAATCTAGCTTGGGAAAACCCTGAGGGATGTCTCTGCAAGGAAAATAAAGAAAGAGAGCACTGAGCTGTCAAGGTCAACTGGCTCCTCGTGTTTCGAGAAAGGGCAGGACTTGCGGCAGCGCTGAGCCACAGACAAGGCTCTGCCCGAGCTGCAAGGCGAAAGCAAGCCCGAGGCAGACTCCTGCAGACTGAAAGTGCAATTCATGCAATTTCCATCATGCTATGGGTGAACCCAGGCCAGGACAGCCCTCATGGACAGGCTGCATCGGTCACTCACCCTGGCTTCAAACTCTGCCCTTCAACCTGGATGAGAAAGACCTTGGACACCATTAATGCACCAGGGTCTGGAGGACACAGAACTTGGCTGAAGTTTGGCCCAAAAGCACATTTATGCGCCAGCAATGGGGGAGATGGCAGAGCATGGGCTTGAGCAAGACCCTTTTTACAGGCAGGCTGAGAAGTGCATCGATTTAGACTGTGGTTCCCCTCTTGAAGGTGTCACTACCCAGCAAGTAACATGCTTGTGCCAGTGCAGCACATCCCTACCCAGGTAAGACACATCACCACGCTTATAGCAATGCAGTGCTCCCACAAGGAGAAGTCATGTAAGGGGCAGGTCTGAGGGCAGTAAATCCTTTGGAACCCAATCTCCATACAGAAACCGAGGGACATCAGAGCCCCCCAAGTCCCAGCCTCCTCATTCCACATGCAGGTGAGATCTTGGCTGGCATCAGCCCCTTCCCTGCCATGCCATGTTTGCTACCAACTAGTCTCCACTCAGTCTTGTGTCCAGGGTTGGGATGCTTCTTCCTGGCCCAAAACGAGGTTTTGGCCACCCAGGAGCTTTCATCCTGCTTGATTTTGTCCCTTTCCCACCCCAGTCTAGCCACAAGCCAAGGACATAACTGGGAAGCTGTGCACACATACGCATGACTCTGCAAGCCTTCCCAGCACAGGGCTCTACCCACTGCCTTCAGGCGTCAGCCAGTCAGGAATATTTGGACAGACCTGTCTTCCTTCCCCCAGAAAATTACACAATGTATAGATACGTATCTCAACAGGATACATTGCCTTTCCCAGCTCCGGGGACTTGGGGAAGGTTTGATGTCCTGCGAACATCCCGTTTTCCATCCTCCTAAAATGCAATGTTATGTGCATGAGGATTTTTTGGGTTCAGTTTTGCTGCTTTATTTCAGATTTCAATTATTCTTGTTGCATTTGCAGTAGCCATCGTACCAACACTTTGGGGTGTTTTAGCTCCCTGGGAGAAGGATTCAAAGCTCAACCTTTCCTTTAGGACACACAGACTGTTTCTTCCCAGATCTGAGGTATTTGCAGGGCCCCTTGTTCCCACCATCCCCGCATTCCTATATAAATCATTGGCAATGGGCCAGGAGGTCTGCCCCTCTATCCCACAAGCACTCACCTTCTCTCCAGCAGTAGCAGAGGCTGGAGGCAGCTCATCACATGGCAGAGATGCTCTCCATAGGGAGAGCCCAAAGCCACCCTCTCAGAAATTGTGTTCCAAGCCATATTTTTTTCCCCTATGCCAAGCTCCATATGTCTTTTCTCCCACCTCCTGGGTTCAAACAGGGATGGGGAGGAAGGCAAAGTGTTAAAGAGGGGAAGCAGGAGACGTCTGGAATGTCCCACCTGCAGTTTGAAAGGAGAAGAGACAAGGGGGCTGAGATCAGACACTGGATCTTTCCCTAACGAAATGGCCTAATACTGCCAAAAGGGGTTTTTCCACTTTACAGCTACTATAGGGTTGATGATAGGAAAGCTAATTATATCAACATCCTGTTTACCCGGCAGCATGGAACAAGAGCTGAGATATACTTGGGCTGTGAGGGCATACTCTGATCTGGTTGCATGAAAGAAAAATTTCAGCCATGCATCTGGGTCATTTTCTTCTGCAGGTGAAGTGCTACCTGCTCCCACTGCCCCAGCCTTCATTGGTTTGCCCAGAGAGAGATGCTGGAAAGCAAATCATGCAGTGTCTACCTTGTGCAGTTGCTGCTGAGAACAGCTCGCAGAGCTGGGAAACTGCTTACCCTGCTCTTGTTGGAGATCGTGGGGTTTATTTAAATCCCCATTGGGTTCCTGCTAACCCTGCAGCAAGCCCCAGCCCAAAGCCTGGAAGGGAGCTTTCCCTCAGAACACCCTGACCAAGCAATACTTCGCAGAAGTAGCAAAACACCCAGCAAAAACCACCCAGCAAGTCAGGGCACCCTGCCTCAGTTTCCCTCTCTGTCAGGGCTATATCCAACAGGCCAGTGTCTTTTCTCATCCCCTCCTGGCCCCACACCTGACATTTCTGGCTGGCAGGCAGATGGGGGTGCTGGCAGGGTCCTCTTCAGATGTGATTTTGGTTTCTGTCCTTCCGCATCAGCCATGGCCCCTCTGCTCATCTGCTGCTGCCCTACTCTTTTTCCACATTTCCCATCACTTTACTTCTCCTGTTAAGCCTGAAACATCACAGGACAGCAGGGCTGGAGGAGACCACCAGCAATGAGCCTTCTCCATCTCCCTCCACTCCCTGGCATGTTGCCACCGTGCCCTGCACCTGAAGTCCTTGAACTTGTTGTGGGTTATGTGGTGGGCACTCACCGGCAGCAAAGCAAGTGCATTCTGTTGGCTTTTCCCCCTTCATATCAGCATTCCAGAGCACCTGTTAAATGCAAACCCAGAGAACTGAAATAATTCGTCCAGGCTTGGAGAAACCAGCCAGGACCAGAAAGTGTCCATGTATTCTTGCTCAGCTGCTGGCTCGGAGAACAGCTGGAGAAAACATCTTGTCCTACCGTCTCCTGGCCAGCAGGGCCCACGGCGTGATGTGGTGTAAAGAGCTGAAAGGCACAAATTCCTGAGGCAGGGCTAGAGCTGCCAGCCGGCAGGGGAATGGGCACCTGGATGTGGTCCAAGGAAAGTGCTCAGTCCAGGTGTCAAAAGCTGCCAGCATGTTTCTACCTGAGTATCAGAAATAAATAGAATAGAATATTTCAGTTGCAAGGGACCTGCAATGTCCAGCCCAGCCGCCATGTCATATTGATGCAGCCAAGGGAGACAGCGGTGGAGATCCACATCTGGATCTGAATTTATGCAAAGCTCCAGGGGGCTCAGCAGAGTTTAGGACTGGGCCCACCCTGGTGAGAGCCCACAGGGTGGGCAATGGTCTTTATAGCTAACGTTTAATGCCTTCAGCCTTTCCATACAGGCGATGTGCTCTGGACCCTCACTATCCTGGGGCAGGGAAACAAGGTTGCTGGACCGCTGGAGGTCCTGCCTTCCGTGGCAAAACAAGGCAAGGTCCTGTCAGCTCTTTGTTATTAGTGACCCACCAGCATTTTCAGTGAGGGCTGTGTCATTAACCACGAGCCCCTGGGACCTTTCTGAAGTACAGTTACCTCCAGCCTCCTTCAGATGCTGCTACAATTTCCAAGCGTTGTGCAACAGCCAGACCATGGCACAGCGGTGTGGGGCACAGTCGTGTGGTCAGATGTCCCCTTTCAGGTGGACTGCCTTTCTGCAGCCAGGGCGCAATGATCACCTTTGCATTAACATCTAGGTATTGTGAAGCTTCATCACTCAGCTCTCACAATGTGCTCTGGAAAGAGATGGTGAAGGACAGATAGGCAAAGAACAAGGAGAACCTGAAGGACCAATGTGAATGTCCAGAAAAGTGTGGCCGGCAGGGCGGGGGCAGCGCCCGTCCCCCTGCCCTGGGCACTGGTGGGGCCGCCCCGCGGGGCCTGGGCTCAGCGTTGGGCCCCTCACGGCCAGACAGACACTGAGGGGCTGGAGCGTGTCCAGAGCCGGGCAGGGGCTGGGGCAGGGGCTGGGGCACCAGCCTGGGGGGGCGGGGGGGTCAGCCTGGAGAGAAGGGGGCTGGGGGGGACCCGGTGGCTCTGCAACGGCCTGGCAGGAGGCTGTAGCCAGGGGGGTCGGTCTCTGCTCCCCAGGAACCAGCGACAGGACGAGAGCAAACTCTCGTTGTGCCAGGGGAGGGTGAGATTGGGTGTGAGGGAACATTCTGCACCGAGAGGGCTGGCAGGCGCTGGCACAGGCTGCCCGGGGACAGGGGACAGTCACTGTCCCTGGGGGTGTTCAAAAAACACATAGCTGTGGTGCCTGGGGACATGGTTCAGTGGTGGCCTTGGCCATGCTGGGTTAATGGTTGGACTCGACGATCATAAAGGTCCTTTCCAATGTAAACGATTCTGATTCTCTGACCCACACAATCATTCATTTCAAAAACCCAAGGACCCCAAATCCACATCTCAGCCAAGACTGGGTCGAGTGAAATCTGTTTTAAGGATTTTGTTCCTCTTGCCAGAGGCAGCCTCAGTCCTAATTAAGGTTAGGCCAAATGCCATGGCCAAGACTTCAGGAGACCACCCTTGTTGCCAAATCCTTTTTTTCTTCCTTCCTTCAAGTCAACTGCAAAACCAAAATGACCATGTTTTTTCCAGACCTTATTATAAATTAGCAAGGCTACCCACATATATTTATTATCCTACAACACAGAAATGTCATTGTAAACCACCACGGCCCACCATTTCAACCTTCTTTCCCGTCGTCTTTCATTAAGGTCATCTGAAAAGAGGGGGAGGTCGTGCCTCAGGCCCTGTGACGTGTCCCCTCAGGGGTACTGAAATGAAGAACATGAATTGCAAAGCCTGGCAGTCCCAGCAGGCTCTGGGGTGGGATGCAGCTGCCCACCAGGGACACCTGGGCCATGGAGAAGCTCATGTCTCCATTTGCAAGGGGCTCGTTGATATGACCAGAGGACCAAAGGGACATGCACACCCTCCCAGAGCAGCACCTGGAGACCAAGAGCTAAGACAGCTCTGCGACCCTGTGCTTGCACAAGTGTCCTACGTGAGCCATCACACCCTAAGGTAACAGCGTCTCCCTCAGACTACCATTTCCACTGTAAAATGTGGATTTAAGTGGCCAGAAGAAACCATGAACTTGGCAAATCATTCTGGCCAGATGAAAAAAAGAACAAAAAATACACAAAAGTGGGGGAGGTGTTCAGAAAAGTCAACATCTGCCACAGCTTATTCACACTAGCAGTACTAAATCAAAACAAAGCTAAGGCTAGAAACAAAAGCAAAACAACTCTTTCAGTTTGGGTCCGATTTCCTTGTTTCTTTTTTAACAGTCTCTGTTTTCAGTGGAGGAGGTTCTTCTGTTTATTTACATGGTTTGACTCAGCCCCAAAATTCACTTTGATTTCGCAGTGTAAGCTGGAGTCTAGCTGGGTTATTTGCACAGCTGTCTGCGCGCCCCACTGCAAAGCACGAGCCCCTTGTACCGGAGGGCACAGGGACAGCCACCTAGGGTCAGCTCAGAAGTGCCACACGAGACATCCTGTGACGGAGGAGCAGGAGGGATGGCCACGGCATGTCTCAGCCTTTCTCTGGTCCTCCAGTGTCCCGGTGCAACCCACAGCACCATGCAAAGACAGGAGTGCGGTGAATTCACAGAGCCATGGCATCATGGCATGGTTTGGATTGGAAGGGACCTCTAAAGGCCATCTAGTCCAACCCACTGCCATTGGCATGGACACCTCCCACTAGCCCAGGTTGCTCCAAGACCCGTCCAGCCTGGCCTTGGACACTGCCAGGGATGGGGCATCCACAGCTGCTCTGGGCAACCTGTGCCAGCGTTCACACCCTCTCCTACATGCCATGAAAGCCACCAGAAACAACAGTTATTCAGCTAAAAGGAAAGGTGAGGTTAACATCTGCAGAAATAAAAAATAAAGCAAATTTAATGAAGAGTTCTGTGAGCAGCATGGAAGCAGGATCCTGGTTCCTTCTAGCCAAGGTCTGGGAAGACAGAACCCCCATCTAGGCAAACTGGTAGAGAATTTGCATGGACAGCCCCAAACCACACATCAGAGAGTAAAGAACCTGGAACAAGCCCAGCTTTTCCTCTTACAACTTTCTGTACAAGCACAATCCCAACCTGTGTGAGACAGCATGGTAAGAAAGAGCCACTGCTCTATGGTGAAGCAATTCCAATGTCAAGTTTAACCCAGATCCAGCCTCTGCAGGAGCCCCATCTGCCTCTCAGCTCAGGGTGGAGGAAGAGAAGGGTATGGAGGGTTTCTTGGTGACATCCCTGGTTTGCAGCTTCTGCCCCATCTCCACAAAGGTAGTGGTGGGGGATTTTGAGGGTTCGTGTTTTGGGGGTCAGTTCCAGCAAAGGAAAATCATGCCTTAATCTTCTGGATGAGCTGATGCATCTCCTGGGAAAAGCAAGTTGGGCAATCACACTGAGACTTTTGATGTGTACCAGAAGTGCAACCACATAGTTAAGCAGTCCCAGCATGAGAAGCAAAATGATTTTATAAAGTAGAAGAGGAGATAAAATGAAGAACCAGATGAAGGTCACAGCCTGTGTACTCATCCTGGCATAGCATTACAGTCCAGTCCTACCACTACAGGAGATAGATCAGGACACCAGGGCTTGGTTGAATTGTGTAGCGGTCCAATTGTGTAGGACTGGGATATCCCACCTACCTCTAGCTGCGGTGCCAGAAGAGCCCCAGTCTCTTGGAGGTCCTCTGCTAAATCCACCAGCCCCACAGGGATGACCCGGGAATGCCAGGTCATTGCCTCAGAGAGCAAAGTTGCTTCTACTGGATTGAAACTTAGGGAGGGAGGAAGCACTGGCTTTATAGAATGAATGTATTACAAACTTTTCCAGGACTGAAAAGGAATTTTAGGAAGATGTTAAAAGCTTTCATGTTAAGCCTACAGTCCTTTCTTCCTTTTCCCTGACTGAGCATTGCAGGAAGAAGCAGCCTTGCTATGCCAGGAGGAGGTTGCAACAGGCATGTGGCCAACAGAGAAGATGGTTTGCTGCCAGACAAGGAAGAGATCTGCTCAAGGACAGAACCCCATCCTTGGGAAGTACTGTTGGTATAGCAAATGCAAGGACATTCCCCCCTCTGATTGCCCTGATTTCAGGCCTCCCTCTGATGCATGAGGAACGAAACAGCTGCAGAAAACAGCTGGAAGCTTCCCTCTCCACCCAACAGGGGCAAAACATTTTTTTTCTTCTAATCTCACTTTTGCAAAATGCTGAATTATTTTAGCTGAATTTTTCCAAAAACGTTTCAGTCTGCAGGCAGCCAGCCAGCCTGGAGAAAAAGTAAAGTCTGGCAGAGTTATCAGTAATTAAAGACAAAGTTTTATAACAGGAAACAAGGAGCATGTTAATGATAGATACCAGCTCTCCCTTTAGAGAGGCAGCACCTCACCAGCCACTGAAATAGAGATGCCCTGGGGCACTAGAAAGGAGTGAGTTATTTATGGAGGGATGGGGGGATGGGTGGGTGGGTGGGTGGGTGGATGGAGCAAAATGGTAAAAACCCAGAGAAGCCCATTCCCAGCTCAGGACAAAAGGCAGTGTACTCTTCATGTCCTCTGGATAAAGCCCTACAAGCACAGCCATAGCCAGAGGAGGTCCTCTCAGCCCCTCCTCCATGGGCGTTAGACATGCTTCAGGCTGCCCTTCACAGCTGCCCTGCAGTCCATGGCACTGGTGGCATCAGTTGTCACCTCACTGGGAGATGGGGTGGGGATGCAAACTAATTCATTTCAGTTTTCCACTGATACCTGCAGGGGTCCTTGGTCTTCCGACCATGAGCAGCTCGTGGAGCACCAGACTGCCCAGATGGGATGCTTTCCCTAAGCTACCCATAGAATCACAGGGAAATCATGCATGGTCTTCCAGTGCTTGGACCACTGAAGATGGTATCTTCAACAGAGGACAGGTCTCCTGAAATAAGAGGGGTGCTTTGGGATCTAGCAAGGGGACAGTGCCACCAAATAAATTCAACACTGCACAAACAAAGCTCTGCATGGGTAGCTTGCTCCAAAGGCACAAAGCAGTCCTCTTTGTCCTTGGAAAAGCAGGCTTATGACCTGTCACAAGCTCCTAATACATATTAAGACCACCAAAAGCCTCACCAGAATGCAGTTCCAAATTGCACAGACTGACCTGGGGTTTCCAGCTAGCTTGGCCATTGAACACACGTGGAAGCAGCATTGCAGAGCTCTGGGCTTGCTCACGCCAGAGCTGGTGCTCCAGTGAGAAATGCAGCTGGAGACTGTAATCCAGCAACAGACAGCTGGAGGGTAGCAGATTTCCATCAAAACCACAAAATGACAGGATTGCAGATACAGCAAAAGCTGTGAACAATCTGAAAATCTGCTGTGGCCAAGAGTATCTATATCTCATTTGGGATCAGCAGGATAGACTGACCAGCACATTCAGACCTCAGGAATACCGACTTAGGAATTCTTGGATTGTTAAAGTATCTTGTTTGGACTTTTTTTGGTCTGTCTTCTTGATTTTGAACCATTAGGTCCTATCTTTTCAGCCTCCTCTGTGCAGCTGGATGGACCAAATATTTTTCTTGCCTGAAGATCTATTCATGCAGTATTCCTGTGAACACCCACACAAGCTAGGGCATCAGAGATCCAGCCAGCAGCCAGAAGTGTCAGTATCCCTGGTGTATTGTTCTTAATTAGTTGCTATAATAATTTTTCTATTAATTGATTTTATTGTTTTGGTTCCTAAGCTACTCTTTCATGGGCCAGGATCACTTTGTGCAAGATGCCATAAAACAAAACCAGTTTCTGGTGCAAAGAGATAGGATTCCCACATTTCCAATCTATATTTCAAGTTTGCAGAGTGAGATTTCAAACCTTTGTACTCTTGGACAGGGGAGTAATAAGGTCAGCATCACAAAAAGTACAAAGGGATGTGTATCCAGCGACATGCGTTTCCCACCAAGGAGCCAGAAGATGCAACGACAGCTTCAAGCATGATGATTGCCTGCAGAGAGGTATGGTCAATACTCCATCCCTTCTTCCCCTCCCTCTCCCTCTCCATCGGCATGTGAGCAGAGGGAGGTCTGATGTAGCTGGGACAGCTGTGTCCATCGCTACAGGAAATCCTGTGGTGAGAAGGGACTGTGTCTGGGAGAGGAAGGCAGGCAGGGGAAATAGGGCTGTCAGGATTTAAGGTAAATATCTTGTGCTAGCCACATCTCAGGCCCTGTGATGTTCATGTGCCCACCAGGGTCTGATGAGATTTCGCTCAGGGCCTAGCCCTGGTTTGGGTTTATCTAAAAAAAAAAAAAAAAAAAAAAGTGCTTTATGGCTCCCTTCTGCAGATATCTCCTTTCTGTCTCCTTGCTCCCACCACTGTCCCTTCCATTGCTGCACTGAGTTGCCTGGTCCCCTCTGCAGGGAGTAGCTCAACAGATGAACCCCTACAGCCACTGGCTCTGCTCCCCCAGCACATGGCCTTCCAGAGATGCTCCCCACCGCATGCTCCCTCCATGACAAAGCAGTGCCTCGAGACTGGCACAAGGCATGGGAAGGGGGCAAGACCTAGTGCTCTGATGGATCTGGGAGACCAGGTAAAATCCTGGCTTTGCCAAAAAAAAAAAAAAAAAAGCTGGACTTCAGGCCAGTTGCAATGGTCACTGGTCCATCACTCCTGCTAACTCCAGGGTTTCCCCAGCTTGGCCCTCATCTGTTTCTGCAGCAGGAGAAGCATGTGATCTTTCCAGAGCCAGATGTTGGCCAGCTGCCCTCCAACCAGTTTCTCAGGCTACCTGGTGAATGGAGGCAGTGGGATCTCCTTCCACCGTCACTGAAGGTCCAGCGTGGGGTCCCTCAAGCATGATGCACGCATGCTTAAAGGGATGCCAGAGTCACCCCTTTTACCTTCCCTTCTCTCCCTCATCTGTCTCCCACATAAGCCAGCTCCCTGTGCCCTGGCCTGGCCAGATACTAACCTCACCTGCTGCTCAGACGGCATCATGGATACACCCCTGCTGCAGTGACCCTGTCTTCTGGCCCACAAGACCTCCAGCCTGGGACCTCCTCCCTGGTTCTGTACACCTCACTAAGCAACTCCTTGTCCCCGGAGCAGCTCCCAACACACTTTCTCCTGCTTGGAAAGAGGAAGCGAGTCTTTTCTGTCCTTCCTAACATTACACAACCTCCACACAGTTGTAGGCCCAAGTAGTAGGTTCAAGTCAAGAACACTTTGAAGATGCGGCTCAAGTAAGCGTGGGGAGACATCAAGACCACAACTTACAAATGGAAAAAATTTCCGAAAGACCGGGCTCTCACATGCCTATCTAACACAGCTCCTCATTCTAAACAGCCCACAGGAATTTATCTGAATGAACAGAGCTAGTAGCTGGCCTCCAAATCCACCCCTCCTTGGAGAGCCAGACCCAAGACTTGTAGCCCTCAGAGGAACTTGGTGTCGGCTGCAGATAGCAGTGTGGCATGAGGACTTGTACATGGACCAGCCCGCAGCGAGGCCTGGCTTTACGTCATTCTCCAGTGTCTGTGTGGATGATGATGGGGTAAATATACTGAAAATCTCAGCAGGGCAGCACTGTTGTCTTCACACTGAGCAGGTGAAGCCACAGCCATGCCTGTCCCATCAGCACGGACCAGAGCAAAGCACCAGTCCCTGAGCAAAGCATCGCCAGCAGAGTTTTAAATACAGGTTTCTAAAGGCTAGTGGTAGTGGACACCAAGCACTTTTCAGGCAAGAAAAGCTGCCCCCGACCTTCACTGCTGATGGAGGAAGGGGAAAGGAGAGCATCCATGCAGGTCCTCCCAACCCCACTCTCCCACCTTCCCAGAGAAGAGCCACATGCCCTGCATGGCGCCTGCGACTCCGGAGACATCTCCGCCCCACCATCACTGCTGTGCTTCTGGATATAGCCACTAGAGGATGGCAATGTCCTAGGTCACCCACCGCATGCTGGAAATCACCGAGATCCAGTTTCAGAAACCAGTGGTATGGGGGATCCCATCAGCGCCGAGGCCACCGAAAACACCCATCCCGTGTCACTCAGGTCCGAATCACAAGCTGAAAATCCCCAGCCCTCAGCTCTGCTTCACATCCCAAGCAAAGACAGCCCCTCCAGAGACCAGTCATAAAGAATTTTCAGGGGATCAGCCCACACGTGCTCCCTGGTCCCCTCAGGACATAGGTGGGTGGGTGTTTTGCTATATTACCTGGTGCATTTTGAGATGTTACTGTTCCCCCCCAATTTTTCTGACCACAGGACAGTCAGACCCCCAGCATCAGGGAGTCCCTGACACTTCCATGGTTTTCTTGCATCCACCATCAGATGGCTTGACCAGAGCAATGACCCTCTGGGTTCTCCACAGGGCTGTGATTTCCAGCAGAAAGCAGGGAGCCTGACAAGCCAAGAAGATGGAGGCAGCCCTGCACTAACCCCAGCATGCTTTCCAGGGGACTTTCAAGGCAAACAAATGTCTGGGAATGACAAATGACAAAGTAAAATCCTGATTATGCCAAAAATGCCCTGTCTGAGCCACAGCTTGAAGAAATATTCCTCCTCACGAGGAAACATAAAAGCCAAGCTGAGCTGCAGAATGAGATGAGCTGTATTATCTTTGAACGATGTAATTATTCCCTCACTGGGGAATAAAACATCATCAGTTGTTTCAAACTAAGATCACGGTTAGGAGTGTGAACAAACTTGGGGCTGTGTGTGCCTTATTCATGGGTGCACATCGCCCTGCTGCAGCCACGGTGTGGGTGATCTGAACAGTTTCTGGGGGAGCCAACCTCTCCTCTCCCCTGGGGTTGAATTCTGCCCACTGTGCAAGTGCTTTCCTCCAAGCCAAGAAGAAAATGTTCAGTTCCTGGTGGGTTTGAGCAAAGCAACAAGGATAGCCCTCCTAAGACATGGGGGAGAATTAATTAGCTCAATATGCAAATAGATCTCAGTATGCAAGTAGGTAGAATTTGCTCATGCCTGCCTTAGAGTGAATATCGGTAGTGATGACGACCTCTTCACCAGCTGAGGGCAGCTGTGGATTTCCTCTTCTCTCCCATACAGAAGACAGACCCAGCTACTCTGAGCACAGTCCAGCCAGCGTGGTGGATCTGCTGTCCTGGCCCTAGTACACCAAGGTCTCTCTTGGACTGGGGAGCTCAGAATAGGACATGGTCTCCAAATGTGGTCTTGCAGTGGTCCCAGGTCCTGCTGTGCAGGTGTCCAGCCTGTCCTGAGGTATGACATTTGCCTCTGCTGAACTTAAGGAGGTTCTATTGACCTCATTCTCTGTCCTGATGAATAGCATCCCTTCTCCCTGTTTTGGTGTTGCCCAAAAAATGCAAAGACCCACCGTTGGCTCTGGGAATCCTCGCAACCAACCTCAGGATGCTGGGGGAAAAAAAAAAAAAAAGAATAAAGCTCCTCAAGTGCCCCAGGGCACCCCACATATGTTGGGGATACTTTGCTTTGGCCATCTGCACTAGCCATTGAGTGCTTTCAGGGGCCGGAGGGACATGGTGATACCTTGCCCTTCCCAGGCCATATCCCAGCCCTGGGGAGGGGGACCCGGTGGCACAGCATCCACCGCAGTATCCCTGAAACACTTCCCTGCTGCCAAGTAAAGGCTCTGACATCAGTGTTTTGATGCCAAGCAGTTGCATAACACCTGGGGGTGTCCAGGGCTCTACGCTGTGTCAAGGGCAGGGACAGAAATAGATCCCCAAATTCCAGCTCCCTGCTTTCTGTCTCCTTCCTCAGGTCCATGCTGGTGGCCTCCAGCCTGGCACAGGCATGGGAGGGACAGAGGGAGCTGCTGGCCCCGGGGAAGAGGTTGTCCCCCTCCATAACAAGGTGGTAGCAGAAGCAGTACAGATCAGCACTGCTGGTGGCACACCCTGTGGTGCCTTCAGAGGGGGACCCCAGCTCAGTGACCCCTGCCACCCTCATATGGACTGTCTAACTGAGCATCGGGACCCCTTTCCTCTCTGGTGGGGATTTTCACACAGTGGCTCAGCTTTCTCCACCCAGAGTTATAAAAAGATACAGTGAGACCTAAGGTTCATCCAGCAAATTCCTTCCAGCGAGAAGAGTAGGTTTTCACAAGGGACCGGGTTGATGTTTCAAAGCCAGAGCCAAGTCCAGCTGAGTCAAAGCTCCCTACCAGCTTGCCAGCTGGATGTGATGCACCCCAGTTTTACGCGAAAGGCATCCAGCCAAGAGGTGTATGAAGCATTGCCCAGGTCATGTGGTCCTTACCTGCACACAAAACAGGGCATCAGCTACGTGAATGGAGGCAGGTGCCTCCTCCGTGGGACCAGCCTCCATAGATCATAAATCATCCCAAAGATGCTCAGCTTGAAAATTCCTGATACTGCGCAGGAAAGTCCTTGGTTGGAAGGGCACTCGCACTCTAAGCTCTCCCAGCTCTCCCCGGGGCTGGTGGGACAGGGGGTGAAAAGCACCTTCTGCCCCCTCCCCCCCCCCCCCCACAAGGAGAGTGGCTCTGCTGCAGCACCCAGGTTCAGGATGGACTTTGGCCAGCTGCTGAGCAAGGTTACCCAACGCAACTGCCCAATGCCATCCTCAAAATGCTGAGGACACAGCCCAAGTTTTCTGGGTCAAGCCAGCGAGACTGGCCTCTCCCAAGGCCTTGGGACAACTTTGCATTGAGCTGCAGGTCTCCCAGCCTTGCTCTGCAGAGGTAATAATCCTCTTCAGTTCAAACCAAAGCTCTGACCTGGAGTTCTCAAATTTTGAGGGAGCTGCAATATGTTTTCCAGGGCCTCCTGCTCTCTCCTTTCCATGTGACAGTGTCCCACACCATGGTGTCCCATTTCCCATGGGAGCTGCTGATCTTTCCCCCTCTATTTCCAGCAGCAATGTGAAAGACCATCACTTGGTGCCCTGAGAAGAACATTACAAAGCCGGATGTCTCTGGGGAGAACAGGTCACCCCAATGGGCCGTGCCTCAGTTTCCCCAGCTATCAAAAGAGGATTAGTTCATTTCCAGGATGTCGTGAGGATCAGAAATAAACAACACTGGGGCAGGACCAAGCATCATGCAGGCAACAGCTTATCTGGGCTGCTCCCAGCACTGCCCAGGAAGAGAAGATCTGATGAAGCCTTGCATCCCCAATTAGCCCAGTAACAGGCAGGGACATCATGGGGGCAGACACGTGGCGTGCTGTGTTTCCTTATGCTCAGAAATTACTCCAGTTGCTGAGCCCCAGTTCTTCCAGTCTCCCCATTTATCCACAGTATAAATGCAGAAAGGGTTTGCGGGGAGAATCCCAGTGCCACACCTGCAATTCAGGACTGGCCACCCACATGTCAGGGTGGGAGGAGAGGTGAAGCCCTTACAGGCATGGCTTCCATTTAGCGAAGGTGCTGCTGGGCTGGGATTTCTCCTACTGGAGAGGTGTTTGCAGGAGGATTTCACCGCAGAGAGGAGAAAAACACCTTCAGCATCACCCCCATCACCCTATCGATGAAGCCCCAAGCCCACCCAAGAGGAAGGAAAACCCCTGTGAGGGTTTTCACCTACATTTTACAACTGGGGAAACTGAGGCACGGGGCGCACCTTGGCCAGAGGGTTCCCAGCTGCTGTTTCTCTGCAAGCATGGGAGGATTTAAGGGTGCAGCCAGCATCATGCATCTTCTCTCACTTTCTTGGCCCAGCTCATGCAGAGTAAGGGATGCCCACCTCCCCATCTACCCCCTCCTTGTGCAATCACCTTAATTATGGCTTCAGCGGAGGATCCCACCTCTCCCTCCTCATTCACTGCCGTTTCTACCTGGGTGATTGCACACTGATTTTCTCCTCACGAGCAGCTTTAATCCCCCCATGAGAAGCTAACCTTCTCCCGTTACAGGGCCAGGATGGCGCGGGGGAGATCACTTGGGATCATTTCTCACAATGTGTGTAACAAGAGGTCTGGGTTTCTCTCCCTGGGCTCACATTGCAAACTCAGCTCTGTTGCTTCCCACCAGCTTAATCATGAAAATTTCTGAATTCCTGTGTGACATCAATGCCAACCTCCTGAAAAGCCAACCACTCCCCTCCATGGCTGGCCAGGGCCAGGGAAGCTTTGCAGAAGCATCATAGCTTCTGTCCGCAGGTGGAATGGGAAGTCCCTTCTCACCCTGCTTTAGTATAAGGGCTGATGACCGTGCTGGGAGCTGCAGACTCCCATTGGGGTGTAAAGGCAGGGGGTGACCATCTCATCATGCTGCTGCCAGGGTAGCATCATGTTTGCAGGGTGCTTTGGTGTCCAGGTCCAGCAAGAGAAAAACAGGTTAGAAATGACTGTGGGCAGGATGTGCTGACCCAGCGAGTCCTTGGCTCTCTCCTTCCATGCCGTGTAGGGGAGCAGCCAGAGCTGGAAGATGCTCGGGGCAGGGACTGAATCTTCCTATAAACAGAGGCAAAATTTCCCGTAACCACAAGGCAAACAGCTCTGAGAAAGGCCAAGACCCACAACCCCCAAAAAAACACTTCAGAGGAGCGAGTGCTGGAGGAAGGATTAGAGGAGAGCCTTTTTGGGTGGCCCCTGCTGATGATGCATTCAGCATTTCCTTCTCCTCGCTCTCCCAACCGGGCTCAGCCGGCTCCACGGGAAACTCTGTGTTTACTGGCGAGCGATGCTATCAGGATCCACAGCTCTGCCCATACTTGCAGGAGGTAAATCTGCATTTGGTACGAAGGGTGGGGACTTTCCTCGCTCCCGACTTTAAGGCAACTTCAGAGGAGCAGTGCCTGCCTCCCACCAACACACAAGAGCAGGCGCCTGATGGCCACTTCACCAGATTTTTTCAGACATGGAAGAGGCAAATTAATTGGCCCCTCCAGCCTGGCCCCAGTGGTAGCCATGAGAACAAGGCTGGAGATGTCATTTCTTGCAGCAGCTCCAGGGGATTTATTTTCCTCTCTATATATTTATTTGTTTGTTTGTTTATTTATTTATTTATTTAAGGATAGAAATTATTGGATCTGCAGAGTCATTTGCTACCTAAAGCTCGCTCCACGAAGGATCCACTCTTCACATGAGGCAGGAGGCTCACCAACAGTATGCTGGGTCCCAAATTCAGTGTCCTCAGCTCCAAAAGCATTACGCAATCAGAAGAGCTCTGGTCATCCCATCTGCTGGATGTTGCAGTGGTGGCCCTCCAACACTCAGAGACCCTTGATGTCCATTGCATGAGGTCTTCTCTGATTCCTCCCACATGCTGCTGCCCCTTGAACATGGCAACATCCCCATATCCTATGGACCTGGCATGGGATAGGAGAAATCTCATACCCCTGCCCACCTGCATCCTGACTTATTTGTGATGCCATAAGCCAGGTAGCACCCCACCACCTCCATGCACAAATGCATCTCCTCTGACTTTCACCTGCTGGGAAATTGTCCCCCATGTGAAAGTGGTCCCCGGCTTTACCCAGGAACCCCGTCTCTCTGCAAGGTCTTTCCCAGCCTAATTTTGAATCAAACCTAGCCGATCAAGTGTGGCATCACCAAACTGAGGCATCACCGCGAGGATCTGAGGAAAGGACTCTATTTAATAAAGATTCTCTGGGCTCTCAGCTCCCCTCCTCATGCTTTGATTGCAAGATCTCTATTTCAACAACAACAACATAAAATCCAAAAAGCAAATTGCCCTCAAAACCCCTGGGGCAGTGACGAATTTTGGCCCAACACTCCACCTTATGGCTAAATCAATGTGTTAGAGGGAAGTGGCTGCTCCTGGTAAGGTGGGAATCGCCTTCCATTTCCAACACAGCTGCTTGGAGGGGTGTAAAATCCCTGAAACTGCCAAGTCTCAGAGGGATGCTGGTGAGACAAAGCAGACGGCAGATCACAGGAACTGCAGACTCCAGCTCTTGCATAGTCTCATGACCAAGTGTACCCCAAAACTGTGCCTGGAATGGATCCCACCTGCAAACCCCAAACACTCCTGGACAGGATGCACTACAGCAAAAACCCGACTGAAGGCCTGGCAGAGCTTTTGGGGTGAGACTGTGTGTGTGTACGTGTGTGTATGTGTATGTGTGTGTGCGTGTGTGTGACCATCTGAGTCTGCGGAGGGCAGCTTGGACCCTTTCCTAGTTTGGAGCATTCCTGTCTCTTTATGGCTGATGTTCTCCAGATGTTTTGTATTGCAGTCTCATGTGGAAACCCACTGGCCCCGGGGCTGAATCCTGCTCAGCCCTCCACGTTACACCAGGCAGAGAGGAGGAACATAGCTGTACGGACACCTTTTATTATATTTATCACATATTTAAAGCAACCCTGGAGCTGAACCACGGCTGTGCAAAAGTGCCTACCCCAGCATTCACTCTTACCTTTGAACTCTTTTTTCCCAAGGAGACACTGCATGCGTGATCACCCCGTCTCCACAAGTCCATCAAGTACAGTTAAACAGAAAGATACGGATACAACCTCTGGCTCAGGAAGTCCCAAAGCAGCAAATTGCCGGAAACTGAGAGAATATAATGTGGAAAGCATTACCCTGGCTTGGCCCTTGCCTTGCATTCCTCCCAAGCAGCTCCCCTCGGTCCCGGCCAGCTGATGGATACTAGCAGAGATGGACCGTGGCTTTGAGCCAGGAAGAGCTCTCGTCTCACCTTGCATGCGTGTTCCTTGCCCCTATTGTCCAGTTTCGGTGGATTTTGTTGAATGAGTGGAAGCTGCAACCAAGGATGCAGCCGGTTTCACTCCCTGCCTGCGTATTCTGTGGGTGGGATGATGTACTTGGGGCACACTTAAGGGTAAGGGGGAATTTGGATCCCCTCCTTCAGTTCTCAGCTCTGGTTTGGTTCCTGTAGGCAATGAATGTGGCACTTCTCAGCTTGGTCCCTGTTGGTAAATGCCCCATCCCCAACAGGGACATGGTGGATCCCCAGCCACAGGACAAGGCCATGGTGGCCCTGGCAGCATCACTGCAGCAAGGCATCACATTTTCTGTGCATTAGTCACCATGAGGCCTATGTACACACTGTCTCGGCAAACCGGTTTGACCTCCTTTTAAGGAACTTTCTCATTTACTATTTATAGATTTTTTTTCTCTTTCCAAAAACATCCCTCCTTTGTCCTTCTCCCTCTTCATCCCTCCATGGTCCATACACCACTGAGGTTGAGGAGCAGTCCTGCCCTCTCCCGTCTACAAATCTGCCCATTACTGGGGCTGCATACCCCGCCCTAAGCCTACTTCTCCATTTGCCACCCATCCTCTGCTCTTCCCTGCCTGTCCATCCTTGTACCAGTGACAGATCCTGCACAGGACAAGGGAACTCAGGCTAAACAAGGGTCTTTTTCCGTGAGCAGGAGGCTACAGGCAGAGCCCTGTAGCGCTAATGGGGTGAGGAAAGTTCTGGCTGCCTAATGGGAATTCCTGATCTCTTCCTTGCATCTCAGGAAACTGCCTGCATCCACCAGCAAATGCTCCCTGTTCCAGAAGAAGGCACTTGAAAAGTTTTCCTGACCTCAGTGGTAGGAAAACAGCCATGGCAATCAGCTTTCCATTGTGATGGCACTGATAGCAGCTCCAGGCTGTGCCGGACACCCCAAACTGCCAGAGGCTGGACACTCCTGGAAGGATTAGTCCCTGCCTGTAGCTCTGAGCACTACAGCCATGCTTTTCCCAGCTAAAGCTTTCAGCATTGCCCAGCAATGTCCAGATTGTTCATTTTTCCTTGGCACGTTTTTGGTACAGTCTGGAGCACAGCATGAAGATGAGGATGAACCTGTGTGGATGCAGGCTGTGCTGTGCCACCTCCAAGCACCTAAAAACGGGCCCCAACTCCATTTACTTCCCAGCATGGGTGCAAGCAGTGATTACCCAGATTCCCCTTTCCTATTTGGACTGGCAGGATCCTGTGTTGCAGCTGAGCCCCACAGTGCATCAACGGAGAGGAAGAGCCATGGGGTTTGAGTTGCCACCCAGGAGCAACACCTGCTCTGCTCGTTAAGCGGGACGTGATGCTCACAGCGAGATCACCCTGGGTGGGTGCAAGGACCGCAGAGGTGGGTCACGAGGAGGTGGGTCACCCTTTGGCAAGCCCTGCAAAAGCAGCATTGTTCCTTGACTCACAAAGCCATTCATGAGTCAAAGCTCCCAGGTAATCGTGCCCTGTTACAAGGAAGAGGAATAGTCTGCCCTGCTCCACCCCACTCCACATCAGTCTGGCAAGGGGCAAAATCAAAATCCTGCTGACGCCGTGAAAGGGGCGGAGAAGAGGTCTGAGAAAGCAATCCTACACCCCAAGTGGAGCAATGCCTGTGCTACCAGCTGAACAACGCTGTGGCAGCAGGGATGGAGTGAGGAGGTTCCCTTCATCCCATTTCAGAGGCAGAGGTATGGGATGGGCACGTTCTGCATGAGTCTGACATTCACCAAGTGTCCTTTGCTGGCCATGCTCCCTCCTGGATCAGTGAGCAAGGCCACAACATAGACCTCAAGTGAAAGGGGGGAGAAAAGGAAGCAAGGTATGGGGACATCAAGCAGTCATGGTGGATGAAGAAGGAATAGAAGGGGCAGAGCGAGGGGGATTGTTTCCAGTGAAGGAGCTGGAGGAGGATGCACAGGCTTCTGGAGGTGTCCTGGACCTGACAGCAATATACCATGGTGTCCTGGTTTTGGCTGGGATGAAGTTAATTTTCTTCCCAGTAGCTGGTACAGCGCTGTGTTTTGGGTTTAGCAGGAGAACAATGTTGATGACACGCTGATGTTTCAGTGGTTGCTAAGTCGTGCTTACCCTAAGCCAAGGCCTTTTCAGTTCCCTGTGCTCTGCCAGCGAGGGGCTGCACAAGGAGCCAGGACACTGACCCGAACTAGCCAAAGGGCTATTCCATACCATAGAACGTCATGCCCAGGATATGAACTGGGCGGGGGGCTGGCCGGGAGGGGCCGATCGCTGCTGGGGGACTGGCTGGGCACCGGCCAGCGGGTGGTGGGTGATTGTATTGTGCATCACTTGTCCTCTTTGGGTTTTATCCCTCTCTCTGTTTTCTCCCTTTTCATTACAATATTATTATTAGTAGTATTATAATTATATTTTACTTCAATTATTAAATTGTTCTTACCTCAACCCACAGGTTTTACCTTTTTTCTGACTCCCCATCCCATGGAGAGTGGGGTGGAGTAAGCGAGCGGCTGCGTCGGGCTTAGCTGCCAGTTGGGGTTAAACCATGGCACATGGGGCCTGGGGCCAGAGGAGGGGACACTCTGCAGGAGCCCAACGCTTCCTCTGCCCCCCAGGTCTCCCATCAACACCACTTGCATGATAGGCTTGGCCAGACTGCTCAGGCTGAAGGTCCCTTTGACCAGCAGAATCAAGATATAAGAATAGATGGTCCAGGTAGGCTGGTTTTATGTCCTCTCTACAGCTGACATGCTGAGATGGCCAAAGCCTATTGCTGCTGGCAGAGTTGAGCTCACACCACAGCTTCTGCCACTGACAGATGGGCTGAGGGATGAGATTTCGGCAGCTTAGACCTCACCCAGTAACACGGTCAGGCAAACCCTGAGGGAAGCAACCAGAGGGTCGGTGATGAGAAGGGAAGGTCAAACAGGAGTTCTCCTGTGTGACCCACTAACACCTTCTGCCTCATTTCATTGAGGCCGCAGCTGAGGATAAACCCTTTAGCCCTGTGAAATCCCTGCTGAGGCCAGGAAGGGCTCCGGGGGGCCACGTGTCACCAGGCAGTGACAGCACTACGGATCTACACCTCCCACCACCTCCTCCATGCTGGAAGTCAGAGGGTGTCTCCCCCCACAGCCACCTCATTAGTTTTTATCCAAATAGGGAAAATTACACTCAAGCCCTGCTGAGGCTGGTGTTCACCTCCTTGCCAGACAAATTTTAGGTTTTCTGCTCAAATGAGGGCCCTTGGGCAGTGACAAGTCCTGGGTCCATCAGGCCCACAGAGTAGATTACTGCTTTTGTTGGGCTACATGAGTGGAGGTAGGTCTAACTTGCCCCGGGGAACCCAAAACTCTGCCAGCTCTGCTCTCTCCGCAAGCAAGACTGAAATGCCACCCAAAAAGAGCTTGTCTCTGTCCCACAGGCAAGTTGTGATCCACCCAAGGCAACCTCAGAAGAGGAGATCCTGGCAGGCTGCAGGAGGTGGTGAGTCAGGGCTGCTGCAAGCACTCCAGCCTCCACTCACTTCACAGGGACATGCAGGTCCCATCCCTGGGCTTGTCACCCCCTTTGTCCTGCGATGACAACAGATCTGCCATAGCATTTGTGGCCCAGCACCACCTGAGCTCAGGACTGTGCTAGGAGGAGAGCTTTGCAGCTGGCTTGGTTCATGTGTTGTGAGAAGAGTCTCCTAAAGATGAGCTGCTCCACAACAAGTCCTCAACCCCCTCTGCTTCCTCCCCAAAATCAGAATAAAGACTTCAGGGTGTCTCTAGAGACTGGATCAGTGCAGAGGAGTGTCATGTGCATCATAAGAGGAGGAGGAGGTCCCTGGCCCCAGAGAAGGCAGCCTCTGCTCCATCTGCTCTACGCACTTTGCCAGCGGGGGCTGTGCTTGTGCAGCGCAGCCGCAGCTTTGCAGTGGGATGGAAGGAGGCGGTGGAGGTCCATCAGCCGGCCTGCGAGCCTTCCTATAACTAAAGGCGGGTGATTGTCACAAAGCAAAAACATCCCGGAGAGGAATGAGAGGCGAAAGGAGACATATTCCACCTTCCCCACAAGACAGACCCACCCTTCCTTACCATGTCATCTCTCTGCAGGAAGGTCCAGGCATGCTCGACCTCAAATGCCTTCGCTCATCGGGTAGGAAAAAATGGATCTTCTCATACATGAAGTGGGTGTTATTAGCAGGAGCACATGGAGCAGGGAGAAAGTGACCAGCATGGTTTCCTCCGCAGTCAGGGTGGTGAATCAGAGCTCAGGGACATGTCCCCACTCCCCGAGATGAGCCAGTTTCAGGTGCCTCTGTCCTGCAAGCCTCACACCACCAGCCCACAGACAAGACACTGCTCATCTGATCCTTCCCCTTCCACCAAGGGGACTTTCCTGGCCACATCCCCATGGAGACAGCAGTGCTTCCCAAAGGGGACACTGAGGCAGGGAGGACAGTGCATCACAGGGAGCTGTTTGCTGTAGTGGCAGCAAAGTCTGGGTGCGGGGCAGTATCTGGAAGCCCAGTGCCAGCACTGGGAATCCCCACAGCCACCCCACACCACGGTCCAGGGGCAGAAGGTCCCTGCCTGTGGGGCTGGTTTGTGCATTTTTTTCTCTCTTCCAGGGAATTTCTCCCTCTGGTGAAATGTCACAGCCTGCTTTCCACCTGCACCCCAGACTCCTTCATGCCTGTGTCATCACCTCCTTGGGGTGGATGTCATCTAGTCTCCTCCCAGGTCTCAGCAGCTCAGGAATGCTAGAGGAGGAGGTGGCATTTAAGAAGCCATGCACTGAGCATGCTAGTCCTCAGCTCCCTCTGGGTCCTGACAGTCAGACTAAGCTGGAGTCCTACTCTCCCACATGCAGACTCCCACCAGTGCAGCCCCGTCCCTCAGAAATCAACCCTCACAGACTTCCCAGAGGAGCAGCCTGCAGGGACACCCTGCCCTGTGCATCCTCAGACTGTGGTGACAGCAAGCAAGGCCGTGCCGCAGGACTGGTCCTGATCCATGGAAAGCCCATGCTCATGTGCCATCCGGCTGGCAGCATGCTCTTCCCAAACCCCGCCGGTACTTGGGCTGGGCTGGTTTTCCCCCTCCCACCCTTCGCACAAAGCCCGGTGAGGTGCTGGAGCCAGCACACATCCCCACAGCTCTGCGCGGATTCTACCAACCAGTTCAAGAATAACAATTTATTAATAAGGGCCAGACTCTCTTCCTTTAATATGGATAACAGAGGAAGCAGTGTGAGCAGATGCGGAGCATCGCTTGCCTTTGTGTATTATCACAGCCTGCTGTGATGAGCGCATTGAGAGCAGCCCCACGAAGGACCTGGGGGTGCTGGTGCATGAGAAGCTGGGCATGACCCGGCACTGTGCGCTCGCAGCCCAGAGAGCCACCCGTGCCCTGGGCTGCATCCCCTGCAGCGTGGCCGGCCGGGCGAGGGAGGGGGCTCTGCCCCTCTGCCCCGCTCTGGTGAGACCCCCCTGCAGCGCTGCTTCCAGCTCGGGGGCATGAGGGACATGGACCTGCTGGAGTGGCTCCAGAGGAGGCCACAGAGATGGTCAGAGGCTGGAGCAGCTCTGCTGTGGCGACAGACTGAGAGAGTTGGGGTGGTTCAGCCTGGAGAAGGCTCCAGGGAGACATTAGAGCAGCCCTCCAGTGCCTAAAGGAGCCTCCAAGGAAGATGGGAAAGGACTCTTTATGAGGGAGTCTAGTGATAGGATGAGGGATAACACTTTTTAAACTGAAAGAGGGTAGATTTACATTAGATCTTAGGAAAAAATTCTCTACTGTGAGGGTGGCAAGGCACCGGCACAGGCTGCCCAGAGCAGCCGTGGATGCCCCATCCCTGGCAGTATTCAAGGCCAGGCTGGACGGGGCTTGGAGCGACCTGGTCTGGTGGAAGGTGTCCCTGCCCATGGCAGGGAGGTGGAACTAGGTGGTCTTTACAGTCCCTTCCAACCCAAACCGTTCTACGATTCTATATGTGCAGAGGACAAAGACTGCGTTTGGGGCCAGCAGCATTCCCCTCCACCAGCTGCAGCTCCAGGCTTCACCCAGGGGTGATGATGGCTGGCCAGCGTGGGAGGAATGGCAGAACCTGATCTCCAAGTGCATTTGCTTCCCAAATTCATCGTTAGCTGCTGGCAGTAGGTCCTCACAGAGCCCTGGCTCTGCAGTCTCTTCGTCGACACCAGGGCTCCCAGCTAAAGAGAGCTCGAGCATGTTTAGGCAAAACCCTCCCATGCAAAGTGGGGATTCCCACAGCAGGAATAAGGCTTCACTCAGTGAAAACATCCAGCAAACTGGCTCCCTGTCTCATCGCTCAGGCATCCTGAGGTCAAGGCCAGCGTCGTCTTCAAAGATGCTGCGAGTTCTCCCATGACACCACATTAGGGCATCCTGTGCTCACGCTGCTGCCTTCCTCTGCTGGCGGGGTAGAGCAGGTCGCAGCTGGGATTAGTTCATGCTCTCAAGAGCGCCGGAGGACCTTCACGTCACAGACGTCTGCAGAGCCTGGAGAGAGGTGAGGCAGGAAAGCAGTGCTGGTCCCCGCTGCTGGAGGAGTTTCCCACCATCGCCGGCAAAGGCCATTTGATTTCACTGGGATGTGGCTACTGCCACAGCACAGCCCGGTGTGTGGGGCCAAGGGATGGAAACAGACAGATGAACTGTATTCACGGGTTTCTCATTACAGACTCACAGCTAATTACAGCCCTACCTTCTCTCCTTGGCTTGCCCACCATTGGATCTGGCCTTGCCAGGCTTCGCACGCCCAGCTGGGAACGGAGGAAGATAAGACTTTCCTTGGCACATTAATAGCATCCTCCAGATGAGCTCGGGCGCCTCAAACCTTGAGAGGAGCTCTGATAAGGTTGAGATGAGTCACTGATGTGCCCGAGATCCTGCGCTCAGTAAATCACTGCAGCTGATGACGCGCACGCCGCTATCACGCCAGTTGTCACCCGGTTCCGGCTGCGGCAGGGTGCGGAGCCCCCGCTGCGTAGGTGCCCGCTGGCCTCTCCTGCTGCCCACCCAGTTCGTCTTCAGAGGGTGGGAAGAGAAAACCTGTTGTCCTCAGGACAACAGGAGCTCGTTCCGGTGAGGTGACACTGGCTAGCTGACATCCTGGCACTGGGGGGTGGTGTCACTTCTCTCACAAATGACGTCATGTCCCTGGGGATGGGGTCAGGGATGGGTCCTTCTCCCTCTGCACAGCCGGCTGCTGGCAGAGGTGACCGGAGCAGGACAGTGCCTGCCTGCACACCCACCTCAGTGTCACCTCCTGTTCCCTCTTGACCCCACTGCCACCCTGGACAGGGTCACCCCCCCTCCACATCATCTGTCTTGTCACCACCATCACCCCATCCCCGCTGTCACGCCCTGTCTCTATTTTCACCCACTGCTACCCCCATCCCTGTCCCCACAACCCATGTCTCCAATGTCACCTCCTGTCCCCACAGCCCTTGCTCCCATGGTCACCTCATGTGTCCCCACTACCGCACCCCCTGTCCCCAGTGTCACCTCCGATCCCCACACCATCTCCCTGTCCCCACAGTCACCTCATGTCCCCACAGCCTCTGTCTCCAATGTCACCTCCTGTCCCCACACCATCTCCCTGTCCCCACAGTCACCTCATGTCCCCACAGCCTCTGCCTCCAATGTCACCTCCTGTCCCCACACCATCTCCCTGTCCCCACAGTCACCTCAGGTCCACACTGCCTCTGTCCCCACAGCCACATCCTGTCCCCAGAGCCCCTCTCCCCTCACCACTGCCTGGTCCAATGTCACCCCCTGTCCCCTCACACCATCTCCTCAGCCCCCGTGCCCCAGCCCCTGTCCCCTCACGGCCCCCAGTGCCACCCCTCCTCCCCTCACCCCCTCGGCACCGCCCCACCCGCCATCCCCTTCACCCTCATGTGACGTCACCCCGTCGCTCCGCCCCCGGGCGCGGCGCCGCGCAGGCGCAATGCGGGCAGCGAAGCGACCAGGCGGTGCCCGGCACCGGGCGGGGGCGGGGCGGGGCGGGGCCTCCTCCATCCGGGTCCCTCCCCGCCGCCGGGCAGTGCGGCCGGCGCGAGCCTCGGCGGGACAGCGGCGGGTGAGTGCGGGGCGGCCTGCGGGGCGGTGGGGGCCCCCTGGGGCGCCGGAGGACCGGGCACCCCCTTCCTGTGCACCGCTCTGTGGGGCAGGGCACGGCTCCCCCCATCCGCCGTGGGGCACGGCCCCTTCCCTGTGCGTTGCTCAGTGGGGCAGGGCCCCCCTGTAGGGCAGGGCCCTCTCCTTCTGCACCGCTCTGTGAGGCAGGGGCCTTCCTCCGGCCCCGCCGTGGGGCAGGGCCCCCTCCCTCCGCGTTGTTCTGTGGGGCAGGTCCCATCCTTCAGCACCCCTGTGGGGCAGGGCCGTTGTCCGATGCTCTGTGGGGCAGGAGCTCCCCTCCCTGTGCACTGCTCTATGGGGCAGGACCCCCTCCTTGTGCACTGCTCTGCGGGGGAGGGCCCCTCTTTTATAACCTCTGTGGGGCAGGGCCTTTGTGTGACGCTCTGTGGGGCAGGGGCTCCCCTCCCTGTGCACCTCTGTGGGGCAGGACCTCTTCTTCAGCAACCCCTTGGGGCAGGGCCCCTCCTTGTGCACTGCTCTGTGAGGTAGGGGCACCCCCTCCTCAGCAGCCCCAGTGGGGGATAGGCTGCCCGTTCTCTTGGCTCCGCTCCGCAGCCTCCCGATGGGGCAGGGACCCCACAGGGAAATGGGGCTGCTCCTGACTGTGCCCTGCAGGGCATGGTCTGTCCTTCCTGCCCCCATGCAGACCCCTGTAGGGCAGGCCCTCAGGGTGACCAGGGTGTGCCTTTGGGGTGGCTGGCAGCCCGGTGGGGATGCCATAAGGTTTCTACTTGGGACCCATAAGGTCCCCACTTGTGGGGCAGAGAGGACAGCCTGGAGGAGGGGGCAGCAGGGGCTGGACCGTGATCTGTGACTGCATTGCCCAGGAGTGACAGAGGAGGGGGCTGGGGTGGCACAAAGGGACAGGGACTTGTGCAGGGGATGTGTCCCTATCCTCCCCACACACCCTTTGTGAGGGGGAGCTCCTGGGAGTCCCACCCCATGCTCGGCTTGGGGTCCCCGGTTCACCCTGTTCCTGGTAGCTGCTGGCTTTGAGTCAGGCACGTCGCCTTGCTTTCCTGGGGCTGAGACAGGACGCTGTGGGTTTCTTCGGCTTAAAAAAAACCACCCAGAAATGGGAAAAGCTGCTTTTCAGAGTTATACAGGGCTGCTGTTCCTGCCATACAGGCACGTACGGAGCTGTCCCAGCATCCGCTGCTTTGCCTGTTTTGGCAGGAGACTTGTGTGGGTCCCGTGGGACTGAAAACTAATGGGTAAAAATGCACCTCCTGCATTTTTTGTTTTGGTTTGGTTTGGTTTTTTTGTTTGTTTGTTTAGTTTAGCCTGTCTTTGTTTTAGCCTGGGCAGGCGGAGGAGAGCATCTCCATAGGTCCAGTCACCCTGTGCACCTATAAATGGTGCCAGATCCTTCAAATGTGCCAACGTGTGTGTCTGGGGGTTATTTCCCCCCTCCCTTGCACACCTTTGGCAGGGCGTTTGGATGACATCTTGCTCTGGCACGCTCCTCTCCTTTGATCTCGAGTTTCCTACCATGTATAACGTGTTCGGCAACATGCGAACCCAGCTCCGCAGCTGCTGGGGAGGGCAATGCGGGTGCCTCCTCGCCCCGGTTTTCCCCAGCTGCCTCCTGCCTACAGCTCCTGGCTTTCCTTTGTCTCAGCTGCCGCCAGGACGGGCTCTTGCAGCCCAAGGATGCTCTGAACAGAGCAAAGGCAAGCACAAAACAAAAACCCTGTCCCTTTGTTTCCTGACGTTTGCGGGCTCAGCTGATTTTGTGCAGCATTTTGTGTGCCCAGGCAGATAAACCGACTACTTGCATCTCTTTTTCTTTTTTTTTTATTTTTTTTTTTTATTTTTCTGGGTTATTTTGGGTGGTTTAGTTTGCAGGGAACATATCCCAGCTGCAGGCTGTGGTGGAGCGATGCGGCACCTTCCTAGAAATGGTGTGAATTAGCCAGAAGCGTAATTGGAGCATCTTGTGGTTGTCCTCTCGTGTCCTCGCCTCTCCTCAGGTGAGCAGAGCCATAAGCTCTCAGCACCGCACACTGAAATCAGGGTTCAGCACCTCTCCTCCTTGCTTGTAGGAGGAGAGGGTTGACCTCTGTTTGCATGACCCGCTGCCCACAGCAGCTTTGGGGCCAGTGAGGAAGGAGGAAGGTGAACGAAGCCCAGGTCTGAGCTCAGACCTGACTGCCTTGTCAGCTGAAATAAGCCTTTCTTTGTATGCTTGACTTGCGAGAAAGCAAAATACAAGTTTTAATATTATTATTTTGATTCCTATTTTTTTCAGTTCCCCTGGGTGTTTAGTTTGATAGCGAGACTGTAGCCTGAATTCATATTAACACTTCTTTTTTTATGACGGGTGTAAATAGAGCTACTTTGAGCGTGTCAAACAGCCCCTGAGTAAATCAGATTATTTGCTCTATTACTTTATTCATACAGGTTAGATGCTCCAGCTGACGCATCTAGAGTGCTGTGCCATCTGGAGCAAAAATTAAATACAAATTTGGCCCCCAGCCCGGAAAAATAACAAGCCTTTGCCTCCAATAACTGGTGGTGGAAGAATATAGCCCCTGACAGAAGAAATGCTTGGGGGCAAAGTGGAAGGAACCCAAAATGCACTAATTGATATATTTAAAACACAGCAAAAAACAGGAAAAGAAATCCTTCTAGCCCTGTGTGCTGAAAGCAGCTGGGAGGGATACTGTGATCCAGTTACCAAGTCAAGGTGCTGATGCCCACAAGTGAAAGTGGCCTGGTCCTGAGCAGGTGGTGGAGCTGCTGGAGGTGAATGTGGTGGTGACCTCTGGGCCTCCCAGTCTTACTGTCAAAGTAAATCCCCTCCACAACCTCCTGAAGCTCCACTTGACAACCTGCTCAGTTCAGGTTTGCTTATTTTTCTTAGACCAGTAAAAGTTCATGCCAAAGCTGGTGTGCTGGCTACGACCTTCCTTCTCATCTCCAGCTGGGTTTGGAAACTCCAGGCATGCTGCCTGGGTCACTGGCACTGTTGTTTGGTCAAAGGCTGTCTCAGGTTTGGGGGCACAGGAGGTGGAGGTGGGTAAGCTGTGGTGGGACCTCTTGCTTGTGCAGCCCAGGCTTCAGTCCACTTACCTCTGAGCACAGCTGGGGATACCTGTGGTGGACCAGCTGTGAAGGACACCTTGGTTGACATGCACTGGATGTTGTGGGATCTGTCTGACCTTCAATAAGGAAGACCATACGTGCCAAATGGGAATAAGATGATGACTGCTGGTTGCTACCATTATTCTTGGCCAGAGAGTAGTCCTGTCCACGTCCTGTGGGAGATTTAGATGAGGCATCGGCAGAGCTGTTCATGGGATGTCTCCAGACTGTGAGACTGAACCAAGCCTGGGGGTTTTTCTGAAGGAGGTCTGATTTCCAGCTGATCTCCTGGACTAAGTGATGCATGGAATGATACGAGGACACCTGGCTTTGCTAGAAGGGCTTTTGTGCTTATGGACCACCTCTCCATATGTTCCTTCTTGGGGCATCCCTCCCAACAGCCCAGCTGTCGCTTCCATGTTAGCTGTACGGCACAATACATGTTGAGAGTGATTAGCTTGTAGCCGTAAAACACCACCTGAGTGTAGAAAAGGTGGAGAGGAATGGCTGGGCATGCTCATCTTCTCCTGCTCCCACCACTGTGACTTGAAATGCTTCTGCCAGGGGATGGCAGGGCTTGGCACGGCTGAGACAAGGTCCTCTCCGAATGGGTCAAACTCCTGCTGTCTCACCCAGCTGCACAGTAAACCCAGGACTCCATCCCTTGGGGATGCAGATGCTTCTGGTGGTCTTCAACCACCTTGGAACCATTGGTGTCAAAGTCTGGAGAGTGTTTTTTTGGGTTTCAAGCTTTTCCTGGTCTTCAAGTGCCTTGGTCTGGACTGTGGTTGGTGTTGCTGGGCTGGATTTCGGTTTATTTTTATTTCCTGTGATCATTCATCATGAAGCTGAGTGTTGTTGACATAAGATAACATCTACTTTGTGTAGACTTCCCTCTCCTGTCCCTTCATAGTGATGTTGCCCTGAAACCACTCAGACTTTGTGTCGGGAGTGGCCATCCTGCCCATGTCCCCACCCTGAGTGACTGACAGCGCTTTAATAATGACATCAGCGATGATGTGATGTGGGGCTTATCTGCAGGCGAGCTCAGCTATTGCCTGACTCCAGTGGGTGCCTTTTGGTTGAGAAATGCAGGTGATCCCATCGAACACGTGCTCAAAGAGAGGATGCAAAACCCTCGCAGTTTCACAGTAGCAATGGGCAGAGGTAACTTGCTTCCTAACTTGAAGAATGGGAAAGCCTCAGTATCTTCTTCATCAGGAATGCTGGGTTGGAGCAGTACCTGGTTCCCCCATCCCAGGATGCAGCGGTACCTGAGTGCTCACTGGGGATGGAGCTGCATCATTTTCCCTCCCCAGAGTGATGACATAGGCCATCCATCCAGCGTGTCTTTCTTCACCGGTATCGCACATTTCTTTTCCATCAAAGAAAAAAAACAAACCTAAAAAGTTCCAACTATGTGTCAGGGGCTCCTGTGTCCTCTTAATGAACTGATTGCGGTGCCAGAGGGATGTCAATGGGAGGAAAGAGTGGCCATCCAAAGCACCTGGAAAGGATGCCAGCAGTAGCATCCGTGGTGAGGACAGAGCAATTGTGAAGCCTCCAAGGTGGGGATGAGCAGTGGCAGGAGAGGAGAAGACATGCTTCTGGAGGATGGTCAACTCTGTGCCCGACCTCGCTGCTCTGAGAGAAACAAGAAGCCTCGGTGCTGATGCATGGACGGGCAGCAGGAGCTGGGTGCCAGACCTCACAGACCAAATTAGCTGCAAGCAGCTGCCTTGGCGTAGCCGAAGGCTGCGAGGTCTCGGGTTGCTCCGACGCTGGAGCTAAAACTGGATCAGCCTTTGGAAAAAGCAGGCGAGACACTGAGAAGCAGGAGGAGAGAGGGCTGTGGGAAGCCTAGGCGGGGAACTCCTTCTGGTTCCTTTTTCTGCAAGCTCCAGGGCTGTGGACATGATAAGCAAGCAGGAATAACTTCTCCTTGTTTATTTTGGTGGTTTTTTGATCACAGGTCAGTTTACACAACACAAGGCTGCTAGCAACGGACAGGGTACACCGGTCTCAAAGCTGGAAAGGAATCTTCATGCAGGAGTTAGCAGGGCTCGTTGAAAGAGACTTAAACTAGATTTGAAGGGGAAAAGGGATAAACCCAGGCTCACTAGAGAGAAGCCTGGGGAACCACAGCAGCGTTTGAGGGACGGCACGCTCGCGAGGTCCTTCGGTCTGCCACCTCAGTGGAGGCAGGGGATGGAGATCCATGCGGCAGCAAAGACGCAAGGGTCATGGATGTGTCAGAACCACGGAACCGCCTGAGAATGGTCACGCAGGAATTGGGGCTTCTCCCCCCCAAAAAGGTGGCGGGATCAACAGCCCAACTGAAAGGCATCACAGTGTGGGCAACAAGCAGGAGGAGCCGGAAGCCACTGTGCAGCAGGGAAATTAGGACGTAGTTGCCATCACAGAAACACAGTGGGATGACTTGCACGACTGGAGTGCTGCAATGGGTGGGTATGAACTCTTCGGAAGGGATGGGCAAGGAAGGAGAGGCGGTGGGTAGCCCTGTAGGTTGCAGGGTGTTTTGGTTGTCCAGGGCTGAACAAAGGTGACGATAGGGTTGGGGGCTTATGCGTAGGAGTCAGGGAAAGGCCAACAAGGCAGATACCTGGTGGGAGTCTGTTACAGACCACCCAGCCGGGACGAAGAGGCAGGTGACATATTCTATAAGCAGCTGGGAGAAGTCTCACAATGGCAGCCCTTGTTCTGGTGGGGGCCTTCAGCTTAGCAGCTGCCCGCTGGAAGTACAGCCCGGCAGGGAGGGACCAGCCCAGGAGGTTCCCGGAGCGTGTGGAAGAGACCTCCCTGGCCCAGCCGGTGAGGGAGCCGGCGAGGGAAGGTGCCCGCGGGACCGGCTGCTCCTGAGCCGAGAAGGGCGGTGTGGTGGCTGGAGGCCGTCTACAACAAGGGCCAGAAAGAGGATCAGGAAGCTGCAGCCCTGTCAGCCTGGCCTCGGTGCCGGGGAAGGTTATGGAGCATCATCCCAAGTGCCACCAGGCGGCACGTACGGGACAGCCCGGCGATCAGGCCCGGCTGTGATCACCTGCTGTGACAGGGTGACCCGCTCAGTGGGCAGGGAAAGGCTGTGGCCGGTGTCTGCCTGGGCCTTAGTGAAGCCTCTGGCACAGTCTCCCACGGCATCTCCTGGAGACACCGGCTGCCCGTCTCTGGACACGCTCCAGCCCCTCAGTGTCTGGCTGGGGCACCAGCCTGGGGGGGGCTGGGGGGGTCAGCCTGGAGAGAAGGGGGCTGGGGGGGACCCGGTGGCTCTGCAACGGCCTGGCAGGAGGCTGTAGCCAGGGGGGTCGGTCTCTGCTCCCCAGGAACCAGCGACAGGACGAGAGCAAAGGGCCTCACGTTGTGCCAGGGGAGGGTGAGATTGGGTGTGAGGGAACATGTCTGCACCAAAAGGGCACTGGAACAGGCTGCCCAGGGATGGGGAGGTATTTAAAAGACATGTAGCTGTGGTGCTGAGGGACATGGTTCAGCAGTGTCCTTGGCAGTGCTGGGTTAACAGTTGGACTTGATGATCTGAAAGGACGTTTTGCAATCTAAACAATTCGAAGTTGGTTTTTTTTATCCTTGTGGAGCATTAATCTTGCTCCTAATACAGCTTTTAACTTGCAAAAGCGCCTTAGAGGAAATCATGCCAGGAGAGCATTTGCAAGAGAGAAACTGAAAGCGCTGAGTGGGGAGAGCAGCCACCCTCCTTTTTTCAGCCATCGTCAGGCTCGGGGCCGTTGCTGCTCTCCCTGCCTGCAAATTGTGGTGGGTTTCCTGGCTTCTTGGCTTGGAGGATTATTTAGGGGAAAATATAAGAGCTCTGGGGCCATGCAGATTCCTGTCCTGGGAACCAACAGGCATGGAAGCAGGAGGTTTCAGCTCTTCAGTCAGTCTGTTTGAAGCCAGGAGGAGCAGCCTGGCAGGTAAGAAAAAGGGTGAAGCCAAATTATCCATCAGAATTGGGTGGGAGGGAGCACGGTCTCCCACCTGATGGCTTCCAACTAAAATAAACTCATCGGAGCATTGTGCCTCCCCCTGACGAGGCTCTTTGTGCTTGCAGCCTGCGCGAAATTAAATTGCCGGCATACCGTACGGATTGAATTAAACTTCTCTTCACGCAGAGCTTTGTCGCGAGCAGGCAAATATTTCCATGGCGCTTTAAAGATTTTCATTTTTCTATTGTTCTGTATAAAAACCCGTCGTCAGGCTGGGCTTCCCCTGGGGTGATTTCCTGGCTCCTTGGTTATTAACGCAGCTGCAGGGTTGTTTTTTCTTTTGCTTTTTAGTTGAGAGAAGTGCTGGATTAAGACCCACCGTCTCACTCTCTTGGTATCTGAGATAAAAGATGAGGCTTTTGGAGACTCTGTGACAGTAGTGGCTATCCAAAGTGGGACAGGACTGTGTGGTGTTAGATGTTTTGTGGCTGAATAAATAATGATGATCTCGCCTGAGAGCTGGCTGGAGCCTGTCTGCTGGCGCTCACGTAGGTCTGCTCTCCATCAGCTGAGCTCTCCACCCTGGCCTCACTTTGTATTCGCACCCAAAGAAAACCTCACTGTTGTGCTGAGCGTTATTTGGGGGTGGCACATTGGGAGTAAAAGCAGAAAAAATGCATCATTTCCTCAGCTGTGGCTTTGTCTGGGGGACACTCAGTTGTTGTGTGCTCCTGACTACCCTTGAGACTTCCCCCTTGCGTCTTCCCCGCCTCGCATCAGCTGCAGCGTCTTCTCTTGCATCTCCTGCAGCGCCTTCCCCATGCATCTGCCATTGATGCAGCAGCAGGAGTGAGTCAGTGGTGATGGCAAAGGCCTGGGATGTGTTGCAGCCATGTTATAGGAATGGGGCTGGAGGCAAGCCCGGTGCTGGGTGGTTTATTCCAGTATGGAGGAGCCTTGGACTCTAAAGCTGGGAGTGGGAGTGTTGCAGCATTAGGAGATGGGCTGCACGGGGATGCAACGTGTTTTCCCAAAGCCAAAAGAAAATTTTTCTGTGCCTAAAGAGGAAAAAAAAAAAAAAAAAAAAAAAAAGTGGTACCCCATTAAAATGGGCTGGAGAAGAGAGGTACTGCTCCTGTCCCATCAAGCGCCTCCAAAAGTGTCTTTAAGATTAGAGCTCTGGTTTAAGCTGAGGCTGAAGCTTAAATCCCATCAGGTTTCCTTTTTGCATGGCATTTTAAAGAGGAAAGAAGCAAACACTAAGAAAAGTTTGCTTTCTTCGTTAGAAAACTTTTGTTTTCTAACTGAAGTGGCTTATCCTCACCAAAGGATCACCTGAATCTTTTTTGCCTGAAGCCCCCTTTAGGTTTTGATTTATTTCAGCTGTTAATGCTTCTCTTAAGAGCCAGGACATTGAACTTGGGAACAAACGGTGGTTGGTATCAAAAACTAGGTTGTACGTTGCCTGCTTCATCTTCTAAATCAAATAATTTATTCCTAATATTACGAATTATTCATTACAAATGTAGCAGCAGGTGCCAGACTGTTTACACAAGGATGCCATGTTATATTTATATATTTAATAATTTGGGTCCTTGCCTCAAAGCTGTGTGATGAAGGTTGCTGTAAAGCTGTGCAAAACTTGGGTTTTGTGTGAGTTATCCAATTTGCTGCTTAAAAGTTTGCGCTCTTTTTTCCTTACTATTAAAATACTGTTTTCCTTAGCCAGCGCAGAACAAGTTGGAGGTTTTATGTGGTGTTGTGCGGTTTTTTGTTGTTTTTTTTTAAAATCTGGAGCATCATTCCAGTAACAGTGGGACCCCAAAATGGGTTGTGATGCCCCTGTGGGATGTTCGCCTGGGACAGGATCCTGCCTTTTGGCTGCAGCTGGGCAAGCTGACTGGGCTTGCCTCAGATACCGGCATCACTCCAGACAACCCTCCATGGCGCTGGGATAGAAATTCCCCTTTTCCACCCCAAAACCAGCTCTGGTGAGGATTTCTCGGCAAGGACTCACTGTGTGGCAGCCATCTCTGCAGGCTGTTCTCCGCTTTTGTTTACATCTGGTAGAAAACTTCTTAAATTTACTGGTGAGAGAGTAATTCTAATCCTTTTCAATGAGATCAACGGATTAGTGTCTCAGATGCTTATAAAATTGCAAGGATTAGCCGAGCCTTTTTTTTTTTTTCCCTCCTCCTTTTCTCTCTATGCCATGTAACGTCATCGCCGTGTTTTAAAAGGGGATCTCTGTGCTGTTACTAAAAGCTGAACCAATTTATAGGAGCCTTTGTGAAACAAAGCATTTAAAACCAATATCTTCATCCTGTCCCTTCCTCGCTCTGGATTTTTGTGCAATATTAGGGATTTTTTTTCTTTTTTTCCAGCATCCCTGGCAGCAAACCGCAGTAGCCGTTCAGCAGATACGTTGGGTTTGCGTGGCTTGGCTGCATTGCGGCACCCGTGCGGGTAAGTAGGGAGCTGACCCAAAAGTTTTGCTTGATTAGAGACTTGTAAAATCGCATATTGAGTTGACCAGATCCTGAAAACAAGGTTATTTCATGAGGTTGCCCCTTATTGCAAAGGATTCAGACTTTCATGGTCCATCCCCAGAGGCGCTTCTGGGTTGATGGGATGCTCTCACCCTGGCTGTAAGGAGTGATGGGAGCGGGATGAAACTCCACGCACCCCACATTCCTGCATCCTCTTAGTTATAACCTGCACTTTCATTAGGACATGATCACTAACTGGCTTGTAAGGGAAACCATGGATGGAGCTAATGTGGAGGAAGGTTTAGTTCAAACCCTGTTGCTCTGCTTTCTCTTGCAATACTGCCCTGTGCCTTTCCCTGTAGGGTATTTTTTAAATGCCTTTTCTCTCGGGTCGATGGCTGCATGGTCGTTTGACCTGTGTGAGCAAAGCAATCCTGAACTGCCGAGTGGTAGGAGCTCCAAGCCAGGAATTTCTGGCCCTGACCCAATATACTTTCAGAGGCAAGCTTTTAAATATATACAAAGACAAGCTCATAATTTCCACTATACTAATGAGGCCACAGCGTTTTCATTGAAATGTGCCAATAGGCGCTGCGGTGGTGTTTTAGCAGCCTTGTACTGTGAATCCAAATGTGATTTAACATGGCAGCCCCCGCGGAGCGGAGGAAAACCAGCTTCTCCCACTGAATTTCAATGATGCTTCTCGGCAGCACTACCCAAAAATCTTTGCGGTGGTGGGAACTTTCCTTGCGTTACATCTCAACACGGGTTTTCCCCTCAAATGCCACTGTTTTGGTGGAGGTGGGGAAAGGTAGGAGTGGGTTGAAAGAGGGATAATGATATTTGAGGAAGGGCAGGTCTTGGCTTTAAAGATTGGTTTTAAAAGATGTGTGACTGGCTGGTGTGAGGTGGCAATTTAATAACCAGACTCGCTGCAAATATCTTTAACTCATAATGAAAACCGAATGCCCGGGCTCTCAGGCATCATGTGCTCTCTTGACCTTTAAAAAGACACTCAAGGCAGCCTGTCTGCCTGTTGCCAAGCCGACTTGTTAGTGCCACTCATGTATTTTGCCTTCTAGTAAGCGATTCAGTGCCCAGGAATTTGTAAAGAACTGACAGCAAACTATTACACGCATGAAAGTCGCATTGGTGTTTTTTAGCTTCGCTTCCCAAGGAGGCCCCAGTAGCCTTGAAGCAGTCAGAAAATATTTAGCCGTATTGTGCCGTCAGCTGCAAGAAAAATGCCAACTTCAAGTAACACTCTCAAAAGTTGTTTTGTGGGTTTTTTTATAAAAAAAGTGAGTCCTGCATCAGCAGCATGCCTGTAACTTGGAGTTTTACTTATTTAGGGCTCAGTTTATGAGAAACCTGTATAAGAAGCAACATCCTTGGGCAGAGGAGGTGTGTGGGTAGGTAATGCTGAAAATTCACAGATGCCTATCCATTACCTCGTGGTTACAGACTCCCAGGGTGTGGGTACCCCTGAATTTTCAGGTCCCCTGGCTTTCTCCATCCCACTAAGGTTAGGCCATGTTGCCAGGCAGAACAGGAGAGAAGGAAGGTATCCCATGGCATTGCCTTCAGTGCTGCGACTCTGTGTGACAGAGAAGGAGATGTATATGTTGGGTTTATGCATGCCTATCTCCATCAAGCACCTAGCTTGACTACACAACTCTGGGGTTTTCCATTTCCAACTAAATTTTGAGGGGTTTGCGATCCTTGCAGCCCCCTTTGCTTATGCTGATAGTGAAGTGTTTTGTCCCCCGTATCCATATGGCTCGGGGAGGTATTTTTGCTGGACTCTGAAGCATTGCAAAATCTTCCTAGTCTCTGTTAGCAGAGGAGAAGGAATGATAGAAAAAAATTACTCCTTCAAAACCCAGTACTTCTGTTAAAACCAGAGGAAGGGAAGACTGACTGCGCAGCTCATTTTTCTGTAAGCATTAGGAAAACAGCAAACAACAGTGACGTGGCATTAGTGTAAATTCCCAGCAGGCTGAGGTTGGGGTTTGTTTGGGTTTTCCTGAAGGCTTTATAATGCTGTCAGCTTCTTAAAATACAAACCTTGCACAACCAACGTGGGCTTTGGGGGACGGCTCCTCTGCAGGATTTTAGTGACTTTTTTTTTTTCTGGTATCCAGACACCAGCTTTTACACTCTTCTGCATTCAATTCCCTCTTCTCTTTAATTTTTACCACAAATATAAATGGTGCAGTTAAAAGGGTCTGTGGAGAGCATTCCTGGGGACTGAAATCCAGGATCTGGGAGCAGACATCAGCAACATAAAGAGGAATTCTTCCCTCTATGGCCTCATGCTGCTTTTCCACCGCAAGGCTTTACAGCCATCTGGATGCCCTTTCAGATTATGCCCCCCCTCAAAAAAATCCATAACCTAGCAACCTTATTTAGGGTAAACGAGAGCATTGTGCTTTCCTGCATCCCAGTTTATGCTTGGCTCCTCTTATTGCCTTTATAGGATGCCTGCTAGCAGCTGCAATTCCCATTGCCAGCACAGGGTGCCTACCTCCAGGAGGATTTTGTAGGGATTATTGATCCCTGGGTGTTGCACTGATTTATTTTATTTCCCGCGTGCCGCACCACCCACCCAATTAAAGGAGCTTAGGAAATGGGGAAAAGGGTTTCAGGAGGTCATTTAGTCCATCTGCCTGTCAATATGAAAGAGCAGAGAAGGCTGGTTGCTCTTCTGCTCTGCAGAAAACAATTTGCTTTTGTTCTGCCTGAAGACAACTTGATCAAAGCAATATTATTTTTCTTCCAGATGTGATATTTTGGGAGCCCCCAGTGGCTCTCAGTGTCCTCACCCAGGAATTTGCAAATTCCCTGAAGCTTTTAACACCAAGTTCTCTGGTCCAGCCCTTCAGCAGCATAGGCTGAGAGTTTCTTACAGGGTTTCCAATTGTCTTTCCCCAAAGAACCTGCTAATTGGGGAAAACTCTTGCACATGAGGAAATACAACTGCAGATGAAAGCGGAAGATCATTTCCACCAAATTGAGCAATAGGGGCGGGGAGACTGCAACGTTTAGTGTAAAGCTGCCCACCCTACAGTGGTGTGTAACTTCAGTGCTTTGCTTCAGCTAAAATACACCCATATTTAATAACATGCTGTGTTATTAAATGTTTTAGCACCTGAGCTGTATGGTATGGGGTGATGCTGCTCTGTCAAGCACCACAGCAGCAGGCAGGGATGGCGTGATATGGTCCCATCACTGTGACCCTGCACAGGGTCCTGGGGGCTGCTGCCTTCTGCCCTCACTGCTGTGAGTATCAAGGGGGCTGGGGGCAGGACAAGGCAGCAGTGCGTCCTTTCCCACCATGCTTTCAGGAGGAGGAGTGAGCTCAGTGGGTCATGATGTTGGATCTGGGATGGAGCTGTGTGCCCAGAAAAGGGGGGAAAAAAATATTAAAAATCCCCAGGGCCAAAGGGAAAAGATTCCTCAAGTGTTATTTCATCCCCGAGAAGCAAACTGAACCATACTTGAGCAGCTAGTGTGCACATTTCAAAGCAGGGAAACTACTGACTCCGCTTCAAACCCTCCTGATAAGTGATCTCCATTTCTTATTTCTGTGATCTGATGGGAGCCCAAGCAGGGCTCTCCTCCAACCTCCACTTCCCCCCTCCTGCAGACCTGATTAAAAAGCACTATTGATTTCTCCCACCCCCACCCCCGTTTATTTTTGCCTTTTTTTCCTGAAACTTGTGAAATCAGCCCTGAGCAAACCTCTGGTTTGCCTTCCCGACAACACTGGGTGAAAGCACTTGACTTTAAACTCAGCGATGGGAGCTGCAGCTGACCTATTTTCCACACGTTTCTCTGCCAATAGTAGCAAAAACATTTTCGTGTTTAAAGGTGCTCCTTGGTATTAAGGTTGTGGGATCATTATTCTGTTAAACTGTCCAGAATCAAAAGCACTTCATGAAAATTGCAGTGGTACCAGTTGCGCTGCTGGGTATTCCTTTCATTATAAAGACTTTTCTGGTTTTTTTCCAGTGGCTGATTGCTTCATCGCATTGCCACGTTGCTCTGCCTATGTCCCCCTGCCCGAAGACAGTGGAGAGGGTTAAGGTTTTGTGCTTGGTGTCAGCCAGCCAGGGATCACTGCCAGGAAATTTCCTGATTCCTATTCAAAAAAAGCATTGGATTCACTCTTGGGGGAAGGGATCAAAGGTTCCAAGTGGTTCTTGGTTGGAGGTCAGTTTGGTTTCTTGGTTGTCCAGGCATGCAGCAAAAATCCACCACCACCCTCAAAACCTGCACACAGCGGAAATGGGTCAAATAAACAGGTTTTGTTCTTGACACCCAAAAGTTTCCTCTGTTCCCCAGCCACGGCACAGCATTGCTCCAGATGAGCTTTGCTGGATCTCAGTGCAGCTCTGCCATGCGGTGTCAGGGATGCGAGGGACCTGTTGGGATGCTCTCCATTCCTGGCACACTCCGCTGCTCCGTTATTAATCCCACTAAGCAATAATGCTGCTGAGCCATGCGAGATTGCTCATGCTTCTCCTCTGTTCGCTGTTGTTTTTTGTGGTGAAGGAGGTGGGTCCCGTTGGATGCTCAGAGCCAGCACTGGATGTGGCCAGGCTGTGGACTGACACCATCCCTATAGTAGCATCATAGCCCAACTAAAATTGCAGCATGACGAGACTTTGGTTGTTTTCCCCCCACTCTCGGTTCTGTTGTCCCCTGGTTTTGAATGGCAAAGGACGTTGCTACCAGCTGGAGCAGCGCTGAGATTTCCCTCCTGTTCCATCCCAGGCGAAGGCGATGCAGCCTTGTGGCATCTCCGCATCTCTCGGGCAACAGCGGTGCTGGTTTTGGGGGCTGGCTCTGCAGCTGCTTGTGATTTTCCGACTGCCGCGGTGCAGATCCTCACGCTGGACCGGCTCCAGAGGTGGAGCTGAAGGAAATTCCTTCCAGCTGCTTGAGGTCAGGGCTTCGCTTTTCTTTTGGGGTTCACAAGGGGGGGGGGGGTGTATGCTTGCAAGTTAAAAGCAGGCATCTGTTGCTACTTTTTTAACCCTGGCAATTTTTTAATTTTTTTTTTTAATAAATATTATCCCATTAGTCATACCCATTAAATAACTTTTATGTTGTGGATTCATTGCATGGAAGAATACCCTGCTTCGCAGTACAACTTGGGATATTTCAGAAAGGTCTTGTCAGCTGCTCACAGTTTAACTTTCAGCCGAGTTAATAACCATTTTGGTTAAACCTGTATAAAACAGGTTGTGGGCTTGCGTAACGCCTTTGAAACTCGAGATGTCATTCACGCCTGCTTGAAAACTTTCCCATTGATAAAATATTTCAACTTGGATTTTTGCCACGGCTTAGCATTTTCTTTTCCCTGAGGTTCATGGCTTCGACTGGGCGACAGGAACCTGTGTGTGTCTGGCTTTGTTGAGTTTTTAAAGCTCAGTATTTCCTGGAGTTGTATTGGCTTCGCCAGTGGGGTGCTGCAGGGGCACAGACCACCAGCTCCATCCAGTTTCCTTAGTTAATGGTTCAGGAGGTTCAGACTGTCCTGGGTTTGCTTTGAATCCCTGTGGAGGAAGTTGTTCATCTCGAAAACATAAGGTAAATCCCTCTGAAAATGGGTTTTTATTTATGGCAGCAGAGGCAGAAACCACCCTTCCATCCAGCACATGGGCTATATTTAGGTACGATGCACAGCGCTCGTGTGGCCCCTTTATGCACTGGTATTATAAATAAATAATAACAATTTTTTTTAAAAAAAGTGCACACTCCTTTTAATAAGTAAAACCCAGAGAAGGAGCACACAGTTCAAATCCATGCAGCAAAGCAGCAGGAAACAAAAAAATTGCGGCTCTCAGCCCATGAGTGGTGCTCATGGCATCACCTACATCAGACTAGCAGCATCCCTGGTGTCATATTCCAGCCTCATAGACTGTGACTCTCCTGCCTCGCTCTGCTCCTCCCTGCCTCAGTTTCTCTACCTGTAAGAAGTTAATTGCCTCCTTTATTAATTCTTTTGAGATCTCCTAATGAAAGCTCTGGGTAAGAGGTTGGCCCCACTTATTAAGCGCATTAAGTGCTTGCTATGATTATAATAGGGATTAATTCGGCTAGGTGGCTTATTTAGGTTTGCCTTTAACAGCCCAACTTGTAATCAAAGCACTGCGAAGCCAGCGAGCTAATGCTGACCTGTAACACTTCACTTCCTGACTTCTTGATATGCCATTAACTGTAACTTGGCTTTTAATTAAAGCTCATTTTTGTAGTTGTTGAAGAAATGGGGATGTGCTCAGCCCTGCGTGGCTGATTCATTGGAGGGTGTAATGAAGGAGGAGGCACAGAGCTCGGGTTGTCCTGCTTTGTGGTGCTGCCTGCATGTGGCCCTATCGCGAGGACACTGCCATTCCTTTTTATTTTTGCAAGCTGTTAAATTGTTAAATAGTCACCCTTTAGTTGCCTCCATGCTGCGGCCTGGGAAAATAAGATTTTTTTCTCCTTTCCTTTAGTCAAAGATAATTTTATTTGCCATGTATTACATATACTATATATATAAATATGCAAAGAAATATGCATGCATGTATACGCACGTATATATTTAAATTTTTTTTTTATGTGCACTGAAACCATTTTCTTCCAGCCAACCCTTCAGACTCTCATAGGACTTTCCTGGTTCAGGGCTTTTTCTTCCCACTCTTTCACAAGGTTTATCTTTCTTTAGCAAACTTATTTCTTTTGTCCTGAGTGCTGCTGGCCAGCAGACATCCTCCCTAGCTCTCGATGTTTAGCAGTCCTCTCCCCATGACCTCACGCTCTGCGAGGACATAAAAACCCAATGGACCCAGATGCAGTCAGAAACCTAGGCAGAGATGGGCATCAGGCATTCTATGCTTTGTCTCTGCCATCGTGGCAGCTTCATTGTACAGACAAGGAGCAAGTCAGTGTGTTCCCCCCAGACCTTGATATCCTCATGCCACAGAGACAGTCTCATCCAGCCCCAGGGAAATCCTCCCCTCTGTAAGGTTTCTGCAGTATCAACCCCCTTTTCTCCAGGCAGCTCATGCCCCCCATCCCAGGGGCGGTGGGTGCCCCAGGAGGGGTATCTGCCTGCTTTGAAATGCCTTGCCCACAGCGAGAGCAACAGGGAGGCTTTTGTTCTGCACCAGAAACTTTTTATCCTTTTTTACAGCTTCTTTTTTATTTCTTTTGGCTGCATTCTCACAAATCTGAACTAGATTAAAATACAGTTCCTCCCCCCCAACTCCAAAAAAACCACCCCAACAAACCAACAAAAAAATCCCAGCCCCAAAGCGTGGCTGCTTAAAATCATCTGATTTCAGTGAAGTCTTTTAAAGTTAACAGTTTCCTGGATCCTGTGCAGGCTAAAATATTTTTTACCTCTGAGCTCCATGTTTTTGCCATAACGTTTCTTAGCTGTTGCAGCAGGAGGGAGGGAGGACCAGGTGGTTCCTATGTGGAGAAGGTTATTTCGCACAGGGGTTGGATGAATCTGGTGGTGGGACTCGCTGGACTTGCACCGTAGGGGACTGAAGTGTCCCCAGGAGGCTGAGCCCCTGCAGTATGGCCAGCAGGTAGGTCGTGGCTGCATTGGTGACATCCTTTTGGGGCAAAATATTAGGGAAGTAGTGCTGTTGGAAGAAGAGAGTAGGATGCTGTTGGTGGGAGGGAGCTCCATTTCTACTGACTGTTTCGTTGCTGGGGGCTGTGATGGTTTGTAGCTGTGGGCATAGTCATGGGGACTGGTGGAGGAGCTGTACAGCTGGGCTGGACACAGCCATAAGGAGTTTTTCTGGCTCAGTGAGATTTGCTGCCCTAAATGCAGCCTGGATCTTTCTTACCCACCATCTCTGCTTTTGTGCTCGGTCCGCTGAGGCATCTCCTGGTGGGAGAGCTGAACCGAAGCCCCCACCTCTGGTAAGAAGAGTTAAAGGAGTTGTAAAGGGAAGAAAAATAATAGTCCAGTGCTGGGTGGTTTTGTTGCCTCTTCTCAAAGAGTGGTCTCTCTTTTGGAAAAGCTCACCTGAAACTTGCCTGGATGGAGGATGTTTGACTTTCTCTTGGGTGGTTGAGGAGCTGAAGGCAGCCAACCTTGGCCAACACTAATACCAGCACAAACCTAAGTGTGAGCAGGGGCAACTGGAGCCTCGTCCTCCAGCCAAAACAGCCTCGGTCGCGTGAGCGTGACCAAGGGGAGAGCCCCTGAACCTGAACCGTCTAAAATCCCTTTGACTCAGCAAACGGCATGGAGATGAGAATCAGACCCAACCCTGTGCAGTAACTCTGAGCTGTGTATTAACTGCCAGAGCTGGGAACAAAGGTTTGGGGGCTGGTTTTGGCTTTTTAAAATTTATTTGCAAAGCAAAACAGCTCAGCTGAGCAGAGCAAGCATTGCTGGAGGACTGTAAGCTGCCGGGTGGTTGCTGTGCTGTAAAATCCCATCCCCACCAGTGCTCGCAGCGCGTGTGCCAGCTCCCCGAGCTCCTGTAGCATTTCCACATTGGCTGGGAGAGTTTCTGAACATGCGTGTTCGTCTCTGGAGGCTTTAATCAAATCCAGGCTTTACCAGAAATTGCCTCGAAACTTCCAGCGAGCCGAGGAAACTGAAAGCAAGGAGGATCTCGGGTGGGCGTTTGGCACTGCCAGAGATGCTGCCTTCAGCAAGGGGCGTGAGGAGGGTGCAGGCGAGGGGCTAGTGCTGGCAAAGCAGCCGGGATGAAAGGTGAGTCTGCTCCCTGCCTAGCAGCTGGGGAGCATGCAATGTATATCTACCTGAGCAATGTGTATGTGATGGGAGGACAGAGGAAAGCCCAGGGGGTTTGGTGTGAAAGGGGTCTGAAGGAGAAAAGGAGATGCGGGAGCAAGGATGCTGCTTGGAGGAGCAGGGCATTCAGAGGATGCTTTGATTTTTGGAGCATCCTTCCCCAATGCGTTTGGGTTCAGATCCCGCAGTTTCCCCAAGATCTTCTCATCCCATGCAAAACTGGGAGCTGTGCAATTAATGCACCATTGAAAACTCTCCAATCTGGGGGAGGATTTTGTTATTCCTCAGTAATTTTATTTGGGAAATGGGGTTCAGACTGCAGGTACTTTCCCTGTGAAACTGAATTGCACGCTGCATCCAGCCCTCTCCTGTGGGCCAAAAGGAAAAAAAGGCATGTTTTTTAACTTCCTTTTCTAAGCTGGGGGTGGGTGAACTTTATGCCCGGCCAGAGACAGTTGTGATCATTCAAGGGTGAGTGGCTCAGAGAATGATTGCAATAGAAAGGAATAATAATAAGAGATAGTAAATATGTGCTTTCCAGTTAAGGGGTTTAAGCATTAACAGCAGCAAAAGGGTTTATATGGTGATACAGAAACATCAGGCTGGTTTTCTGCCTGACTCCTGAAAAATACCCTGTTAAGAGCTATTGTAAAATATCAGTGTCCCGTGCGATGAATCATAAAACTAAAATCATGGGAGAGATGATACACTGAAGTCGTTATCCCGGGCAGCTGCTCGTGTTTCAATTGGGTCTGACTGAAGGCAGGGAGGTTTTGGTCACACGTCTGAGATGTGGTTATGTCGACGGCCAAAATCGTTGCATCTTCCTCTTGGATGCCACTCACGGGTGCTTTGGGGTTTTGCTGCTGCGGGGAGCAGCCTGGGGTTGTACTGAGAAGTAAACTTGAAACCTGCAAAAATGCCTTTAAACAACCAAACCCAGATCTCACATGGAAAAAAACCAAACCAAGTCTCTTTTTACAGCCCCTATAATTTCTTGGCAGTGCTGCCGTATGGCATCGGAATGTCCTTGTCCTCTCCTTTCTGCCGGGGATGTGTGGGGAGTGTGTTGAACCTGCGCCGGTTCACGTGCATGCTCAATGGTTTTAGAGGGAGGATTTGTACGGAATGAGGAATCTGGCTCAGAAACCACAGGAGGGGAAGGGAAGAAAACCTGCCTTGCTACAAGGCTTTCTGGCTGCTTTTAGTATTTGGCCTAACTAATGAAATTAGAGGTTTGGGGGACATCGGCTGCAGCTGGCGCTGCTTGGATGCAAATCCCCACCACCCATCTGATACAGCATTTAACTTGAAGGATGACGTGTGTAAGGAAGAGGGGAAAATAGCTGGAGGAGAAGCTCACAGCGGGAGAAGAAAAATCCCAGCCCTGGCTGATCCAGCCCTGCTTTGTTTTCAGGGTTGCTGAGCAGGGGGCTCGATTTCAGGAAAGGATGCCTTCACCCCGGGGGATGGCAAGCGAGAAGGCAGCACTGCTTGCTTCCCTCTTCTTCCCCTCTGCCTGCCTTTGGAAGGACCGTTCGTCTCCAAAGGGCATCCCGTGCTGCCGAAGGAGCCTCACATCCATCTGTTTTCTCCCTGTCTCTGCAGCCTACCCATGAGCTCGGACTTCCAGCATTACAGTTTCAGGATGCCGAACATCGGGTTCCAGAACCTGCCTCTCAACATATACATCGTGGTTTTCGGCACGGCCATCTTCGTCTTCATCCTCAGTTTGCTCTTCTGTTGCTACTTGATCAGGTAAGGGAGTGTTTCCTGGCCGCTTTCAAGAGCTGCCCTGGTTCAGACTGAGCCTGTTGCTGATCCCTCCATCCCCAAAAGAGGATGGCATCACCTTGTCATCGCGCAATGCATCTCATGCCAGCCTGATGTGATCCCCAAAGTGATTTAACTTTCCCTCATCATCAAAGAATTTGCTCAGCCATGTAGTGTCAGATCCAACATTCATCCCTAATAGAGCTAATAGACCCGGTGCGTACGCAGTGAGTACTGAACGCTGGCTGCCCAGAGTATCTTGGAGCAAGGCAATTACATTATCCGCTTTAAAAATGGGAGATACATTTATATGTGTGCTCAAACAGGCATGAAAATGTAGTTGGCTTCTCAAAAAGACTGGAAAGGGATGTTTTATGGTTCCTGCTTTCTGCTTAATGTTTCAACACGTTTTCCTCTTTAATGAGTAACTTGTGTACTGTGTGCATAAGAAATGTTTAATACCTGCTCTGTTCGTTATTGTACACAAATTGCTCATTCAACAGCACAGTTTAGAGATTAATGATGCAGAGTTGCCTTGTTAATCTGAACGATGGGAGTGGGACAGGGGGGTTAAAGGTTGTTCTAGTTTGGGACTTGTTCTAATTATTTTATGGGCCATTGAGGAGAGAGTCAGGCCACTAATTGAGAGGAGGAACTCTTCCTGCCGGAGGGAGAGCAAGAGGCAAGTGGGGAAAAACGGTGCCTGGGAATTGAGGCAGCGATGGGGGCCAGTTGTGCTGATAGCCTGGGATGCAGGGCTGGCTGTGCCTCTCCCTGTGGCTGGGAGTGGAGGGCATCGCTCTGCCAGCAGTGGCTGCTGAAATCCCACAGGCCCAGAGTTCTGCCAAGTTGCAGAAGAGCTTTTCCATCCCCTTTCCACGACCTCTGGCTTTTCAGATGGCCCCAGTTCCCTGCTAGCTGTACATCCCTCTGTACCTGTAAGGCAGGTGTCAGGTCTCTTCTTGCACCACAGAGGCTGCATCTGTCTGGCTCACAGCAGCCAGTCCCACCAGGTTTACTACCCAGAGGGTGTTGAAGATGTTTTGTCCTACTTTTGCAGACCAGGGAAGCAAGATTTCAGTGTCGCCTTCTAAATATTTGATAATTATCACCTATTTTCAACTCTGTATGAAGCAAAACCTTGTAAAACTTGCAAGTGAGCCCAAACCCAGTCTTACCCAGGGGTGACTGGGGCTGCCTGGACATCAAATCTTCACTTTTGCCCACAGTTATGTACAAGAAGAGGGTGTTTGAAGGTGCGACACATCTGTCCTCCCTGGCAAACAAGGCAGAAACAGATCGAGAGGTCATCCCTGACCAGGCAATTTGTATCTCGGTGCTCGATGTTAACAAGGCCTGTGCTGGGGTATTGCATCTGTGTTCAGCGTTTGCATTTTAGCTGGGTTGCCTGTGGGAGGGGATGCAAAAATAAAAAAAATAGACAAATGGTGCTCAGAAGGATCAAGGATGTGTTTTGCCCAGATTGAGCTTGAATCTATATGGCTCGCTTGCAAAATGAAGAGCCTTTTGGACCTTCAGAGTATTTTTCTGGGCACCAGGTCTTGCTGGGTGTGTTCCGCCCCAAAGAAGAAATAACAAGTAGTAATGTCTGGAAGATCAAGCCAGAAAATCTTTAAATTTAGAAGCTGGAGGTGTGTTGTAAGAGGGAGGCTGAGTAACTGGTGAAATAAGCCAGAAAAAGAAGTGGCAAGTCCTCTGTCTCTTCATGTCTTTAAATCAAGACAGAGGACCTTTCTGGATGAGACGTACTGGCTCCCATTCCCGGGAGTAACGAAGTGCTATTTAACACCCTATGATAGATGGGAGGTTGGATTAGATCATCTAATGATCCCTTTATAGCCCTAAACTCTATGGAGACTCTATGAATTGCTCTTCAAACCACCACCCCCAGCTCTATCATTGGCAAAACAGCCAAACAGGAATCTCCAGCCCCTGTTTGGGAGGGTTTCTCTGTGCCACGGGTTTTAGCTGTGCGGATGCGCCCCAGGAGTACCCACCTCCTTTGGAGCTGCCGTGTAATCTCAGCTTGCGTGGGGTATAAAAGCTTGAAGCTTCAGCGTGGTTTGGAGAGCCTTGCAGGTGGACAGCAGGACGAGAGGACCACATGCCTGCAAGTGCAGAGCATTGCAAATGATCATTCCAGGAAAGATTTCCCATGTCACTCCCCTTCAGTGCTGTTAAACACCGAAGCGTTACTGGTGCCTGGCTGCATAACAAGCAAATACCCATAGCCCTGTGGCAGGAAGATTTGGTGTACAAAGTAAGATACTGAATCTAAACTGAATTTTCCCCCCTCCCATACCAGGTGCTAAAGCCTCCTGGATTACCCCCATGTTTCTAACCCTTTCTGCAATGACATGCATGACTTTAATGGAATTACATCTGGAGGCTGTATAAAAGAGGGTTGTTAATTTAACAAGCAGATGCAGCATGGATCAAACAGTGGCGTCACAGAGAAACAGACCCAAGGCAGAGGGGTCTGGGCAAAGAAGGTCCCCTCGGGAGCTCCAGGGCTCTGCTTGCACCTGTGGGGATTATTTGCGGGTAACAGCAGCTCATGGCTTTCCCCACGTCCTGCTTAGGTGGAGAAGCAACACACAGCCCATTCTCTCCCTCTCCCTCCTCTCTCATGACTTGCACATCTGCAAATATTTGGCAAATACCAAGTGGAACTCCTGACACCATCCCTGGTTCTCATCACCTGCTCCAGATCAGAGCATCCTGTGCTGTCCTCCTCGGCATCCCCAGCTGGGGAGGCATCCAGAGCGAAGAAGAGCCAGTATCTGGTGTGTCTCCCCCTCATCAGAGAGTTGGTGGCATTAAATGAAGGATGCACCAGGGGAGGAGAGCACCTGGGCTGCGCTTCGCAACTGTGTGAATAGAGAGTGTGCTGCCCTCTCTGATGGGAGGAAGAAGTGACATTTTTCATCAGGTTGGCTCAAAACGGAGTCCGATAGGCATTTCAGCCACAAACAAAGCAAAGAGCAGTGCTCTCTGTGCGCAGTCCAGGCGAATCTTCAATTTTTCTGCCGCCGCAAACCACTCCACTACAAAGCACAGGTCCTACCCTCATGGATGCTGCCTCTACTTGGGAAAATAAGAAGAAAAAAAAAGGGGGAAAGAAAAAGGAAATGAAATTTTGCAGGCAGTGATTTGTTTCTGATCTCTGCTGAATTAATGAAAGTAATAACCTTGTGTTGCCTTCGGTCCCATAAAACTCAGTTCAGAAGGACACTGAGCTGAGCGATGCTATGCTTTCCACGTGGTTTAAATGGAAGGCACGCTCACCCTGGGTAAACGCCACAGCATCCTCTATACCCGTGCTTTGCCGTGGGTTATGCAGGGCTCATCTCTGCCCAGACTAGAGTGGCTTAAAGTCTACGGGAGGCACAGGGTACAGAGCCCTTCAAAAGCCCTTTTTTACAGGGCTCTTTCTTTCTGCATTCAGACCTGCCAGGATCAAATGCTGCAGTTGGGTTTGGAGCGCCCAAGGAGCCCAGCCAGGCTGGGAGAGTGATGCAGTGATGGGGCAATGAGCCAGAGTCGGTACCAGTTTCTACACTTTCTGCTGTGAAGTGTCAAATAAGCAGATCTTGGAGGTAATCCTGCAAAAAATTGTTTCCTCTGCATTTCATTCCCATGGTTCGCTTGCTATAGATGATTCGGAGTCACCCGGAGAAACAGAGTACTCCCTTTCTTGTGGGAGGCATGGAAAACTTGGGAAGAGATCACAAAATCCACGAGAGGTGGTTATTAAATTCAGGGATGGGTGATGGCATGCGCGTGCACACACGATCTCCAGCCATGCGCTGGCTTTTAAGATGCTGTGTGGTCCCTTATCTGAATCAGCCATCTGCCAGAAATTCCTCCGGAGTCACAGCTCTTGACACGAGATGGATGAAGCCCTGGGCTCGACGGGGAATAACGTCTGCCAGGATCTGGGGTCTCGTTACGACAGCTGCCCTAGGTCCACCCAGCATCCATCTGGCCCAGGAATCCTGGCTTTGAAAGGAAAGCGTGGAGGAGCAGACTGAGCTTGCACACCTCAGGACCAGATGTGCTCATGCTGTTCCCCATAACCTTCAGGGCGATGTTTATTTTGGCAAAGTCTCCCCTTGTAGCTCAGCACTAGCCCATGGCATTGTAGCATCCGTGCTCTGACAGCGTGGAGCTGCGCAGATCCATGGCCAGGTGGTTGCTTCTTCGCCATTGCTGGTCTAGATGCCACCACCGCGTCCCCAGACGCTTGGGCTTGTTCTGCGCGACACCTTCCCTCCAGTGGCTTTGGTGGCTGCTCGGTTCTCCATAAGACAGATGCTTTTTCCTGTGCTGGGGGAGTTTTTCCCCCTGTATGTGGTCTCCAGCCGTGCATCTAGCTTTGCCCCATCTGTGTTTCATAACCAGTTTCCCAGCCACCAGGATCCCTGCGGATTGGGCTGGTTTCATCCTGTTTTCTCTATTGTTCGTGCATCTTCTGCTCGTGTTTCTGCTCAGGTCGTTGGTGGAGGCATGCGACCCCAGCCTTCTCCTTCCTGCCTGCTGCAGTTTTATCCGTGGCTCTGCAGGCAGGTTCCCTGCCAGGCAGCATTATTAGAGGAGGAGGGATGGCTCTAAATTTGGGGCTCAGGAGCTGCTGACTTACTTGCCACTCTGTCTGCTGCGTTAAGGTGCATTTTTACCCATTCCTTGACTTTTAAGGCCCACGTTTTTTTGGAGTATTTTTGAGCAAAAAGGATAGGGATGTATTTTTACATCCTATTTTTATAACTTACTCGCTGCAGCCTTATGGGATCAGGAAGCCCCTGAGAGCTCAGAATGAAACAGCCCGGGTTTGAGACAGCTCCCAGAATATTTTCAAAGTGAAATTACAGGCGAGGGGGTTTCCCATCTGAAATCACACTCAAGGCTGGCTGGGGAAAACATTCCTGTGGCTGTCCAAGCCCTGCAGACACACACTGACATCTTATTAGAAGTCCTTGGCCAGCTCTTTAGCCTTGATGACTTCCCTCTTGCGTTTTCGGAGCGCTTTGCTAAATGCCGTGTCTTGTAATGAAAAGCCATTTCAGTTAGTTTTTTAAAAATGTATTTATTTTAGGAGCATATTCGGCTTCTCCAGCCAGCTGATTCCTGCAGAGCGCTCTGGCGGGCTGCGGGAAATGGGCTGCTGTTTTTTCTGCTGTGGAATTACGTTTTATTAATAATATGGAGGGATGTGATGGTTTTATGTTTGCTGTTTTGTTCAGTCCCCAGGAATGGGGAAAAATGCTCCCACCCATGCCTCCCGGAGAAGGGGAGGCTGGAGAGGGAGGGGCCGGGACTGGCCCTTTGCTTGTGGCCTCAAATTCCTGCTGCCACTGGATGGAGTTCCCACAGCAGCAGGCATTTTTGCAACAGGTTCATCCCCTCCATCTCTGTCCCTTGATTTGCTCCAGGAATGGATGCTGTTGGGGAAAAAAGACCACCCAAAACCCCCAAAATTATGCTGAGCAGAGTGCTTTGAAAGCGGGGCGGGGAGCCATCTTATGCAGTTTATAATCCTGATTTTGCTGCATTGGCTGTGGCCCTGGCTGCTTCCCTGGGGCAGGGAGTGCCCTGGGTGATTGTGTAGTCTTGTCAACCTGTGCCTTAATGTAGCACACCCCCGTCTGCTCTCCTGATTAGGAAAAAAAACCCCAAACCCCCCCCAAAATCCCAAGATGCACGTTTGTTCTCCTGCGGGTTTTGGCAGCTTGTTATCTCTGGTTATTAAATTGCCCTGTGTGATAGGAGGCGAGAGATGGAAGACGTCTGGTTGCTTCTCTGCCAAAGCTTTCTGCTCTGGTGTTACCTTCGGATAAATAGCTGTCCTTTGCTTGCTCAACCAGAAGGGTGGCCTCTTGTTGAATGCTTCTTCCGAAGAGTTTGGGAGGCAGAAGCAGCACAATTGATCTCATAACTGAAGATAAAGCTGTGTTTGAGGAACCCAGCATCTCCCAAGCAGCAGGATGGGGGCTTTGGTGGGAAACCTCTGAGCCGGGAGGTCTCTATCCCTGTCATCACTCGGATGTGAGTGGAGTTTTCCTTGGCTCTGAATACCTATCGCTTGGAAAAAGGCGCCACGTCCAGTCTAGAAATTGTTAGCAGCAGAACTGGCTGGAAACTGAGGGTATTTGTGGCAGCGCGTGATTTACTCAACAGTTTTTGCTGGTCTTAACGGTGCAGGTGCTGTCTGTGTGGAAAATGAGGGAAGACAAAAGAGGAAAAGGGGAGGCAGTTGTGTGCTTCTGGATGGAGGTGTTGCCTTCCCAGCTACACGGAAAGCTGGCTGTTGCTTAAATATATAGTTTCATGTGGCCATACTCATTTCTGAAATGAAATTTTTTTTGTAAAAAAATGATTAAATCTGGAAAGGAAGGAAATGAAACCTGGAGATATTACAGTAATCCTGATTTTTTGCCTGAATTAATGTTTCTCTGTGTTTCGATTGCAGGCTCAGACATCAAGCACACAAAGAGCTTTACGCCTACAAACAGGTGAGATGATACGCAGTCAGTTGTCAGCTTCTTCCCTTCTGCTTAGTGCTGAATACACATTGGAGTAGTCACTCCATCGAATTTCCTTGTACTGTTCTTCTCCTGGGGAGCATTTTGGTCTTTGTGAAGAGAAATTGTAACACCCAGACAAACCTCTGTCCCTGCTGATTTAATGTTTTTCTACCAGCTGGGCATCCTGGGAGCATCTCTCACCTGTTAGTCTGCAGGTCTCTGCATTTTCAGATGAGGTCCCTGAGCAGTGGGGACATCTCTGACACACCTCAACTGGGAACCTCTTCAAACCCTCAGCTTATTTCCAGCTGGTGAGCTGTAACACCATTGCTTCCCCAGCAATTAAATGATGTTTTGTGGGGTCCAGATCTGCTCCCTGGGTTGGACCCGGCTGCTCTGAACCACCCGCAGCCATGGGGCTCTCATGTGGACCTCTCGTAGGGAGCACCTCCACGACACCTTGGCAAACCCAGCTGTTTTCTGCACGCTCCCACACATGCCAGTGCCTTGTATTAAAATAAACACGACCAAGAGGTCAGTTCAGGTTGCTGCTTCAACGTCCCATTTTCTCCAGGGCTTGTATAATTTTTCTGTCTCTGATGTGTCATTTGAGCAGGAAACTGGGTGGAGATGGGCTGATACCAGGTCGTCCTGGGTTTGTAGCCCTCTCCAGGTGTTTAGCCTGCATGGACTGAAAATAAAGTGGCAGATGTCAGTGGAGGAGCTTGTTGCAGAGTGTGGGAGCCCAGGAGGTTTAAATCTGGGAGGAGACCTCCTGGATTTGGTCCTCGTGTTAGTGGTTACAGCTGTGCCAGTGCTGCCTTCCCCCTGTTCCTGTGCAGGGGTGAAGATGTGATGTGCTCCCTGGCTGTGACGGGTTTACTGGGGGTTTCCATGTCTACTGGGATGCTAAATGGAATCCCTCTTTATGGAGATTTTTCCTGCGGACGCTCATGGCAGAAGCTGTGTCCTGACCCCTGGCACTCTTGTTTTACAGGTTATACTCAAGGAAAAGGTGAAGGAGCTGAACCTACATGAGGTGAGTATGTCCCTGGGGCAGTAGCATAGCAGCAGACTCCCTCACCCTCTTCTTCCTCGCACTGGAGAGGGGATGGAGGATGGTAGGAGGGTGCAAAATCTCCAGTTTAACTCCCATCGGGAGCAAAACACACAGCTAGGTGTGCTTTGGAAATCAGGAAAGCACAACTGCTTTACTTCTCCTTGGAGAAACGGAGCACCCTGAAACCTTTGTCCCGGGTTGGGAGTGCCTGGGCGCAGCGTGGGGTGTTGGCAGTGCCTGGGCAGGGTGGCAGGGCTGGACCCGAGCCAGGATGCCCTGGCCTTGGCTCTGCTTTTTGAGGGAATGTGGCCAGGGCAGGTTAGCAGCAGCTCCTGACGCTGCTTTACTCTTCCAGTAAGTCTAACTGCTTGTTAATGCAGCCAGTAAAAGCACATCTGCAGAGGAGGTCTGGATTAAACCATCTCCCTCCTCCTCCTGGGCCCCCTTTAGCTTTTACTGTATTATTATTGTTTGCTGTGTGGTTATTTTTATTATTTATTGCATTATTATTATCACTGCAGTAAAAAGCTGTGGATAAAAAGGGAGGCAGAGACAGGCTGGGCCATGTATAAACAGTGTCCCTTGACGGTTCTGTCCCCTCCAGCCCCGCTCAGCCTTGCCGCCATCAGAGCGTGATGATATCTAGCATATCTCTGCCAGCCGCGTTACTTGGGCAGAGTAAACTCTGCTGAAATTTAATTGAAATCAAAGATAAACACGTTCCCCCAGCTTCTACCCCTCACGCTCCAGGTTTGCAGCTTTGCAGAGAAGAGCTGGCTGGAAGAGGCAGGCAAAGGCATGTCTGCTTGGACACATTAAGAATTAAAACCACTTTTTGCAGTCCCCAAAACAGAGGGCTTTCTTCTCAGGGTCGGGAGGGGGGCAGAGTCTGCAGCAGCTGTAAAGCAAAGCCCCGGTGGACTTTGCATTTAACCTTCGCAGGGGGAGTTGTGCCAGCAGTGTTGGGCACAGCAGTGGCTCTGTGCTGGGTCCCTCTGTGTTAACGGGTTGAGAGGAGGCTGAAATGTGGCTCAGAGTAACAATGTTATCCTAATCCACCTCCACCTACCTGCCCCTTGAGGTTCTCTGCAGGTTTCCAGGCTGCTTTGGGGCTTAGCATCCCTATTTATGGACCATTTTTTGTGCTGAAACTGAGCAGGAATCTGCTGGAGCCATGCTTCAAACGTGGGCTGGATTCCTTTCCCCTAATAACCACAAAAATGCCTACCTGCATCCCAGACATGAGTCCACTCAGCTGTTAAATACCAGCTCCATTTGTTTATAAGCTGCTTTTTTTTGGTTTTAATTCCCTGAGGAGAGCAACGTGTCCCACGTTTCATCCTCACCCTCCGCTCCCCGCAGTGCAGGAGCTAAATTCCTAGGGCAGGAGGGATGGAGTCTGTGCTTCAGGCCCCTGTCTCTGATCCACTCACATTACATTGACCTGCAGTGGGGTTTTTTACTGTCACACAGACTTAAAAGCACTTCCTGGTGTGAGAAGCTTGTTGCAGGAGGGACTTGGGAGTGTGCCAGAGCCCGAATGGCAGCGATAACCCTTTGCTGTCCTCCCCCATCTCCTTGGTTCCCAGCTCTGTGCAGCTCTCCCAGCCCAGATGCTTTCAGGGAAGGGGGCAGAGCAGCTCGAGCCTTTCCCTGGGATTTGGGAAGGGCTGGAAGAGTTCTGCTCCAGCTCGCTCTGAAACATCCCTTTTTGGGCATTTGGATTTGGGTATTTACAGTAAGCGCTTCTGGAAAGCAGAACGCGGGGGGCGGATTTTGCAACATCGTGGGGCGGCTGTCAGGGCTTCCTGGAGCCTTGCAGAGGGGAAGGTGCCCATCTAGCTCTTCAGCCCCGTGCTTCAGGCTTTGGTTTTCCCCTTTTTTCCATCACGCCACCTCTGCCAGGCTTTCACGGAGCTCGGGATGGGCGCATTCCTCCGGGGCTGGCCTGAGCAGCTGCACCAGTGTTTGCTTGCTCGATAAAAGTCTCCAACAAGCTTTGGGAAGTATCGATGGGCACCACATCCCCAGGAAAGCCGGGAGCCTCCCATGGTGCTTGCCAGCCACCTGCCTCATCTCAAGGGCTTTTGGCAGCAGGGCTGGCCCTTGTTTCAGACTGCCAGAGACTCCCAGGCCGGGGAGGCTGTGAAAAGCAGCTGGGAATATCCAAAATCCCCAGGATTATCCAAAGTGGGTCAGGAAAAGCCAGCAGTATGAGGGAAGCAGATTTTGGCTGGGTCTCTTTCCTGCAGGGAAAACAGCCAACCTTCCCGGCCCTGGGAGACACATGCGCCCTTTGCCTTTTCCTCTTCCCAGAGTTATCCCTACGGATGCAGTTCAGTCCCAGGGGTCAAGCAGCAGCGTGGATCCATCCCCCTGCACCCTAAAGCCTTATGGCACATCAAAACACATCCCAGGCTTGTGGCTGTTGCTTCGGGGTCCCCTCCATCAGGAAAGGGAGACCCGAGCCTCAGGCTGTGATCCTGAAGCCCGATCCCAAAGCCCAAAGGCCGGGCAGTGAAGCCTGGGAAGGCCCTGGGGGTGATGCCACACCGCTGCAATGCAGAAACCTTCCAGCACGGCGGCAGGGGATGGGGGGGGGGGGGCGGGGAGGGGCAAAAATAAAAAGCAGCTGCTTGGTCAAAACAGGGGGTTTGTAGCAAAAGAGGGGTTTGCTTTCCCTGTAGCACGGGGAGGGTTTCTCTCCCCACTCCCCGTGTATCCTTGCTGGCATCAGAAGCCAAATTGCCCTTCGTTCCCCCAACCAAGGGTGGGACAAGGCAAGCACTGGGGAGATGGAAGCTGGCTGAGGGCATCGCTTAGGGGCAGGGGTTTTTCTTTTTTTGGGGGGGAGGGTTTTGGCTGGTTCAGAGATGTTTGTGTCATTTGTATGTGCGAAAAAAGTGCTCCCCTGCTGCTGACTGCTGTTTCTCTCCACCTCTCCTTTCAGATCTGCGCCGTTTGCCTGGAGGAGTTCAAACCCAAGGACGAGCTGGGGATCTGTCCCTGCAAACATGCCTTCCACAGAAAGTGAGTGGGCAATGGGGGGGCTGCAGCTGGGCCACCCTGACTGCCTGGCGAGCCCCGGAGGTCTAGTAGTGCTGCTCCTCACCCAGGGTTTATTCCCACCCCAGTTCCAGGGGAAGGAGGGGAATTGCAGCTAAAAGCCCCTCATTGGATGGATTTGTGTTTGGAGCAGCAAAAGTCCAGTCGTGGACTGGCAAACCACTTAATTTTATATATACATACACACACATACTTCATATATTCCAGAATGTATATTTATATCTGTGTGTGTGTGTGTATATATCTGCATATATAACATTTATATATATATTTATAAAATAGGCACTGAGAACCACTGCAGCCAGCTCCCCAGGGAAGTGGCCACGGCCGCAGGGCTGTCGGTGGGCAGGAGGCGTTTGGGCGGCGCTCCCGGCTGTGGGGTTTAGCTTGTAGGTTGCCCTGTGCTGAGTGAGGAGCTGGCCACGGTTGTCCTCACGGGCCCCTTCCAACTCACTCCATGATTCTATGAAAAAAAAAAAAAAAAATTTTACATATATGTGTTGTACAAAAACGTAAACCACTGAATTTTATATGCATCATATATATACATTCTGTGATGTATATATGAGATGTTTGTATACCTTCTATAGATCATGTGTTTATAAAATGCATATATTCATGTCACTTTTTATATATTCTATATTTTTGTGTATGTATATATTTTTATATCTCTATTTCACAAATATATATAAATTATGATATATATGTACACAAAAATCCAGATATACACACACACACACAAAAGAGCCCTAATAAATGGTGAATTGAAAATTGGGCACCAGCAGCGCTCCAGGGAGGGTGACAACAGGTCAGGCCTGGTGTGTGGCCCCCAGGGCACAGCCCCTCACTGCCGCAGAGGGACAGGGGTGGCTGCCACCCTGCAGGGCTGTGTGGGGCACTGAGTTAGGGGGTTATTTTTGCAGCACCCATGTAATACCACTATCCCCCCGTGTCTGTGTCCCCCACCAGGTGCCTCATCAAGTGGCTGGAGGTGCGGAAAGTGTGCCCGCTCTGCAACATGCCAGTGCTGCAGCTGGCCCAGCTGCACAGCAAGCAGGACCCCGGCCCCCCCCAGGGCCCCCTCCCCGGCGCGGAGAACATCGTATAGCTCCGCTGCCCCAGGGACTGCCCTGCCACCAGCCCCGGGGGACTTGGAGACAACCAAAGCACTATGGCACCAGCACGGAGGGACAGGCGAGGACGCAGGTGGCCGGGTGGGGAGCCCGGAGCACTTTATGGGGGGGCACGTCCCTACCAGCTGAAGCAGAAGAGCCCCACACCCCAAAAACCTGCCTCCACGGAGCCATACCAGGATGAAGGGTCTCGCAATTGAGCCCAGGCTCAACTGCCCTCCTGGGGTGTGAAGGGGGACTTGGGGTCCTCCGTGGGCACCTGTATGATATTCTTCTTCCAGCACGTCCCTTTGCCAGCGCGACATCCACCGGGAAGCGGCGTGGGCCATCACAGAGCAGCACTGATCCACCCAGGGTGCCCGATAGCCTCCCACAACGCCACGACATGCCCTCCGAACGCCCCAGTATGCTCCCCAGCCCTGCTGCCCCCGTGCCACGCCGACACCGTCAAAAACGATGCCCAACCCACATGGGGGGACTCTGGAGCGTCACGGCTGGTTCCTGCCTCGTTCTCCTCTTTGCCGTTCTTTTGATGGGGTTACCTCTGCCTTTGCAATCCCTACCTAAAAAACTGGATCTCGGCACCATGGGTGCAGCCATGCTGGGGTTCGTGCGGCCGTCGGGAGCCTCCTCGGCACCCGCTGCTCCTCCGAAAGGGCTAACCAGGACGGGGAAGCCGGTGTCGCCCCTGGGAGATGGCAGGGTGGCAGTAGTGTGGGGTCCCGTGGGCTTTGGTTACCCCACCCACCCTCCCCCAGGGCGGTGTCCCCCACCTCGGTGTAATGGGCTACCTCGGCGGGGCCGTGAGTCCCTCCGGCGGGCACGATCCTGGCGCTGAGCCATCACCGGTGAGAGCCGGCACCCGCCACCACCTCCTCGAAACCGCGGCACGGCCTTGCTGGGGAAGGGGGGCAGGCAAAACTCCTGTCCTTGGGGTTCACCCCATCGCTGTCAGCCCGGCCCGGGGGAGGCTCTGGGTGACGGACGCGTGAGCTGCGCCATTTTGCCTTGCCAAAACACCCCGAACCCAACCGGCATCGAGCGCAAAAGCTGCTGGGGGGGGGGTGGGGGGGGGGGGAAGCTGTGCTATTCCCTCGCCTCTGACCGCCCCGTGGGGCCAGTTTGGGCACCGTAGCAAACGCCCCGGCGTCCCTCTCTGCCTTTGCCAACTCTTCTTCCCTTTTTCCTGGAGCCGGGGGTACGTCAGTATTACATGGCAGCAGCTTTCCCAGCCCCCTCGGGCACAGGATGGGGCTGGGAAGGCTCCGGGTGTCGTCCCCCCTCCTGTAAATACCGTGCGACTCCCGAGACTGTTTATGGAGCGAGGAGCCTCATAGACGTGTTTGTACACTACGAATTCTGCAGCAGAATATTTTTTAAAACGTTTGCTGGTTGTTTTTTTTTGGGTTTTTTTTTTTTTTGTAAGCTATATTTTTGTATATTTAATTGCTATTTTAAAATTCTAATGCATCTTTTTTGCTAATCACACTATTCTTAAGGAAAAATGAGGAAAGGAAAAAAAAACAGTTTGCATGTGATTTGACTTGAAATGTAAATAAAAGCAGGTTTTGGAGGCGGGGGTGTGTTTGCAGGGGGGGTTGCACCTGGGAGAGCCCGGCCCCGGGATGGAGGGGTCTGCCCTCCCATGGGAGAAAGGAGCAGCCCTCGTTCCTCAGCGCCGCGTCACCCCAGGGATGTCCGGGGGGGCTGGGACCTGCTGTGCCGCGTTGGCCCCGGCCCTTTCCGTGGGGGAAGCCCGGGAAATGGGGGGGATCGGCCCAGGGGGGCAGGCTGGCAGCCCGACGCGCCTGGAAATCCCCAGCCGAGGGGGATTTTGCAGGGCCTGGCCTCAGGAAGGGGGGGTTTCTCCGAACCTTCCCAGCCCTGGGCTCAGCCCAGGGGCCGGGGCTCCCGGGCCCGGCTGTGCCACCGCCAGCCTACCGCCGGCCACGGGGCTGGGGAAGCTCCGCGCCCAGCCTCCGCGCTGCGGGATTTCCTGGGGCGCAGCTCCCAGCCCCACCTCCCGCTCGTCTCCTTTCAGCCTCGCCCTTCCTCTGGTGGAAATTCCCCTTTTCCTCCTCCCAAGCCTCTCCACACTGCCTGTCCCCAGGCGGGCTGCTTAGTCCCCGCAGAAGCCGGGTGCGGGAGGGCGGTGGGCTCCCCCGGGCCTGGGCCGCCCCCCAGAGCAGAGAGCTGCTGCCCCCTAGTGCTGGCTGCCCGCCGGGGCTGGGCAGGTCCCACCCGGCGCCGTCGCGCTTCACCTTCTCTCCAGAAGGAAACAGGATGGTCCTTCTCGCTGCCCTCGCGGTCAGCTTCTGGAAGCTCCAGGCACGGCCAGGAAGAGCTCGCTGGGTGAAGATTCCCACCGGTGGGACGAAGCAGCAGAGGTTCTGGCCGAGCTCCCGGCTGGATCTAGCACCGCGAGGCACAAAACGCAATGATTCTTGTTATTCCCCCCCAAGCTCTGAAGCGATGCTTTGCTTCCACCTCCCACCCACCCCACCCACACCTGAAAGGCCAAAGGGCCTCCGACGCACCCGCCACCACCCGCCACCACACCAGTCTTCCATCAAACCCCGAAACGGGGCCGTCTGCCCTGGAACGACACTGGAAAGCCCCTCGCTGGCTGCGAGCGAAGGCCCGCCGTGTCCCCCGGCAGCCGCCTCCCAAGCCGAGCTGCAAAACCAGGCCCAGAGCCGAGGCCGGCTGTGCACAGGCCCACCCTGCCCCGAAGCACGGAGCCACCCGCGTTCAGGTTTCACTCAGACTTGGGGTCTTAGCCCATTTCAAGTACCTGGTTAAAAAGGTGACCGGCCCAGGGAGGCTGAGCATCAGGAAGGGATCCTCACTACCAGCAACAAGGAAATACTCATTTTTTAATATTTTGTTTTCCCTCACTGCATTAACACACTTCGAAATGCAACTAATTTCCAGAGACCCGAACACGCAAGGAGTGACACGTAACCAAGGACTGCTGACAGATATTTTTAATAAACCTCTAAAAATCAGCTGGAAGGGTTCACTTACACCTATTGCACTGGCACTCTCTTGGTGCTCATTCACATCAACGCTCATCCCTTTATAGGAAGAACAAGACAAGAAGGAATCAATAGTTTCAAGTATATAAAAATAACTCTGATATTTTATTACAAGAAGAAAAAAAAGAAGTTTACAAAAAAACCCCCACAACAGATACACACAATACATCGGGAACTTTGGTGCTGGACATCAGACCACGCAGGATTTACTCCAAATCCACAGAAAAAAGGAGTCACACTTCCACGTGCGCTGAACAAACACAGAAAAGCCTGCGGGACACTGCCCCCGGGCACCCCAGCCCAGCACCCCTCCGGGCAGGGGCTGGGTGCTCCCTGGCTGCAGGCTCCCCGCACGGCTGCCTGCGCTCGGGCTCGGGACAAGTCTCTCAGCTCCCTGCAGCTTCCCTCTGCATAACGAAATGGCACCTTCTTTCTTCCGCCAACCTTCAGCTCCCAAATGCTACCAATATTAAAAAATAATATAATAAATTGCCTTTCTTCTGTGTTTTACAAGGAGTCAGGGAGGTTTACAGACCCTCCCCACACCGAGGGGGGCTGTGTAAAGCCCCTAGGACTAATTAACGCTGAGAAGCCCGTGCCAGCCCAGCGTACTGCCAAAGCACTACACCAAGGAGCTAAGCAGGTCCTGGGCACAAGGACATTTCAAAAAGCCAAAGCCTGTTTCTTTTCCACGAGTCAAACCAGGGCCTGAGTTTGGACTCCAGGGGTGGGTGACCCAGCTGAAACGGCAGCTGGTTACATGCTGCGGATCACATTTGATATGGGAGAGAGCACGTTATGTCAAGTCTAGAAAGCCTAGTCAGCGATTCGAAAGTGGAGTTGTTTGTAATATGCCTACCTGGGGTGTCTTCTGCGTGATTTTACAAGAAATGAAGAACAAATGAGGTCTCTGGTGTAACGGATCCCAAACAGGCTGCCCAGAGCAGCTGTGGATGCCCCATCCCTGGCAGTGTCCCAGGCCAGGCTGGACGGGGCTTGGAGCAGCCTGGGCTGGTGGGAGGTGTCCCTGCCCGTGGCAGGGGGTGGGACTGGGTGAACTTTAAAAGTCCCTTCCAACCCAAACCATGCTGCTGTTATCCTGCTCAAACTCCTTCCCTCTAAAAGCATACCACATTACGTTGAACACAGAACAGGACACAACTAAACCTGCACTATACTGCAGGAAAAGCACAAAAATTTTCTTCCACGGACAGCATGCAGCAAAGATCACCTCTCATGTGAACACTGCTCTCTTTTCCCCTCCATTTTATTGTTGTTGTCAAATTACTGGATGTATTCAGGATGTTCCAGGCCCACAGTTAACTGATGTTTAGAAACTGCCTTGCTTTACGGTGTCTCTGCTGCCTGGAACACCTACCCAGCAGAGCTGATGGGACAGGCTTTTTTCACACAGCACCTCATCTAGCAAAGAGTAAAACTTCTGAATCGTACTTCCCTCCCTTTTCAGGCCCAAAAGAGAGGCAGGTGCCACACAGCCAACCCTGTGAGCTGCACAGCACCTCGGATCTGGGGCTGCAGTAAGGAGCAGAGCCAGGCGCGAGCTGCTGTATCTCTGCTGTACGTAGCTGCAGCCAAACCACAAGCCACCACACCAGCGTGGGCCGCCCAGTGCTGCGATCTGTCATCTAAACATGCACCGGGATTGGAGAGCTGAAAATCAACTTATCTGAAAAGAAACCATGCCTTTAAAAGATGTGTTTGAGTTGGTAGACAGTCATTCCATGTCCTGGGATAAACCCCGATAAATACGAACTGCAGTGATCTGCACTTGCATTGCACGGAAGACTGCCTCACCCTGCTCACGGAAGGATGGCCGCTACACCTAGCAGCTGGAAAGCCGGGGCACAAAACTGCGGGAATGCTCTGAAGGAGCATCTCCCTTCAGCTGGCATCATCTTGAGATGGCTCTTCAGAAGAGCAGTTTTTCCATGCTCCCTGACCGGAGCGTGGTTACACCGAGATAACCAGATAACCGGCAGCACGGCAAAGAGAACACCGACACCCTTCTCAGCACAGATCTTGTTCATTTTATAGCGCAAGATCCAAGCCCGGGAAGAACTTCTGAACCGAGCAGGGCAAGGCAGAGACACGAGGAAGGAAGGTCAGGTTACAAACCATATGCATGCTACTTTTCTTTTTTAAACTGCTGTCCACTACCAGCATCTCTGTGGTTTTGAGAGCGTTTATTCAGTGTGCACTAAGCCATTTCTAAACCCACGTCCCCCCAAGTACAATAGCTTTAGGAATTCCAAACTGCAGCAACCCAGTTTGCAGGCTGTATGCAAGATGGCATGCACAGAGAAAACAAAGGGTACAGCATGCATGTGGGAAGGAGAGGTTCCCCCCCCAGAAACTACAGTCATTTAGCAATTAATAAATGTAAAATGGAACATTACAGAGAAAATCCCAAGTGTATGACTGGAAAAAAACCCCACCATAATCTCTTTGGTATAGTTATATGCAGCCAAGTTTTACAACAGAGAAAACACACACACACACACACACACAAACCCCCACACTATTTCATACTGAAATTTGCTTTTAGCAGATCTCAAGGTCAGAGGCTGACAGACGCTCCTAACACTATGCCAGCACTACGGCATGTCCCAAAGGGTATTATGGTCTGTATCGAAGCATTATAGCCTGAAAGCAGAATCAACCTGAGACACAGGATTTGTGCCTTACCTTTCGTCTCTAGTATACATAGATAAGAAACTGCAGTAACAGGAATAAAGCCTTACTGGCAGCACCAGGGTGTCTGCCTGGCCGCTGTACGGTTCAGAGGAGACGGAGGCGATCCGTGTGCCTTCTGCGTGCCAGGGCTGTGCTGGTGGCCTCTCCCCCTTACAGACAACGCACAGCACAGCGAGAAGGCGACGCTGTGGAGTACAAACCGCTGCAGCTCAACTCGATAAACTGTGAACTGTGTAGACATTCAGCACTCAAAGGAATCTTGACGGAAGGAACAGAGTGCACGTCTTCTGTTACATCACCATCACTAAACATGTAGACCATACATAAAAAGGGCTATTTGATGGAAGTGACTAAACGCCCTACCGATGTTCCAGATACAGCCGCTACGTTCGGTCAGCATATTTGCATACATGCTCCTTTACAAACCTGCGTTGTAATTGAAGATTAGTTTCAACTATTTACAGACAGAAACTCAACAGTCCTTTCCTTTTCTGATTAGGTCATGCAGAATTAGTTTAACAGTCTGTGAATGGCTGCTCTGAAGCGAAACGTGGGCTTAGTGACCTGGGAAGCACCCTGACTTTGTAGGTCCAACGTAGAGAATCTGCACAACGTCAGGCTGAATCCAGAAGTTCCAGAAGAGCACCAACCGCACCAAAATAACCCTGAAGAGCAGACAGGAATGTCTATTAAAAACTCAAATGTGGGCATACACCGACAAGAACAATACAGATACAGTGTAGTTTTCACAACTTATAAAGGACACTGGACAGAAATAACTATAGGCAGGGATATTACAAAATAGATTCTAACTATAATCACCGCATTGGAAAGCAGAGCTGCACAGAATCGTCCATACTGTCAATAGTCTGAAAAGAAAGTTCACAAGCAAGATGAAACTGGTAGTAAACAATTCTGGTATTAGCTACTGGAACAACAGACATGTTTTTTTTCTGACCCTACACTGGGCAGTGCAGTAACTGTGCCTACAGTAACAAAGGAACGGGAACCTGCCACACAATGTCTATCAACAGCAGCTACAGGCTCCACACGGCTGTTTCCAGAGCGTTCCAAAGATTTCAATTTGCCACAAGACAAAATAAATTAAAAAAGTAATTTCACCTCATGTTCCAAGAAAAGTGCTTTTAACTGTCCCTTTGACCAGTAGTCCAAAGCGTATGCCAGAAGCCTCATCGAGATTGTATTGATCCGAAGGAAATTGCCAACAAACACCACTCGATTAATGTTCTGCAAGTATTAAGGCAAAAAAAAAAAAATAAATGGAACATTAAGGCTAAATTCCATTTGCTGCTTGCAATGATGAAAACCAAACCTTACAGTAAGAAGAAAAGAAGTTACACTTTTAATGCCTTTTAAAAATGCCACATGCAGCTTTTCAAATCCATTTTCTGGTGAGACTTGATGAAAACCAACTCAGCTGAAAGCATAGACAAGTCACCAGTTGACACTAAAGCAACCAGATCCAGAGAAACTGCATCACCCCAAATTGCTGTTCTGGCAGCTAAAAAGCATAATTGCTTCAGTAGAGCGGGGATGGGAGCTGCAGAGAGAAAAGGTGTAATGCATCTGCAGCTTTCTGAACTTGAAATTTTAAAACTGGACCCGAAAGAGCCAATCTGCAAGCAGGAGGCAACACCGAGTTGGCTTGGGGTCTGGCAGCAGCAAGACACAATTCGAAAGAGCAAGATGAGATCATAAAGGGAGAAGTGAGATGGTGGGGAACTGCACTGGGAGCGGCCAGACACTGCACCAAAAGACAGAAAGAACTGCCCGGGGCACTGGTGGGGCCGCCCCGCGGGGCCTGGGCTCAGCGTTGGGCCCCTCACGGCCAGACAGACACTGAGGGGCTGGAGCGTGTCCAGAGCCGGGCAGGGGCTGGGGCACCAGCCTGGGGGGGCGGGGGGGTCAGCCTGGAGAGAAGGGGGCTGGGGGGGACCCGGTGGCTCTGCAACGGCCTGGCAGGAGGCTGTAGCCAGGGGGGTCGGTCTCTGCTCCCCAGGAACCAGCGACAGGACGAGAGCAAACGGCCTCACGTTGCGCCAGGGGAGGGTGAGATTGGGTGTGAGGGAACATGTCTGCACAGAAAGGGCTGGCAGGCGCTGGCACAGGCTGCCTGGGGACCAGGTGGTATTTAAAGACAGTTATGGCACTTAGGGACATGTTTCAGTGCTGGGCTAATAGTTGGACTTGATGATCTGAAAGGTCTTTTCCAACCTAAATGATTCTATGATTCTATAAATTAAGTGACTGCTGAAAGTGTAAGGCAGGATCTGCAGAACATTCTAAACATCCAACAGCTCTGTCGGACAGCAGCACCAGCCAGGTCATTTTAAGCCAGGCTCTTTCTCAAACTCTTGTGCACTACCTGGAAATCCAGAGGTCTAACTACAGCCTTTCTAGACTAGGAATTAGAATAGAACAGTTGATGTTTTGCTATGAGATCCCTATACTGGCTAGGAACACTGATCGTCAAGTGCCATCTCCTCTCTCTCCCCTCGTCTCCAGCCTTTGACCCAGCATTTGAAAAGCTGAATGGCACCCTAATGTTAACTCTGAAACAAAGAAAGAAAAAAAAATTTAGAAACCCATAACCAACACAATTCTGAAAGGAAAAGACCGACCAAGCAGACTTCCAGCCAAACTTTTCAATCCCAAAATAGCTCTCCTGAGCCAAGTGATAACTGTGAAGCTTTCTTGTTCTCCAACATGAAAATAATTTTCAGTTTCTTCTCTTACCAAAGAATCAGGATCAACTCCTACCTGCTCCTTCGCTCACGCCCTATGGATTTTCCTTCCATCCCCACATTCATTAACGTTTTCCCCTAACTATTCAGCACCTTCTTTGCCTTCCACTGTGTACTCCAGAGTGAGGACTCAGCAGATGCATTGTGACCAAGGCTGTTTATAATATTTCTTGCCCAGTTTCAGCCATAAGCGAAGGTAAATAGCGAGCATCTGCCAACAGCAACAGAAGTCGGGGGGATGCTTCGCCCTGTTACCTCATCCCATAGGAACAGGCTCCGCAAGAAGTGGAGAGCATGTCTCTGTTCTTTCATAGCCCTGTACAATGCTGCTTGACATGAATGCAACAAGGCAGCACTGTAAAGAAGCTGAAAGCACAAAGATACAGGATCAGCTGTGGAAGTGGTGGAGCCTGACCAAGAAATCGAGAGCAACTTGTAAAAACAACACAAGAAGGGTATCCAGCCTTTATGCCCTTCCACCCCACCTTTCCTTCTCTCTCCACCATCACAAGAGCTGTAGTTTATCACACACCTGCCATTCCTCAAACCACTGCAGAGATGCTGCTTAACTCCTGACCAAGCAGAGGACCTAATGAGACCAACAGCCAACCCCTAATTAATTCACAGCTCTTCAGTTCACAGCACAACAATCTGGCTCTAACTACACAGACAAGCAAGGACAAATTTTACTGAACAATCCAAAAGAAGCAATTATAACTTACTGAATATCCAAGAGAACGAATACAAACACACACCTACAGAAGCCTATGCAGGGAAAGACACTGCGTGACAGCAGCACACAAGTGATGCTTTAGACAGGAAACAAGGAAACAGATTTCCCCATAATACCTCATTAAGTGCACACATCCGTGCTATGGAGCCAATGTTATTAGTGATGGTTATTAAAGTAGCCTTTGCCAGGTCCTCTTTGCTGACAGATTCCCGCTTCTCCTTGCTCATCATGTTTCCAAAGCTGTAAAGACAGTTTTTGGGTTAAAGGTCCATTTGCATCAGAATTCTAGAAAACAGAAACTGCTGATTTAACCAAAAAGATTCTAACTCTAAAAAGCTTTGCTATCGATAATTTAGATCTGTTAAAACATAACAGCAGAAGGAATGGCTGCTCTCCTCAGACACACAAATCCAGTTTTTCATCCTTGCAGAATCTCCAGTGAAAATAAAAACAGAAATCAGCCATTACCTGGATGCTACAGCCCAGCCTGGCAATCCAAATCGCTCATAGTCTCCTCCATAAATGTCCCGCACTAGTTTGTCCACTTTGGTACTGTCTCCATGGGACGCCATCTCTAGGGCCTCTTCAAAGGTGGAGCAACCAGTAAGAAGGCAGCAGAGACCAAAAAAGGTTCCCCCTCCAAGGCTGCAACATAAAACAAAATGAAAGTCACCCACCTTGCTTCCAAAGCAGAGGTCCTCAAACTTTTTAACCAGGGGGCTGGCGCACGGATGCAGTGGCAGGCAGTCATCTGCGGCTGCTTGGTTTCCCCCCCCAACCCCCGGCGGGGGAGGGCAGGGGGGTTCTGTCTGTAAATACCGGGGGGCGGACTGAGGACCCTGGGGGGCCGTATCTGGCCCGTGGGCCGTAGTTTGAGGACCCCTGTTCTAAAGGGACAAAAAGAGGAAATGGCTTGTTCCACTGAAAGCCCAGATTTCTCAGCTAGGTGTCTGAGTTAGCCCAAGTTGCCCCATTCCTTCAGCTGCTTCTCTTCTCAGCAAGAGCCACCTTGGAAGTTTTCTTTAAATCTGTTACTTTCCAATATCTTACAGCCTGTAAGGAATCCCAAGCCCTCACAGCCTTCTGCAGAGGGCATGTTTCTAAATGAGAAATTACATCTCCACCTTCTTCCCAGGACTCAGAGAAGTCAATCTTAAAATAAATAGTAGTCCTCAGGGATAAATGGAGTATTAGGGCACAGCATATAATAACATATGTTATTATATAATATATATATATTATATACACATATAATAACAACATATAATAAGACTAAGATTTGTACTGTGGTTTTTTTTAATTATTATTATTATTGCTAACTATCAGGAAATTCAGGAAAGCTTAAAGCCACAGAGCTCTTTGGCTTTGCCTGGCAACCAGAGCCACATCTTCAAGAAGGATAGCTGCAGCAGCCCAGCAACTGTCTGGGGAACTACTGCGGTGCCAACATCCCTTCCACCAAAACAAGGTAACTTTTGGAAGTCAGGATGCAAATCTCCACCACTAGGATCAAAGCTAACAGCTGTTAACATGATCATTAGGAGTGTATTTGGTATAATCCCAAAGTATGAGGGATCTCTCTGATGGCAAATAAAACACCTCCATTCCGGCAGCAGGGCAACTGAAATAAAAGCTGCTAAAGTGACTGGTTGCAGTAAAGAGACCAAAACATGAAATTCCCACTCTTTCTTCCAGGAGGGATCTTTGTTGGCAGAGATATGGGACTGCAGTAAAAGCAGAAGCTGTCATTCAGCTCACCACCTACTGCAGCTTGTCCCTGCAAATGTCATCTACAATGCAGAAATGAATCCCAGACTCTAAAATACAACTCAATTTACCCCCACACAGCACTCACCTGGTGCCCGTTACCCGTTTATAGTTTTCTTTTGAATACACAGCCAAAATGCTGACCCCTGAGCCAATGTTCACCAAAAGGAGAGGATACGGATTCTCCAAGTTGAATGGGAGCTTCTGACATCTTTCAGCATCCGTTGGGTTTTCAAAATAGTAGCACTCTGAATGTCCGTTGAATCCAACTGAATCAATGTACAAAACTCCTTTAATAAGGCAATCCAGTTCATCTAGTTTACAAAGCTGAAGGTCACCCATCTGGTGGAAAAAAATAGAAGAAAGATGAATATTCAACAAGTAGCTAGGGATCAGAAGTGTTTATGCTCAGGGCTAGAAAAATGCATTCACTGCCAGTTAAATTCAGCTATCTCCATTATGGCCTGCAGTGACTCAGAAAGAGGTACAGATCACAGGAGGTCTCCATCCTTCTCCATGCACAACGACTGCTAACTACCCTGGCCCAAAAGTGTGCAGACATGGAAGAGTGGAGGAGACGAGCAACTGGATCCACAGATGGACACTGAGTGAATACCATCAACTTCCATGGGCCTGATTTAGGCCCTGACTCTGCAGCACTAGCACAAAAACCAAGGAAAAGTGAAAAGGAACTTAACAGTTTGACAACAGCAACAAAAAAATATCCCAAAACCCATCACATAACATACCCCAAGAAAGGAGGAAGTTAGGAAATTATTTTCCTCTCATGTCACAGCCTCAATTGCACAAAAAGCCCATTTATTTGCTGCATTTTTTCAAGCCCTGGTTAGACAAAGTACTTATCACACATGTTTTTCACTTATGAACAAGAATCAAACTTACAATGAAGCCACATGATGATGTCAAAACCCAACCACTAACCTCCTTTCAGTTAACTTACCACCAAATTTGACTGAACCTCAATCAGCTCACCCACACGTGCATTAGAAATGAAACCACATGAGCAAAGGAACAATAAAACATATATTAAGCCTGTGAAAGACAGCAATGAGAAAAAAAACCCACAAGACTGAGATCAGCATAATCAGAGATTAATAATATAGCGGAAGTCTTGTGAGAGCACAAGCCATGGAAGTTAGCGATAAATTTTAGCGTTACAGGAGTGTTACATGCACTTTCAGGAAAGAAAGTATCCTAATTTGGAGATGCGAACTTGACTCCACATGCTGTTTCCTGAACCAAGCTTAATTTCCATTAGGTACACTGTTCCAAAGATAAGATTTAGAGAAGTTTTCGAGTCTGCAGAGAAAGTTTTCTAGGTTTAAGCTTTAAAAAAATTTCACTACCAGATCCTAATCATATAGAAGCCAAAAATGCATACTGTGCGAAAGTCCTGCTCAAATTTGTACGCTCCACCTCCCGTGGCACATAAGGTAGTATGGAGGCTTGAGAAGTGTTTTTCGCTTCCCATTTGAATAAAAGCAGGCATGTCATGAGTAGGAAAGCGTATAAAGTGCAGATTGCCTTTACGTCCACACAGGGTAAGGTCCTTTAGTTCAAGATGCACATCCCGGATGCCTGTAGATCCATAGGCTACATTTGATGTCAGGTATTTGCGGATGCTTTTGAGATTTTCCACTTCCTCCTCCTCCTCTTCAGCAGTGATGTCCTTTGGTTCAAAATAAACAAGTTTGACCAAGGTCCCTCCAATATCCAGGCCAAACCAAGGAAAGACTAAAGAGAGGGGGGGGAAAAAAGAAAAAAAGAAAAAAAAAAAAGAAACAGGGTATGATACTGTCATATCACCATATAAACTGAATTAATTAATGCAATTCTCTAGGACTGCAAAATGCAGGCCCAATGGATCTATTCATTTTCAAGTGGAAAAGGAAGAAAGAAACATTAGTAGTCTGGTTTGTCTTCGACAAGTGTGGCTGAAACTCCTCTGTACAAAACCACAACTCCTGTTCTGAGATACCTCATGTTCAAAAGCTCTGAGCGTTTGATATGCAATACCCAAAATACTTACACCACCACCACGCTGCAGATAACACACAGCATACGCCTGACAGTATCCATACACCCGCTAGACACCGCTGCAATTTTAATCCCCAGGCATTTCTTTTATAAAGTTCTGATCCAGAGCCAGAGCCAAGGATAATACCAGTGCTTTTACATCAAAGGGATGTACAAACGTTAACTAATTACAACACATAACTGAGGTAGACAAGTAATCTAAGATGCCCCAGGGAGACAAAACCAAATGTCTAATTGGATTATTTTATTAGTCATTCCCCCATGGTACAAAATATGCATTAGTGTCAGGCCCAGCAACATTTACAGCTGTATTAGATAATGAGCTTCTTGGAAAAGATCAAGAGAAAACCCTGATCAGATGGAATCTGCGATTAGAGCTGAGAACTGGAACAGATTAATATTACTATTAATGAGCTAAATGATAGGCTAGAGCTAACAAGATACACAGGCTCCAGAGCAAAGAGAAAAATGTAGCCACATGTTATGGCTTATGGCAGCAGGATTAAAACCTCAGGGTTTTTTTCCAAAGGAAAAAATGAATGTTTAGAAAATAAACCTGAATGCAGCACAGACGTTACTAATGTTCCTCTGGAAAGAAGGATCTCAGGTTTTAGTAAAATTCTTACATGTCAGAGACAGGCATGTTAACACGCTACTGTTATTTTTGCAAACATGTTTGCTTATTGTATTTGCAGACAGATAAGCATGCAACACAAAGAAGCCCTCTTCCTACTGCCCTTTGACAGCGGCTATCCCTCCAGTTATGCGTAGGGAAGCAGCGGCCACCCCCCGAATGCAGAAGAATGCAGAAGTGCCCAAGCGAGAGCATGCTGCCCGGCCCCTCGCCCTGCCCATGCACGAGGGGCATGCCAGGCTCTGCCACTCCAGCCCCAGCAGCACAAAGCAGTCAGAGAGCAATACCCAGATACCCAGAGGCATCACTTAAAGCTGAACAGCAAAGAAATCAGCTCAGGGTCAGGAGGGGGACTCACTCCCAAAGAAAATGATCTTTGAAAAGCCACAAAGCCAACAGGCAAGCGCATGTTTGAAGACGATGCGTTCTCTCCTCAACAGGTTAACTTGGTTGCTGCACAGAGCGGAGATAAAACAGGCCCTTTCCGAGCATCACAATTCCGCAGGAGCAGCTAGAGCCATCAGTTACCCACGTTATTTTTAAACCACTGAGCTATTTTTATGTGTTTACATACAGGCCAGCCCCAACCATCACCAAAAGAAATCTTGAAAGAAGATGCAAACTCTATTTTAGGAGGCACATCCAAATCCCAATCACTCTCTATTTCCAACGCATATACTTCAAACAAGAACAGATGTAAAAATAACTTCATGAATGACAAAGAGAGAAAAATCTGAATCGTGGCCCAAGAGAGAAAGCAAGCAGGAGCAGAAAGCAGGAGCAATTCAAGGACTTTTCTCATGACAATTTCTCATTCTGCACTCCTCAAATTAATTTCAGAACTGCAAACTATCCGCATTTCAGGATGGAAAGTCTACCAAGGCCTTTGACTGGAGTAAAGTTTAGCATTTATGTCTTATTTCAAAACTCCCTTGTGACAACCTTATTAAAGAGTGCCACAAAAAATTAAACAGTGAAGTTACTTCTCAAGAGAGGAGCACTGGCTGCCTGGGCCTGATCCCGTAAAATCAGGAGAACCATATCCCTGGGAACAGCAGACCAGGAGGAGCACCCTCACGGGAAAAGGAGTCCAAGACCCCAGAGTATAAATGAAGGGAAAAGCAGAAAGGATAAGCCCCAGGTTTTCTGCACGCCCAAAAGAAAGGGCCTTCTTGTGGAGGAGCAAGGCAACATCAGCTGAGCTGGCAGACAGAAATGAGAGACCACGACCACTCCAACAGGGAGACGGACACCCTTCTGCACGGCAGGCATCAGGGCAGCAAACACCAAACATCTGCTTGTTTCACTCACCTGCTCTTCCCAACACCTTAAACGTAAACATCTGTACACAGGTCCTCCTAATGGCATCCTGAAGCCATCTCCAACATGGCACAGCCAGCCAGTGGAGACCAGTGATGAGTGGTGTTCCTCAGGGGTTGGGACCAGCACTGTTTAACATCTTTGTCAGTGACATGGGCACTGGGATTGAGTGCACTCTCGGCAAGTTTGCCGAGGACACCAAGCTGTGTGGTGTAGTTGACATACAGGAGGGAAGGGAAGCCATCCTGAGGGACTTGGGCTTGAGAGGTGGGCCCATGCAAATCTCATAAAGTTCAATGAGGCCAAGTACAGGATCCTCCTGCACATGGGTCAGGGCAATCCCAAGCACAAATACAGGCTGGGAGGAGAATGGATTGGGAGCAGCCCTGAGGAGAAGGACCCGGGGGTGCTGGTGGATGAGAAGCTGGACATGACCCGGCACTGTGCGCTCGCAGCCCAGAGAGCCACCCGTGCCCTGGGCTGCATCCCCTGCAGCGTGGCCGGCCGGGCGAGGGAGGGGGCTCTGCCCCTCTGCCCTGCTCTGGTGAGACCCCCCTGCAGCGCTGCCTCCAGCTCGGGGGCATGAGGGACATAAGGACATGGACCTGACCAGGAAGATCGTCAGAGGCTGGAGCACTTCTCCTGTGGAGACAGGCTGAGAGTGGGGGTTGTTCAGCCTGGAGAAGAGAAGGCCCCAGGAGACCTTAGAGCAGCCTCCCGGTGCCTAAAGGGGCTGACAACAAATTTGGAGAGCGGCTTTATACAAGCGCCTGTAGTGATAGGACAAGGGGGAATGGCTTTACATTGAAAGAGGGGAGACTTAGATTAGATATCAGGAAGAAATTACATACTGTGAGGGTGGCGAGACATTGGCCCCATCCCTGGCAGTGTGCAAGGCCAGGCTGAACGGGGCTTGGAGCAACCTGGGCTGGTGGAAGGTGTCCCTGCCCGTGGCTTCTGCCCATCAGCTAGATGATCTTTTAAGGTCCCTTCCAATCCAAACCACTCTGGGATGCTATGATCTGTAAGCAGTCCCCATATTAATGGCAGAATAGGACACCTCCCTCGCCCAAAGTGTTTTGTCTTTCTTTGAACCAAAGTCCTAGATTTATCAAACAAGTACCACAGAAAAACACTTTGAACAAGAATCATGCCCTGCTATTGAGAAAAGAAGGAATAAAAATACCATCAGAGTCACACAGGTAAAAACAGGGCATTGGCAGCCAAACCAGAGCCTTCTGCTGCTGCTCCAGTCCCTCCAGTGACTGGAACTGGTAAACATGACTCTATTTAAATACCCAGTTCACATACAGGATCACTAAAAACAGTTTCCCCACATGCATTATGCTTTTCAATACTGCATAAACTCGGCTGGAAAACTAACAAGCTAAGGAAAGGAACAGGAAGAGGCTTCCCACATTACTCAGCCATGCCTTCTCCTGTCTGTTGTCACTGACATCTTGGACTACCTTTCCACAAATTTCCTGCTCTTAAAAGCACTTGGCTGCTTTGTCATCTCTGCTCTGACTATTAAGGGACTGATTCCAGAAGGCTCCTGTTCTGATGCTGGGAAATTTCCTTTAAATTTCTGGAATATATTTGTTCCTGTCAGGGCACACAGTGTTGTTCCTGCATTATGAAGCCTGCACTTTTTTTTTTTTTTTTAAGCATCCCCACTCTTGTATTTAGAGACAGCAATCTTCCCCCAAACTCACTTTGCCAGGCTACACAAGGGTAAAAACAGGGAAAGAGCAGAGGACGGGGTGCTGGAGATGCCCTGACTGAGCTGCAGCAGCAAAGCATAGAAAAACTACGGCACGGTGCCCTGCTGAAGCCCCATAACTGAAAATGCCGTACGGGCTGCTTCATCACAAGCTAACGGGATTCCACTTCAGAGTAGATGCTCAGCTGCTACTACATGCATTTTTTCAGCAGAATAACACTAGCTGACTTTAAAGCTGCTTGTTAAGTTCACACCCCAAACTCCTACATTCAGGGACACAAACCTTCCAGATTTTAGGGCATGAGAAGCACCAACTCAGTCCGTCAGTTTAGGAAGCTTTCCTCATCACAAAAAGATAGCAGCTCCTTAAAAACTTCATCCCAGCTCATTCTCAGTGCCCTCAACACCTCCAATTTTTTAATATATAGAAATCTACTTCTTATTCAGGTGTTAGAGCTGCTACCGGACTAGCAGAGTATCAAGCGTGGGGTTAAACCGTGTCATTATCCACCATCTGGCATCCCAGAAGACACGGCTAATGGGAAAACAGGAATGATGCCTGCAGAGCTGGGTGTAAACTGCAGTCAGGTTGGGCTCAGGGCTTACCAGTCTTCACTGAGCACTAGCCCTGCGAAATCCCAGCTGGCCCCAAAAGGAGCATCCAAGCCCCTGAGCTGGGACACAACCTCAGGCTGGAGCTGGCTTCACACAGCCGTGCAGCACCAGCTGCAGGAAGCCTCTGTACAGAGCAGCTGGTGCTCTCCATCTGCCAACAGCTCAGCTATACCTTCAGTAAGTCACCAGGGATAAATTCGAAAAGATAGCCTATTAAGTTAATTAACTTAAACCACATGATTCTTAATTATGGATCTCTCGTTATATACATCCCACCACAGGTTAAGAATCCACGGAAGAAGCGTGCTAGCTCAAAATTAAGTAATTCTTTATCTTACTGGAAAAGATTTTCTACGCAGTAAAGCCTACACAGAGCACTCAAATAATTTGGGGCAGGGACAAAACTCCCCCTATAAACCCATTTTTGCAGGAAAGGGGTGTGGCACACAAACAAGAGGAGGAAATTATTTTAACAACATGGAGAACCTTCCCCCCCCCAACACCTTACACTTACAGGAAGTCAGCCAACACGACAGGGCAGTCACAGGCAGGGCAACGACAGCTCTTCCATATCTGAGAACTAGAAAAATCCATGCCTTCAAAGGGAGGAAGGAGGAAGCTCTCTTGGATCAATGCCATCACCATCTGCTACTGAGAGTTCTCTTAAAACACTGATTTTTCCCGGCATCTGCAGTGCAGTTGAAAACCATCCAAAGATCTCTCCCTTTTAAGCCTCTAAAGCATTTTTTCCAAGAGAGCTGCTGCAGGAGACGGCAGATCTAGAGCAGCGTGAGAACTGGTGGCATCCAGGAGCTGCTGGGCAGCCTGGAGGCTGATTTTTCTCAGTCAGAAGGTTCTGCTGAAATAACCAGTGCAAGAAGATGGCCAAGGCAGAAAATGCAAATGTTGCCTCTCTTCACCACCTCCCTGCTGCTACTTGGAGCCCTCCATGCTGGGAGCAAGCCTGGCACGCCTCTCCTTTCCAGGCGCTTGCCAGCCAGAGAATGATGGAGAGGGTAAGAAACCTGTAGGCAGAGCACGGGAAGAGCACAGCAGTACAAACCTCTGGACTCTCCTCCTGCCCAGCACCTTCTGAGAAGTGTTTAGTCTCTCCCTGGGTGTTTGGACATTCACAAGAAAAGCAGGAAATCCTCTTCTCATAGCTAGAAGTGCTCTCCATTCAAAAGCTTCTACAGTCTTTTTCCTTAAAGAAGGTCTCTATATTACTTTGTTGGCACAATGACAGCCAGTAACACCACTCTCCAACACTGTGTAAGACACAAAATAAATTCAGCAGAGTTCAGTGTGAAAAGCACCAGGGGTACAAAGAAGGTGCACAAGGAACTGGCAAGACTGTGGCACCGCTCAGCCCATCAGGCATAAAAGAACAACTAGCCTTATTTCCGTTTGCTTCCTACTGCAACATACTGCAGCAGCAGTTATAAAGTATCTTAAAGCATTTTTTTGCCATGAAAAAAATTCTTCAGCTTTTGGCCTGACAAAGCATTGCTTTCCTTGAGCACGACACTTTTATAAAGCAGCTCTATGCATACATTTTCATATGCACAACGTACATACAGCTTTGTCTTTAAAATAAACCTTCTTCTAATAGGCAGACCTATGGATACACAACAAACAAAAGACCAGCCTGCAAGGTTAACGACTTACAGCTTGTACTAGATAACCTCACACACAGAAGAGCTCAAGGATACTATGTGTTCCCACAGCAAGAGCTGCCACCCTCCCTTCGTCTTCAAATTCATTTTAGAGCTAGACTGTAAGCTCTTTGGGGCAGGAAAAATATAATGCCTTTATTTTTATGTAAATTACTTTATTAAATTGGACACTATATAAATAAATAAAAAAACCCCTCAACACACTTATTCTGAAAGCTGCAGAACTGTCAAGATGAAAGAGGTGATATAATTACAGATCTCTACAGTGGTTTTCTTCATAGGACAAGCTGCTCAACTTGTATTTCAGACTGATCCTTAAGTTATGAGCCAATTATATCAGAAGCTAAAAAGATTAGCCTGCAGAACAACGAAGACTGATGATTTAGTTGAGTGTATGACAGCATCTCTATGCTTACTCTAAAATATTAAACATTATATTTTAATAGTGTTATACCACAATAGAAATTTTACAGCTGCAAGAAAAAATATATTCATCAGCATTTAATATAAAGTGACACTGAGTCTACATATCCTCCCATCTCTAAAAATAGGCTAGGAATTCACATTTCATACACAATTCTGAAACATAAAAAGGTATTAAAAAATCAAAGCTTAAATTCTGTACTGCAAAGTAGCTGCCAAAACCATATTTTCTTTGTACCTCTACGTGGATACTGTGTGTATTGAGAATTTAAAGCAATGTGTACATCACGTCTTTGCATGAACCTGACAGAAGATACTTCATTACGATCTGGTCATCAGAGGGTTTATGCCTGGCACTTAACGCTACCCACAGCCAGCCATTCGGTATCCCACAGTTATGCTAAAGTAAACATAATGTGAATAGCCTCTTTAGTCACCCAGGGTATTTCCAGTCCAGTTTTTAAGTGTAGATTTCAATAATGGTACTGATAACTCATTACCAGAAAGGAATTCTTCTGTATTGTCCCTGGAGCTGATTAAGCTTTTTCTATATTATAATTTCTCCCTGCACTAATAATACTGTCAAGCCCTCCTTTGCACCCCACCAACATAATACTCCAAAGCAGCTAGCAACTCCAACAAATCTCTGCTTCACATTTTCAGGGACACTTCTCATTCCTTTCCAAGAGCACTGGTGTCCTTGACTTCTCCTTCTTTTGCCTGTGGCATACTAAAAATCACAGTGTCTGTGGTAAAGCTCTTTATTTCCTATGAAGCATTTAACCAAGAAACATTTAACAGCCTGCAATGCATGAAAGCACGTAGCTCGGACATCAGCTGAACTGTTGTACAGGTTATTTCAGATATATCCAATCTAATTCCGCTTGGTCTCAGACCCTTCAGTCTGCAGCGAAACAGCCCTCGCTGCACACTACTGGTACAGAGAGGACAAGGGAGGAAGAAAGATCACAAGCTTGAATCACAGCCTGCTGAAATCCTTTCATTCCTGGGGAAGCAGGGCTCATCTGCCAGGGCATCTGCCAGCGCAGGCAGGCAAGACAAGCCTCAAGGTCACTGAGCTTGTTTGCCACATACCAGCAGCAGACAAGTGGGAGCTAAAGTAGGACATTCTCGATCACACGCCTATTAAGTGGTCTGCTTTCGTTTAGGCTTGCTTGAATCTTCCTTAAGGTGGGATCAAGCATTTTTAACTTCAAAATGTAATTCAGTCTGACATCAGACACCGTCCCTATTAAGGGATGTACTTGCTCCAGCACATTTCTCTTCCAATTATCGCAAGCAGCATTTAGGAAAGACAGGCTACATTGTAATCCCAAATCACACTACGCTGACCTTCCAGACTGGATCCAAACCCTGCCTTGGAAGCTGCCACACCACCTGTTTCCCTGGAAGTACCCCACACCAGTCTCTGCATTTAACTTCACCGCAACAAACCAGAACCTCAACAGCCAAGTTTAATCTACATTTTCCCTAGAAGACACAGAAACTGCCTGCAAGCAAGGCAGAAGAGTATGATCACCTAATGCGTAGCTCCATCTAAGTTCACACTAATTGTCATACCAGAGATCTCCTTAATCTCCCTACAAACGACTGCAGCCTCTTAACGAGCACATCTCTAACATCCCCACAGCTCCCATAGGTAGGTTTTGCTGTGATTTCCTTAGAACAGCCACATAAGTGGACTTTCACATACAAAGCTGGTTTTGCTGCATCTAAATCACCGGGATGCTCACCACTGCTAATGCCCTTACACCCCTCTACTAAATTTCTCTTTCATCCTATTACATCTTCAGCAAGCAAAACCCCTGCAATTACCTCAGTTATTTAACACCAACTTTAGAATAATTTCCTGCTGCAGGACCACTCCTGCAGCATGATCTGGAAACGAAAGGAAGGGATAGGCAAAGGGAATGCAGGTTAGCACACCCACGCTGACACTACATTCGCATTGCTGAGCTGCACTCGCCTGAAATTAGTAACGCAGGCAGCATCCAGCTCAGTAAATGTCTTTGAAAGCCTTTTGATATGTAATTCCTATTTTTCACACAAAGACGGGGCAAAAGAGAAGCTTCCCTTCCCCCCCCCCCAGCAATCAAAAAAAGAGAAAGAACACTATATAAAACTTTACATTAATACAGTAACAATAACATCTCAGTGTCGCCAGCCAACAGACAAGAGTCTCACTATGAGAAGCAGGAGAATTTTGATTCCTGTTTTCAGCCGGGACTCATTTGCTGAAGTCCTTTCAATAGCTGTGCCAGGTAACAGGGAACTACGTTGATGCTATTTCAATTCCAGGGTACGGCAATTTCTTTCCAGCAGGAAGGACTCCAGTGCAAGTAAAGAAATAACCACTCAGTTCCACTTCAAACATGGCTGAAGTAAGTCACCAGCCACAGGCACCTGAACGGCAGCTCCTGCTGCTGCCAAAATGAAGGCTGCCATCCATTTTGCACCTAACTCACTCCACGGACCGTTTCTGACACAGCGTTTAAAAACATGGTTCAGGGGATGGTTTTTTCCTCGCAAAGTCTGGTTTGGTCCATGCCCAGTCCCTGCCAAATCTGCACGGTTCTCCCCTCCCAAAATTTACACCTTTCTCTTTGCTCTCTATTGCTTTTCCTCCACCAGTTACCAATCCAGCCACACAGCCCTCAGCCCCCGGCTCTGGCTGCACACCCTGGGCCCTCCGTCTGTCCTTCTGTCCCCTTTTCTCCACCCCCAGTGTCCTCACCAGTCACCTTCAATCCTGCTGCAATCCAAGGTGCCCAACTCAGGCACCTCAGCACCTGCCCCAGCCTCTGTGTCCTGCCCCACCGGGCCAGGCACTGTCTCACCCTGAATATCCCAGAGCCCTTGTACCTCTGCTTGTCCCATCCCCACCCCAACCCCAACCTGCTGAGCCCTTGCCACTGTCCCACCATGTCCCCACCGTGCTGTCCACGAACCAGCCATGCTGGAAAAGTCATCATCTCACTGTGTCCTCACTGTGACATTCCCCAAACCGCCCAGGTCATCACCCCATCATGTCCCCACTATGCTGTCCCCAAACTGCCCATGTCATCACCCCACCACGTCCCCACCATGATGTCCCCAAACCGCCCATGGCACCATCTCCCTGTGTCCCCACCATGATGTCCCCAAACTGCCCATGGCACCACCTCACCATTCTGCACTGTGATGTCCGTGAACCACCCATGTCATCACCCCACAGTGTCCCTACTGTGATGTCCCCAAGACACCCATCTCAGCACCCCCACCATGTTCCCACCATGATGTCCCGAAACCGCCCATGGCATCACCCCCCATGTCTCCACCGCACTGTCCCCGAACCGGCCATGCTTGGCCCGTGTCACCACCCCACCGTGCTGCCCTAGTGTCCGTCCCACCCCCCACCTCCCCCGCCTCACCCCACGGTGGCTCTCCCCCGTCACCCACCCTCCCCACAAAATAGGAAATAGGGAGCCCCCTTCCCCAGCCTCCCCCCCACGCCCCCACCCCCTCGGACCCCACCCCCGTAGCCCCTCCCACCACGCCTCATTACCATAAGCCCCGCCCCCGCCCCTTCCCCCTCGCCCCCCTCCCATGGCCTCGCCCCTCCCTCCCGGCGGCCCCACCCGCGCCGCAGACCCCGCGGCCACCTCAGCCACCTCGTCCCCCCCGCCGCACTCACGCGGGCGGTTCTTGCGGACGGAGTCCCGGCGCTGGCGGCTGGCGGAGCCACCCCGTTCATGGGGCTGCGGCCCCGTTGCGCTGTCAACGCCCGCCGCGGCGCTGCTCCGCCGCCGCTGGGGACCGGCGTCCGCCGCCGCCCCCCGCCGTCGCGGCTTCTCCTCCGCGCCGCCGCCATTGCGCAGCGGCTCCATCCGCAGCACGGCCCGGCCCCATGGGCCGCCCGCCCCGCTGCGCCGCGCTCCTCACAGCCGCCACCGCCGCAGCCACTGCCGCCAGCGCGCCTGCGCCAAACGGCCCCTCGGGAGGGCGGGCTAGGCTGTGAGAGGGCCCCCAATCCGCGCCCTCCATTGCACGGAATGACAGGCGGATTCGCCAATGGATGACACAGACTGGACGGCAGTGGGGCGCCAAGCACTCCCCCCGCGCTCGGCTGTGTATAGTGACAAGCGCTGCTGCCCAATCCAAGGCGCCGTCTCGGTACCGGGCGGGAGTTAACGCGCCCGCGGGGGCGGGACTGTATGACACGGCGTTGGCCTATGGACTTCCTCTGGGAAGAGAATGGCACGGCAGTTGTTCAATGATGCGAGGCGGCTGTCTGGACGGGGCGGGAGAAAGGTGGCTGATTGACAGGCCGGGTAACTATAGCAACGCAGAAGTGGGCCCGAATGGAAGCCCGCAGTAGGCCCGTCTGGGCTGGGCCGCGCGGGGGGCTGCTTTGCGTATCATTTGCATATGCAGACAGCGAGGTCTCCCTGGCCCCCTCGGTACAGGGGGGCTCTACGGCCCACGGCCCCCCGCCATGCCCGCCTGCGCCCCTCGGCAGTGCCAGGCCGGCCTGTGGCCGCTGGGGCCTGGGGCCTAGCCTTCCATGTCTCCTGGGCACAGCGTGCCCCTTCCTCTCGCTCCTTGCCCTGCGCTGGGGGCCCCGGCCTGCCGCAGCGGTGCAGCCTGCAGGAAGCAAGGTGTGCTCCAGCTCCATGCCGTCCTCCAATGCGACGCCGTGCTCTGAAGCATTGTCTTCGCAGGCTGCTCCTCTGGGCCACACTAACAGTGCTAACATAAAGCGAAACAGAATCGGATGTTTCTGAGCTCCACACACAGCAAGAGGGGCTCCAGCCTCGTTGGGGAGAGCCAGGGTTTCCCTCTGGCAGAGAAAAAGCCAGCCAGACAGCAGGGAGAAGCCCCATTCCCTTCACAAACCCTTAGAGATGAAGCTGGATTGAAATTCGGTTAGATGAAAACACTCGAGTTCTCCAAAGGTCCTGCAAGCTCGCTAAAAAGGACAGACACAACAAACTGGAAGCCAAGTCAGGAGATTTAGGGGGAGAGACAGAGAAACAAGGGTCAAGCATTCAAGCTATAGCCTGACCCAATCCTCAGCTCCCCTATATATCACAACAAAATTTAAATGCTGATGCATCCCATTCTTTAAACTATGACCCCACATTTATCAATGCTGAGGTAACAACTACAGCAGCAGCCATCCAGGCAACAGAAAACTTGAGATGTCCATAAAAAGGACTGCAAGCAACCATCAATGGGATGACATTCAAGAGGAAAACGGGCTCCCAGGCTACATGGTGCGGTAACAGCTCCTGTTGTAACACAATAGAGCTTCCCAGGTAGAATGTTAATTGATGTCTAACATACCCAGAGCATGGCCGAGTGTGGATCTGCAACCCAGTGACCCACAATGCTCTCCACCTGCACCACGTTAATCTCAGCTCACCGCAATCCTCAGGCATTAATTCGATACCAAAGGGATAAGGGACTGACATTCAAAAAAAGGTGTAATAAATTCAGTAAGAATTTACTGAAATCTGGTTGCTGTGGTGAAAACAGGACAAAGAGATTAGCCAGACTTATTCTGTATGAATTTAATATCCCACTGGGGGAAGTGCAGGAGGCATACAAATGGGGTTGGTACCGATACAAGATAAAGCATAACCTCTCTGAATAAAAATAACTTCTTCATAAAAGTGTTACCTTTATGTTGTTAAAAAACAAACTCACTGAGCTTCACTGCCTGAAGTTCAGAATATTTTCAATACTGAGCTCTGAATGCTTTTCGTATACCTGGGTTGTAAGTCAAGAGCTCCAGCTGGGAAAGCAGAAGGCAAGGAGAGCTGGTGGGATGTCTCAGCTGTGAATACACAGCAGATCCCTTGGGAGCCTCTTCTGTAAAAGGCAGCGTGGAGATGGCATGTAACACTACTACAAAGGGCTGTTTCCATCGCGCTGCTTGAAAACTTCCTATTTGTCCCCAGAAGGTGTATGCCACAGGCCAGCTCACCCCCAGGGCTCCCTTTGCCAGTGAGGGGTGAGCCGGAGCCCGGCACAGTGGCAGTTTTGGTGATGTTGATACCTCTTTTCTGCAGGTCAGGCCAAGCCCAAAGCTGTTCAGCAGACAAGAAGCGGTACCTGGGGAGCAACCACTGCTGGTCCCTGCACACCAGAGCTGAACCCAGGCTGGCAAAGGTGGCCCAGCTCCCTTTTCTGTGCAGGATCCCACAAACCAATTCAGCCAGAGAACCTGGGAGAATTTGGATCATGAAGAAATGTCAGCAGTGTGCCGCCCTTGGTGCATAGTGCCCACCTCAGCATGCACCCGTGCATGGTGTCTACCTGGTTACATGCAGGCCCGGGGGTCCTTCCCTCCCAGCCTGCCACCACCCAGCTGCAGCTGCCCACGGCCCTATTTCTTCCAAACACTCTTCTAGCTTCCAACTGTTTGCAGCTCAGAAATATGCTTAAAAGCTTGTGGTGCATTTCTCTTCCCAGAACTTGCCCACTTCCTTTTTGGCAACCACAATATCCTGTGAAGATTTCCATAGCTCAGCTACACCTAAAGAATCACCCTCCCTGTCTTCATCCTCAACCTGCTGTCTGGGTTTCCTGTGACTGACAGGAAGACCTGCCGTGGCGGGCATCCTCTAGACCATGACCTCTGCTTGCTCCGAAACAAGGTCTGGGAAGTGTCCCCAAATCCTGTCCACCTCTTCCTGGTACAGACTGATGGCCTCAGTCTCACTGTGTCGCTGCCAGTAGTGCCCTGCAAAGCATTTCTCTCTGGCAACAGTTTCATAAACCTCCTGCTCCTCAAGACCCTGGCACAGATCCGGATGTTGCTGTGAGCAACAAAGAGGGCTTTATACCTGCCCCTTTCACCAAAAGGCTGCAGATGCGGTGGTTCTTGGCACTGTCTGAACCTACCCACAAACCCCGGGAGGTCACCTCTGCTCTCTGGGATGCTGGAATAGGAGGTGTCACCCCAATGTGCCCAACACACAGCTCCTAAGATCAAAGCTGCCCAGAGGTGGACTGAGGAGGAGGAGGAGAAAATGAAGCTGAATTCCCAGCTGACATTTCTCGATACACAGGCAAGAGTTCTCCAAGAAATCCAAACGCAGTTCCACAGCAAAGGAAACAGTTCAGCCCCCATGGATGGAGCCACTTGAAATTGTCTATGGTAAAAGTTGTACAAATGGCCTTCTCTAAAAGCACCTGTCATCTTAAATGGGAAAACAAAATGCATCAGCTGCTGCAACCCTGCCCCAAAAAAGGCAGAGGAGGGCTGCTTGCAGCCCCAGCACCCTGAGCAGGTAAGTTAGGTGATTTAATTCTCCAGCCAACTTCTACGTGAAAACTTCCCGTGTTCCACAGAGGCTTCAAAAGCTGAGATTCATACCCCTCGTCTTACAAACACACATGACAACCTCACAAGTTGAGTGTGAAGTGGCAAACAATTTTATTATACAGTTAGTAAAAGGCTTTTTATCTTATTTTGAATGATGTGCAGGGACACAGTTCCCTCCTGCAGGCTTACCTGCTGATTATACCTTTAAAGTGCTAAATGACAACTGTGAAAATATCGGCACTTCACAGCAGAAAACTGAACATGTGCTTTTATCAAGTCTGAAGTGATGATAAACCAGCTGTTTCACAAGAGCAATTTAACATGAAAAAGCAAAGCGTACAAGCTATTGCTAAAAAGAGGCGGGAAAATATGTGAAGAATATCGCAAGGCAAGTAAAGCATCAGAGAAAGGGCCTTGGTGTGGATGCTGCTGGTTTGGGATCTCACAGACGTCCTCCAAATCATGCAGAAAGCATATGGAGAAGGCACATGCCCCTTCTCTAACAAATTTTTAGATGGATTCTGCAGTGTAGTTATGCAGGCTCATGTATTCTGCTTCATTTTGGTGCAATATTGAGCAGTAAACATGAGCCTTTTAACAAGGTGAAAGGATTTGGGGAGATTTCCTTACCCACTCCAAATAAAGAGCAATTCTTAGTGGTGAGAACTACAGCTTTCATGGGGAGTGGCAGGGCTCTACAAAGCCCCCACTGGCAAAATTACAAAAGCTGAGGAAAAAAACCCAACAGCTTACTGGGGACTGCTGATGGGGAATCCTGGAGGTTTTGGACAAGTCACCACGTTACCTAGAACAGGGGAGAACAGCCCTCACCTTCCATCTCCCAGCAGAGGAGGTTAAGTGTATTTAAAAGCACCGTCCCTTCCTCTGACAGATAAAGCACCAGGCACTGAGCAAGCAATGAACAAACACCTCAAGCTCACCTGGATAGCAGCCTTGTCAGATCAGTATCAACACCTCACTGTTGCATATCTTTATCATCCTTTACCGTTTAAGGTAGGCATTTCTTGCATTTTTGAGCAAAGACGAAGTGTTAGGAGGGAGGACTGGTCATTCACTCCATCGCAGGGCTGACAGACCCTTCCCACCACAGGCTGAGCTCCAGACACTTGGCAGCCAAGCACCGGGGAGCTCACCTCCCTCCTGCTTGCCTGCCAGCAGGAAGGATGTATTTTGGGAAGCTGTGCCAAACAGCAGGAATCCAGGGGGAATAAGTTACTGGACACAGTAAAGCAGGGAAGAAGCAACAGCCTGGATTACAAGTGTAGCCCAAGCATCAGCACCAGGCCACCAAAGTGGTTTCAAGTCCACCACATCCTCGCCCGATTCAAACCGTGCCAGCCCATGGCACAAGCCTTCTGCAGTGCAAATCCAGGACCAGATCGCCAAACGTTTTGCCCAGCCCCATCTCCTGCTCTCCTGTTGCCTCCCAGCAAATCACAGGAGGTTGGGAACACCTAGATGTCTATGCTGGCATTTTAAGAGCTTAAAAAAAATTTAAACAATCCTCTAGCTATAACAACCCTCTCACTACAGAAAAGTAGTTTTGTTACTTTTGTGTCCCTGTGCTTTTGGGAGGGAGTAGATGAGATGGCAAACAACCTGCAGCTGCAGCAACAGAAGCAGGCAGCATGACTGGGGATCACTACACTGCCTAGAGTTAGAGATGCCTGCCAGCAGCGACTGAGAGGTGTCCTTTCTGCCCTGGGCTGGGGGAAGCTGAGAATTTATTTGGACTTAAAAAATTTATCTTACAAATCTTGCAGCCCAGTCCCCTTGCACTCCAAGCTGATCTCTGGGGATAAGCAGGGAAATCATGGGCTGCAGTTTTGAATGGAACCTTCATAATAATCCAGAGCATCTCAGTCACTGGGTAGAAGCTGTGGATGCCCCATCCCTGGCAGTGTTCAAGGCCAGGCTGAACGGGGCTTGGAGCAACCTGGGCTAGTGGAAGGTGTCCCTGCCCATGGCAGGGGGTTGGGACTAGATGTTTTTAAGGTCCCTTCCAACCCAAGCCAGTCTATTCTATGATTCTACGGCCTCCCTGCAGCGTACAGAGCCAACCCTATTTGTGTCCCAGTGCAGATGCAAGCTTCCTATATTCCTATCCCTTAGCACCATGTATCAAGAAAGGTGAGAACTACATCCACGCTCCTAGCCAGGCTCATTAAATACAGCCGAAAAATTAAAGACGCCCAACAATCCTGTGTGGGACCAAGTCCACTTAGCACTGGCATTGCATGAATCTGCACTCCTCTTAAAGCATAACCCCCCTTCCCTGCCTGGAGGGGGGTGAAATGAGGTTGATCCTCAAGCACGCTGGTTAGATATGGCTCTTTCCTGACCCTCAGCTTTATCCCCAGGGTGCCAGTGCCACATCAAGTGATGCCAGAGTCCACCCCTGACCCTCAGCAGCAGGGAAGGATGCTCCAAAGCAGAGCACCAAAGTAGGACGACAGCTCCTGGGAGAGCGGGCAGCTTGCATGCGGTCTAGCCCAGCATGACAGACTGTGCTCTCATCAGAGGGGCGTCTCTTGTCATGAGTGAGAAGGCAGTGTGACTTGGTGCACCAGGGTCCTGCCTGTGCACCCAGCACTGGGCAAAACGAGCAGCAGAGCCGAGCAAAGGTCCCAGCAGCAGACCCAGAGACATGAAGTTAGGCAAATTCAACATGAAGCACCTCAGGCACGTTTCAAGCCAAGGTGAGGAAAGCCATCAAAATCAGTCACCCTTTGGACCACCAGGACCCTCTTGGGACCAAACAAGGAAGACGTGGAGAATTGCCACGAGGACTTCCTTTTTTGACTTAAGGCATGACTCCTTGAGCAAGACCCTCTCTATGGGTGTAAAAGGAGAAGGCTACAGAAAAGATGGCTGGGAAATGGGGGAGGGAACAGACCCAAACCCAACAGCATCACACAACCAAGGCCTCTTCCAGCAAAATCTTTCAGAAAGAAATGTAACAACGCCCTGACTTGTCCCCCCCGCTGCTCTCCAGGTTTCAGATGTGTTGGCCAAATTTGTGCTACAAAGAGGAATCACTCAGGCTGAGTGACGGTCGTGGCACACCACCCACTCCAGCACTATTTCTGCAATCGAGCATACACCAGAAACGCCACAGCTGAAATCACAGCGATGCCCACAGCTGCAAAGATGTATGGCAGGGATGGTCCATTGCTGTCCCCTGGGGGGACTTTGGCCTGAGACGAGCTGGTCACAGTGCCACGACCCCTGCTAGAGTCAGGGGAGTTTCCTGGAGGACCAGCTCTGTCTTGGAGGTCACTGCCTGCCTCGAGCTGGGTGCTGGGGTAGTGGTCCACACGGACCTCATGGGTACCCAGAGAGGTGCTGTACCAGCTTGAAGGTGGATGGGAGTCTCTGCTTGCTCCAGCTGTCTCCCCTTCCCTGGGGTCTGCTGGAGCTGGGCATCCTAAGGAGACTCTAGAGAGCTGTTCTCCTGAGCTTGAGCTATCCGTGCTCACCATGAGCTGTTCACTACCAAGGGTGAAGCTATTGGATTCCGTGGAATAGGGGCCGCAGGGCCCTTGAGAGCCTGGGCATATGCCAGCTGCCTCTGGGTGCTCCCCATCTGTGGAGAGGAGGATGCCTGGCTTGCTGAGCTCCACATCACCCTCGATGTTGCTGCCAGACTCCCAGACGCTTGTGGCAGAGCTCACCCGGGAGGCCGTCCGCTCAGCCTTGCCTACAACAGTTGTGCCCAGGAGAGTGTCCACCGAGGCTGAGACCACCTTTGGGAGACAATGAGAGGGTCTGGGTGCCATGGGGAGCACCCATTTGGCCTGGTCTCAGGTACACACGTTACGCGACAAGCCCAATTCAGCACCCTTCAGCCACTAACAGCAAGGTTGGGTCATAGGTAACTCCCAGGGCTGGGAGAGCGAGCAGGGCAGGGAAGCGTTTGGGCTCCAGGGAGCCTTTGGTATTAGGGGGAGAAACAGGAAGGAAGGAAGGGGAGACAAGGAGTGAGAAGAGGGGTGGAAAGAGACACCTGGAAGCCAGGAGACTGGCAAGTCAAGGAGGGGAAATAAGGAGTTAAAGCCCAACAAACCTTGGCTCCCTTCTCCCATGCTCCAGAATTCAATGTCTGGATGGGGACATGAACACAGCAGGAAAAAAAAAACAACCAAATAAACTCGCTGCCAGCTCAAAATCTTACACTGCAGCAGCAAATCTCCCAACCAGGAGGAGTTTGCAAGGACCTGAATGAAATGCAAGTGGCAATGAGAAAGGTCACCTACTTCCTCCTTCATCGGCATGGAGAGGGTGCTGCTGGCTGTCTCCCCTGTGGGCAGTTCTTTCTCTTGCACAGGAGGCTTCGTGGATGTGTCACAGAACGGGGAAGCATCTCTGGGTGCAGGGGTAGCAACCAGGGTAGTTGTTTCCATCAAAGTCTCTGTTGGGGAGAAAACAAAACATATTGTGTTAATCAGGGGACCCAAAAGGCAAATTTTGCTCTTCCTCAAGGATGCTGCCACAGGAAACTCCCAGAGCTGAGGAGGTCACACAGGGAACAAGACCCAGTGCTGTGGGACCCAGCGCTCTGCTGGCACCTGAGCTCTCCCAGTAGGTCCAGGTAAACAAGATGGCACCCGCCAAGCCAGCACCTCCAATCTGTTCCTCCCTCTGAGAGCAGGATAGCCCCATGCTGCTGAAACTGGGGTGCAGACATTCAGCTGAGACATTTTACATTACAAATGAAGCAAGTGCCTCTGCCGAGTTCTGGTCAGGATGTTTACCAAAATATAGTGAGCAACAACTGCAACAACAACTGGAAGAAGAACAAGCAGCCAGGTGGGATTTCTGCACAACCCAACCTCGCTCCCTTCCTGGAGAAGGCTGGGGAGATGGGAGGGGAGATAAGCAACAACACCAGAAAGTTGTTCTCTGCACCTCCATGAATGCTCTCTGCACCCCCATGAGCGCTCATGGGCTATGAAGGCAGACGCTACCTTGGGCTGGCCTGTACCAGCAGCTATGACTACTGCCTGTCCCATTCCTTGGGAGGGTCCCCATGGCATCCCCCAGTGTCTGACACCATGCCACCACCTTCTCTGCCATCCTCCATCCTCACCATCAAGCAGGACAGGCACAGAATGATAAAATAGAATCACAGAATCATTTAGGTTGGAAAAGATCCTTAAGATCGTCCAGTCCCTTTAGATCACTGAGTCCAGTATCTTGCCTGCCAGCAGGTTTGCAGACAGGGGGAGTGGGGCAGCACCACAGCATCAGCACCCTGGCTGGGTGGGCAGCACCCATGGATCCATAGGCCAAGGGTACTCAGGGTGGGCTGCAAGTCTGGGGGAGACTGAGGGAAATTGAGGCTTTTAAGACTCCTGCAGGAGCTGAGCTCCATAGCCACCAGCCGCCAAGAGCATCTCCAGAGGGACAGGGGTCCTGGAGTGGCCCTATCCCACATGTCCCAGACCAGGAGATGCTGACCCTCCTAGTGCAGAGAAGGCTGGGAGGGATGGGGGTCCCTCCCAGGGACCCTGGAGGGGAGGGCAGGGCTTTGTCCTGACACACGGAACCCACGCAGGCGGCTGATGCAGGAGATGTTAAATCCCCCCCCAGTCAGCAGCTGTGGGACACAAACATCTCTGCAAACTGGGTGGGTTTCACACCCCAAAGCTGCCCCACAGGCAAACAAAAATTAAAATGCGGTTGGACTAGACAATTGTTGTAGGTCCCTTCCAACTGAAAGTCTGTTCCATTGTATTCCAACCATTAACCAGCACTGCCAAAGCCACCACTAAACCATGTCCCCAGGCACCCCATCTACATGTTTTCTGAACACCCCCAGGGATGGTGACTCTTCCCCCCTGTCCCCCCGTCCCCATCCCCGTCCCCAGGCAGCCTGTGCCAGCACCTGCCAGCCCTTTCGGTGCAGAATGTTCCCTCACACCCAATCTCACCCTCCCCTGGCACAACGTGAGGCCGTTTGCTCTCGTCCTGTCGCTGGTTCCTGGGGAGCAGAGACCGACCCCCCTGGCTACAGCCTCCTGCCAGGCCGTTGCAGAGCCACCGGGTCCCCCCCAGCCCCCTTCTCTCCAGGCTGACCCCCCCAGTGCCCCCAGCCGCCCCCATGACTAGCGCTCCAGCCCCTTCCCCAGCCCTACTGCCCATCTCTGGCCATGCTCCAGCCCCTCAGTGTCCTTCTTGTCAGGAGGGGCAACCAGCAGCACCTTCAGCCCTACTCCCCATCAGCATGGCTGCACAGTGGCTACATAGCTCTGCCAGCAAGGAAACCTACCTTCACCTCCTCTGTGCTCTTGCCACATCCCGACACACTTCTGCTCCGCGTCAAACTGCTGCTGTATGAGGAGCGGGCTGCGCACATCCACAAAGCTGTCTGGGGGCTCACCATGCTCAAAGCTGGGCACAACCTGTTTTTCTGGCAGTGTGTTTGGGGGCTGTGGCCCCCTGCTGTGAGCGGCCTCCTCCAGCCTCGGCACTGACTCAGTGGAGACATAGAAGTCCTCTTGGGGCTCGTTCCTGGGCTGCCTAGGGCTGTGAGCGATGCTTGTGTCCCTCAGCGGAAGAGACCTGCCCAGACCCAAGCCTGGTGCACCGCGGTGCAGGTGGTTAGCGTTCCCAAAACACCCGTTGTCCACACACACCGGGTGCTGCTGGCGGCCCAGCCAGTCCCGGCCCTGTGGAGGGGGGGCAGCCAAGGCCACAGCCACGCTGTCTGCCCTAGGGGTCCCTGGTGCCACCTGGGTAGTCTTGATGGGGTGTGAGTGATGCCTCTCTCCACTGTGCCCATCACTCACTCCATCACACACTGCACTCTCAGGTGGAGGTGACTGGGGGCTTTCTTGCTCCAGGAATGTTTTGGGGAGCTGGAAGGAAATAAGCTGTGTTAAATCACTGCACCAGGATGAGGGGGTCTGGGACCAGCAGGGTGTCCCGAACCCTGACTCAGTGACCCAGGTGATCCTGGTGATGAAGGTGCCCTCCTCAGCACCCAGCTCGCAGGCCTGCATGGGGTCAGGGGCTGTGGAAGGGAGCCTGGACTAACAGAACAGACCCTGCACTCCCATCCATGGAACGGAATCAGAAGAGGGGAGCAGCTATAAGGCTATATGTAGGCTACATATTACCAGATGCAGCAAGCATGGAGCAAAGACCAGCAACAAGAGGCTGCTTGTGGTGTCCCTGAACAAGCCTGGCCCTATCACAGGCTCCCCACGCCCCACCACACCGGTCCCAAACAGGACCTTTGTGTCCCTGTCTGATGCGTGCCCCACTCACCGATTCCTGCACCGGAACCCTGGCATCCAGGTCCATGCCTGTGACGGTAGCAGCACTGGGCAGGAGAGGCGGATGGCTGCCAACAGGTGGGTCTTGGCATGGCTGCTCAGCTAATGGGGTGCCCAGAGCAGGGCTCGGCCCTGTGGATGGTGTGGAGGAACCGACAGAGGAGACAGCAGGACGGGCATTGCTGACTGCAGGAGGGAAGGAGGCACTGGCAGCAGCTGGGGGACCTGGAGGAGCCAAGGTGGTTCATGAACAGGGATGTTGGGGAAAAAGCCGAGGGGGCAGAGGATCAGCATGGGGCCAAGGCAGCCTCTCGTGTGTCTCTGCTCTTCCCCACATCAGCCAAGCCCACAACACCCCTTCATTCATCTTTCCATCTCCCCTCCAGGTGAGAAACCCAGCCCACTGCCAGCCCAAGCACCATCAAACAAGAACCCTTTCATCCTCAGGCACATCACCAGGGTGAGGAGCATCCCTGGAGATGGTCTCAGACACCCCCAGGCCACTGGGAAGCCAAAGCAGGGAACAAGGCCAGCTGCTTGGCAGACATCAGGAGACATGGTTTGGGTCCCCATCTCCACCTGACCTCTGGGGCAGCACCCAGGGACAACGAAGCTACATACTGATTTGCCAGGAGTTGTATACGTGCTGCAGCTCATCAGCCAGATGCCCTGCATTGTTCTGGCGCAGTGCTTCGATGAGATCCAGCACCCAGCCCTGCCGGCACTTCAGGTGCTGATAAAACCTATAGACGGTCGCCTGGCTCCCCCGCATTTCCTCCCGAGTGTGAAGCTCATCCTAAATAAAACACAGAACATCTAAGAGCGGGTCTGGCTTAGAGGTAAGGCAGCTATACGTTGCCCAAGCTATACAATGGGGAAGGAGCCCAGCAGGACTCAGGAAAGCAGGAAATTACTCTGTCATCATCGGTGAGGCAGCTCAGGGAATCGGCCAGTGATGCCACACGGATGTTCTTGAAATTTTTGAAGTTTTTCAAAATGTAGTCGTACACTTTGTCTTCAGCAAAACCCATCCTGGCTCAGCAACTGAGGAGAGAGAGAGAGACTTGGCATGAGTGGAAGGCTGCTTTGTTTGGCTTTTCTATAGGAGCGTGGGCTTTTCTGCAGGAGCCTGGCCCCTCGGCACAGACACTCAACCTCACTGCCACAGCAATTAGGGCTGGGGGAAATTCCAGGCAGAAAGCACACAAAGCAAAAATATTGTGGTCAAAGTTCAGCTCTCGACTGTGCATTCACCAACCTAGTTCCCTTCTGCCATGGCCCAATCTGTGTTTATTCTTTTTGCGCCTGGGTGTATCCCAGCTGCGGGCTTTGACTGCAAGCAGTGCAGGGTCATGCCAGGCGAAGGGGCAAGGCTCGGATCCTGCTTTAGGCCCAGGGCGACGTGGCTTCTCGCCGACGGAAAAGGATGGCAGCCCGACAAAGGTCCTTCTCCCAGAGCAGCAGCAGCCTGGGACGGTCAGGCCGCGGCAGGGCCCTGCCTGCTCTCTCAGCCGGGCCCCGGCGCCCCGCAACTCGGCCCCCCCGCCCCCAGGGGGGCGCTGCCAGACTTTATGCTTGTCAATAAACTCGAGAGCCCACCCCCGCCCGCCGCCCCGGAGCTCCCAGCTCGGTGGGCCCGGTGGGCCTGGGGGCGGGGCGGCCACCGGGCCCTACTCACGCCGGGGTCCCCTTCCCAGCGGGGCCCACTCCCGGCGGGTTCCCCTCACGCCGGGATCTCCTCACGGCAGGGCCCCATCACGACGGGGTCCCCTCATGGCGGACCTCGCTGGAATCCCCCCCCACGCTGGAATCCCCCCCACGCCGACTTCCCCCGGGATCCCCTCAGGCCGTGTATCCCCTCGCTCCGGACTCGCGCCCGCCGCCGCCGCGCTGCGCAGAGGCCCTACCTGCGCCCGCCGCCGCCGCGCCCCGGGGCCGCTCTGAGCCCGCCCACCCCGCGCGTCGCCGCCACTGATTGGCCGTCGTGCCCGCCCGTCGCGTTGACAGACAGTGGCTGTGAGGCGAGGAAGTGCCCGCCCTCTCCCTCCCGGAGCACGGCGCCGGATCCGGACGGCGGGGCGGGCCCGGGGCGGCGGGGCCGGGCCCTGCCGTCACCCAACGGCGGCGGGACGGGGAAAGGGGCGGGGTGTGCGTGTGGGGCAAACCGGGGCAGCCTCTCGCAGCCGGCAGGTGGCAGCACCGTAACGGGAACGACCGCCGGGCACCTGGCGGAGGGATCCCGCTGTGGCCGCCTCGCCCCGCCCCTCGCCCCGCCCCGAGGCCCCGCCCCGGCCCTGTCAGCGGAGCGCGCCCTGCATGGAGCCGCACCATGGCGGCAACGGCGGCAGCGGCAGGAGCGGGCGGGCGGCTGCGGGGGCGCCGCTGAGGGCCGGCAGCCCTGCGGCGGGGCGCTGAGGGGCGGCGGCGCCTCCCCCCTTCCCCTCCCCTTATTCCCCCCCCTTCCCCCCCCCCCCCGTTCCCCGTTCCCCGACCCCCGCGCCCTCCCCCGGCGCGGCGTCCATGGTCGCGGCCGGCCGCCGCGGCGTCGCACCGGAGCCGTTGGGCGGCGGCGAGAGCCAGCGAGGGACAAGAAGCGGGCCCGGGCCCGGCGCCGCCCGCCGCGCCGCAGGTGAGCGGCCGCCGGAGCAGGGGGACGCGGCGGGGAAGGGCCCGGGGTTGTTATAGCGACGGGGGGGCGACGACACACGCGTGTTCGCGGCCTCTGCGTGGGGCCCGGCTCGGCGGGGTCCCACCTCGTCCTACACCACTCCCCCCCCCCCCCGCCCCGCTGTGGGTTTTATTTTTTCATAATAATAATCATAAAAAGTGAATCGCGATCGGGGCGTGTGAACTTCCACACGTGGGTCCGCAGCTCCCCACGGCCCCCTCCCACCCCGCGGGGGGGCCGAGCTGGGGACCCCCCCGACACCGGGAACACGTCGCCGGGTGCAGGCAGATCCCAGGGCACCGGCCACCTCCCTGCCACGGCTCGGCTCTCCCTGCTGCAGGATCTGGGCTCCGGGGGTCCCGCGCTGGGGCCCCCACGCGTGGGCAACCCCCTCGGCCTGACCCACGGCCTCCTTGGCACCTCTTGGCCTGTGCTGAGGACGTAAGGATCCTTTGCGGGAAGGGTACGCCGGCCTCGTAGGCGTGTGGCCTGGCTCTCGCCCTGTCCTGGCCCTGGGAGAGATGATCCAAGCTGGAGCACTGGAGGGGACACCCTTCCTCACCACAAGGTCCCAGGGCTGTGTCCCCTCCTTGCCGGTGCCTCGGTGCATCCCAGAGGGGAACGTATGGGCTACCATGATCCTGGCTCTCCCACGCTCGGTAGATGCGTCTTCCCTCCTCGTCCAGGACTTGCTTTTTTCTGTTCTTGGATGTCATCAAGGGTGGAAAATGTGACAGGAAGGAAGGGAGGCTTATTTTCCTCCTGCTAAATATGGACTGACATTAAAATCCAAATACTGTCGTGAAAGGAATCCCAGCCCCTGTTTGTTGGAGGAGGGAAAAATGATGTTTTCTGCCTTTTCGGCTGTGAGGTTCCAGCTGGGAAGTTTCGCAAGGAGCAGCAGGGTCCTTGCCGAGAGCCTCAGGAATTTACTTCGCTTGTTCACAGGACACTCTCTGCAGTGTATTAACGCTAAAAAAAATTTGTCATCCCTTCTCTGCCTGTCTGTGGCTGGGGGAAGCTTGCCGCGAGCATGCATGATGTTTTGAAAATATGTAGGGATTTTTCCTCTCCTGTACGAGGACTTCTAGATACGAAAGGGGTGCAGGCGAATAAAACTGCAGCCCCAACAGGAGTTCATAATCTTTCTTTATTTAAATTCCTGTTGCTGCAGCAGACGGTGGCAGGGAAAGAGGTGTGCGGGTGGCTGCAGCTGATACAGGGAACAGCCGGGTTTGCAAGGAAGATTTATGTCTCTTTCCATCAAGAATCAGATGCAAACTCATGCCGTTATTCCCACGGTGAAGTTGGGAAACCGGCTCCATGCAGGGCTCTGGGACGAGGAACAGGACCCCAGGGATGGCCGTTGTGCTGCCAGCTCCCCCAATGACTTCTGCTGTGGCCAAGGTGAAGAGCCAGGGCGGTTTTGGGGGGGTGGGGGCATGGACCACAGCTTCACTGGGACCTGGGGGTGCTGTGTGAGAGACACTTCGTGTCTGTGCTGGGCAGAAAATGGGCACTGCCACGTTCCCCCTCCCTGTGTTCCTCTCCATGCCTGTTGGAGAGCTTTTTGGGGAGGTGTCTGTTGGAAGCTCCAGGCTTTTGCCTGATCTTTATAAAAACAGTTTGTTAAAGCAGTGGGGGGATACTGGGAGATGCTGAAAATAGATGTTTCCCGTTTCCAGGGGCATTGCTGTCCTGGCATTGCTGCGGCTGTATTGTTTTCAAGCTAATAGGATACAAAGCTCTGCTTTTCTGAAATGCCACTCTCAAATAACTGATGCTCTGTGCAGATCTGTGATATTGGTCCAAGTCCAACATCAACATCCTTGTGGAAGAGTAGTTCGAATTCCCTCTCTCCCCATCTCCTCCTGCCGATGACCTACATCTGTTCTCCTCTGACCCCCTGTGTTTGCAGTGGGACGGCAGATCCTGATCCAGCGGGAAGGGCGCAGGTTGCGTGACCTCTGCCGGGCTTGGCCTGCAGGTCTGCCTTAGCTGCTTCGGGTAAGGCAGTGCTGAGCCACGATTGGATGGCCGTGCTCTGCCTGATGCCTCAAAACACTGGGGAGTGTAGGGTAGGTTATTTTGCGTGGAACAGAGTGGCCGTACGCTTCCATAGGGTCAGAAGCAGTACAGCAGATGTGCAGGCCGCTGGCTGGTACTTCATTCTTGGTGTTATGTGGGAAGGAGGTCAGCCCTCACGGCTGCTTTTAGGTCTCATTCACAAATTGCATTTTCCTCTTGAAATACAACAAATCCCCAGGCTTTCCTGTCGCAGTGGAAATCATTTGAATGTGACCAGGTCCGTAAGCATCCCCAAAGCCTGCAGACAGGAAGAAACACTAGAGTGAAGAAGTAGGAAATGTCCGAGTTTATAGCAGTAGGGTGATTCATCTCCCGGCCCTTAACTCTTTCCCTCCTGCTTTTGGTGAGATCCAGCTGTTTTGCTTCAAGGCTCAGAGGCCGAGGAGGATATCGCCAGCTCTTTTCTAGCTGGATCACAAAATGCTGCTGGGCTTTGTACATTGTGTTTATGTGGTTTGGGGTGGAAAAGGAATGGGCTGTTGGGAGTGTGCGGTTATCTGAATCGGATAACTGGAACATCGGCAGTCACATTAGGAAAGATTAATATTTCATATATGGGGTATGAATCGTTTGTGCTTAATCACTGTATGAAGGGCTTAGGAAGAAATTTACCGATAAGCAAGTGATTCCTGAACTGTCCAGAATGTTTTCTTGCATCTTCCTCAGGAGCAGCTGCTCCTGGATATCGCTAGAGACTAGTCTGATCCTGTTCTTCCTGGTGTCTGTAGCTTTTGTAAGCAGGTAGAGCAGCTTTCATCACAAGTGCTTTCTTCTCATTAAACACACAAAAATTCTGGAAACCGTTTTTCTCTGGTAAAACTTACGTGGCTGTACTGTGAGCTGCAGTACCTGGCAGTGCTTCAAACTTATGTGTGTAGCCAGAGCTCATAGGAAACATGTCTTGGGCTCTGTGGATGCCATCACTGTTACATACATCTGTCCAGCTGCTAGTGCGGAGGTGGCTCATTCATACTTTTCTCTGGCTAACCTCTTCAGGAGACCTTAAATTTCATCTTCATGCTCCCAGCATGGTCCTGGAAACACCTGTGATGATGGTGCTGCTTTCCACATCTGCCCCACATTGATCCATGTAGGGTTCTTTTTGCAGTGGAAAGTTTTTTGTAGCACAGCAAGAAGGGGGCCACCCTTCTGGGTTGGGTGCCACTGTGTTTGTGTGGGAGGAGGTGATGGTGGGGGGACATGTTGGGGCACACAAATAATCCATCTTCTCTGTGTCCTGCAGGTTGGTGTTGAGCCGGTGGGAGGTTGGGAAGCGGAGGTGGGAGGTGGAGGTCTCATCGTGACTCTGGTGGGACTGCTGAGGTTCAACTAAATTTGAGGGTTATGTCTCTGTTGTGGGAAACCCTGCTTTAGGCTGTGGGAGGGTGTGTGGCTGCGCCTCCCCTTCCCTCCCTGCCCTGAGTCAAAACCTGCCTAACTGAAAACATCGGCCATGGCCGTCAAACCCTCTTTTGCTGTGGTTACACATATGGTACTGCAGTGTTTATGGTGGCTGCAGTTTTGATGGTGGAAGTCGAAACAACTGAGTGTGGGTTGGGTTTTGGCATGTTGGTCATGTAGCAAATCCTGATGGCTGCTGTAAGAGGCATGGAGGTTAGAAATCTTCTAAAAAATGGGGAGGGGGCTGCTTTTTTCCCAAAACACATGTGGGAGAATGCCCCTTTTATTCCACGTGCAAATAGATAGCTTGCTTAGGCAGCAGTGAGTCCTCTCTATTCCAGGATAATTTGTTGTCCTATTTCCTTCCTGTTGAAGCAACTCCATTTTGCATGGAATAATTAGTACTAATTTGGGCCTGGGATGGAAAACAAAAATTCTCTAACTTCAGAAGAATAGACAAGAGCACAACCTCTGCCTCTCCTGTGTGAGTCAGGTCGTGCCATTCCATCCCTCCTATAAAGCAAAATTAAAACCCGTACGTGAGACCAGACATCCCAAGTTGGTAGGAGGGAGCAGGAGATGTAGGTGTCACCAATTTTAAGCCTTCTGCTGTTGCAGGGAGCTGAGGACATCTGTGGTGAGGGGGAACGGACCACCACCTCCTTCCTTCTTGGCTAACACTGAGGAACAAATAAACAAAAATGTTCCCACTGCACTGATGTGAAAAGCTGCTTCTGAGCCGATCTGGCATGTCGGTGTATTCCTGGCGCCCCAGCCAACTACTTGAGACCTTTTTATTGCTGTAACAAGGACTTCCACATCCTGCCCCGCAGTCTGACTTGAGCCATGGCTATTTTCTGGTCCTTCCGGGAAGACATCCCTGTTCTCCCTTCCTTTGCGTAATCAAGGGACGCCAGCCAAATTCCTTCCCTGCCCCAAATCCCTGCATGTTTGAAGAAGGAGGTGCAGGCATCCTTTCTGCCTTCCTTGGAACTTACCTGGGAAGCATGAGATGAATTATGGCGCAAAGGTACTGCAGGCAGGATCAACTCTGCCCGTCTCGCAGCCACCTTCCTTGATGCTGGTAGGTTCATAATTTCTGCTGGTGGTGATGGCAAGCATCAAGGCTGTGTCTTCGTTTTCCAGAGTGCTGCGTGAATGTCTCTTCAGGCTGAGCCCTGGAGGTGGTGGAAATGGAGGTGTCTAGGCTGGAAATCCCAGCTGGCAGATGTGCTGCAAGTGAGACAGGCTTCCCAATATCTGGATAGCCAACCCCTAGAAGTCTTGGCTGATGGATGCTATCTGCCTGCAGGGTTACACAGGGATTTTTAAGTCCTGTATTCATAACTTGGGGGTCCAAAATGCTGTTTGATGCTCCAAGCTAGCTTGATAAAAGCGTGTTAGAGGCTGATTGCAGAGGTGCTGCGGCAGCATACCAGTCTTAAAAACAGAGTTTGGCATGTTCGAGCTTGTAGGTTTTGTGTATCCCAGTTAGGTAATAGGTGACAGGAAACCTTGATTCAGGTATGAGCAGTGAATCAATCAACGCTGAATTGCTCAGTGGTTGAACCGGCCCCCCTTGGGATGACTGCCTTTCCATATCATGCCTGATGTTTCGAAATAACTTCTCCGAGTTGTTCTGATCATCTAAAACCCAGGGGTTTAGCTCACTTTGGTCTCCACCCCATTAGTGATGACCTTGCTCTGGGGCTGCAGAGAGCAGCAGAGATTTCTAGTTTAACTGCTGGAAGGTAGGATGTCTCCCTGGGTCTGTGCTTAGATGCTCTCCTCCAAGGAGCTGGGTATCTTCTGACCAGAAAGCAACGTGTAGAGGGTTTTCCCAAAACTGATACCCACAGCCATCTTCGCTTGTCTTCTGTGCATCCAGTATGTTATCTCCTGTGTCTGTTATTTATAGTGGACAGTCTGGTGTGCTCACACATGCTCATCTTTAACTGGGGTTGACCAGTTGGTAGGATGAACAATGATCGGAGATGACGTGAGTGGGATGGACTAGACAGCTTGCGGGCATTTCTGGAGCATTGCTGTGCTTGAAAATGCTGATAGTAGCTGCAACTAAGTGGTTCAGCTGTAGTGGTGAACTTGCAAACCAAGAAGCAGATCCTCCTTTAATCCCTGGGATTCTGTGGGGTCCATCCCTTGCTTTTGACCCTGCATTTTTAGAGTTGGTTGATTCATACTCTGGGAATTTCAAACACTTCATTCACAAGCTGCAGCTGGCTAAGGGCTGATACTACTAATTTGTGTTAGTAAATTATGTCATGGTATGTGTTAGAGAGCGTTCTGCAACCAGGAAGTTTGTTCCTGGCTCCAACTTGTGTTGCAGCCAGGCTGAAGTCCTGCTTGCTTCTGGTTGGGCATCTCTTACTTCACCCTTTGAAACAGCCATCTTGCCCTTGTGAGCTTTCAGGTGAGTACTGAAGTGATAACTGGTGATGTGATATCCAGACAGGTCTTGACAAATCTGGGGAAGGTTTTCTGTTCACTCACCTTTATTTAAAAACAAAAAATATAAGGAAAAGGATCTTCCCTGCATTGACCTGGAGGTCAGACCACTTAATGTAGGAAGATATTTGCCATAGCTGTGCTTATCTTGTCCATGAAAGAGTCTGCTACACACTGTGCAGACCCAGCCCCTGACCAGGTACTGGAGGAAAAATGGAGATGGAGGAAGCAGCAACCTGCCAAGGTAGTAATGTAGGTTAGCGGAAGAAAAGCCAGGAAGGCAACTTGGGTCTGGCTGCTGGTGGCGAGGTGGTCCAAGAGACTCAGCTGAACTCGGGAGGGCAGAAGGGACAGATGTTACAATCCTGATGCTGTTAGAGGCATTTAGAAATCTTCAAGTAAGTAAATCTTACTAAGAGGAGAAATACAAAGAACAGAATTTGTTTTGGTTTTTGTCTTTTTAAAAAAACCCAGCATTTTAGTGGTTTATAAAGATTCCAGTGGTGCTCTGGGAAAGGGCAGCCTCTTGTTCCAGGCACCACGCGTACAGCATAGGGAATATCCTGGCTCTCAACCTGAAGGTTTTGAGGTACCATAAATTTTTCTTGTGTTAGTATGTGGCAGGACAGCATGCAAAACTTTTCTACTGCTTTACAATTTGAATAATGTTTTTATCATGCCAGCAGATAATCATCTCACTTTTGTTCCAGAAGCAAAGCTCTTATGGATATGTTTGAGAAGCCTGAAAATAAAAATGCTCACATGTGTTTTCCAGCATTGCTTAACACGTGGTATATCTCAGAGCCTCTGGATTTCACGCTCTTGCAAACTGTCCACTTTTGAGTGTGAAGGCTCAGAAGTATAACTTTAGGCCTGCTCTCAGCTAGGCATGTGCATATTTAGTTGGTCTCTAAGTGGAAGTACAGACTTAGTCTTCCCTTGTTTCTCTGCATGGCTGGATCAGAAGGGCAGTGCTTTCATCTCTGCAGCAGCCCAAATGCTGCAGTTTCCTGTCCATCTCCTAGAAGACATTAATGCCATCTGTGCTAGGCCTGAATGATGAGTTAGAAATGAACAGAGATGAGTTAGAAATGAGTAATAAATTGGAAAGCATGGATAATCTTCAAGCTTTTCTCTTAAGGAGACTTTAAACCTATTTGGCTACAGACAGAGAGATGTTTTTTAATCCCAGTCGCCATGTACAATTTGCATTCTCATTCCAGTGGCAGGGTGGCAATGCCAGGCAGGATCTTTGGTCAACTCAGTGGCAGCAGCTTGGTTTTAGATACTTGGCTAGCTGGAAGACTGTGACTGTGATTAGAGAGGTTAAATTATTTTCTAAGGTTATCTCAGAGTATATGGAGAAGAAATGGGAAGACTCTTTTCAAGGCTAGCATGGTTTTACTTTGTAGTTTTGCAAATGACATTTTACTACTTTTTGGCTCTGCTTCAGTCAGTCCTTCAAAATATTTCTATTATGTGGATCCCTATTTTTTTCCATAATTTTAACCATTTAAGAAATTTAGTGCATGCATATTGCTTCATAATGGGTAGATTTGCATTTCAGTCCTCCACCGAGCTGTGAAAGGCTGCACAGGTTGGTGAGCTCATCTAGAGCAGGCTACAGACATTTCCTGTGGGGCTGTGGGAGAATCTCTTACATAGCACTACCTTTTAGAAAAAATATTCAGCCAATTCATCTACCATTTTTCTGTTCCTGGCTTGATCTGCAGTACTTGCGTATGAGTTTTTGGGGTTTTTTTTTACTCCAGTAGGTACCTGGAGGTGAAATCTGTGACCCAGCCCTTAGTCTGTGTTGCTGCAGTGCCTGGTCTGGGGCTGTACTTCAGCTCTCGCTGTGCTGAACCGGCAGGTCTGGCCTCCCAGAATCCAACATCCAAACAAATAAAATGCACAAAAGAGGTTTTGTTACAAAGGGAAACTGAGGGATAGGCTAGTTGACATACAAAGGCAGCTTTGGAAGGGTTAAGATGAATCTCTGCTCTCCTGGGAAGTAACTTAAATGTGCAGTCATCCTTTCTCATATCTTAAAACATGATCAGAGGAGGCGTGGGATGGGCAGCTTGCAGCCTTGCCTGTCCATGCAACCCAGTCTCGTAAGAGAATCTCCTCTTGCTTGTCTCCTCTGGAGCGTAGAGGAAGAGCAGCTCTCCCATCCTCTCCTCAGCTGAGCCTCCAGAGAGGCTGACAAACCTGGTGGTGTTTGAACATTTTTCACCTTGGGTCCATCAGCGTGTTAAGATGGCTTGGAGGGCCACCAAAGTGTCTCCATCCCTCTCAGCTGCTATTGAGAGGGTCCCTGTGGGAGGTCGTGTCCCTCGGTCAGGGCTGCAGGAGAACTCTTGGTGATACAGGTGTAAAGACAGTGCTGCAGGTGCATGTTCATAAAGGCGGCAGATCTCTTGATCCACCGAAGAGAGGTTGTGTAGTTTTCAGAGTATCTGATACTGCTTCTAGTGTCTGTGTCTTACCCCCAGTGTGATGGAGGATTTACTCTTTGCCTCCCTTGATATTTGTTAAACAGAGTTCAGTGCCTGTGCGGGGATAACTGTCTCTTTTCTAGGATACAATATATTCTGTGGAGGGTGTTTGAGTTTATGTAACTTCCCGTATGTTGCCCTCTTTGTGTATAAACTTGAAGATAAATTGTGAAATGCAGGGAGCTGCTTTAAAAGGATATACCCTCAGCTGGATCTCACGCTGTTTGTGGCAAGAAAAGAGGAACCCAGGGAGCCCTCTGTCCTTATTTTCTCTCTCATACAGCTGAGTGAGCAGCGTGGTATGGACCGCCTGATGCTGCCCCATTGCCCAACACTGTGATGCTTCTCAGGGAGAGAGCATGGTGAGCTGTCAGCAGGCTTGAGAGCGGCATGTGCTGCTAGGAGGGGTGGTGGTTTCTCTGTGGAGATGCTGCAGCCCCAGCATTGCTCCCTACAAGCCCTCTACCCCTTCCCAAAGCTGCTGCATTCCTTACCATGCACCTCTGCCCAGCAGAGATGTTGCTGTTTTCAGTGAAGCCTTAAGTCAGTGTAACTTGAATCAGTTGGCTGGACATGACCTTGCCAGGTGCTGCTTGGTCTCCGTTCCTGTGTAGATCAAGGGGATCTGAGGATGCTCAGCATCTTGCAGAAGAGGGTTCTTTGGCTCCCATGGCACACGAGCGCAGCAGCTGGTGGGAGATTCATGGCTCTTGTTCACTGCAAACTTGAAAGAAGCTGCTCACCCATCCACGGCTCATTTCTGCTTGTCAATTTTGAAAATGGTTCAGTAGCAAGTGTAAGAGCAACTGTAAGCATGATGCTGCCAGAGTTTGCAGGTTGCCTCTACTGAATAATTACACACTATGTAATTAGGGTATCTGAAAACATCCATTTCCATTCTCCCCTTGAACAAAACTAAGAAGCCTAGCTCCTGAACTACCCTCCTTTTGAACTTTAATGTTGAGAAACTGAATTTTTACTCTGAAAACTGTGCTTATTTGACTGGTGGATGGAGAACGAGGAAGTCTGTGCACAAGTGCATGGAACTGGTGGAAAGTCGGGGGGGGCGGGGGGGGGAAGTGCTTCAGAGATGAGCCAGGCAGATCTGATGGTAAGTAGGTGGAAACTTCAGCCAGGGCTCCTGGGCAGCGAAGCAGCCTCAGAGGTGATGGGAAAGTTAAGCTCCTCAGCATCCAAGCCCAGGAACTGACTTCTTCAAGTGATTTTTTTGAAGTTACTGCAAGATCAGGACTGTTTTTAGGAAGCCAAGAACTTTGCAGTTGCTCAATACTTGCTCAGCTGCTTTTGTATGGATTATTTGGAATGATTTTATTTTCGTAGAGTGGATTTAGAGTTGCTGACATGGGCTTTTCAGAGATTAGCGTGTTTAGCTGCTGTGGAGAGGACACAGCATGGTGAGCAGCAGTTCAAGCCTCTCCTAGCTGCTGTGAGGGGAGAAGGGCTGGCCACTGAGGTCCCAGTGAGGTGGTGCCTGGCTTGGTGACTGTGGCTTCATTAAAGGTGGCTGAAACCTGGACATGCCAGCAGCCTTCAGGCAGTGTGGCAGACTAGAAGACTAAACTTGTGGTTTAATCTATTTAAGCTGGCTCTGCTGCCCAAAACAAGTTCTTGCCTGTTGCTGCCCATGATCCAGGGTGCCCAGGTATGGAGAGGGCAGGTCTCACCCACTGACAATTTGACTTAGTTTGGAAGAGAATCTTTAAAATTGTGTTTAGAAGCGTTTAAGGATTCTTTCTCAGTGGGCCTCATGGTGTGGGTCCTCATGCAGCCGTTAGCACAGAGAGGGTGTGGTGATACGCATGGGGGGATTTCATTTTGGGCAGTTCAGTGCCCCATGGGCTGAGAAACACGATGCAGATTTAAGGGAATTTAGGTTCCTGGAGCCCTGTCTGCTGAAATGCCATCCACTTGCATCAGAGAAGGTACTGCTGGCTGGCTGAGGTTGCCTCTTTATATTTAATTTTTCCTTTCCTGCTGCTTCATTAAAGCAATGTAGTTACAGAAATGTAGGTAATTAACTAATGAAGGACACAGGCGGTAGCACAGTAGCTATCTTGCCTGTTTTTCCCCATCCAGCACAGAAGGGTCTTGTCAGGATACCTCTGCCACGCTCGTCACGGCAGTGACCAGTCCCATCTTATGGGCAACGTTTTCTGTGTCGCTTCAGCTGTTTCCAGCCCTCCGGGTGCTCATGGCAGTGTGTGTGCTGTACCCCCTCTGTCACCAGAGTGCAGGCTCCCAGCCCTGCCAGAAACCCTGCCAGCAGCAGATCCCAAGCCCAGGGATAGGAAGAGGACTGCCACTTCCACGTTTGGTTTTTTTTTTCCATTTTGCCTCTTACAGTGACTGTTACAGATCTTTTAAAGCATTGCTTGAGCTTTGTCTTCACTAACAAGACTGGCTTGTTGGTGCAGGGTGTTTCCAGGAGGACTGTTGCTGTTTAGGTGACAAATTGCAGCTCGGCTCCTGTGAGATGCATTGACTTGACACTTGAAGAGGTTAGCCTTCCAAGTGAGCACGAGGCGTCTGGAGCTCAGTCCTCCGTGTCCCTCCCACAGCTTGAGACCAGGGTAGGGCAGCATAAAGTGTTTTTAAAAAGCCTCTTGCCTCTTTTCAATTCTGATTTCCCTGCAGCCTGAGATGTTCCTTCCTCTTTATCTCCCTGCGCCAGCATCTCTGATAGTGAGAATCTGCAATGTGGCAAAGCCACCAGTACAGGGGAGATGGGCTTCAGGCTGTGGCAGTGTAATAGGGTTTTTCTCCTGTCCTTTGATAAAAGGACTGGCAGCAATTTGCCCCAGGGGTCCAGGTTGCACTGACAGCGTGCCAGGCCCAGTGGGTTTCCAACATGAGAAGCAGGCTGCAGGACTGTTTTATGTGAGGCGAAGGATGTGTTTCCCCCAAGATCTTATTAGAGCGGTGCTGTTGGCAACCCCTTCCCAGCAGCTGAGGGCCTGCCCTGCTCCCCACCCTGGCCCTCGGGAAGGGATGCCAGAGGGCTGAGGATGGGAGCAGATGCTGAGCTGCGCTTGTGAGTTTGCTTTCACCTGTGGCTTTTCATCATGCAATTCTGTGTGGCATGATGAAGGACTGAGGAATTGTGGTTTTTTTAAAGATGAAAGTGCTAAATCTGGCTGTAGGGTTGAAACCTTGTTTCAGGGACTAAGCAGGGACATAGATTTTCCCTTCTGCTGCCCTCCAAAGGTGCTGCAGCTTTGTGTCTAGGGGCAATCAAGGTTCAGCCACGGGGTTCATTCAGTTTGGTGGTGTTTTTAGAGACTTTTGGAGAGCTAATGCTACCATCAAGCCTTGGGAGGCTGCATGGCCTCTGATATCTGCTGTGGCACAAACCCATCATTTGAACTTGGGCTACCAACTTCCATCTTTGGGCCAACTCTCAGATAACAGTGGCTTATGTTAAAGATGGGAAGGTACTTTGTGTCCCTCTTGAATGAGGTTCTTCCAGTGGCCTGGCTGTAGCTTTTCAGTGTTCTTCATCCAGGTCTCAAGCATCTCTGACTACCCCAATTTATCTGTGGTCACTTTATGCGTGGTTACAAATGACCCTGTCAAACCATAGTGTTGGATGTTACATTAGAATCAATTTTTCTCATTACTGATGGTTTTACTTCCTATATTTTTGGACGCTGGGACCTAATTTTACTTAGAAGCAGTCAAAACATTGAATAAAATGCTCTAAAGCTTTCAAAGCATTTGAACTACATTCTCCCATCAGACATACTCAAAGTCACTTCCATTCTGGATCTGACCGTGAATACCAGCTTTGAGCAGTGCCCAGGTTGCAGAGGCACTTGGATCTACCTCTGGGGAGAAGAGAGAGGCCTGGGGAACATTGGGAAGTGATGGTATGAGGGCAAGGAACTGGGTATGTATGTGGAGCTTAAATCTGTTCTTGCTAATAAGAGCCACTTGAGAATTTATTTTTCAGCACAAGTTTGGTCCATCCTATTCTGGAGCTAAATTCATGGCTTGCCAATTGGATTGTGTCTTCCTTCCCTCTTGGCCCCCAGCTGCCAAACCCTCCATTCTCCACCATGCCCTGGCACGTGGCAGTGTCTTGACCAGGACTGCAGATGTGCCAGCTTGTACAGGTATAAGTTTTGGAAGTAACAAAAACTGATGACTTCAGAAAAACCTTCTTGTTTCTGCTGAATTTTGTCTTTGCTTGGAGCCCAGCAATGTTGAACAGGCACCTCAGAAGCTTGGCTTATTTCAGACTTTGTGCAACATTTGGTTTCATGCAGGATAGCTCCCAGGCTTTGCTGCAGTTCTTCTCACAGATGTCCTTGCACACTTGCTCTTCTCATCAGCCCAGGCTGGAGCAGTCCAACATGTGTGTTGTTGCAGTGCTGTGGAAGTAGACACCAGCATAGGTGGTGGCTGGAGGTCCACCTTGCCCTTTGCCCTACCTGCAGCAAGCAGGCATGGGCTGCCAAAACCAGTGGGACTGGGTCATGCCAAAATCTTGCTGCAGATCCTGTGGTACAGGAGTGAAAAACTGAGAAGCCATTTTCATCTCCCCACTGAGAGTGGTCCTTGGATCCTGCCCCTCCATCTCTACAACCATGAGCCAAAAGATGATCTTGGAATAAAGTGCTTGCAGGCAGAAAGTCTGGCAGTACCCAAGCTGCCCTCTGTTCCCCTGTCCTCCTTTGCTTTTACAGACCTGTTCCATAAATTGTCTCCGTTGACAAAATCACACTTATGTCAAGCACTTGCCTGCTTAATTCTTCCACTTGTAGTTTTTCTTTCCTCTGGGCAGGGTTGTTTCTTAGCAGCTTCAAGTGCAAAGCTGCCAATTTTTTAAGTCTTTCCTGGCTTCAGAGTTGAAACTCTGAAGTTTAATTTAACTGTTGAAGACAGTTTAATATTCCTGTCTTCTGTGAGCAATCTTCCATGAACTTTCCTTCACTCACTACCCTACTCCCATTTATCGGTGCTTGCCTTGATCACAGATTTTGTGCCCACGACAGGACTGGAGTATTCCCGTTGTGTCACACCAGGCTGCCTGCTGTCCCCAGGGAAAAGGGAAGAGATGTGAAATAAAAGGAGTTGGTGCTTCCATGCTTCTTGAGAACTGCTGGCTTTTATTCTAAGTCTGAAGTCTCTTGCTTGGACAATAGATATCAGGTGGCTTAACAGTGCTGACTGCTTCCTGGTCAAGCTGCCCACTGCCTGATCCAAAAGGGATTTATTCCCTCTGAAGTGGGGCTCCTTCAGCTCACTTTAAGTAATGGGCAGCTGAAAAGGCAACACTTTTGCTTTTTCCTAGTGGAAAACATCCTGCAAAGGATTCATTATTAATAATAAGCTGCTAAACCTTGTCATCTTTGATAGCCAGGCATGTGCTATTAGCTGAACTTGGTTTAGTCCCATCCTGTAAGCTCCCTTTAACCTCGGTGCCATCTGTGCCTATTTCACCATTAGTAGTTGCACTTAACATTCCTACTTACTGCTTAATAACTTGGGGTCAAGCCCTGTCTCATCAAAATCAGGTGTTCTCTGGGGCTCAGGTGTAGCAGCATTGGTGCATTAGTTGGTACTTGGTTGAAGAGGGAGGCCTATTGCCCCAGTGTCCGAAGGAAATTAAGTTATGAAGAGTTGATTAGTTGTTACGTGACAGAGGTGAGCTGATGTAGGTGTTGTTTTGGAGAGTTTACTTTTCTGCACGTGTTGGGCCACATCTGACAATCGGGTAAGGCAGCTCAGCTTGCTTACCTTGGCATGAAACCGCTCTCCCTGGCACAGCACCCTGTCCTGTCTGACATTTTGGCAGGTTAGGAAGGCAGGTTGGCCTGCTGTGGCTGACACAGAGCCTGGCATGGGCAGCTGTGGGAATGCCTGGTGTGGGGAGGCAGAGGAGAAGGGACCCCACATCTGGTGGCAGTGGCCTGTGTGATCATCCGGCTCGAGGACCCTGAGTAACCCACCACAGCTCTTCTCCCAACTCCAGCCTATGCCCCTGACTCTTGCCTCTTGGTAGGCTGAAATGAAAATGTGGAAAACAGATGTGACCTGATGATACTATCTTGTTTAACTATCTATATCCAGATGTTTCCAGCTTGTAGTGCTAATTTCCACTTACAGTTGTCCAAGAGCTAAATCCAAGATGCTCACTGCTTTCGTGTCTGGGAAGAGGAGTCAAACTAACTTGAATGTTAGTTGTGTGATCCGTTACTTTTCTCAGTCCTATATCTCTTGCATCCAGGTAGGGCAAGACTGCCCATCCCAAACGGTCACATGCATCTAAAAATCTCCTTGTAGGGAAGATTTTTCTTCATTAACTGGATGAAAGGATTGAAAAGCAAGAGGAATAAGACTATTTTGAGAGTAGTCCTTACTTCAGGTTAAATACTTTGCAAGGGCTTTTCATCATGTCTTTTTTTGAAGACATGTGAATAGCTTTCTCTAAGGGAGGCACTTCCCTTGAGACTGCACATGCTTTTCTTAAATTTCATTGCCGCATGACCACTGAGCACTGAAGGACTCATATGAATTTTTCTAACTCCATTTGAAAGGCAAGCTGTTCTTTCAGCCTCTTGCAGAATCTGTATGACAGGAGATGCTGTAATCAAGCTGCAGCAGTAATTGCATTTGTAATGTGAAAGACAGAACAGAGTCTAAAATTCTCATCCTTGACTGGCTCTGTAGGGACTCAAGGTAGTTAAAAAAAAAAAAAAACCAACCCAAAAAAACCCCACCAAAAACACAACCTACCAACCCAACCATTGCTTTTGACATTTGAAATTGGTCTGGGCAAAACATTAGGAAACAACATACTCTAGGGGACAAGATGATCTAATACATCTGACTTTAAAGAAACATGCTCCCGTGGAAACTTATTACTGTGCCTATTCCAAAGCACTGGCTGCTGCCCTGATCTCCCCTGCCCTCTGCTCCCTGTACCATGTCAATGTACCATGTCACTGTAGTCAGCAAGTTCCACTTAAACTTCTCTTCTGCCTTTTTATTTTGTGCATGTTGCCTGAGTTAGCTCTGTTCCTAAGTAAGCAGTTCTTTCGCAGGAGAAAGTCTTCCAGGATGCTACTGGCAACTTATTGTCCACTTCCTGAGGAAAACTACTTGTAAGTTTTGTAAGAAAACTTTTAAGTAGTTTGCCAGAGATCTTGACAGTTCCAGTGCAGCTGAGGCTTCTTGCATTGGTTCACCTTCTTGGGATGAAGTTGCAGCCACCCACATGCACTTTCTGCATTAGCTTTAAGGGAGAAGCCTGGAGAACAAATCTGTGCTGTAGGATTTCGCCATCACCACTTCGTTTGCTCCTGTGACATTGCAGTTACAACGTGTGATGATCCTCCGTGTAGCAACCATGATTTACAAACAGAAGCTTTCCACTGTTTAATGCTGTTGAATTTTGAGGGATGGGGAGCTGGGAGCTGGGCTGGAGTGAGCTGCAGGGGTCAGATGTCCCCAGCACTGCAGGAAGTCACAGCTGGAGCTCAGTGGCTTGGGCTAGGGATGCTTCTGGGATGGCACATCCTGCTGGGTCCTTCCTCTAGCCAGCCCCAACTGCGAATCAGACCTTTATGAAAATAGCTCTTTAGTACAAAGGTAGTGAAAGGGGCTTAGCATCTCAGCTGGATATGAGCTTGTTTGCATCCGAGTTACTCAAGGTTTTCCTTTTAATAAAGGTTTGGCATTCCCTGTTTGGCTGGCTTGAATACTAGGCTGATTTTTTTCTTGTGTGTAATCGTAGGTGTGGTGTGGACTTTCCCAACAGGACGTTGCTTATTCAGTCCCATTCCTCTTCCCTCGTGCTGCATAGACAATCTTTTCAGGGTCTGATTGTGGCTGGGTTGTTCAGGAGCAGGTGCCAACAGCCACTCTGGGCATGCATGAAGTGATACAGGAGAAGCTTGTCTGGAATTGACTGTAGCCTTCTCTCTGCCTCTGAAGCACTGAACCTCCTTGAAAGGTTTTAATTTTCATAAAATCCACCTGTAGCAATGAAACCTGGAAAAAATGAACTACCAGCTCCAGCAGACTGACTCGTGTTGGTGCTTGGGTTTTTAACAGGGGTGAATGAATCAGCCTGTCCTCAACTGAGCATTAGTGCAGCATCAGGACTATCAGCACTGCTTGGCCACCAGTTTCCTGTTGTTCTGGAGGCCTGTGCATGGCTGTAGGAACAGATCTTGCCTCCATCCTGCTGCCTGTTATGAAGCGGGTATTTCCAATGGGTTAAACTATAGATAAACAAGAAAAAGTGCTCTGTGAGGTTGCCTTGGTTTGAGAAGGGCAAGTTTTCTGCTCCTTGTGCTCTCTGCTGGCTGTCCCTAGCTGCTTAGTCTCAGAACTTCTCACAGACTTAATACTTTAGGAGAAATCCTCTTAAACCTGAAATAGGATACAAACATCTTCCCCCTCCTCCTCTTTCCCTGGGGGAGCAGGAACGGTACTTTCTTTATATAAAGACACTTTACTGAGCTCATATGCATTTTTCATGGCACACTGGCTGAAATCCCTACATTCTGCAGGCAGCACCTCCTACTGACCTACCTCTTCTCCATTTCATTTTAAGTCACAGAGGTTGCTTTGTTGGGCTGCCACGGGTACTTGATGTGCTTCTCCATCTCCCACATCCTGTCCTTGGTGCTGCTGCTGACCTTCTGCACAGCAGTAGAGATGCTCCCCTTGCTTTTGTTACTCGCATTTGCCTTTTGTTGAAGCTTTTAGGGCCAGGGTGCATGTTTGCAAGCGTGTCTAGATGTTTCCTGTTGTTGGGATTCTATGGTATGTGTCTTCTTGGCTCATTGTTTCCAAGAGGAGGAATGGAAAAGTGCCGAGATCAAGAGCTCCCTAAGGTCATCAGACGAGTTATACCTAGTCACTCCACAAATAAATCTTTATAAGTCAGCATTTACACTATAGAACTTCATGCAAGTTGATTGCGAAGTCACTTAAAGTGCAACAGAATAAATAATGTTAGCTGTTATGAGGTTAAGGCTTTAAAGGTGGATAAGTACCTATTTAGCAGCCATGGAGGACTGGTGACTACAAAGCTATAGCAAACTCGTACCAAATTCTTGTGTTTAGTTCTTGGGATAGAGCCTTGGTGTCTCAGAACCATGCTTTGCATACTGGACACTCATATTTTTCATTATTCATCCCTTCTTCCTAAAGAAAAGAACACAAGGGTGTGCGATAGTGCCATAGAACCACCTATGTGCCCAGGTGCTGAAGGCATGTCTTTGGCTTGTCAGCATGTGGGAATATCTGTATGGAAACTGGCACTTGTGGAGACGGGAACTGTTGCGACTGAAGTCAAAGCAGATGGGATGCACAGACTGAACCTGCCCATCTAGTTTATGCTTTATTAATTAGACATGTTATCGAAGTAATCTGATTTTCCTTTTCTTTTTCCAAACCAGTTCTTCTGCTTCTTTGCCCACAGAGGTACTAATGAGGAGCACAGTCTGAATCTTTAAGACTTGCATGGCAATGCTTGTTTGTCATGGTCTCTACTAATGCTGTAAAAACTTTGGGGTGAGAACTCAGTGGAGCTTTGTGAGCTGTGGGTATCATAACCTTTGGAGTTGATGGTACTTTCCTGGTAGCACATCCTTCTCCTGCCTGCTATCAGTGTTTTTAAACACTTCCACCCCGTGTGTTAAGCTGTGTTGCTGCTTGTTGTAGGATGCTTAAAAACTTACATGGATCAAAAAGGTGACTGGATAAATTCATGGAAGGAAAGTGGAAAGATCCCTGGGCAGAAACAGACAGTGCTGGAGACTGGGAAGTGTTCTGGGGATAAAATGACATGTGCTGGTGTGGGTCTGACCTTGCTTCCTGGACTTGCTGCTGGTTGATGTTAGAGGTATTGAATTAAAGAGATTTTAGATGTGGTCTGTTGTGCTCATTCAGACAGTCTTCAGCTGTAACTATGGACACTAATTTTTTAAGATTTTACTGAGGGACAGAAAAACCTTTTGGAGGTTAAAGCACTTGGTTTAGAGGTGGGGAGCAGAGGTTTCCTCAGATTTCCCTTTGGACCTCTATTCCCCTGTGGGTTAATGTCTGCATCCTGAGTGGCAGTTCCCATATCTGTACATGAGGGTGAAGACTGTAAAACCCTTCAGTGTTGTCTGCTCACGTCTAATATGGGAGACAGAAACCTCGTAAAGCTAGCCTGTGCCTGAGCATCCACCTTTCAGACACGTGGATCTGTTTTACAGCTGCCATTTGGCGAGGCAATAGCGAGGTCTATGGATTTGCTTTATGTCTAACGCTTTTCCAGGGAAGATATTAATTCACTGAATGAACCACAGGATCAACCTTGCACAAATGGGGGAGAAAATGGCTGTTAGCAATCAGTTTGTCAGCAGCCTTGGATATTGCACAGATCCCTTCCTTTACAGCAGGATGAGATGATGACCATGTCCAGGCTTTTCCTTGCACATGCACACAGCGTATGTTACCCTTGAAGTCCTTTTCCCAGCCGTGGCATGCCTTTGTGCATGCAACAGCGTCTACCGTGTTAATAGGTTGCTGGTGTCTTATATCAGCAAGTTAATTGAGTCCCTTAGTGCAGGGATATTTCCTGCTGCTGCATCCTCTTTCTAAAACTGTGTGTCTACCTTGGGTACTTCACTGCTGATGAAGATATGTGATGCTGAGCTATCTGCTGTCCCTGAAGCCAGCAGAGGTTAAATTGCAGATAAACCCTTGGGATTGCTTTCAGGGAGGGGGAGGGAATATGCTCATGCTGAGAGGGCCACTGGAATCATTTTAATTGAAGTGTGTTTATCATGCTTACTGTAAACACAGCAGGAGATGGCTGCTTCTCTGGAGCCTGAAAGCCGGGCATCACCCTGCAAGGGTGTATCGATCCTGGAAAGCTATGGGGCACAGGTATGCCAGTAGAGATCTCAGCTGGTTTGTTTGCAGCTGAGGATGAAACCTCTCTGCATCCAATGCTTCCTCCTGAACTCGTGTCAAACTTTAATGATTTTGTAACACAATTTTGAGGCTGATTGTTCCTTCTGAAAGCAAGCAGCTCTGTTGCTAGGGAAGGCGGGGGGAGAACCTCAGAAATACTAGTCTTCAGCTGTCCGACACTGTAGATAACATTGAGTCACTGCTGAAAGCCTCAAAGCAAAACAGATGTTCATTTTCTAGTGACTAAGAATTAAAGGTACCAGATGAGCAAAATTTTAACTGAAGTATTTAATCTGTGGTTGGCAACTGAGACAAAGCATGAGCAAACAAGGTGCAATGCAAAAATGGGCCTCTTTTCTTTCTTAGAATTGCCTGCATGTTTTCATTAAAACTTTTTCCCATTTTTTTTCTACTTTTTTAAATAGGTCTTTCCGGCTTGACTCATTCTCACTGTAATTGTAACCTTTGGTACTGGGTGGGAAGGCGATTATTTTGCAAGGCATGAGGCCAGTGGTAGGGTGAGTGGGCTTTTGTTGCCGCCTCTGTCATTTCACTGACAGGTCACTTCTCTAGGAGTGTCTTGTGTCTGTGAAGTTGGGGATAATTATACTTGTTCTCAAAAAATAAGGAAACTGGACTTAATGGTGCATCAGCTTAGCCTTACTTTTGAATTCATGAATGAGTAGAAGACTTTGAATCTGAGTGCGACTGTCATACAGCTGTTATCCTTTGAGTAAGAGACAATTTTTGAAGACCTTTGTTCTTAAAAAAAATAAAAAAATCAAAACTCTGATCCCAGGAACCTGGGCTTTTTGAACAGCCAACACTGGAACCTCCTTGAGATGTTTCTGGTCTAGGTGTTGGGTTCCCATTCCTTTGATTGTTGGTGAGAAACAGGCAACGCTGTCTGGCTGTTTGAAACACAAGTGCTGCATCCCTCCTTGCCACTCAAACCTGAGCACTCATGCAGAGGAGTGTACAATTTATTGGTGGAATATAAAAGGGAAGGATTTGTATCCTGGCTCCTCTTCTCAGCAGCACTGTAGTGTAAGTGCTTGTGGGTTTCTCAAATCCAATGAATATCTAACATAAAACACAGAAAGTCCTGAGAAAGAGGGCCATGGCTAGAACCTCCCTCCTAGGTAAGTCCATTAATCACTATGTTATGTACTTTCTGGTGTAATGACTCTCATATTTGGCCGCTTGGCATCGTAGCATCATCAGGGAAGGACAGAAAAGACCACGGGCTGACTAGGCTGCTCTCCCTGGCATGTGGGAAGTGGATTTGAACTGCTGAGCCCAAGCGGGAGCTGAAGCCAGGGCTCCATCTCGCTGGTCTTGCAGGATTTAACTTATTGGCAAGTTCTAGATGGTTTCTATTAAGTAAAAAGCTTTTTGGATCTCTTCTGAGGGTGCCTCCCTTTGTAGGCTTTCTGAGGAGCTTCTATGCTGAACACTTAATCTTCCATCCTACTTAAGGGAAGAAGGGCAGATACCAAATCTCGTTGGCACCTCATTTCCCTTAATTTTTGCATTTAACTGTTCTTGGTTGGGCTTTTAAGAGAGTCTCTGCCAAAATCAAGAAACTGAAAATTAAAATAATTATTGTGGTGATGAAAGCAATAAAAGAGGCCATCAAGTTCCCTTGTCCATGTGCAGTGGAGGAAAGGAACAGACTGGGTTTAATCTGATCTCTGGGACATGCTGGGCTCCAAGAGTTAATTTTGCCCCTGGCTTCTCTGTCCATGAGTAATCCATCTGTACTGGAAGTAAATGGCAATTTCTTGCAGTGAGGATAGGCTTCACTACTGGAGAATATTATGTATATTTATAATCCATATAGCTGGTGTTCTCTGTGCCTTTTTTACTTGTTGTTGATGTAAACTAAACTGCCTACTGATGAGCTTGCCCGTATGATATCAGATTTCATAGTGACCTACAAGTGTTTTTCTTTCTTGCACGTGCTGTTTCCCTGCAATTTCTATCACAGCAATAATCAAACGGTATCCCCTCAGGAAGACTGAGTAGATAAATGTGAGATTCTCCAACTTCTTTGAGGCAAAACTATAAGTACAGATAGGAGATTGAGCCACTCATCCAGGCACTTGATGGATGACAAAGTCATCAGGAGTGGTCAGCATGTGTTTACCAAGGGGAAGTCCTACTTGGCAAACTTGAGAGACTTCTGTGATGAACTGACTGGCCTGGTAGATGAGGGGAGGGCAGTGGATATTGTCTGCCTAGGCTTCAGTAAGGCCTTAGACCCAGTCTTCCCTAAGATCCTTGTAGAAAAGCTGTTGATGTACACAGTGGATGAGCAGACAGTGAGGTAGGTTGAAAACTGGATGAATGATTTGGCCCACAGGGTGATGACCAGTGGCACAAAGTCTACTGGGAGGCCGGTAACTAGCAGTGTACCCTGGGGGTCAAGACTGGGTCCAGTTCTGTTGAACATTTTGATTAATGAACTGGATGATGGGGCAGAGTATGCCCTCAGCAATTTGCTGACAACACCAAACTGGTGTGTGATTGAAAAGAGTGGCTGATACTCCACAGGGTCATGCTGCCATCCAGAGGGACCTTGACAGGCTGGAGAAATGGGCCAGCAGGGACCTCATGAAGTTCAACAAGGCAAAGTGCAAAGTCCTGCCCCTGGGGAGGAACAACTCGAGGCACCGGCACGTGCTGGGGGCCACCCCACTGGGCAGCAGCTTGGCACAGAAGGACCTGGGAGGCTGGTGGACACCAGGTTGTCCCTGAGCCAGCAACGTGCCCTGGCTGCAAAGGCGGCCAGAGGTGTCCTGGGCTGCGTCAGACAAAGCGCTGCCAGCAGACCGAGGGAGGTGATCCTTCCTCTCTGCTCGGTGCTGGTGAGGCCACACCTGGAGCGCTGGGACCAGTGCTGGGCTCCCCAGTACAAGAGAGACAGGGACAGGCTGGAGAGAGTCCAGCGAAGGGACCGGAGCATCTCTGCTGTGAGGAAAGGCTGAGGGAGTTGGGGCTGCTCAGCCTGGAGAAGAGAAGGCTCGGGGTGGATCTCGGTGTCTGTGAACACCTGCAGGGAGGCTGCCAGGAGGACAGAGCCAGGCTCTTGCTGGTGGCCCAGTGACGGGACCAGGGGCCGTGGGCACAAACTGAGACCCAGGAGGGTCCCTCTGAACATCAGGAAACACATTTTGAACATCAGGGCATCTGGCACAGGTTTCCCAGGGAGGTTGTGGATTCTCCATCCTTGGAGATCTTCCCAATCTGTCTGGGCACAGTTGCAGGCAGCTGGCTCTGTGTGGCCCTGCCTGAGCAGGGGTTGGACCAGATGATCAAAAGGTCCCTTCCAACCTCAACCACTGTGGGATTCTGTGAGGCAGGGAGGCTGAGGTCCTCAGGAAATAACAGGGATCAGCTGAGCCCTCTGTAAGGGTATGGCTGTATATATAAATGCAGCTAAATTTTGAATCATATAGCACTATATGATCACATCTTGTTTGTTAGATTCCGTTCTGTGTAAATGTAAAATGGCTTAATAATTCCTCTCTTGCTGTTTTGTATTAATTTGTATCTTTATGCTGTGTGTTTTCTTTCACTTGCTTCCTCCTTTCACCTTCCCAGATGTCTCCTCAGAGCAAACTTCCGTGACTCTTATTGTTCTGCTTATTTTCATTCTTCTTCTTGGGTAAATGTATTATTTTTTTCTAAACATGGTTTCCTAGAGCTGTGCAAAATGCTCTTTCCATGCTGCATTGTGAAGTATTAGTTGCAAAAGAAAGAGCACCGGAGTCCTAATTCAGGTACATTTCTTTCTTTATCTATTTTTCTTTTTAGAAGTGACTAAAGCCACAAATAAATAATGCTACCTTTTGCTACCATCTGTGAATTCAGGACCAAGCTATTTCAGAGTGGTATATTTTAATGCTTTCTTTATCTGTTAAGGAGGGGAGAAAAAAAGGTTATTGCTGCTAATGCAAAGAACAATCTCCCACAAATTGTAGTCTGTGTTCCCATCTACCACTAAAACCCAAAGCAAACAAAGATTCGTGCAAAGACAGGAAGCATTTTGGGTGTAATTGCCGGTAGGTCTTTGCTTTCACAATTTTTGGTTTCACCCAAAAAGGCAGCTGAGCAGTGCTGTGGTTCACTTCAGTGGATTTATTATGAGCTCTCGCTGTGCTCTAATTTGACATTTTTGGCAGCTCTGGGAGTTTTAAAACATCCTCTGCAAGAGTCTCCTGGCCACGCTAAATGAAAATGTCCCATGGAGGAGAGGGAAGGGGCCAGTGCATGGCAGCACGGGTGAGCTACACCCTGATGACAGCCCTGCCCGCAGGCTCCTTTACTTTGGCCTCAAGCCTCTGTTTTCATAATACCGTCCTGATCCCTTGCTTTCTGCTTGGATCGGACTTAGAGGACCCTCCAGTTTGACCAGATGGAACTGGGAAGCAGATCTCTCCCATCATCTGAGCCCAGGAGGTGGTAGTGTTGGTAGAGCCAGTTGGCCTTGGCTATGTTAGAAGACTTCACCAGTACCAGGACCTGATTTTGGGGCTGCTTTGGAGGCTGGGAAAAAATCAAATCTTGAATATGGTCTAGAAATCTGTGGAACAGGTCTGGCTGGCTGCTGGAGCTTGTGTGTTGATTAGCTGGATGGTGCTACGGTGCAGCCCTGTGTCATGGGTGAGGTCTCACCTGTGAAGTCCTTGTGGCTTTTTCTGGTGTATTTATCTCTTGTTCATGTGAGTTTACCAAACAATAACTGGACTGTGATTTAGGACCAGGTCTTTAGGGTAGTTTGTCACAGTGATGTGTAATAGCCTAATAAAAACATAACTGCTTAGCTTTAATGTGTCAAAATGACTCATTTAAAATACCATATTGGAGGTATGAGGGTCTAGAAGAGAAGTAAGACTTGCATGGGAAGGCAATATTGGGTAATGGACCAACAGCTATAACTGGGGTGGGGGGATGGCGGAAGCTTATCTTCCGTTTCAGATCTGAGGAAGTGGTTTGTCTGCCTGAAAAAATGTTTTTGTCCCCCATGCACTGAATCAGTTGGTCTGGCAGAAGTCAGTACTTGCCTGGGTCAATGCATGTGAATTTAGCTACTTGGCAATCCTGTGCATTGTGCAAGTTGTGCGATATATAAACTGCTTAAATATTGATCCAGTTTCCATATTTTTAAATAAAGCTTTCTATAAAACTTCAGCATTTCTGGTCTCATAGTCTCCTAGAGCCCTTCATGAAGTGTGCAGGTAATTTTCCCCTGTACCCCAGTCTGTAAGTAAATGATACTTCTTTCAACTTCCTCCACATACTATCTGCTTTCTATGTGTAATATTCCTGTTATTTATAACTGCTTTATTAAATCCTAGAGGCAGCTGCCACCTGCATTTCTACATTAGATGGAAGTTGAGGTCCAACAGGTTGGTGCATAGTCCTGCCCTTCTGGGAGCAAAAAATTGATATGGAAGTAGGGAAAACATCTGTGTCCCTATAGCTAACCTATCTTTCCCTATAGCTAACCTCCCTTTATTGCCTGAATATAAAGCGGCTGTGTACATCTCCTTCCATCCTGCAGGAAGCCAGGGAAGCAGCAGACAGACATACGAAGGATTATTATATTTGATCAGGCTTTGAAATGGGCTGTAGATAAAGCCCTTGGTGTTTACTGGGCCATTAAACATTTATTAGCCTCTATCCCAGTGTGTTGGTAGCGCTGTAAATAACGGCTGTGATTAAAGGGAAGAGTGGGGTCAGCAGTTGCCTTTTGCACCAATGTTTGTAAATGGAGAAGCAGGTCGTGTAATTTTTAAGAGCTTGGTTGGGGAAGCATCTGCCCAGATGCCTTGGAGGGAAGGGGCAGATGAGCTAGCAGACTGGAGCTCCTTTTTATCACGAGGAAATGCTGAAATCTTAGGAAGTGGGAGAATTTAAACAACAATGAAAAAAGATTAGGGCCAGAGTTAGGAGTTAATTTATCCCTGCCTTTCCTAACAAAAATGCTTAATGCCCTTGGATCAGAATGGCTTTTGAATCTGGATTTAATTAGGTTGAAGAAGGGTTCATGCCCCTCCCCCCGCACTGCCCCAAATAACCCCCCGGCCACCCCCCTGCTCAGCCATGCATGCTGGGCTCATCGAGGCTGTGTTTTTTGCTTGTTGGCATTTCCATCATCAGACTTTTATTTCCCTTTCACCCCCTCCCCAAGCTTTAATAGGGAAAGGAGAAGCATAGCCGCAGGGCTGAGACTTGGCTTGTGGGGTCTTAGCTGCAGCACCTGGTCGGATGATAGGGTTTTTGAAAGGAGGAATATGAAGGGATTATTTTATTGCTGGGAGGCTACAGCCTGGTGATTCATACTGCAGGCGATCCCTCTGAAGTCAATGAGATTGTAAAGCGTGTAAATCAGTATGGAATTTGGCATTTTCCTAGAAAAGTGGGGGATATTTGTTTTACTTGCATATAAATTACTTCTAATAAGACTCTGTAGACATGACTGATCCTTGTAATCACACCATTGCTCCTTGCAGTCCCAAAGTTACTCTTGCTATCCTCTCATTTAAAATAATTAAAAAAAAAAAAAAAAAAAAAGACTTACATGGGAAATACCTGTGGTTGCTGCTGGGCTGCAAAGCATTGCAGGGAATGACTCAGGCAGGAGCGTGTCCTCGTGTGCTTGGGACCTGCGGTGTGAATGCAGAAAGGAGACAGTCTTGTTTTCACACTCTCTCATTTTGAGTCTCTGACATATTTGTGTTCCACCATTTAGATGTCATCAGGCTGACTGGTAATTAGAGGGAGGCTGTTTTGCTACAAAGCCGGATTGGGAATCCACATTGCCATGAGCAAGCCTGGTTTTTTTGTTGGGGAATGCAAAGTGGCAGAGTAGGCGTTGGGGGAGCATTGCTGCACCACGAGGGAGAAGGTGCTCTGCTGCTTCTTTCCTGTCTCTACAGAATATATGTCCTTTCTACAACAACTGAAATGAATTGATCGTCCCATTCATCAAATGGAAATATAAAAGCTGTCACTGCAATACTTAGAGATGGAGTGGTGATATTTGTTCTTTCAGTGGTGCTTTGCAGCCTGGCAGTCTCCATCAGCTACACCAAGATGCTTGGAAGCAAACCCGGGAGGCATCAGTTCTGCTGCCGGCTTTGCTGCCTGGGTGCTGCTGGGTGGTTTGGGTGCTGTGCGCAGCGGCTTGCTCTCTATATGAGAGGGCTTTAATGCTCTAATAATAAAGCATTATAACAAAGAGCATCAGCTTTTTACTTGCTACAGTTGAGGAGGAAGTTGAATTTTGCCAAGATGTTCTAGCAGCGAGGGTGGTTTTAGCTACTTGGGACTTGCCTTACCTTATAAAAATGCATCTTGCCTGTTTATTTGTTTTGCGGCATGTGGAAAGCGTGACAATCTTTGGTTGAAAATGAAATCTAAAACTGGAAGGAGTCATACAGAAAGTAACCAAGAAACTGAATATATATAACTGAATAATGAGAAAATAACCAGGTCCCATTAAGCTGGTTGTCAAGGGAATAATTCACTCGTCTCTCCCCCAGCTTGATGAAATATTGTTTTCCTGTCCTCCTTACTAACATACCTACAACTCCAGAAAAGCCACCTATCCACTCCTGCAGATGGACTGATACATGCCTAATTCTACCTCAGGGCCATTTTCGTGAGCAGGGTGTAGCTTTGAAGGCACCTTCTCCTGTGTCAGGCCTCTAGAAATGTTTGTACAGTTGAAAGGTTTGTCCCCTCTTTCCACTGATGCTGGCTGTCCTAACAAGTGCCCTGCTCCTGCCCAGAGACCTTGCCTTGTCTAGAAGAGAGAAAATAAGGTGGGTTTTAAGCCAGCATCTAGATTTAGATGTAAAATCTGGCAGAAATCTTAGAATGGTTTGCATTGGAAAGACCTTTGAAGATCATGTAGTTCCACCCCCCTGCCATGGGCAGTGACACCTCCCACCAGCCCAGGTTGCTCCAAGCCCCGTCCAGCCTGGCCTGGGACACTGCCAGGGATGGGGCATCCGCAGCTGCTCTGGGCAGCCTGTGCCAGCGCCTCGCCACCCTCACAGGGAAGAATGTCTTCCTAAGATCTAACCTAAACCTACCCTCTTCTAGTTTAAAACCATTCCCCCTTGTCCTATCCTACAGACCCTACTAAAAAGTCTGGATCAAATATAAATCTTTCCAGCTTCAGGCCAAGTGTTGTATATTCCTTGTTGTCCTCTCCGCAAAACAGAAGAGTTTAAAACTAACTTTTTTTGTTCATTGGGCTCCTGGTGTATTAGCAGACTGCATAGCTTTGGGTTACTCCCCAGGTGACCTGAGCTGTGGTCTTCAGTCATCTTCTCGACTGCCTCGATGCCTTCTGCAGGCTGGTGTACCTCCAGCTGTGCTTCTAATGCTTTGATAAACTTATTTTATATGGGGACTACATTAGTGGCTGGGACAGTCTCATTTATATGGGACAGTCCCAGTCATCCACAACAAAATTCAAGCAGCTGATATGGTAAAAAGGCTGTTTGCTTGATATAGCTGCTCTGTGTGAAACAACTTGCTCGTCTTGGCACAAGCCACTAACTGGGTGTTTCTCTCTTACAGGGCGCATCGAGAATAATCATCAGCCTTAAATAAGGATTGATTGCGTACTACCCATCATAGTCCCAGTTCGATATTAATTGGAAAAAGCTTTGACTGTTGCATTGGGGAGGTGAAAAGTTGAATGAGCATCCCTTTTAAGGTAAAGTAGAAACATTAATGAGATGTGTGGGGTATGAAGCTAGTACTGCTGTAGCCTGCATAGGAGAACAGCAGCCTTTGGTGGTGCTGAGTGTACAGATTTCTCATGGATTCACATCTCTGTCTTACATCATCTACATGGTGAAACCTGTGGTCCATCGTTCCCCTGTTTGAACTTAATGAGCATGGTCCTCTTAGACTGGGGGATTGCCTTTGTTTTGATGCAAATTTTGGTGAATCCAGTATTTTCTCTTTATTTACTTGAAAGAATCTTTAATTTTTGAAACTTGTGGTTTGTGCAAGGCATGCAGAGTTGGGTATCAATATGTGAAGAGGATTTATCTTAAGGCTTTTTTTTTTTTTCTTGGTTATACAAACTAGTATTAGACTGAAACATACTGACCTCTGCTATTACCTTGGCACAGATGGGCATATGATTCTGGCATGAGTGATTTATTAAGGGGAGGGAAGGAAAAAACCCAGAGTCTGTCCGAGGAAATCAAGTTCATGTAGAAAGAAGGAAGGTTATGAAGTAAGAAGGGACGTTACTCAGGATGTTAGTGAATTAAAAAACAACATCCAGCAGGGAGTTTGTGGGAAGTTGTTCTGGTCAGAGTTCTTCCCATGAGCTGACTTGAGGAAAAAAAAATGAGGAATGCTTTTCTAAAATAAAAATAAAAATACTTAACTGAATTTCATGTTGTGTTTCGCTACATGTATTTTTTAGTCTGCTTGGCCCACTTTCTGATTCGGGGAAAACTCCTATTGAGCTCAACAGCTGAAGTAATCCCATTAGTTTAGTGAGAAGTGGCCAACTGTCCTAGAAGAAGGGCTTTGTCTTTTGTGCATAGTTTCTCCATAGCTGATCCCAGAAAAGGATTAAGTTCAATGAGACTAAAGTCAGAGACAGCAGAAGTTTGCCTGTGATGCACCTCGTAACTGTTAATAGCCTTAACTTCATTTATTAATCAGTTTTTGCTTGTATAAGAAAAGCCTTTTTAGAGAAGCAAGAGACTGATGAATATTCAGCTATCTGCCAAAATAACACAGGTCCTGTTGTAATCCAGTGAATGTGTATGGCAAAGATGCTACCTGTGCTCTGGCAGTAGCTTTCTCAAAAAAGCCTGTGGTCTAGATCTGCCTGTTGAATTTTCTTAGCTGTTTGTGGTTGGAAGCTGGCAATTAAGTGACCAGCTGGAACCCTAAAGCTGCTGAGATCGGCAGGATGCACCTGAACTCACGTGAAGAGGAGCGGCTGTGGGCTGGAGCCTTGCCATGGCCAGTGCTGTCTGATTTGACTGGCCAGTGTAAACGGTCTCAACAAAATTGCTTGTGTGTGAGTGGTTTGTCTTGCATGATGAAGCCAGATGTGGATGTGACTCTGTTGGCTGGAGTGAAATGGTCTGACAGCACTTCGGTTCTGCAGCAAAATTATTTCGGAATAAGGCAGCAAGGTCCATGGCTGAGTTCATGGGACTTGTTGTTCTGCTGTTTCAGGTAGTGTGGACTGCTAGGCAAGACGCAAAGTTGGATGCTGGAGTGCCAGAGGTGTCCATCATCCTGTGAGCCTCTTGACTGTTGTGGGTTGCTGTAAAGGTGGTTTGGGCTGAGTCGTTTTTCTCTCTGAAACTGGGGTTCTGAAATAGCTGATGTTAGCTGGAAGGGCTTGAGCACCCTTTTATGCTTTTATGGGTTGCTTTTTAAAGTGTTTCATTATACATCACTTATTGATTCATGTCACAGTTCCAAAGCATTCAGATTTGGATTTTGTGGGAGAAAGCTAATGCATGAAGACTGTACAAAGCTCTCCACTCAGATGTATCGCTAGATTTCTGGGCTTTGTTTTCACTGGTCACATTCACTTGTCACAAGTTACTGTCCTCTTTTTGTCAGCCATTTCAGTGATGTGGCCCATTTATTCTAGCTCAGACTTAGCATGGAGTATAATGCTGGCAGACCAGGGAGTCTGCATTTACAGAACGCATATAAGAAGACTTCAAATTTTAGATCTAAAACCTTTGTTACGTCCTAAAAGGTTCTGCATGTGTAATTGGAAACTTTGGGATCCCAAACATCGCAGTGCTCCCAGGTCTGGTGGCACCTCTGAGTAGAGGTCACGGTCATCTTAAATCAAAACTAGCTGAACTGAAGAGGAGAAGGGAAGGAGGGTGGGGGTAGAAACAGAGCCACTAGCAAACACTTGACACCTCTCCCAAAGAGCAGGAGTGGGAATCATAGAATCCTAGAAACGGGCTGCCCAGGGAAGTGGTGGAGTCAACATCCCTGAAGGTATTTACAAGACACGTAGACATGGAGCGTAGGAACATGGTTTAGTGATGGCCTTGGCAGTGCTAAGTGAACAGCTGGACTTGATGACCATAAAGGTCTTATCCAACCTAAACGATTCGTGATTCTGTGATATGATAGAATATTTGAGCTGGAAGGGACCTTTAAAAGCCATCTAGTCCAGCCCCTCTGCAACAAGCAGGGGCATCTTCAACTAGATCAGGTTGCTCAGAGCCCTGTCCAACCTGACATTGAATCTGGCATTTCCTAGCCAGGGATTATTGCACCAGCTCACTACTACCTGATCTTCCAGGGCTTCGGTATCTGTCCCAGTTTAGCCTACTAGACAGCACAGTTTCACTGAGCCTTGTTGAGTTAGCCCAGGGTTTTCCACCATAATTATTTTCATGATCCCAATAGGTTTACAGGATGGGTAGGGGGGAAGAGTGCCCCATGACATTTGCAAATAGAACAAGGGCGGGCTTATCTTCTCCCCAAGCTTTAGGCCACCAGACTTGCCTGAGGCAAGCCTTAGGCTTGCGTAAACAGTTGTGTTTAGAGAAATTGAGGGCATTATTCAAAAACGCTGTGCTGTTTCAATGCTATACTAGCAGTAAAGAATGTGGCACAGCGGCAGCTTTGTAGGAGATTCAGCTTTCAAAATCCGCAGAGAAGCCGCCGCTGCATGCAGCGGCTCCGCTCCCAGCAGCAAGTCGGAAACTCCGTTTTCGGGATTATGGCCAAGAGACGTTTCTTGGAAACTCTTCCGCGTGCAGTGTGAGCAGCAGGACGGGAGGTCTTGATTTGAACTCTAGATGATAAAACCACTGAGGTTTTGGCAGGGCTGTGTGTTTGGATGCCTTGTTCTTGGCCTTTCTTGTTTGGGTGTATAGGTGAACCCCTGCCTGGGCTGGCTCAGAAGCTTCCGTCTGACTTCATAGCAAGCTGAATTTTCCACTGAATAGGAAAGTTTTTTGGGAATGAAACAACTCTCTTATTTTTTTGGATGGAATTCTCCAATCCACTGGCTACACCCAGTCTATTTTTCTGAATCAGACTAGTGCTGAACTTACCCTGCAGGGTCATTAATTTTTCCTAAAGCTGACATTCTTCTTCCATGTTTGCCCTCTCTGACATGTAGTCTTGCTGCTCACATTACCTCTTGGCCCATAAGAGAGAACAGTAGTGTAGGTCACCTGCCTGCCTGCCTGTGACTCACTGAAACTTTTGATTGATTAATATTTTTTTTCTGGTAAATCTCATTTTGGGCAGAGGGGAAGAGGAGGGAATAGGTAGGTAATCTCTGGTTAGATCCAGCACTGATTTCTTCAGTAGGAATCCATAAGCACTGCTGCAGTAAAAGTAATATTGATTGTTATTATTTGCCTTTGAATTCCCCCAAAATACTCCGTTCCCCTTCACACAGAGGTTTAGAGGCTCACATGTACAGCAAGACACGGAGGTAGGAAGGGGAACTGGCTCACTGCAGTCCCTGGAAGAGGTGTGCCCACATCTTGAGACATATAATCATGCAGACAGAGCACTGTTTGGAGATTTGGTTTCTGCTGCCCCAGCTGCTGCAGGGGAACTTCAGAAGAATAAATGGAAAATGGAAGGAACTGTGGATGTAGTGTCAAGTGTTAATTAGTCTTTAGCCTGGGTCAGACGTCCCTCAGTCTTTTTTTCTGTATAGGTTCCCCATCGCTTTCTCTGAATCCTGTCCTTCTGTTTTTCAGGAAACTTTAAAATTTATGTGGAGAAGGAAGGAAAATCTCTTCCTTTCTGCAGGGGCCAGGTCAGCATCTTTTTTTTGAAATCCCTGTGAGAGCAGTTTGTCAGAAAACATTGGGGAAAGCAAAGAACTGAGCCTAGCAGAGCCAAGCTGAGCTTGAATGCTCCCATGGTTTGAGCTCAGCAAGGTGCAGTGGGAGCAGAAATCTTTTTGTTGGTGACTGTACAGAATAAGAAGGAGAATTTCCCAAAGGTTAGGCTTCCTCCCTAAGTTTTCTTCAAGGAGGCCCTGAGAAAAGCAGATACACTGGGAAGTGGGTAACTTCAGACAAGTGCATGTGTGCACCAGTGTGCATACTCACATGTACGTACACAGAGTGCTTTCCCAAATAGCCTAGAACCTGAGAAAATGGAGATAAAATCAGAAGACAATTGAAATTAGTTATGCTTTCAAGGCAATCGGAGATTGGTTGAAATCTTGTGGGATTTCTAAGGCCTCCCAGTGCAATTTCGAGCTGACTGTGGGGAGGAAGGTTTGGTTGCTGTGGTCATGAGTGTCTCAGTTGTGACTGTCATCTATTGCTGGTATTGGACGATGATGCTTTTGACACAGATGTCACCACCAAAACACAGTTATCTTCTCATTGCAAAGTCTTCCTTCTGTTATTTGGCTGCATGCTATGTGTACCCTTTCATGGTGGAGGAAGTCTACCCTGGCTCTTTAAACTGCACAGCACAAATCTGGATTCAATATAAGTTTTGGGTTTAGATTAAAAACAACAAAAGAAGCATTCTGACATGTGACTGAACGTCATTGTTCATCCACCCACATATGTTCTCCTTTCTTTTCATCCTCACCAAAATCTGGCTGCATTTTGTGTTTTGGTCAATGGTGAGTTGCTAGCCTAACTTTGAACTTAATGAACTTTTCCAAAGATCCTTCAGAAAAGACCACATTCCAACAAGGTCTTGGATATCTCTTTGGTCTACAGAGGAGATGGTGTATGACCAAAACTCTTACAAATGCCAGACATCAGACACTGGGGGGTTTACAGTTGAACAGGTGTGGAGTAACAGAATTAGACCTCCATCATGATGGTTAAATGTCTCGCTTCCTGTGATGTGAGCTTGAGAAACACAAGGAAGAGCTGTGCTTTAACTCTAGAAGAACTGGAGTCTTTAGGGATCTAGCAATGGGAGTTCACAAAATACACAAAACTGTATGGGACAGTATTTCATGCTGTGTCATTCTGCATCTGTGCGACTTTACACCAAGAAGCGCCCCACTAACTTCAGAATTTTGCCTCACCTAACCTTTGGATCTACAAACATGTTGTAATGAGGTACCATCAAGCGTGTTATTCTGTGAAATTGCACTGCGTATTTTTTGATATGTTCATGTGAGTCTTTGTTTACCAGTAGAAGTCACCAGTAGAAGCAGGTGTATTATTAAAAAGATAACACATACTTGGGTTTATTCCCTTAAGATGGAAAATCTTTCTTAAAAGAATCATGAATAAAACAAGACAGTGCCTCGTAGCGGGTATTAAGGGAAAAATAGTAATAAAATAAGTCTTTGGAATGGTCTTTCCCTCTGGCATCTTCACTCTGGTTCTGCAATCAGTAATTCAAAGAAGGTTTTGTGGAAAGGAGAGGTGAGATGCAGGAGTTGATATGACTTCCCCAAGGGTGAGAACTTCTAGAGCTGGGACCCAAACATTAATCTCTCTAATTCCAGCTCAACACTTCACTATAAGATTATTATTCTGTTTGATTAATCAGTGCAATGCCTCGAAAGCCTCTATAAAGCCATAATGCTACATATGTATTGAAGAATCCTACTGTGAGTCCTCATTTGTGTATCTAGGAGCCTTTTGCTTGAACTTTGAATGCAAGGAAGTATTCCCTAGCCTTGATTGGTCTTACTCTGAGCTCATCATTAGAGCTGACATGTTGCTAGCTTTCATTGGGGAGCATTGTTTTCAACAGGGGTATAGACTTCTTGGTGCTAAAATGCTAATATTTGATAGGTAAGGATACAGCTGCAGCAATGACAATGTCATTCGTAGTTTTCGTACAGCAATGTGTAAAGTGCTGTGTTCTTAAGCTTAATTTCCTAAAGACAGGAGAATAGTTGCAGGACATAATTTGCATTTGTCAGCCCCTCCATCCCAACCAATCTTTTGAACCACTAAGCAATTTCAGCCACATTTGAGAAACTTCAAAATCTTCAAATCTTGCAGGTTCTGTGAAAATTGAGTAGCAGGGAGATTGAGTGGAGAGATTATAAGACTTCCCAGGCTTGATGGAAAGTCTGCAGTGTAAATTTGCTTCTTAGGTAATCCATATTTGATTAGTAGGATGATGCCAACTCCTTGGTTGAGATCACGGTATTACCCAAGGCCTCATGTGTGATACTGGGCAGTTGTTTCGCCTCTCTGCCTCATTAACCCCATCGTACGTACAGATGACTTCACCTCTGTTCACTCAGAGGCATGTGCTGCCTCTTTTACAGCCATTAGCAGATTTACTGGCAGCACCTCACACATCTAAAATGCTGTCAGTGCCCCATGCCGGGAGACATGTGAGTGTCTAATGCATCACGTTGCAAACTGTGAAACTGAAGATTCAACCCCACTTTAATGCTTTAGCGCTGTAAGCAGCAGAACTAATGTAGCTCAGCATACTAATGAGGGAGGTATTTGTCATTAAGTGCTGGGCCATTAGAGAATGGCCGACATTCAGCTTCACCCTTGAAACCTTTCTGGAAGGCTGGTCTTCCTCTTGGGCTAAGCCTTGTGGGGTCCTTGGCAAACAATCGGCATCACAGCTAAAGCACAGCTGCCAGTGGCAGAAGGAAAACCCCAACTTGATGACTTTCAGGGAAGTAACCCAGAAAATATAATCCTCTATATAAAAGACCTTAAGGAAGGAAGGAGGAGGAACTGATGTGGAAATGATTGTTCTTCCTGGGGAGAAAGTGATGATGAAACTGAGAAGAGACCTAAGCCGGCAGGTTACGATGGGCATAAGAGTAGGATGCTAATAGCTTACAGTATCGCTTGAGGGTATCAGAAATGTTGGTATTTCCATTTTGGAGAACCTCTTCTCCAGCACTGTCTATTCGGGTCACTGTCATCTGTTAATTTTAATTGGATAATATCAATATGAGTGAAAGCATCACTTTTAATTTTCTCTACTTCTGGTAGAAAAGCATTTAGAGCTAAAAGCTTTAAACAGGTATTGCTGTTACCTGGAAATACTGAATGGAGAAGGCTTCATTGAGATGAAAGACTGCTTTATAAAGACCAGTGGGTTTGTCAGGTACTATCTCATTAGGAGCTCACTGGAAGGGAGGTTTCATTGACGCTCCTCAAATTTGTAATCAGGGCAGTTTAAATTCTCTATTTAGAAAGGGATGGGGGAATACTTAGGAGAATTTTGCTTGCAAGAATGGCTTCCACCAGGAGGGGAGCATGTCATGGACAGAGCATGGTGAGGTGGTTTCTGTGATTTTGAGTAATTTTGTGCCAGCCCCTGAGGCTGTCCAGGTTTGAAATGGCAAACCACTGAATTATGTGTGATGTAATAACCGAATTACTTAAAACCAAAATGGCCTCCTGAATATCTGTTCTCTTGACTTGGGTGGAGGGCCTCCAGGAGTGAAGATGGTTTTAGTTTAAATGCTCTTAGCTGTGAAATGTGCATCAGCAATCCCAAAGACACAAATTCTGCTCTAATTGCTTGACATCTCTGCATCTAGCTTTCATGTCCCTGGAATGATCTTGATTTTGTTTCCACTGAGAATGTGAAATTCCTGCTGAACTGCACGGTGCAGAACTCGGAGTAGCATGTTGACACGGTGCTGATTGGGAACCCGAAGAATTTTAAGAGCCTGATGGGAAATTACAGCAAACAAGGGCTGTTGGCAACCAGCTTCCAAATCTAAATCCTCCATGCGCACAATACACTACAATTATAGCAGCTTTCCCAGGTCAGGAAACAAATGCTGTGACTGCTGTATTCCTGTGTGTGATATTTATGACACACAATGTTATCTTTGTAATTGTTACGTATGCTTTTATGTAGTGCAATTAGGGTGGGGCTGAGGTTAATGGTAATGTTAATCGTTTTCATGTTCTTAATTTAGACGCTGAATGCTGTCGTTTAGTAGGGAGTGAGTAACAAAAATTATTCATGCTATTGTAGTGCTGTCACATCTGTGGTGCAGGGAGATGGCTACAGCACAGCCTAAATCAGCAGAGATCACCCAAGCCTTGGATTTACCCACTGATAAGCTCATTCACTTAAGCTTTGGCATTTTCTTCTGCTTGTACCACATTGGAAAGTCCCAAGGGTCTCAATGGATGGGCTTGCTCCAAACCAAACCCTGCGCTGGGAGAGGTATCTGTAAAGACTTCCACCCAGCTGAGGGAAAGAAGCTATTTACCATGTACTTGTTCAGACAAACTTACCTCTTCACATAATGACTTTAATTCACCCTAAATTTCTCTTTTTTGAAATGTGTTCTGGAGATGCAGTGGAAACTAGTGTAGAGTCCGTGGGTATGTGGTTGTAGGGCTTTTTTCTTTCCCACTGCCAATCCATGAGTTGGGCTGTGTCTGGCTACAGATTTTATACAAAATATCAAAAAATAAATAAAAACAATTAAAAACAAAAGTACCACAACACCCAAACCTCCTCAACTTGTTTTGCTTGGTTGTTTTGTTCAGTGACCACTCCTAAAATACAGTTGCTCACCAAAGTTATGAAAATAGGCACCCTGTGCATTCTTAGTATTGGTTGAGGGGTTCAGCTCAATGAAAAATGAAAAAAATACAGATTTGCTTTTTTGTGTGTTTTCTTTTTTTAATTCTGTAGTGTCCAATGAGAGTAGCAGAAGCTGAGAATTACTGCTATCTCCAGGATCAGGTTCTGCTGCTGGTGGTAGATCTCATGGAACTGTTCTGCTGTAGCCTTTATCAGAGGGGAAGTTAAAATGCTGGGCTGCTCAGCTTCCTAAGGGGCTGAAATGCATCTTTTTGCAGCAGTTTAAAGCTAAAAAGATAGGAAGTGCCAGTTTCTTTTTCTAGAAACTGAAATGTTGCGGCCGTCTTCCAGTAGTTACAGAAGGAACACATGCAACCATTTTGCTGAGGATCAAACTTTCTTTTTTTTTATGATGTGCTCAGTTCACAGATAAAAAGCTTATTTGCTAAAGACTGTTTGCTTTTGCTGCAACCAGACCAAAGAGGCTGTGCTCAGGAAGCACCAGAGGGCTGGATGAATTTTATAAGAAAAAGAACAAACTTCTGAGAGTGCTCTTCATGTTGCACTTCCTCAGTTCAGGACTCCAAGTCTTTCACAAAACTGAGAAGTGTCCCATGGGGCCACAGCCATCCTGGGGTGGTGGATTGAATGACAAGTATCTTTTTTTGGTCCGATTTGTGACTCTAGCTTTAATTTATTGCCTCCTCTGTAAACCACAGATATGTTTGCTATTTGCAATTACATGGTGAAAAAAAGGCAAAAAAAAAAGCTTTATTTGGATTTTTAAGTCATTCTTTCTCTTTGCCTTGGCATTTGTTGCAGTGAAATCCTTTTATGAGGCTTGTGGAGAGAGCTGGATTGAAATAGCTTCTCAACAGGACACGTGAAAGGCAGCAGTGGTGCAAGCCCAAGGAAGGATAAGAACGAAGGGTTTATGCCATTGTTGAGACTGGTTAGTGCAACATTCACCCAAGTCAGTTCTGTACGTTGAATATTTTAAAATTGTAGCTCTTTTTTTTTTACCCTAGAAACCCTCCTATCTTGAATTTAAACTGCTTACAGGAGTTGAATTTCAGTGTCTTTTTCAAAAAAATATCCACCTGATGGGCACCTCATGGTCTGATGATGGTGGTCATCATATACACGTACCTCAATTCAGCAATAAACCTGCTTGTTTGTCACTTAATGCAACTTTAAAATGTTTACGCTGGAATTTTCCTGCGTGTATAATAGTTTCTCTCTCCTACTTTACTGAATCTGATAGATTAATTTTTCATTTTCATAGTGGGGAGAAACTTGTGATCCAAATCCAGTCATTACTGATAAAATACTTTCAACAAATTTAGCAAGTGGTCTTTCATGTTAGTTTCTAATCTATCAGTATCTTATAAAAGCAGAAAGCTGTGTATTACCTGGGTAGTTTCCATAAGTGCATGAAGCATGTATGAAACATTAGTCAGTGCTCAGAGAAGATGAAATGTTTTGTTTAAACATAAAGCTTTGCTCTCTTTTGTCCAGAGGAGGCCACAAAGATGGTCAGGGGCTGAAGCACCTCTGCTGTGAGGACAGACTGAGAGAGTTGGGGTTGTTCAGCCCAGAAAAGAGATGGCTCTGAGCAGACCTTATAGCGAGTGGTCTTTAATACTTTAAGGGGGTTTATAAGAAAGATGGGGACAGACTCTTTAGCAGGGTCTGTTGCAATAGGGCCAGGGGTAAATGGTTTTAAACCAATAGAGGGTAGACTCAAACTAAATATAAGGAAAAAATATTCTACAACGAAGCTAGTGAAACAGTGGCACAGGTTGCCCATAGATGGCAGGTGCTCCATCCCTGGAAACATTCAAGGCCAGGCTGGATGGGGTTCTGAGCAACCTGATCTGGTTGCAGATGTCCCTGCCCGTGGCGGGGGGGTGGGGGGTGGGGTTGGGCTAGATGGCCTTTAGAGGTCTCAACCCACAACATTTTATGATTCTGTGATTCTCGTGGAATTCTGTTATGAAGATTATAGTTCTCAACCACAGCTTTCAAGTGATATTGAATCATAGAATCACAGCATGGTTTGGGTTGGAAGAGACTTTAAAGCCCATGCAGTCCCAACCCCTGCCATGGGCAGGGACACCTTCCACCAGACCAGGTTGTACCAAGCTGGCCAGGGCTGGGGCATCTACAGCTGCTCTGGACAGCCTGTGCTAGAGCCTCGCCACCTCACAGTAAGAATTTTGTCTTTACATGTAATCTAAATCTCCCCTCTTCCAGTGTAAACCCATCCCCCCTTGTCCTCTCACTACAAGCCCTTGTAAAAAGCTCTTCTCCAGCTTTTTTGGAGGCCCCTTTAGGTACTGGGAGGCTGCTCTAAGGTCTCCCCCCAGCCTGCTCTTCTCCAGGCTGAACAACCCTGACTCTCTCAGCCTGTACCCATAGGAGAGATGCTCCAGCCCTCTGATTTCAGGAAAGTTGCTGTCTGGATTTCAGGTTGTGGTGGAGAAGGACTCTCATCCATGATGTGGTGGAATTGTAGGCTAAGTGCATGTAGCAACTGAATGTGAAAAAAAGTGACAAAATTAGATTGTTCGTGAATATCTTACTAAATTTAAAAAAATCTAGTAAATGTAAAATTTAGTAAAAAGCCCAATGATTGCTTTTCTGTAATTGCTTTCCATCTGCGTGACAATAACATATACCAACATGAACTCCAGTGGCAATGGGGGAAGGACTGAGTGGGAGAAAACAAAGTTATCTTTTGATCAGTATTATATCAGCTCAATGATAATATTTTGATTAGAAAAGTACTGCACTGTGCCCCAAAAGAGGCACAGGCTTCCTTGTGTTTTCTCTGTCATCTAGAGTTGTTTGTGGAGGGTTGAATACTGCACGGCTTAAAAATACCAAATCACTAAGACCTCACGAGGAATGGATCATCTTTTAATAACTCTGTCATCTGCTTTAAATCCTTTTTATTTCTGCAGCCTGAGTGCCTGGAAGGAAGCTGGAAGCTCTTCACTATAAAGTGACACTGCTGCCTCTGGCTGGCTCTGGCCACCTTTCATGTAGGACTACTTGTGAGCAGGGTCAACTGTATCAAAAGGCCCTTCAGTTAAATAAAGGATTTTCAGCACTGGGGGTCAGGGTGGTCTCAGGGCTGCAGCCACAGCTGCTGCTGTGGTTTCTGTTTGTTCTGGGCATGGAGATGATGTGGCTGCAGTCACAGAATCACAGAGTGGTTTGGATGGGAAGGGACCTTCAGGAAAGCTTCTAATAGGTTTCACCAAGTATTTTCACAGTGAATTGAGATTGCAGGGGAGATAAAATAATACAGCTCTCAAAATGCCTGGAGATTCCGTTGCGAAGGGTGGTAAACTGGATTTCTGGGCTTTGGGGGAACAGCCGTGGGGGAGTTATCAGTAAGCTGAAGCGATAAATCCAGGATTACTGCTAGGATGTTTGCTGATGGTAAATAGACCCGTGAGATGTGCGGCGGCAGCTAGAAAAGCTATGAGCACCGTTGCTGGGTACGGTGCAGATATCCATGAATTGGTTAAAAAAACCCCAAACCCTCAGCGCTTAAACTAGTTCTGCAGGCAGAAGAGGTGGAGATGCCAAAACTGGGAGGAGCTTTGATACCCTGCGATGAAAAGCTGTTTCCTGAGTTGGAGGCTGGAAGGATGGATCCTGTAGGTTAGAGTAACATGGGGACACTGGCTTTCCTATTGCTAACTGCGTTCCCTTTTCACTAGGTGATATTTATTATTTCACTTGGGTTATAACTTCCTCGTTGGTGCATGGGGGTGTGGGAGGGGGAAGGAAATGACACTTGCTTTCTTTGCAGGACGTTTTAAAGATCTGCAGATTAAAGGTTGGCTGTAAGAGCTAGGTGTTACCAGAGATGGTAGAAATAACACGCTTCAGAGAAAATCTTTGCAGGTACATCGGGTGAAGTAACCTGAAACCTGGCGTTCGGGTGCGGCAGGGGAAGATTGCAACCCATCCAGTTCTGCTTTGTAATGTAACACACCATGGAAAAGGGGCTGTTGCTTTTCTTAACTTGTTTTTCCTTTTTTTTCTTTTTTTACTTTTTTTTTAAAAAAAGACTGTAGGGGCTGGGTGGGTTTTGGCCATTCACAAGCTCTTGCTCCTGCCTGGTGGGAGTTGAAGGTAGCTGTGCTTTGTTTGCGCGGTTGCCTCCAGAGCCCTGTTTCCCTTAACACAGTCGCAATCAGGCAGGAAACGGGTTTCTTGTCCGCTGAGCCAGCCTGGTTTTCTCAACAGCGAAAGCTCCCTCCTTGCTTTTTCCCCGGGTCCTGCTGGGAAGGTCTCCAGCTCTGCTCACCCCCGCTCTTGTCCATGCAATTCCCCTAGAGCAATATCAAACCAAAGCTTTTGGTCACTTAGCCTCACCTGACTTTGCACAACGCTCCTTGTAATTTTTGCACCTTACACCTCAAAAAAATCAAGTGCCCTTGCCTGCTTCTTCTCATACCATTGTACAAAATGTGTCTGTCACACCCACCAGCTTCCTTTTAGGTTTTACCCAGCGCTGGACTCCGAGTGCCTTGAATAAAGCATTTTCTGCTGGGACGTGGCAGCGGCAGGCTTTCCTACTGGCATGACCAGACTCTCAATGTGACATTCAGAGCTGTAAAACACTCCCTGACAATAGCTGGTGTTGTTCAAAGAGCGGCATAAATAATTGAGGGGATTTTTTTTTTTTTTTTTTTTTTTTTTTGGAAGAAGAATAACATCTCCCCAGGCTGGCCAGGGAGGCGGCGGGCTGTTTGCATGCACAGCACTGGGGGATAAGTGTTGTAGCATGGAGGGGAATCTCAGGAAAGGGGTGACATCGAAAGGGGGGACTTGAGGTTGTTATCTAGAAGGTTTTCAGCATGGTGGAGCTGGGATGTCTCTTAAATAAGGTGCTGGGACCTCGGTTCCCTTGTATACCCATTTTTATATGGACTAATATAATTCCATCATGCAGATTTTTGGGTGTTTATAGCATGACAGATTGAGTTTGTGGCACAAGCTTTAATTGCTGATGGGTTACCTTGGAAGGCAGGCTCGCAGAGTGGTTCAGGTGGTTAGATGAGGCCTCAGGAGGTCTCCAGACCAACATCCTTCTCCAAGCAGGCTCAGCTGTGAAGCTGCATGAGGCTGCGCAGGGCTTTATCCAATTGGGTCTTGAAAACCTCCGGGGATGGAGTTTGCACAGGCTCTCTGGGTTTTGACTGACCTCACGGTGGAAAAGGTTCTCCCTACAGTTTGATTATCTCTTGTTTCGTCTGCTGCCCAATGTATCGTGTCCTCCTGCCATGTGGTCCTGTGAAAAGCCTGGCACCCTCTTCTGCCTGACCTCCTTGGAAATGCAGGATAGCTGCTGAGCCCCTTTTCTCACCTGGTGCTGGTAGCTGAGTGTGCCTGGAGAGAGAAAGGAACAAACGTGTATTTGTGCAGCTACCACATACCTCAAGTTTTCCCTTATCTTTTCATATGTCCCTGGGTCCATCCCACCTCCATTGTATTCATAGGTCAAAAGCAGGGGGCAAAAGCTTTTTGGTCTTCATTTAATCTTTGGCTTTCTCAACTTAGAATCAGCTAAATTAGATTAAAATTTAAAATAAAAGTTTGTTGAAGAAGCTACCAAAAATCTGGATTAACAGTTCAGTGAAATTTCGTCCCCAGCCATTAGCCCATGTGCCTGTTGACTTACCTCTTCTGAAACGTCAGTAGAAAATGTGTTTGGTTTTTTTTTTTTGCTTCCAGTCTTTACATTCGTTGCTGTCAATACACCCGATAGGTAATGTGATGCTGGCCTCATTTTGTCAGTGAGGTGGCTTTTGGGGCTGTGACCTGAATATGGGGCAGAGCAACTGCTGATTTCTTCCTTTTCTCTTCAGTGTTTTTGTTTCTGTTCTTTCTTGTAATTCTTTCAAAAAATCAAGACTGTCAGCATTAAAGCAGCTTCTTTCTTGGTAATTTCTCAAATACTATGAGAATAAATCACTGAAATAAATGTTTTTTTGTACAGAGTGACTACGCGAAGGAAAAAGGGTTTGTGCATCCTTTATACTGAAACTGACCCCAACCTCATCTATTAAAATCGCATCTTTGTAAAAGCTGATTTAAATATGCTCTATGTAAAATAAAAACTGTTCTAAAACTAAGCTTAAACTGAAAAAAAAAAAATACGCAGTGGTTGTGACCATGCACAGACTTGGCTCTGCACGTGATGTGGGTATGAATGAGCCCTGGCAGTTTTGTCTCTGGGCTGGATTAAGCACAGTTGCTACTGGTTACTGCACAGCCCGGCTCAGCGAGGCTCCGCTGTCGGGGCCGCTTGTCTTTCCTCTCCGAAAGCACAGCAGAGGGTTGGGAACCCAATGGGGTGGCAAGGACGTGCCCTGAGCAGGTGGTGTAGGGGTACAGCTGAGACCATTCCAGCCCACACTCGTGCAGCATCCCTTAATGTCACTTACTGGGGTTCTAGATGTTTTATAGTCCTTTGACCTCCCAACAGCATCCAGAGGAGGCTTTTGCTTCTGGGACTTGTTTTGGGTTGAAATTTTCTTAATTTTTCTTAAATCTTTTACAGGATTGAAACTTGATGAAGACTATTTTTTAGCAAAGATGCAGTTTGATTTTTAGCCCTGCCACTTGCACAGGCTGTTGTCAGTCCCGGAGCGAGCGATGGCGGATTTTTTTTGAGATGTAAAACAAAAGCATCTCATGGTTTGTGTGCTGCATTCTGTTGTTGGGAGGGAAGTGTCAGCCTTGTTTTCAGCTCGTTCCTGCCCTTGCCTTCCTGTGACTCCATTGAACTGGCTCCTGTCAATCAACGATGCTTTTAAAATGAACTCGTGGGATAAAGCTGCAGAATCATTCCTGTGTCAGCTCTGGAGCGATGACTGCACAGCTCGGTTTGTTGGTGCACAGACGTAGCCATGTGCCACCATTTTTGCACAATCATTTTTGCCTGCCTGAGGTGTGGCAGTAGACATAGCAAAATAAAAATGCCAGCATTGGAGGGGACAGTTCAGGCAGAGATGGCAAAGGGCAGGATGGCTCTAGGCACCCCATGTCTGAGTGCTGTGATCTGCAGCAGAGCTTGAGTTATTTTCCTTTCGAAAATAATCTGAATGTGGGAGCACCTTGATCCTGTATGCACTTTCTAGACTTAAGTCTGATAAAACCAGTTTTAACTGCAGCCTTGCTTAGTGGAGAAGGGACATGGTGGTGTGTGGTCCCCTCCCGAAGTAATAACTGGGAGCTCCTGTGTATGGTGTATTCAGATGTCGTCCTGGCTGCACAGCTAAAGCACATGGCGATGTCAGAGTACCCTTCGCTGAGGGGAGATCTCCCCTCCTGGTGCTGAGCTGCCTGTTGCAAGCTAAGCAAAATGCATTCAGGTTTTTTTTCACCCTGGCAGCATATTTTTAAAGTAAGACTGGCAAAAACAGTGGACAGAGGAGGGCCATGAAGATGGTCAGAGGCTGGAGCATCTCTCCTATGGAGACAGGCTGGAAGAGTTGGGATGGTTCAGCCTGGAAAAGAGAAGGCTCCAGGGGGACCTTAGAGCAGCCTCCTGGTACGTAAAGGGGCTGACAAGAAAGCTGGAGAGGGGCTTCTTACAAGGCTAGTGATAGGACAAGGAGGGATGGCTTTAAACTAAAAGAAGGCAGATTTACATTAGATCTTAGGAAGACATTCTTCCCTGTGAGGGCGGCGAGGCGCTGGCACAGGCTGCCCAGAGCAGCCGTGGATGCCCCATCCCTGGCAGTGCCCAAGGCCAGGCTGGACGGGGCTTGGAGCAACCTGGGCTGGTGGGAGGTGTCCCTGCCCATGGCAGGGGTGGGACTGGGTGGGCTTTAAACTCCCTTCTAACCCAAACCATGCTGTGATACTATGACTTGAGGAAAAAAAGGTGTCGAAGCAGTAGCGATTGTTGGAATTGTTAGAGCAGCGTGGGGGAAATGCAGGTATACAGAAATAGTAAGAGGTGGCTTTTGGGCAGCAGTGTATTTCAGAGAAGGCTCAGTTAAGTATGAACAACTTTATGAGAATTAGGCATCTGGAAGAAGCCCTTGAAGGTGAGTTGACCTCCTTGTAATGAGCTGCGTGGACACAAAACATGTAGGCATCTTCCCATCTCTGAGTTGACTCCTCCAGTAAGGCTGACCTAGCAGCTCAAAAGTACTGCCAGGAAGAGAACAAAGTACCCAGTAAATAAATTCTGGGTTTGGTTGTGTAGACCATGGAAGCTGCTTGCTTTTAGTGCTCTTCTCAGTATTTGTTTGTATTTTTTTGCCATTGAGTGCTGTGCTTGAGCGAAACCACCCATGATCTTGCATTGGTAGGTGCTGCTGTTGTGGGTAGCTCTCAACGCAGCATTGCCACCAGGGACCGGGCTTGTCGTCTTCTCTGTTGCTGCTGAAATTCTCAGCCCTTCCAGAGCCATGACCTCTGGTTTATACCTATATACCTGGAATTATTCCTCAAGCCATGTTGTGCAATAGGGAGCATGATTCCACATGTGTTTTATAAAAGCAGAACAGGATTTCAGGTGTTGTGTTGGAAAATCAAAGCCCTATTTGGGGGAACTTGCGGTCTGACTATCCAGTTGGACAAGCTCAGCTTTCCCTGCAATTTAAATATACTCTACCAGAATTTTAATTGTGCCAGTCTCCATAACTACGTTTTAACTCTTTAGGAGCATGCAGGGTTTCCAAGCCACCATCACTCTCCTGTTTAAATGATACAGCCTTAGAGGAAAAGAACAGCTTGGAATATGTGTGCACATCACCTTATTCCTCTAGAAGCCTTTTATGGCTGCATTATGTCATTTGGGATAACCCAGAATATCTCTACACAGCTCAAGAAAGTCCTTTCCTCCCCACCTGCCTTCTCAGAGCTTCCCCATCCTGCATGGAAGTGGAGATCTACCTCTGAGCACAGTTTTTACCCTTATTCAGCCCAGAAGTTCCTCTGCATCTTTGAGGTGGGCAATATGATATCCGTAATGTCTTGGCACTTTAATTCTGTTTTCTCGTTCTCAGTTTCTGCTGGCACTTAACGTGCTCAAAATACAGCATTTTCCTAACTAAATTCAACCAGACTAAAAGGCATATACAAAGAGAGCTTCATTTATTGTGTATATCAACAACATTGGGGAAACAGCTGTTCAGATCAGAGAAGTCTCTGAAAATCATTATCTCACCTATTAGAATGAAAATAAGAGAAATAATCTGCTAATGCTCCAACTATCAGGCATAGAGAAGGAATTGTGTCAGTTTTGTTTTGTTATGGTCTTGTGGGAACACAAGTGTGCTTAGTCCCAGCTGGAGCTGCTGCAAAACCTGTACCCTGGAAATGCTGGAAGCTTTGCTGTCTATTTACATGTATGCAGAGTCAAACCCCATCTGTATGCTTGCCTGTAGATTATTATTTCACCGGTGGTGAAAGTTTCTGCAGCAAAACCTTCATTTGAATAGACAAGGTTTAGGATGATAAGGAGAATGGGGAGAGATTAGGGTAAAGCAATTTGGTTTTGTTAATGCTGCAGGCCAGTTCTGGAAATAGAAAAAGAAAATTAATCTCCTTTTTCCCAGGTGGCTGTCTTACCTGGAGCATGTACCTTCCCTAAGAGGTGGTAGATGGATTTCTTTGTTTTTTCTTAGGCTTGTGAAAAGTCCAGGATCTTTGGAGGAGCAGCTATGTATCTCAAGAGTTAGATTTAGATGTCTCATTGTAGCCTGTATTATTAATGTCTACTGCAGCTGATGCTGCTGGTAGGCTGGACCCATAAATACACAGGGTCTTCTGGCACTGTCCTGGACTCTACAGCAGCTGGGATAAGTTTCACTGCTCAAGGGTCTTCATCTGATGTGTTGGTGAGATTGTGGCTTAGCTACACTTGGGCTTAGAGGCAAAGCCAAGCTCCTGCTCTTGCCCCAGTGCCTCCTGCTGCCAAGCCTGGAAGATTGGCTCAGGCACTGAGTGACTGTCCATCATATGATCTGCAGAAACAGGTTTCACTTCCTTAGTGTGTAATGCAGCAAAGAGCATGATATGTGGGTGTGTGGCTAAACACATTTAGCCCTGCCAGAGAAACCTCTTCCATGCAGATCAGCTGTTTAATCTGTCACCCTTGTGCTCCCCGCACACCTTCCCTCCACGGGTTTGTCTCGTGGATGGGGCAGGAGCCTCCAAGGTGGCTTTCCATGTGACAGCCACAGGGTATTCCAGCTGAGGATGTTGGGAGTGCGTCAGTACTTGGCATCCTCACTGCTAATTTATTTTTTTAAAGCTTAGGTAATTAATCATATCAAACAAATGATGGTAGCTCAGGTAGGAACTTATCTGTGGGGGGGGAAGTCCTGGTTAGAGCCTTGCTTTTGCTCGGGTGAAGGACCTGAGCAAATTCAAACTGAAAATACATGGTCTTAAATTAAAAAAAACCCAACCAAACCCAACCTTTTAAAGCAGCATTTTGTATTATTAAACAAAGAATACGGTGGTATGGAGAGGATTTCTAGATAAGCAAATGACTGACTTTACTGCTGGAGCAGTGTCTCCATGAAAGAAACAAATGAGAAGCCCCTGAAGAAAACTGAGCCCTCTTCCGTTTGGTTGTCTGAAGACTACGGGAGGTCACCATGATGGATTAAAGCAGAGCCCCACAGCTGTGCACAACATCTGGCACCACGACTCACGTCAAAGATTTTCCACCCATAAAGAGGTCTCATCCATGGCTTCTGGCTCCACTTTCCATCTCCAATATGACTAAAGGTTACGAAATTCCCATGGTAGGACTCCTCGTGCAGTGTTGCAGGGGTCCTGCTACTGGCATGATGGATCCTGCAGGTTTTGTTGTGCCGTCCACTGTATCCCTCCAAGAGAAACATCAAAAACTCTTGCAGAAAAAAAAAATCAGGTCTGGATCTTCAACTGTTTGGGGGAATTTGGGTGGTAAGGACTAGGAGGTGGCTCCTCCAGGGCTGTGCCTCCAGAAATCTGCCCTATAGCCTTGATGCACGTAAAGATTTGTGCCATAATTCTCCTGACCCTTAGGTCTGCTGAGTCCCCATGGGCTTCAGTGGTCTTGCAGAGGTGGGGGTGTCAAAACTCTGAATTTCATCCAGCCTAAAAGCTACAACAGAGCCAACAGTATTCTTTGGTGCAAATTGCTGAGCAATCCACAGGAGATAAAAGCCTGGTTTTGCAGCATGCACAGGGTCGGTCCCTTGCCTTTTTGGAGTTACTGCTGAGGCAACCCCTATCATATGTGAGTACATGTTGTTTTAAGCCATTTATAAATAAATAAAAGCAAAAAAAAAAAAAAAAAGAAGCTGATGGTTCCTTGTTCTATGTAAAATTGAGTGGATTTATGCACAAGCTTTATTTTGACAGTGAATCTAAGATCAGAACCTGATAGTGAAGCCTGGAGGTGAAACTTCTATGAACACGCTGGAGTGGTGCAGTGCTAATGCCAGAAGTGAAAACCCATTTTCCTTTGTTCTCTGCTGCTGTGGCTTAGTTTTTTCCCCTCATGTTCAGCTTCTGCTTTTTTAAAAAGCCTTATTCTGCCCTGTCACTACCTGATGAAGGTTTATTTGATGTTCAGCTGGAGCAGGACCAGGTCAAGGTGCCACAGAGGTGTGTAACACGGTGTCCTGATCAGCACTGATAAAAGACCTTGCGATACAGATGACCAGCCCTCAGAAAGGGGCCAAGGCTGTTGCATTAACCTTGAGTCCCTAGAAAAAGCTGCTGGGGAATCCAAGCATTAATGACAGCCTTAAAGGAGCTGTTGCTTTTTGAGCAGCATGACTTGCTGTAGCTCTGAACTTGTGACCCAGAGGAGAAAAGCGCAATATCCTAGCTACAACAACGTTGTGTTTATATCCGAAGCTCAGAAATCCATCTGTGTGGAGGAATGAAGAACATCCTATCACTGCCTGATGCTATAACCATTTTTAGAAATCTGGCTGGAGCTTGTTTCTTGGGTGGCTTCCTGAAGGGTCGCTTGCTCTCCCTGCCCTGGCTTCACCACCTGCAAGCATGGAAATCACAGCTGAAACCACTGCTTGACTCCATCATACAAGCTGCATCGCGTGGGTCTGCCTTGAAAACAGCTCCTGGTTTCCTTCAAGCGGATAGAGCTCTGCCTGGTGACTTGGCAGTCTTTGGGCTGGGGTTTGGTGAAATGATGGACAGGAAAACCCAGTGTGTGGGTCACGAAACTGAAACCTCTCCTGGCAGGAGCAAGGAGGTTTCCATTGTGGTGATTTGCATTGGTGAGCAGAACAGGTGGTGGCAATACGGTACGTGGCAGTGTTTGTTGTACCGGCATGGTGTGTGGGGTACAAGTAGCCCCCATTCCCTTTGGTCAGACATAGAAGTTCTTGAATTTGAGACCTGGCAAGCCAACAGCATGACAGGGATGTGGGATTTTTTCCCAAAACCTTTGGGGAAGCACAGATGCCGGTGTGCTGCATTCGTTTACTCTGAAAAATGTATAGGATACAGCCAAGCCTCCTGCAAACAAGCTATATGTCCTGACAGCCCTGTTCATTGAGTGGATTGGCTTAACATGCCTTACGAAGACGGAGCCAGCCCTGAGCCACCAGCAGAAGTTGCCCCTGTAGTAGTGTGCATGTTCTGCCACACCATCTGCCCCGTGGCAGCTCATGTCCCTGTTGCACTGCTAAAAATCTCACGTCTCGTTGCCCTTTCCAAGCTGCTGCTAGCAAACCCAGGCTGCGCAGAGGACAACTGAGTCGTGTGAATGGCGTTCCCCGCCCCCCCCCCCCCCCCCCCCCCCCCCCCCCCCCTTCATAAGTATGTTTATTCGTTAAGGAAGTCAAAAAAGGAAGGGGAATAAAAAGGTTGCAAATGTTTTGCTGGGTTAGAAATGAGACCTCAGTGACTGGGCTGCGCGTTGCTCTGTGTATGATACATTCGGCAACGATAGCATCCCTGGCATGGAGCTCAGGAAGACTAATGTGCCCTCCCAAGATGCGCTGAGGTAGGGTCACAGCTTGTTTACATATCTACTTATATCCATATTGACCCAGGTGCCAATATTTGACTATCAAATCATCACTGATGAGCGCCTCTTGCATACAGTTGTGCATCCACTGGCTTTCTGGGACATGGCTTTTGGGGTCAGTGGCCACCTCTGCCTGCCTGGGTTTCTCTTTTTTTCTCTAACTATATCACTTGGATTTGTAAAGGATGCCGCTTTTCAGACAGCTTTGCCCTGTCTCTTTACATCTTCCAGTATTAAGATACAGCGAGACCTACATTTTGCAAGCACCAGGAGAAGATTGCCAGGTGCTTCTGGAAGTGCTGCTGTGCTGGGGCTCAGGCGTCAGCCCTGCAGCCCATCCACGGGAGCAGAGCCAAAGGTAGCTCAGAAAATGCAAGGGAACGATTTCTACGTGCACACACAGATATGGTGAGGAAAGGAAAGCAGAAGGATTTGCCAAGGGAAATGGTCTTGTTACGCAATCATGTTTTCTTTGTGTATTTGTTTCCCCCACCTCATTCAGGATGCGTAATGGGGTTTTGAAGATTTGAAACCGTCTGGTTTATCTCTGGGTGTGTCGTTGCTGCAGGCTCTTATCAGGTGTGTCACGGTGAGCGAAACCATTCAAACAAAATCCTTTCACGTAAGTTTGTGCGTGGTACTCTGCGTTCATGTGTTTAGCCAGGGTTTGATGTATGCACAGGGGTGGAATAGGTCCACAATTAATGCAGCTACCGGAAAACTGATTACGTTTTTGGTCTTTAATAAATTATTGGGGGGGATGAAAATCCTAGGGTGGTTTAGTACAGATGAATGGAGGTTAGAAACATTAGTGAGGATGTATGGAAGCACCTGCAGCAAAATTAAGGTAACTGCATATTAGAATTATAGAATAATTTAGGTAAGAAAAGACCTTTAAGATCATTGAGTCCAACTTTAAAATTATTTGCCTTGGTTAGAAGTGTAGGAAAGCTCTACTTTCTGAAAACTGCGGGCTTGTTCACTTGTCAGGGAAGCAGCCAGATGCTTTCTTTGTTCGACTGCTTGTTTAGCTTTGACATGCTTTTTGCTAGGATGAAAGGAAAAACATCAACAGGCAAAACTGCAGGAACTGCCGGCATTTGTTGCTGTCATGCCTGCATAGTGGTACTGCCAGTACAGTAAACAGGCAGGTAAATAGGCAGGTAGAGTAAATAGGCTGGATTTTTTAAATTCTTTTTTTACCAGAAAGGAGATAACTATTGGATGCTGTCCCATTTTCAGATTAGGAATTGTTTGCTAGAGTTGAATTACAGGAATTGCCGTAGCGAGGCAGATCAGCTCCTTGTGCCATTAACTGAGAGCTGGCAGGGGCCAGCACAGCTTCACATGCTGGGTCCCCGCATTGTGCTCCCATCAGAAACAATTCAAGAAACTGTGATAGAAACGAAACCAAATTGGTCTTAAGCTTTATGGGAAAATAAAACAGTGAAGAATAACTTCATTGAACCTGTTTTTCAAATCTTGCTGTATTTCCTTCTTAGCAGCAGAAACTGTTCAAACTGATGGTGCAGCCAGGTTGTGTTTTGTATTTTCCTTTTTTGAACTGATTTGGTATGAAGAGTCTTCAGCCAAAGCCTTTTCATACAGCTTTGGCTTAGTTGCAGTGCAAAACTGATCTGCTGCTGACAGACTTAAACTAATTATCACCAAGGGGTGGAGAGAAGAGTTTTTAAAGCTCCTGCTGTGACAAGGTATTCAGTGTTTGGAGGGGCTTGGGAATTACTGGGTGCTAAGGCGCCGATGCTGGCCTGTGCTAGTATCCATATTATTTCGTAAGGAGGGAAGAGATGAGATTGCTTTCACTGCTAAACTACTTAGGGGGGGTTCTGCTTAAAGATGAGGGGGAACCCACCACTCAGCCACCTGTGCTTGAGGGGAGCTGCAGAAGAGCAGAAGGAAGCTGGCTGTGGGTTGGGGTTTTTTTTTTTTCTTCATACCTTGCTAATTCCTTTGGCCCTGCAGCTGGGGCAGCTCAATTTTGTTCCCTGTTCTTGCTGCTTATGAAGCATCCCCCGATTCCTATGTACTCTTGCCCTTTTAATATTTTCATCCTTTCACCTTTGTTTTCCCTTTGCTGCAATAACTCATTTTTATCCCTGCTTCCTTTGCCTTGGGTTGAGTTTAGGGTGCTCACTGGCCTGCTTATAAACAGGGTTTGTTCTCTGATCATTGATCCTCCAGGTTCTACTGCAGGATTTTGTAGTATCTTCAGCCCGGAAGGTCTGTGGAGCTTGTCCCTGTGCTGCAGCTGGGCAGCTTCGAGGTGCTGCTGTAAAATCCATCTCCTGATATTTAAGGTTGAAGCAGCAAAGAAATGCAAAACTCCAGGAACACTTGAGGCCGAAGGCATTAAAAACCCTTCACCTGGGCATCTGTTCCTTGGCTGGTTTGGTATTTAAGCACCATTATTCTCTGAAAATTTGTTATTTTTACTTCATGCTGTACAGGGCGTATTGTATTTGCTCTCACCTGTGGCGCAGTGAGTGTTACCATATGGTTTGCCCAAAGTTGATTTTTTTTTTTAACGCTTTTAGTGGTAGGTTAGTGCTTGGTGCTCTTCTGCTGTATGTTTTTAAGCCAGGCAAAGTGCCAGCATGTCTGTCGGAGGAAAACTCCTGGCTGGATCCTGGAGAATAAACTGAGCCTGAATTCACTCTGAAGGGAGAGAGCTCAAGTCCCACAGGTAGGATTTTTCATTGTAATGATCCCATTTAGCAGCTAAATTAGTGACCAGTTTTGGTAGGAAAACTGAATGACTTAAGGAGCATCTCCTGGTACCCATAAGGAGGAGGGCAGTATGGTGCAGCCCCAGACCCACCCCCAGGCCCTGGAGCTGGAGCTGAGCATCACCAGCAGCACTGCAACGCACAGGGACACTGACCGTGCACCTGCAGGTTGTCAGGGCTCAGGGTGCAGGATACCTATGGGGTATTTAAAAAAATTCATGTTTTCGTAAGAGACCCTGAAAGTCTACCCTGATAATTACCTACAATAGATAGACCTACTCATGTGTGACTAATTAACTGAATCTCAAAAACTGCTTTGCAGTTTATTTGTTCTTCCATTTTCTTTGTTCATTCAATTCTTAAGATTTAGTTGCTGTGTTGGTTTTTTTGAGGGCAGGGATCATCAGAGATAATCTATGATAAGTCCCTGATCCCAGTGAGCATCCCAACCTCTGTTGCAGCTTCGGTGGGGATTGGAAGGAGTGAAGTGCAGTGGCTCTGTTTTTCATGAGGATGACTTTGTTTCTTCATGTTAGGTTTGATAAAGCAAAGAGCAGGGGATTTGAGTCTCCTGTTCCTTTTTTGTCTTGCATGCATCTGGGTGTTTGCACCATGGTGGTTTATTTTGCTAGCAGCCTCTCTCTGCCCCTGTCTATAAATCAACCTCATTCATACATCACAGGGGAGGTCAGGATGCGATGTTTAGGAAGTAGAGTTATTTTTTGATGGTGGCATTGTAACCTAGAAAAGAAGCCAGCATTTCAGACAAAGCAACAGGTCTGCTCACCCCTTCTCCTCCGTTATTTAGGCTTGCTTTGGGTTGGTGTGTGGCCAAACCTGCTGCAGTGAGATGCCGGCGGAGCGCTGGCCCTTCCAGATGCAGCAGCTCACTTGCAGCACTGTCCCAGAGGATTGTGGCAGATTGCAAACACGCTCGGCACAATCATACCATTCCAATTACCATAATGACGCTGCTAATTTATGCACAAATTGCCCTAATTTATGTGTCAATACAAATGATTAAACCAAGCACAGGTGGAACAGGGTTCGATCTCAACCCAAATGGGGAAGCATAAAGCTGCGTCCAGGCCAAAAGGTCCAGAATTATTCTCCTTGTTAACTAAAATGTGGAGCTTTGTGTTGTTTTGCTCCTGCAGCTCTGGCAGCATGAAGGGTTGTGGGGCAGGACTAAACTCGTGGTAGGAGGTAAAAGAATAAAAGATTCTGCACTGAGATTTGCATGGATTAAAAGCAGCTTTAATTTCCTTGATACACTTGGCTTTCAGGTAGATTAAACAGGCGGCGGGGTTTGGGGCTGTCTAGCCAACTAATACTTGCCTTACTTTTATTGTAATTATTTTAATAAGACATGGAGGAGTCCTATAACTGTAGGCCACCTTTGCCAACCCAAGATCTTGAATATTTTTGTGTTTTATGCCGTTGACTTTCTAGATTAACAAACGTGCTGTCATTGCCTGAAGTCCCACATAGTGCAACTGATCCCAAACCACTATCTCAGTGGGGTTCTTCCACAAGAGACCTCTTAGTTTGTGCATTTCTATTCCTCATTTTTCTAAAAGATATTATGTTGCACCATAAATTTTTTTCCATAGCAAGCAGGATGATCCATCACAGTAATCATAGAATCATTTAGGTTGGAAAAAAAGACCTTTCAGGTCATCAAGTCAACCGTTAACCCAACACGGCCAAGGCCACCACTGAACCATGTCCCCAAGCACCACAGCCACATGGTTTTTGAACACCCCCAGGGATGATGACACCCCCGTCCCCGGGCAGCCTGTGCCAGCGCCTGCCAGCCCTCTCGGTGCAGAATGTTCCCTCACACCCAATCTCACCCTCCCCTGGCGCAACGTGAGGCCGTTTGCTCTCGTCCTGTCGCTGGTTCCTGGGGAGCAGAGACCGACCCCCCTGGCTACAGCCTCCTGCCAGGCCGTTGCAGAGCCACCGGGTCCCCCCCAGCCCCCTTCTCTCCAGGCTGACCCCCCCGCCCCCCCCAGGCTGGTGCCCCAGCCAGATACTGAGGGGCTGGAGCGTGTCCAGAGACGGGCAGCCAGTGTCTCCAGGAGATGCCGTGGGAGACGGTGCCAGAGGCTTCACTAAGGCCCAGGCAGACACCGGCCACAGCCTTTCCCTGCCCACTGAGCGAGTCACCCTGTCACAGCAGGTGATCACAGCCGGGCCTGATCGCCGGGCTGTCCCGTACGTGCCGCCTGGTGGCACTTGGGATGATGCTCCATAACCTTCCCCGGCACCGAGGCCAGGCTGACAGAGCTGCAGCTTCCTGATCCTCTTTCTGGCCCTTGTTGTAGACGGCCTCCAGCCACCACACCGCCCTTCTCGGCTCAGGAGCAGCCGGTCCCGCGGGCGCCTTCCCTCGCCGGCTCCCTCACCGGCTGGGCCAGGGAGGTCTCTTCCACACGCTCCGGGAACCTCCTGGGCTGGTCCCTCCCTGCCGGTCTGTACTTCCAGCGGGCAGCTGCTAAGCTGAAGGCCCCCACCAGAACAAGGGCTGCCATTGTGAGACTTCTCCCAGCTGCTTATAGAATATGTCACCTGCCTCTTCGTCCCGGCTGGGTGGTCTGTAACAGACTCCCACCAGGTATCTGCCTTGTTGGCCTTTCCCTGACTCCTACGCATAAGCCCCCAACCCTATCGTCACCTTTGTTCAGCCCTGGACAACCAAAACACCCTGCAACCTACAGGGCTACCCACCGCCTCTCCTTCCTTGCCCATCCCTTCCGAAGAGTTCATACCCACCCATTGCAGCACTCCAGTCGTGCAAGTCATCCCACTGTGTTTCTGTGATGGCAACTACGTCCTAATTTCCCTGCTGCACAGTGGCTTCCGGCTCCTCCTGCTTGTTGCCCACACTGTGATGCCTTTCAGTTGGGCTGTTGATCCCGCCACCTTTTTGGGGGGAGAAGCCCCAATTCCTGCGTGACCATTTTCAGGCGGTTCCATGGTTCTGACACATCCCTTGCGTCTTTGCTGCCGCATGGATCTCCATCCCCTGCCTCCACTGAGGTGGCAGACCAAAGGACCTCGTGAGCGTGCCGTCCCTCAAACTCTGCTGTGGTTCCCCAGGCTTCTCTCTAGTGAGCCTGGGTTTATCCATTTTCCCCTTCAAATCTAGTTTAAGTCTTTCAACGAGCCCTGCTAACTCCTGCACAAAGATACCAAGTTGCCCACTGACGTAGGTGCGTGCCCGTACTGTCCCACACATCCTGCCAGTCACAGCTATGGCCTCGGGGTCGATCTCTGGGTGGCATTCTTAAATAGTTGTTTAACTTTAAGCAAGACCTGAAACACATTCAGAAATAGGAGACACATCAACAGGAACATGCTGGTTTGAACATCCCAAGAATATTCAAAATTCCCAAGAGCTGTTGTAACTAGCCTGGAGGAGAAGGGGAAGGGGGAGGAGAAAGGCAGGGGAAGTAGCAGTGGCAAGTGTCACCCCTTGTATCCCCCATAATTTGGGGGAGACATTTTATCTGAGGGAAAAAAGTTTGGGTGTAATTATTAATAGTTTCCAAGAGATGGTTCCTGAACTATGGAGATGACAGCAGTGCTGACTACAAATACCAGATTAATCTCACGACCCATAATTATATGATGTAAGCCAGCGTTGCAAAGTACAACACAGTGATAACCTTAACGCTGCCCCCCGCGATGATAAACATCCCGACAGGCAGCGTGTACAGTGAGGGAGGTGGGACACACTGCGCAACAACTCTGAGAGCAAATACATCAGCATTGTGACCAGCCACTGTTAAACCAGTGTAATGAATGCTTATAACAAGTTTGTTTTAACACGCTCTGGTCAGATCTGTCGTTACCTGAACGCTTCGTGCCCCACACTGGGCACCAAAAAGCACTGTTGTGGTTTAACCCCGGCCAGCAGCTCAGCCCCGCGCTGCCGCCTGCTCGCTCCCCCTGGCTGGGGTGGGGGAGAGAATTGACAAAAAGGTAAAACTGGTGGTTGAAATAAAGACACTTCAATAGGACAGAAAAAGAATTTTAAAAAAATTAATTATAATCATAATAATGCAAAATAATAATAATGTAATAATAATCTCATAATAGCGATATGAATAAAAGAATTAGAATATACAGAGCAAGTGATGCACAATGCAATTGCTCACCACCCACCGACTGATGCCCAGCCAGTTCCAAGCAGCAGCCCCGGCCAGCTTTGTCCCCAGTTTCTACACTGAGCATGATGTGCTATGGTATGGAATACCCCTTGGGTTGGCTGGGGTCAGCTGTCCTGGCTGTGCCCCCTCCCAATGCCTTGTGCCCCCCAGCCTCTCCACTCACAGGGCAGCATGAGAAGCTGAAGAGTCCTTGACTACCACACTGCAACCAGTAAAACCATCAGTGTGTTATCATCATTATTCTCATCCTAAATCCACAACAGGGTGCTGTACCAGCTAGTGGGAAGAAAATTAACTCCTTCCCAGCCAAAACCAGGACAGCAATGCTGGAAGACACTTGGCTGATGAGTCCAAAGGTCTCTTTCATAACTGAAGCTCTTTCTGATGCAGCTTTATGCTACAGCATTGTCCAGGAACACCTGGATTAGGTCACTGTTGGGTTTCCCAATGCTGCCGGACTTTGGCTGTAGAGAGTGGAAGCTCTTTCCTATAGCCAGCGTGCCTTCCTTACTGTTGTTGTGCTGTAACAGTGTGTACATTTATCTGGTTAAATTGCTTTCATCCAGACATATGAAAGTAAATATACAAATAGTAATTACAAATAGTAATCATACTATTCCCAAAGCCGGTGAGTTGCAGCCATGGCTTACCGCAGTCAGCTGACTGCACCAGATCCTCAGGATACCACGTTTTTGGAGGATTATCTGGCGAGCGGATTACATTGCCGGCACGTGGGGGGCACAGTGGGCCCGGAGCCAGGCAGATGACTGGAAAAGCTTGTGTGTGGCTGGGGCTGCATAACCCAAATGTGGGACACGCCACCTCCTTTCGGTTCTGTTGTATGTTTGCTCTTTGGCAATTGTGTTTCCTCTGTGGGCCGGCTGTATGACTAATTTCTATGAACAGATGTGGATATAAGATATTATTGTAAGTATGTATAACATAAGATGTTTCTACTCTTACATACTCCAGTGGCTTGAGTGCATGCCTGCAGTGCGCTCTGTACCTGTCAAAAGGTTTATGAGTCACTGCAAGTCACGCATCATGAATTACTCTCTTCTGTTACTGATCTGTTTTTACAGCCGTCTGAAGACACAGTCTGCTCTAAAACCCATTCAAACATGTTGCATTGACTTACAAGCTTTTATAGGCTTTTGTTTTCATTCTGCCTTTGCATTTGCTGGTTTTTGTTACCTCCCAGTGTCTGTCTTTCCTTCAGCAAGGTGGTGTCCTTGCCTTGCAAGCGACCATGAGTGTACACTGAATGTGTTCTGTTCCAAGCTTTGTGAAAACTCAGCTTTATTGCCGATTCCCTTTTAACTCACAGATGATGCTAATAACAGCAGGGACGGGAAGTCTTGCGTTCCATCAAGGCCTTCTGAACCTGGAGTTGAATGCAAAGTCTTCCAACTTTTCTTGCACCTAACATTGTCCAAGGCTGTGTTTTGAAACTGGCAGCTTTGTGAATGAAGGAATAAATTGACCATGAAAATATTGATAGCACAAGTTGCTTATGCCAGATTCCTGATTTGGTCCCATAAAACGTTTTAAATACGTATAGCTAACTGAAGGATGGAAGGATCTTATCCCCATTGCACAGGGAGAGGAAGACAGACCCCTCTGCCCTGGGACAGCAGCATTGCTGGGAGGTATCAGGAAATGCTGGATTGTAAGGAAGAAAATGCAAGTGGTACAGGGGGAGCAGTGAGTTCAGCACATCTGTGGGTTGCTTGCTTTGAGCCAGAGACAAGAGAAAGTTTCTCCAGTTGCCTTAAAAAAGAGATAGCAGGAATGTAACACAGCTCTCCTACTCTCTGCCAGATCCAATGTCTTTTTAATCTGCTTGCTCTCAACTTCTTTTAAAATGGAAGTTGCTGTTTGCTGGTGGTCTGCTTGTGTTAAGCAGCTATTCTGTCAGACTTCAGAGTAGACGTGATCTCCAGGACTCATTACTTTGAAGCTTCTGGTTCTATCACACTCAACTAAATCAGACTTTTTCTTCTCTGTGGAGGTAGAAATCAGCCTTGTGTGCCCATCTGATTGAAGTGCTGAGACTTGTCTAATTGAACAAGTGCTCGAGTCAACACTTGAGTAGGATGAAAAGCAGTGAGGAGATCACCCAGGGATTATGTCTGAGAAGCTACTTGGCACCAATACAGCAGATGGCTGGGTCGCATCCTGCCCAAGGCTGGGGAGAAAAGACATCGATAGGAAAAAAAATATTAATTTGGTTAAATATATTCAACTCTAAATCTAGAAGTGCCTCGGGTCTCTAATTTTGTACCTTATAGCATCAGCCCAGAAAATGGGATTAGTGAAAGGAGGGGTTGGTTCTTCAAACTCCTGCAAGGAGCCCACTGTGGCCTGAAAGCTGGTGTAGGTAAAAAATATTTTGGGAGACAGAACAGAGATGCAGAGAGTGGGAGCGACTTGGCTTGTCATGTAAAAGGCGGGATCCACTGGCAATGGTCTTTGACTTTGTGAGTGAACCATGAGCCCCTGCAGTGCGGCTATGCTGATGGAGTGAGGAATCCAAGACCAAGAGCTGGTGGGAAGGGAGGCTGCTCTGTGCAGAGGTGTGAGAACATCACTGCACAACACCTGAACCACAGGGACAAGCTTCAGCCTGTTTCCTTTAGGAGTGCACTTGCGCCCTACAGCCAAAGTCTATATCCAGAGAGGTTTAGGCTTGGGGAAGCTGGTGGCTGTGTCTCTGCTACATCACCATCAGGAGCGCTGGTGACCGCCGTGCGGCTTTCTGGCCCCTTCGCTTGGGGTAGGAACGAATGAACATACGTAGAACTGCTTTTTCAAATGCCCCAGCCACTTGTGTCTGGGTAAATACACACTCATAGCAGCCCAAAGCAAATATTGTACCTTCACTATGATAAAAATTATCCACTTCTAGCTGTGGACACTCCTAAACTTTACCTCAAACAGCAGTCCTCAGATCAAGCGAAGATGTGAAGTCAGAGTCTCCTTCTCATTTGTAATTGCTGCTGCTGGCCTGTAATCACCTGCTGCTGCCTCTGCCCAAAAGCACTTTTAACCCCAGAAGCTCCCACAGTTTTGCCTTCTGTATTTAAAAGTTATTTTCAGGTTTTTAAAGTGTGTCTCTGGCTTAAGCAGTAGTGAAAAGGTGCATTTTGCATATAGATAAAATGAAGTGGAATCACCTTGCTGACAGCAGCAAAAATACTGTTTTCCAAAGATGTTACTGAATTTTAACTCTTTGGTTTTAAAAGCTTTTTTGTTTGTTGTTTGCAGGGGGCACCACTGGAAGAACCTTTATGGGCTCCTAATGACGTGCAGGTGGACAATTTACTTATGAAAATGAAGGTAGGAAGAAGCTTTGTTAGTTATGGCATCTTGGCAACTCTCCTCTCAAAATAAAATCACACTGGCTGGTGGCTGGCCAGTCATCACTCCATTTTAGGGTTTAGTACACAACAATGGCAGTATGGAGTAGGACACGGCCAAGGCATTAACTTGTGTCAAAGTGTCCTTTTAAACACAGAGGGAAGGGAAATCTTATTTAAGAACTACCTGGGAACGTAACTCAGTGGAAAAAATCTGACTTCCTCCCTCAAAGGATAATAAGGTCTCTGTTGGTGCAGAGCTGGAAGGGGCATGACTTATTTGAGAGCGCTCAGCAACAGGGATTTTTTTGTTCTGCTGAAACGTAGTGGTTGAGTTGGAATTCAGGTTCTAACTTGCCATCTCAAAAAAAAAAAACCCAACAACCAACAACCACCCAAAACTAAAAATATATTTTATTAGTTTATTTTCATCATCTTGAGGTTCTGTGGAAAGCTGGTCTATCTCCAAATGTGGCAAGAGAGTACTCAGTTCTTGATTAATGAAACAGAGGAAAATCCCTGATGTTAAAAACAGTAAACTAATGGACAAACTTGGAAAAGAAAATAGAAATGTGTGCAGAATTAGATGTATTTATAAGTAGTTTTTATGATACCTTAATATCTGGTTTCTGGTCTGCTGGTCATTTCTGCCACGGCTGTGGTGCTCGGAAGCAGGTTCAGGGTGGTGTAGTGGTCACTGCTGGTCTCTGCCTCCTCTTGCAGTAAGAAAGAGGGTCTTCACTGTAGTCACCATATAGACCAACTAAATGAGTTGGCCTTTCCCCTTCCAGTCAAAATACCTCAAAAAGTCATCTTGACTTCACTCAGGCAAGAGGACTGTGTGCATTTCCAGGCTTTGCTCTACATACTGATAAATTTCAATTTACAAGCTTGAAGAGGTGGTAGAGGTATCTTTGAGTTCCCACCACAGTATCAAACCTCTGCAATCTGCAAATACCCCAAATACAGCAAAGATGGATGCTCTGCTCTGGAGCCTGGTGAGGTGCTTGGTGGAGCTGACATCACAGGCAGGATTTTGTTCTTGCATTTATTCTGACTGTAAATGTGTAAGAAAGTGTCGTGGGTGAACATGGGGTATGTTATGTCTGTTGTACTTTAACACAGGCTTTGCTTTATGTTGCAGTTGGGGTTTACACTTCTTACTAGCCTGGGTGGAATTAGTGGTTTGGTTGGCATTTAGTGTCAGTGGATAGTTTAGTGGCTGAGTTGTTGGAGGGAGAGGGAGAAATTCAAGCTGTAACAAGAGTAAATTCTTTTAATACAGGTCTACAGTTCTCAGATGTATTTGTACTTTTTGTTTGGCTTGTGATAAGATGCACTACTGTGGAATTTGCTTGGAGCAGGGATTTGCATGAATTATTGTTACTTAGAAAATGAACATCTGTGCAAGCCTTCTCCCTGTGCTCGGCAGTACCAGAGCACCCATTAGAAGGACCTGTGTGCTTGGATGCAGTGGTCAGCAAAAGCAAGTGCTTGGGGGAAGGAAAGATGGATTAATAGAAACAAAGCTGCTGAAATCACAGGGAAAACTCCTTCTGGGCTGTGGGACGGTGTCTGGATGCGTGTGTTTACTTTATATGCTGACCTCTTCCCTTCTCATCCCAGTGTGATTTTTTAAAAAGCAACATCCTTCTGCTAGGAAAAACTTGGGACAATTATGCTTGGCCTCTTGCAGAGTTCAGTTTTATATTTAGGAAGTACAATGCTGTGAATCACAGGAGCTGCTGACTGGAATAGTGTGGCCCAAAAATATGAAGAGGATGAGAGTAAACAATCATTACGGATGGTCTCTTGACTCTGCGCTTAAAGCATTTTGTTTGAAGGGTTTCACATTTTCACAGAGAGATCTTTTCTGTAAATCACTAATTAAGCAAATTAGCTACAGTTCATCAGTCTGTCTACAAAAAGCAAGAAGCTGACGTTTTGAAGAAACCTTCAAGCTGCAGGCTCAAATTAGCCAATATTTAAAATTACAATGTCTCATAGGAATAGGAGGAGCAATGGAAGAATCACTTGAAGTTTGGGTGACTTGAAACCAGGTTTCATGTCGAAAGGCAAGCTTTTTATTTTACTCAAAATTCTACATGGGTGCCAAACCTGTCATCCTCACTTAAAATTTAGCTAAACCTGGTGGTATTAAATCATTTGCTTGTAATTCTCTATTTTCATTTTGAAGACAAAAGGTTAAGGTAAACATGTTGGGATGTTCATGTAAAATACTTTGTGTAATGTACTTATTTTCTTAAAAATTGGCTTTGACAGTGGAAAACAAGGAGGAGAATTTCTTTGCTGAAATAAATCCCCATGACACAGAGCATCAGGTGCAGGTGTGAGCAATGAGACAGGTGGGGCATTAGTGGTTCCAGCATTCATGTGAATGGTCCTGAAATGCTCAGAAAGAGCACCAGTGTGTGTTGAAAGCAAGAGGAGCAGCGTGTGTAATGTGCTGAAGACGTGGCATTGTGTTGAGCCGTCTGTACTTGAGTGTGCCATTGCCAGATATGCTGATTAATAACTGCCAGCTAATGCAGATGCTGTTCGGGTTGTGTGTGTGTCCTGGCACCAGCGGGTTTTTTGGGTGTGTTACAGTTGTGCATATGGTCGGGGGCAAGTACGGGTTTACATGAGCTAATCAAAAGAGCAGAAAACCATCCAGGCATGGAAGTGACAGTCATATCAATGCTGGTGCAGTGCTGAGCTGAGCCCCATGTTTTGTTGAGGGTGAGTAATAAAACCACATATCCTGTTTCAACAAAGTCCATGCAAAGCCCTTCGCTACCTTCACACCATCCATATCCTTCCCTGTGCCTTTTCCAGCTGTGTTGCCAACATCTTCTGGGAGATGGGAGCCAAGCCGATGTGCCCTGTGGATTTTCAGAAGTGATTGACATGTGTGGTTTTCTTCTCACTGGTTCCAGCAGTGCTGATTGCCAAGCTAATGTTTTTGGTGCTACCCACAATAACTGAAAGATCTTTACTGCGAGATAAGAGTCAGTAATTGTAGTTGGCTCTTTCCTCTGGTATGCGTTCCCGTATTAACTTGAAATTGAATTTTTTGTTTGAGTGCTGCTGCTGCTGCATGGCTCCATCCACTCCAGCTGTCCCCTCCAGCCTGGAGGCACCAGCTGCTGCAGTGGCTGGACCCTGCACCCTCTCCCTTAAGGACTGCTCTTCAGATAAGTGCCTTGGTGCCATAGCTTGATCTTCTCGCTGAGTACATGCAGTTGTGAGCAAACTGCAGGAGAACTGAAGAGGAGGGGATGGGTCAGGACCAGTCCTGAACTGGTTCACCCTGATGGCTTTTGCGTTGGAGGGTGACCAAGCCAAGAACTGCTTTTTCCCCCACTTTGAAGATCTGCTCCTGTAGTTTCAGAGGAAGCTCCCCCCAGCTGTAGTCCTTCCCAACCCTTTAAAGATTGCTGTCAGATTTAGGCATTTGTTGATGTGCAGGCTGACCCTTGGAGTGCTTTTTGGGAACACAGAGGTTGCCCTGAGACCAGAAATCACAAATTACTGGTGCTCTTAAATCCCATAGGCACTTTTCCCCACCTCTTCCTATGAAGCTTCAAACTTCTACATGGAATTTGACATCACTGATGGTAGGTAGCTGACCTGGCCTGCTGCATGCTAATATTTTTTTGTATGAGCTGTTACATACATACAGACTGTCAGTACTAAGCATACACTCTGGTGTTCAGCTGTTGAACTGCTGACTGCAGGCTGGGGACGTGAAGGAGACAACTGCTTACAGAAACCACACCGGGCAGCGTGTTGGGACCTGCAACCCATACCTGGAGCTGCTGTGTATAAATAAACATATCCACCCTCCATCTTATTTCTGACAACTACCTCCCGGAGTAGTAATACATTTTTTTCCAGTAGCTTGTTCTCCAAGCAGGTTTCCTCATGCAGGTTTTTAGGAAGACCTCATTTTTATGTTAGTTCTGTGGAACTATCATTGCACAACATCGACTGCTCTTGCGTCCTTCTGAGACTTGTGATTTTTCTTGAAATTCAGTCCTGAAAAACTGATACCAGCAACTGATGTATCTGTCACCTGAATCATATAGGAAGCTGCACAGAATTGGTGGTTGCCTCAAAAATATGTTGCCAGCCCTTGTTCTGCAGGGTGTAGCAACCACAGCTTCAGCTTTCAGCAGCTGTGGTCTGCAACCTGTGTTCAGGTTTTTTGTTGTGTGTGCTTGCTGAGTTTAAGGGCTTCCTCAACATCATGTCTCCACAGAGATCAAGCAGTGGTAATTACAGCGAAACACAGTTACTCTAAATACTAGTGCACATGAATCTATAGGAACATTTTTTTTCACGTTGATGGCTTCAGACACATCTCTGCTTTGATTATGTTTGGTCCCATGAAAGGGTTGAGTTGATCCGCACCATCCTTCAATAAAATAGATCCTTCAAATTGGGCAGATAACATATTAGGCAATGTAAATCTCTGCTTTTACAGCTCAAAATGGATCTTTTTCCTGAGCAAGTTTAGCTCCAGCCAAACCTGCATTGCTCTGGTTGATCCATATTGTGTAACAGATGTGAAGGCAAGGTCCACACTGCTGGAGAGTTTATCTACTCGTGGTCAGAACAATAAGAGATGACAAGTTGAGGAAGTGAAGACACAGAAGGGATAATGCTCAGGCTCCTTTGTCATTGCTAGGAGCCAGGAGGTGCCTCTGAAGGATGGAGTGGCATGGCATCACCTTTCTTTTCAATCAGTGGTGCCCTTTCCAGCTTTTTTAGGGTGTCCTTCATGCTGTTAGCTTTTCATCCTCCCATCCTCACCATTTTGGGAGAACGTGTTAACAGAGAAATCCCTGCTATCTGATGATAGAAAACAGAGAAGAGCTGATGAAAGGTCTTCATCAACCCCAGCTTTAGATGGCAGTGGCTTCCTTGTAGCACAGGAGGTCCATCAGTGGCTGTGCAGAGGTATGCATAACCTTGGGTAGACCTGATGGCAGAAATGCCTGGTTAAGTAAGACAAGAGGACACCTAATCGGATGTTCTTTGGGTTTGTTGGTGCCAACTGCTTTAGTGACAATTTTTTCATAGAGGACACTGAAGCTGGAGGGGCAGATGAGAACATCTGGTCCCAGCTGATATAAAGCAAAAGCCATGTCATTATCAAGTTGCACCCAGTAGGTTTCTTGCCCCAGGACCTTACCATGTGCTATAAAGTACATCCTGCTTTCAGGAATACATTCAGTCAGCTGAATGCAGGTCAGCAATGGGATTAGACAGGTCGGTGATTACTAACCCCATTAACTTCTCATATCTCCTTTTCCAGAACTCAGTTCTCGTGATGTTATTTAAGTGTTTTGTAGTCCAAATCCTTGAAGTTCTGTGCTAAAAGCTGAAACAAATGTATCAATCCTATCAGGTCTCTCCAAGAGCTAAGCACTGAAATCCCCTGTCCTCGGGCTGGCACCATTACTGGTATTTTCCTCTCTCCCTTGACCAGTGACTTCTCCTGTAATACTGCAGTCTAAATCTTGTGGCCTATGCACTGATTAAAAAGAAAGAAAGAAAAAAAATGCTACAGGAACTTGGCAAGCAACGCATGGACCTCTCACAGTTCCAGTCAGAGGTTAGATGGATTTGTCATACTTACATTATACGCATGTATGATTGACTTGTGGTGAGTAACTGCTAGTGCTTGGTCAGGGACCTGTTCCCTTTTCACACAGAGTCATTCTGAGGGCAAGCAGATATTTGTTTTGGGGTTTTCTGTATGTGGATGTACATGGAGGGATAAGGCAGACTGGAAGAATTCATTCGTCTCTGGGAGGACAGAGTTTTTACAAGTACTGTGATGCTTTACTCGTGATGGTCTAAGGTGGGTACATTTTATGGGAAGTAATATCTGGTAGCAGGTAAACTGCTGCAGATGGGGAGAAGCAGACAAGCTTTTGATGCGTAAATCCTCCAGTCCTGAGACAAAATGCGTTATCGGTCTTACAAGCTCAGCCAGTTGCTCTGAGCTTCATCCAAATAGAGTAACACTTCAAGTGAGAGAGAGGACAGTTGGCACCTGCGGATCTGAGGGATGTGCTCACTGGGGAAGGAGGTAAATTATTTCTTGAGGAATGTGGAAGGGTTATTTGAGGACCAAGGAAGAGGACAGTTTTGGAGGGAAATTAGCTTTTGGTTGACCATTGCTCAGTGGCAGGGAATTTAATTCTCAAACTTACTTTTGCAGTGTGTTTTATAGATTTCTATCAAGGTTGATGTGTTTTGCAAGTCATACTCCCTTTCTCTTGCATTCTCTGTGTTACTCAGGTGCTTCTGCCCAGTGTATCAGTGGGCTCTGGTGCACTACAGGAGGTGGGGGTGGGGGTGCACTGGGTGAAGCGTATGATGTTTGGGGAAACAAATATTGTAATACATATGGTTTTGCTGCTGCAGAGAGCATTTGTGGGGATGGGGGCTGTGTGTGAGCAAACACTGCAGCTTGACCAGGTTCTGCTTCCATTTGATGTGATGCATGTGCCTTGATGAGCAATTCAGCAGGGTTGAAGAGCTTTTTGAATAGCTGGAGGGAGGGAAGAAGCTCTTTAAAGTTAAATACTTCAAATATATATGGGGTTTATACAACAATAAAACTGCATTTTACTTCTGTGCTGCTGTTTCCCCACTGTGAGGTGCCTTGCTGGTACGGGATGCTGGCTTGACTGCACCTTGCTCAGCAGATGTTCTTGGCAACCTTGTCTTACCTTGGGCTGAGCTTTGAGGAAGCATAAAGTCAAATTGTGGTAGTTCTAAAGGAAGTTTGTAGGTTATCAGTTAAACTAGATGTGGTCCTTTAAAAAAAAATTAAAAATTAAAAAACCCAACTGTTTATTTAATTTAATTTTAATTACATGTGGGCTGCTTTCAGTACACAGGGGGTTGGAGAAGTCAACAAGATTGTGTGAACAAGACCATGCTGCTAAGGAAACCAGTGCCTTAGGTTTTGCAAAGAGCTTTGTATTTGAGACAAACTAATTTTGAGGATTAAATGCTGCTGTCCACCCCAAAACGACTGGATATTATGGGATCTAAACTGACATCTGAGCTTCCGAGGTACAGGTGTGACTGAGCAGGAAGGTGTCTGAAGCTGCAGTCCATTTGGGTTTAGTTATCGCGTCTTACTGTGTGCAGTGTTCCTTCTTGCAGAGAAAAGTTGAGGGGACTTGAGAGCTCTGAAGGAGGAAAGGGAAATGACCCTAGAGATGGGGCCGCAGAAAGATGACTCATGAAAGTGTTGAACCTGGATTGGGTTGTTCTGTAGAGAAGTTGGTCAAGATGCGCGTTGTGTTGGTGCATTTTAATCTGTGCAAGAAGACTTGGAGAGGTGCGTTCAGAGATGCACAGGGAGGAAGAAATGATAGGCGCTGAGCAGGCACTTGCCAGAATGCCCAACATCTCGATTTCTTTGTCCCAAAGATGAACTCTTTAAGTTATAGACATGGTAAGGTAGATGGTGGGACATCATGACCAAGAACAGTGTGAGCTTGAAAGGATCTGGAGGGAAGGAGTTAAATCTGAGAAAAAGCAAAGCATCTGGAAGGGCTGGAGCTCTGCCTCTCAGTGCTTCCCCAAAACAGGACATGCAAGTCAGGAACCCCAGGAGTGGCTCCTGCACCGGGGGTCCTTGTGGAGGTCTGCACTGGGACTGGTGGTGGCTGGGTGTTTTCTTCTGAGTCTGCATATTTGAAGGAACGTGCAGCGGAGAGGACAGCAATTCTGCTTGTGTGCTCTCCTCCTATTGACAGACCAGGTGTCCCCTTAAAGACACCAGTTACAGTAAAAAAAACATTCTGAAACTCTAGTCGCAATGGATCAGTGCCTTCAGCTGCAGGGGCACTAACCGTGTGCATCAGGGCCACCTCACTGCCTTGTCACCACTTTTTAAAATAACTGCTGTTGAAGAAAAGCAGAGCCCTGGTCCTGCAGGTCCTGGGGTGAAGAATACCTTGACACCCATGCTGCTGGTACGGCTCTGCCTCCTTACAGAGCTGGCAGAGGCTCAGGTCTGCTGTCTGAAAGCTCAGGCACACGTTATGCATAACGAAGGTTTGTTTCCCCAAATGACCGGTTGCAGGCAACGAATTTTCTGCTCCTCAGCTCCCAGCCCAGCCCATTGGGTTGCAGTGAGGCAACCCAGCTCCCGTTGTGCCTGGCTTGGCTCAGGTGCCGTTAGCAGCCTTGAAGCCACCCTCAACTGTTTTACGGTGGGGATGCTAACAGGTATCCACAGGCACAAAAGCAGACTGGGAAATCCAGTATGCCACTGGTTTTGACCTAGCTGCTTGATGGAAGATCAGCTTTGCTGGGGGATGCTGCCACCTTCTTTTGGTAGCTGCTTCCCCAGTTATGCTGTTTTGCTTCAGAGGTGAATCTGTTAAGTCCTTTCCCTGAGTGCCAGCCAGAGGCTCAGTCAAAACCTATTTAATAGCTATTTCTTTATTTTTATGTGCTTTGAGTAGGGCCTGAAATGTATCATTTGGGAAGACGTTTCTGTGAGATGTTGGATGGCAACCCACTTTCTCTTTTGCGTTAACTGCTTTAAAACATCTACTCCCGGGTTCAATTTTATTTGAGCTTTAATAAAAAAAGATAGTATCTGCTGGACACTAGTTTTTTCATCCCTCAGGCAGGTGTTTAAGAGTTTTCATTGTTTTTAAAGTGGTTGTTTCTGTGCTTTTTGAATGGCTGTCAGCTTGCTGAAGATGATGATTAATCTTTATCAAGTGCTTAATTGAAAATGCTGTTTAAGTGATGTGATGCAGATGATCACCGGCGTGCTCAGGATCACCTTTGGTCCACATACTGTGCTGTGAGCATCGCTGCTTTATAATTTAATGAAAGCAGCCCTGTATTTTGAACATTAGCAGGGGAATAAGGCCTTCCTCAGTGGTTCATGTCTTGCTTGTAATTAAATGAATTTATTTTCTTGTGCAGCAATCATGATAATTTTAATAAACTTTTCCCAGTCACAGAAGGGAAGAAATATCATGAACCGATTTACTGCTTCTCTTCACCATCAGCCAGATTCTTCCTGTTAAAAGAAGTACCTTTTAAAATCTGCACTCTTTCAGCCTTGCTGATTGAATTTTTTCATCCATATATCTATTTTTATTAACAGATAGGGAAATAAACCAAGCACTTTTCCTTAGGCATCAGTACTTTCTGCACTCTGAGCTCATCCCAAGTGCAGAATATCTTCTGTGTAAGCTAAACAGAAAGCAAAAGTAACCAAGGCGAAAGCCTTCCTCCAGGATAGAAAGCAAACTGACTTCTGGAATACGGCAGTGTGGCCTTGGTGCTGCGTTGGAGTGAGAGCAGTGGGGCTAGCTCCATCTGGCTTTGACAGGTATCTGCAAAACCCAACATCAACATGAAATCCCCTTTGCTGTGATTCTGCTTTTCTTTCAAAAGTCAGAGCTGTTACAAAGAACTTGCTGAAGAGTTTGGATAGATTTATGCCTAAATGTTGGTGATTATGATTTCTTTAAATCAGATTCTTTAAATCAGAATCTGAATGTTCTTTGAACTGTTCAGTCCTTAACTAACTGGGATTTTTAACAACTAAATGCTCCTTTCCATGTAACTGCCCTTTCCCCTGGTGAGAACAGAATAGATTTTTTAAATGTGCAGGGTGGATAACAGACTTAGCGCTAATTGTACATGTGAGGGTGACGGGGAGCTGTGGTCACTGGCCACAAGAAACAAGGGCACCAGCTGTGTCTGTCTTCAGGGTAGCAGCAGCATGCACAGCATGGGACAGGGTAGTAACTGGGGGCTGCAAGGCTCACAGCAAGATGACTTTCAGACCCTTACAGCTGTTGATTTGCCCTGGTCTTTATTCTTGAGAGCAAAAATATGGAAGAATTTTCTGTTATACATTTTTTTTAACATACATTTGGAGGGTTTTGTACCACAAGGTGATTTGTTTTCTTTCCCCAGCGATGCTTTAGCATCTGTATTTGGTAAATTATGCTACTTTTTAAGCATTTATATTGGTGACTTTTATTTTGCAACTGATCCAGTTTTGATGTGAAACCAGGTTTGGTGAAGAAGTCCAACTTCTGTTTCTGGGGGGGAGCAAAGTTATTTTTTCTTACCAGCCTACATGGCATTTAATCCAACTGGAGCACAAGGCAGCTGTGATACAGAAAAAAAGACTCTGTCTTCCACAAATTCTTCCCTGTGTGACATCAGTAGTTAAAGCTGGTTGAAGAAGTGGGCTTGAATCTCCTGCCCAAGGACTGCTGTACTATAAGCTAGAAGTTGTTTGTGTTTAAAGATGCTGCTTCTATTTCGGTAGGAAAGTATGCATCGTCAAGAAGTGTTTCTTCCCACTACCTGCACACTTGTCCCAGTGTACAGTTTCTAGAGGGACATCTTAATGAAATAACCCACTGGGGGCACAAAGCAGCCACCCCTGATAGTGGGCCCAAGCTGGATGCTCCCCAAAAGCAATGAGCCCAGCTACCATGTAGCAGAGGTTGGGTACCATCGAGAGGTTAGTGACTGATTAGGTGGTGTTTGAAGAAAGTTGTTGACTGAGCAAAGTCTGGTGTATTACTGGATAGTAATTTTCATCTTGTACAGCGAAACATTGGATTCTGCATCTCATCAGCAAAAAATCCCAGGGATATTTTTGTTCAATTTAGATAGGCTGGGATGCAGTGAGGACCCACGATAGCAGGGGCAGAGGGCTGGCAGTTAATTAACCTGTTGGACACGTGAGGATGTGCAAGGGATGTCTGGATGCAGCTGGTATGACACACAGCTGATCTCCCAGCATCCAGGGATGTGCTCTTGAACCAGAGTGCAGAAGTTAGCAATGCAGTGAAGAGTGAAGCAACTTCTCCCCTGAAAAAGTAATGTAATAGGAGAGGGGTTGTATGCAGGGACTGAAGAAACACATGTACAGATATGTTTCCATTGTTGTCATCACCTTCCTCACATGGATAAAGATGAATCAAGGGGGAGGGATGGAAAACTGGAGGAGTGGTTGGGGGACCTGTTTGGAAAGCCAAACTCTCTGCCAGCTGATGATCTTGGTGATCCTGTTCCTCTTATCTCAGCATCATACATGCTGTCCTTGTGAGTATTTCTAGAGGGATTTACAAAGCTGCTGAAGTGATTTAAGTGCTCAGAAATATTTGAATATCCCAGTAAGTATTTATCTGCAATTAAGGTCTTGTAAAAACATTGTGAAACATGAGCCGTCATCCCAGTCCTGCTTCCCTTTCTGTCAAACTGGCAAATACCAGCCTTTGATGGAGCCATCTCCTTTTTTGTTTGCACAGAGGACCCACAAAAGCATCTGGGACTGCGCATGGGCCATCACAGCCCCAAACAAGCAGCAGCAAGGCCCATTTCTGCAATTTTCAGGCTCACCAGTGCCTTTGTGAGATGGTACCAGCTTTGGTACTTCAAAGAAAGGTGTCAGAAATGCAGAAATGAGCAATTAAAGATTAATCTGCTTGTGGGGATGGGTATCTGCCTCCCCCTTCCTGATTGTGCTGTAAATTAGTGGTTGACTCGAGCCCTGTAGTGTAGCTATTTATACCTCGAAGGTTTTGAATTATAGCTCTGTAGATTATATCATTCCTTTGTTTAATCCTTTTTCCTTTCTTCTGTCATGGTTTTGACCTCAGTGATTTTCAAAGCAGTCAGATTCGCTTCCTATGGTTTTCTTGTGATGGTATTTATATTCAGGAAAGGGGAGGAGAATTTAGATGGCTTTTTCTGTACCATTTTATTTTATCTAATGCTCTCCCTTACTCACTTCCTCACTCGACAGCCCAGTCTTTTTTTTAGCCTTTTCAGAGGTTTTTATATCACAATCTTCATAGCCTTTCTAGGGCTTTTTATTTCATAGGACTTCAAAACGGTGTGTGCAGAGCTAGGGGACAGCCAGGATGAATATTGCACCTTATGAGCTTGAACGTTTCATGGAAAGCTTCAGAAAGGATTGCTGCTGCCATGCACCTGCCTGCCTGTTGGACCTATGCCTTTCCTTCATTCCCCCCCCACCAAAGTACAAGCAATGCGAGGGAGGGTATTGTTACTATTGGATTTATTGGCTGTGATTTTGCAAATAAATGCTTTATAATCACTTCCTTGCTACTCCTTGCAGCCAAGAAAGGGAGACATGCAGCGAAGGAAGGGCAGGCTGCCTGCTTGTGCTCCAGCTTTCCCTTCGGATATGCATTTCCTATTTCCAAGACTGCTTTCTTTTAGATCTCTAATAACTGTTAGAGCATTTAGAATACATATTTTTTCATATATCCCTCTATAAGTTGCATTTTAAGCAAAAAACCCAAAGTTGGCCTCAGGCCAGTGACTGCAGTGATTCCTGGCTCTTTGCTCGGTCGCTGCAATTTGATGTTCCCATACTTCCTATCCAGGAGAAGCTGTCAGAAAAATAAAGGGCACAGGAGATGTGGACACACTGAAGTCAGTTGAGTATGTTTAAATGTTAGACCGTGCTGTACAAGGATGGGAAATAAACTTCACTGCTAATGCAAGCAGATAGTCCCTCTGCAGTGCAAGTATCCCGCCCATCCCTCTGGATGAGGATTCCTACCTGGAGCAGCCCTCTCACCAAAAACATTCCCTTTGGCTTTCAGACCCTTGTATAGCAAGACATTTTTATTTGGTGGAACACAAAAAGGACTTACACATATGCTTTAATGTTTTGAACAAGAAGGAATTAAGATAGCCAGCCACCAAACCTCCCGAACACGAGCGTAGACTTTTGAAACTTGAAGTTGAACTGATCTGGACACCAGCTGCAATGACAATGGAGGCAGCAGGAACACTCATGTGATGGGAATAGCCTTTAATTAGCTTGTAATATGGACAGGCTGAATGCATGACCTCCAAAAGAGAGGCCATTGCCCGTTAACATCCAAATGTTAGCCCGTCAAACCAAGTCAAGTCGTGTAGGTAAACCCAAGAGGACAATTCCAACCATTTGCCATCACCTTTCCCTGTAATGTCTTTTTTTATATGCTTTCCAGACTTACCTGGAAATGGAGAACATGCATTTATGTTGAAGTTGATAACGAAGAGCGTAGGCTGAGGAAGTGTTGAGTGTTGTCATTTACTTTCCTTTTGTGTTGGTTGGACAACTCAGATCAGGACCCTCTGATCTAAGCAGGAGGGCTCTTAGATCGAATGGGTAATTATTTGTTAAAGTGTGAGAATTTCCATTATGATTAAGCCGTAAGATAGCCATCTTGTTTTAGTAAATTAGAATGGCTGTTACCAACAGCAGGCCATCAGACAGGCAGATCTGGGCATAAAATTCTATATTGCAAATTGCTAGGGAAAGGCACTGGCAGATCGGAGCTGAGTTTTCCAATCAAGGCTTTCTTTAGGATGTTTTCAGTCGAAGCTGCTGCGTTTGTGATGCCCTTTACCAGTATATGCTGTAACCACCAGCCTGATGGATATTTGGGGGTGTGCTTGCCTCTTGCAGCTGTTCTGATTTTTGTGAAAAGCTAGGGGGGTTTTTTGAGCAGCATTTCAGACCTTGGTCATTCTTCTTCCAAGCTGCTGCCTGCAATTTGGCCGGAAGTCAGCCTCTCTCTTCCTTAGTATTTATGTGAAATGGATGCTGTTGCCTGCTGCAGGAAAGCCAGTCGTTGGATAAATGCTGATTCTGCATCTGAAATGGGGTTAGGAATATTCATCAGGCAAAGCTGGTATCGTAACCTGCATTTTCATACGCCTGGAGAGTGTTGCAAGCAATTAGACTGGTCTGATGGGATGGGTCCCTCTCCTCTCTCCCCTTCTCCCTCCCTTTCTCATTTTATCCTCTGCCTTCCTTCCCTCCTCCCCCAAAAAAGTGAGGAAGGAAGGGGAGAAAAGCAAAGTGACTTGCATGGATGGAGAGGAGGTGTAATTATGAGCACTGGGACCAATTTAAAAGTGGAAGATTTTGGAGAGACTCAGACTTACTTTGACATGTTGGGCTTTTTCGTAGAGGATAAAAGGAAAATAAACTAATTTATTCTGAAATTTTAATTCTTGTTTGGTATTAATCTATTTAATTAATGTAGTTAATAAATGCATATGTGCAGGGGAGAGAGGGGGACTGCAAATTGAAATGAAGGAATTTTCAAAAGGAAAGTCTTGATAGGAAAGGCTTCCTGGCAGTGAGATGTTTTGGGCTGCGGGGAGAAATAATATCCCAAGAGAAGAGGTGGAAACTCCATTGCTTTGGACTTTTGCAAGTGAGACTGGATGGAGTAATTTAGGAAGTTTCTTATAGGGAACAGTCTTTTGCTGCATGCTGGGTAGGACAAGATGATCTAATCGATCTCTTCCCTGTCCAGTTCATATGGTTTTCATTTCCTTCTGCTGAGAGGTGGGGAAGGGAGGTGGACTGGTGAGGAGTCTGGTGGTATTAGGGATTTGTCATTTGTTAGAGGGTTAATGTTTTTCTGGGCTGTGATTCTGCTACTCCAAAACATTTTAAATTAAAAAGGACTTTTTAGTCCCTGCTCTATTACTAGAGGAAGAAGGGTGTAACCATCTTAGCAATGATTGTTCTTCAGCTTTCCTGAAGCTGCAGTTGAGGCATCTCCCAAAACTCTTGTGTCAGTAGGGTGTCAGCTCTGGAGCTTAATAACTGGATTCTGTTTCACTGAGGTTTTAATAGTTTTTTCTTTGCTTTCACACACAAGAAATTGTGTTTCCTATTCGCTCCATGGTACAGAGCTCTGAGAACAGGTAAGAAATGGGGGCAGAACATAGCTGGCCATGAATGTTTTATTTCCCCTCTCTTCTAACCTTGGTCATCATACAGGTTGGTGTTGAGAAAACCTTTTGAAGCATGGTAGGATTTGACCTGCTTGAAATGCTAATTTTTGTGGCTAATAGCTCTTGATGTGTTGGGGCTGAATCATGGCTCTAAGGTTGCAAGTGGTCTACCACTAGCCTTATTTATCTACCAAGGTGGCTGCTGTTAATGTTGATGGGAAGAAAAGCAAGGCTATATGACTTGGTATGAAATTCCAAGGAGGAATGGAGAGATCTGAGAATAATTTCTTACCTAGGAAGTGTGGCTTTGCAGCCAAGCTGGAAACGACGTGATGAAATGGTTGTAGGGCCTGGGAAGGGGGAAAGGACGGGAGAGTGGACTATGCACAACATGTAGGAAGAAGGTGGATTAAAGTTTGGTTTAGTGCTAAATGTGAAGGTTGTTCTTGGGAAAGGGATAGCTGGAGCAGGAAGGATGAGGACTGTAGAGCATTGGATAAAGGAGCAACTTCAGCGTGGGTCTACGGTATGGTCAAGAAGTAGGATGCTGGGTTTGGGCATTCAGCCAAAGCCCAGCAGGGCTCATGTGGAAAGCCTGTACAAGGAAACCTTGTATTTTATCCCCAGCAGAAGGAAGATTACTCATTGCATCTCTGAAGAGTATGAGTAGCTCTCTGCCGGTGCTGGCTTCATGGTTATATTTGTTCTTGACACATAGGTGCATGCAAACCCAGTTTGCATGTGTCTGTTTTTGAGGCGATGCGAACTCTGATGTCCATCTTTATTTGGTTCTGTGCTATAGGGCTTATATTCTTTTGTTTCAAGAGCGAGAAATTGAACCACAGAGAGTGGGCGTGTCCATCTCTGGTGTCCTCTCCTAAGCAAAAGCCTGCAGAGACCTCCTCTGGATCCCTGCTTGTGAGCAGGATGGGCTCAGAACACGTCCATCACCTTACACAAATGCAAGGTCAGGTTGCTGATGGATCTGGTTTTCCCCTTGGAAGAGGAGATGGCTTTTCAGGGAAAAAGTTTGTTCTCCTTGACAGCTATTTTATCTCCCTGACAACTTTAATTCCTTCAGAATTCTCCCAGTGGTGAGGGACAATTGAAGTTGGATACTGCATAATCTCTGATCCCCTGGCAGTTCTGCATCACTCCTCTTGGCAGTGATTTGTAAATATTAATTTCCCCCAGTATTTTAGAGGACATTTTTATAGTCCCTGGCAGAAGGAGGAGTATTTTTCTGGGACTACTGTTGTATCGAATTTTGCTCCTTGTTTAAGATTTATATTAAACATAATAGCAACACCAATGGAAATGCAACTTTGGTGTTTTCCTCTTAAATTACCTGTTCACTTACAGTCTGGGAGGTGCAGCTTTGCTACCACTTGAGACCCAAAATATGAATATAACTAAAGATCACGTGGAAATCAACCATCCATTTTCTGCCCTCCTGTGTGAGGAACTGAGGTGTACAAAGAGAAAAACATTGGCAAATATACCGGAATTTAAAACTTGGCAGAAAATAATGAAGCAGTTGTGGGCTGCACATTGATCGCTTGCACAGGGCAGTGTGATTTTGGTGTCTTGCCTCAATTTAGCTAATTCTTAGCAGCATAATGGTAATTTCATGAAAGCTAAGTCAGTTAGTATCAAAACTGCACCACAATAAAGATAGATTATTTTTTTCCTGATAATGGTTTTGATCAGGGTTTCCTTTTATCCTGCAATTTTTAAATAAATGGCCCAGTTGCTCTTTGCTTTTATTGTACTCAGGATATTATAAACTTAGATTGTTTTGTAAACCACTAATTTTAGACAGGTCTTGATGCTTATTATTCCCTGCATTGTACTTTTTTAATACCATGGCAGAGCCGCTGCAGAGAAACGGAAATCATCGGTGTCCTGAGATTTTTATGTCTAGACTGGATGAAGTGCAGGAAAACGCAGCCGGAGCAATTACCCCCCAGTCTTTTTTAAAGTCGCATTGCCTTCCTAATCCAAAATTCACAACTCATTCCCTTTGCCATAATATTAGGAAGCGGTAATTGGACAGAAATCATAAATGTACCTATACTGAATGAGTGTGAAATTAAAAGCAGCATTCCAAATCAGTAGCTATATATAATAGCCAACGTGGGCATTACAGATACAACTGAGTTGCTAAGGCAGGGCTTTCCAATAGTGCCTTGTATAGCCCCGTATCGTCTAATTATTCCGCTTCAGTGTAAGTTAACAATGAAGAGAAGATAAAAGCTTGGCAACCCGTTTGCTTAGAGGGGTCAATTTATCCCAGCTCTTTGTAGGGCAGTGTAATTTTAGGCTTTTACACAGCGGATAACGCCATCCCCCCCGCAGCAACACTTGCTGCAGCACTTCCGTAAATAGGTCAGGAGAGGACGGCGTGGCGTACAGTGTGGAAAGCGATGCCAGAATCATACCTTGCTTAATGTGAATTATTTTTCTCTCAAAGAAAGTAAGATGGTTTTGTCCCTATTCACCCAGTTTGTAAAAAAAACTGGGTCAGTTGGACAACTGCTTGTGCCAGCAGTGTGTTTCGGTGTGCTACATTTGGGATGGGAAAGTTCACGGAGCCTGGGATTAACACTTTCTTCAGCAGCAGCAAGGAGTGATGTCTTTTTTTCCCCCAACAGGAACTTCTGAAATAATATATCGCAGGTGTTTCACCTTTCTGAACATTATTTGGATATACTGGGCTTGTTTGGCATGTATTGTAAACCTATAGTGGGGCTATGTATTGGCAACAGCACTTCTGGGGGGCCTTAGGTCTCATCTTTGGAAGCAGCTTAATCCCTGTGACATCCAAAAAGAAGGATCTCAGTTTTCTTTGATAACTTCTGTATTTTCCAATACTGCAACAAACTACAGCTGTTGGTTGTGCTCAAGGGTTTGGCAACGGTGGTAAAAGACACAGCAATAATGGGGTGAAGTTCCTCATTCCTCCTCACCCCACTGACAGGCTACTCATTACTCGAGGAGGAAATAGGAGGACTCTGGAAGGCAGAGCGTTGACAATCAGGTGCCAAGGTAAATACAGCCTGGGCCCTGCCTTTAACCGACTCGAGGCCATCATGATTACATGAGGAGTCCTGCTTGAAAACAGCTGGGATGATACAGCCCGAGGTTAATAGACAGCTTTGAACATCCGCGAGCAAGCGATGCAAAACCGTGGGAGCATTCTTCTCTCCCTCGGTATACGAGCAGGCAGCAGGCTGGGACCTGTCCTCCCGGAGCTGCTGAAGAGCACTTAGGATCAGAGCAGCACAAAGGATCCATTAAAAAAAAATAAATAATACACTTCTGTTTGCCTTACTGTGGATTTTGCTTCAGAAACCACACAGGAGATAGATAGACGTGTGGGGAGGTTACAAAGTTGCATTGGGAAACCTTTAGCTCTTCTTCCACACAAACCACAGGCATTGCTCGTGGGCATGGGATAGCCAAATGCCAGAGATGCTTTTCATTTTGCAGTCTTGATGAGGAAAAGGAAGGAAAAAAGGCCACTTCTGTTAGTCCACTTTGCAGGAATGCTGGGGCTTGGCTCAGCAGGGACTTAGCTCCTCGTTGTGGTTGCTTCGCTTCCTGAGTAGAGCTTCTTTCATCTAGTGCAACCAAAGGACTTCCAGGGTAGGACTTTAAATCAAATTTTCCTCTTCCAGTAAAACATGAGGGTCATTTGAGGATGACCAAGTGCAACAACACTAAGTAGGAGCAGAAGAAGGAGTTCATCCATTTATTTTGTCACCTAGTTCTCTCATTAATTCAAGCATAGGTCTTTTTTTCTCTCCTTCCTCTGCTTCTCGGCATCTTCTGCACTGGTACTCAGGTTACATGGCCAGAGGCTGCAGCAGTAAGGAGTGACCCCTTGATTTACTGAGCTCCTGTACCTGTTAACATGTCTTCTTGATGCCACCTCTCCAGTTACTGCCCTTTCACATCAGACACTTGCCGCTCCTGCCCAGGAGCCTCCTTTGATCCTTGTGCTGCTTTCCTATATAAAATGAGTGGAAAGACACTGAATGGCAACTCCTTTGGTCTGGGAGACGGAAGGTGGGTGCACAGCAAGACACAAAATAATAGTGGTGCCATTATTCTTGCATGCTGGAAACAATAGTTGGCTCCCTGAAGCCAAAGCTTCTCTGCAGCAAGGATGTAGATGATGGTAAAGCCCAAAGACTGGGACTCAGGACACCTTGCTGTCCTTGGCTGCCCTTGTTGCCTGTTTCCAGGCTGGCTCCCTGACTCCCCAGCTCCCCATCATGGCAAGCAAGCAGATCCTCATACCATAGATATAGCTTGGGGAATACTTTGCATCAGGGACTGACTTGGTGTGAACAAGAGGCACTGGATTTCCCTTCTGATGCCCCACCAAGTCCTCTGGTTACTGCAGAGCTTGGGCAATTAAATGGCCCCATGTGCTCCTGTGCTTGTGTGACTCATGGTTTTACCTGCCAAGCTGTTAAACCCCCAATTTTGGTGTGCTGCATCACAGTTCTTGTAATATCTCAGGGCTTTTGAAATGGAAAAGCAAAAAATGCCCCACAGGAAGATGCTGTTGGGCCATGAGAATGTTTTGGGACTCGGGGACAAGCCAGGCACAGTGCTGGGCAGCAGGGGCAGAGCCTGCTCCAGATGGGCTGATCCTGAGCAGTGGGCTTGTTTCGAGGGGCTGGGGATCACTCCTTGGTGGATGCCTTTGTTGGGTAGATAGAGCTAGCAGAACCTCTTGACAAGCTAGTTAGTGTTTTTGTAGCTGTGTGTGCCATATGTAAAGGAGGATAGTGATGATTTGGCTTCCCTTCTCTACATGGATTGTAGAGCACTGACCATTTGAAGAGATCCAAAACAGCTGGAAATGATGCCTAAGCTCACCAGCAGCCTCAGAGCTGACTTCTACTGTTTGTCGTTGAAGCCAGTGAGAGTCATTTTGGGGAGGTGATATGCTAGAAGAGCCATATGAAGGTTTTGTGATGCAAATTCACAGAACCCCAGAGTGGTTGAGTGGGAAGGGACATCTGGTCCAACCCCCTGCTCAAGCAGGGCCACCCAGAGCCAGTTGCCCAGGACCATGTCCAGATGGCTTTTAAAGATCTCCAGGGATGGAGACTGATTCTGTGGGTTCTGTCTACATTAAAATGTCCCCACCACCACAATGAGACCTAAGCAGGAAAACTAGATGAGAAGAGAGAGAGCAAAGATGCTGAGGCACGTGAGAGGATGGTGGGACATTGGGTGCCCCTTTGGTGGGCAATCAGACCAGAAGCGCAGACCGTATTCCTAGTGGTTGTACTGATCATCTGAGGTACATTAGATCATTAGACCTGGCTGCCAAAAAAGAAAGACTTAACTCTTGTCTTCAGAAAGAGGGTGGGGACAAGTGTCAGCACCTGTAGCAAGTCTGCTACGGCAGCGAGGGCTGATGGGGAGCTGGGAGGGTGGTGAAAGGGCTGACGTGGAGCTTGTGTAGACCGATAGAGCCCCAGAATCCAAACTGGATGGATCCTGTTATCTCTTTACAGTGGGGTCTCCTTTGAAGTACCCTGTAAGAGCAGGGATGGAAGACCACGTGCAGTTTCCACCTACAATTTTCACAGGATAAGCCAGCATCCTTTCCCAGTTTCAGACTAATTTTCATACCTAAAACATTATCATTTTGACAGAGGCGGGGTACGCTGCATTCATAAAGTGTGATTCATCTTTTATTTGTGATACCACGTAGAGGTCCCACAGAGCCAGGTCCTGCATCGAAAACTACTGGAGCATGTGCTGAGCAGAATTATGGTCCCTGCCCCAAAGAGCTGATACATACAGAGTAGTCCCATTGCATGGTGCCGTGAACGTGGGAGGGAGAAGGACCAGCGCATCCCTTTGTTGGTGAATCATCGCTTTTTGTTACTTTATGGCTGCTGCTTCTCTCATACAGAGATCTGCAGCTGAAGAAGGACGATGGATGGGAAGGGGGCTCTGTAGGACAGCAGAAATAACGTGGGAAGGCTCATACACACAGAGGTTTGCTGAGGAAAACCTTGTGTATTTTGGCATGGTGGAAGGAAGGCCACATCTGCCTCTGCATGATGTGTGACAGGGAGATGGTGGGCTGTCCTGGCTGTGGCGTCAGGGATGGGCACACCCTGATGGGAGGTCCCCATGAGTCGCTCCTCCTTCACCACTGAGCTGGTTCCACCTTCATGCCTGGACCTACTGAAGGAGCAGCTGTGCAACGCTGTGATGTGATGGAGTAAATCAGATGCTGAAATGTTCCCTTCTTTTCATACAATGCCAACAGAGCAGTGAACACCACGAAGACATTTACGGCTTTGGGATTTCTTTTCTACTTTCTCAGAGAGTTTTCTGCTGCTGAGATAAAACTATTGAGCCACAGCTTGAGAAATATAGCTTTCATAGCGTGAAAAGCTGCCCAGAGACATGGTGGAATCACCATCCCTAGAACTGTTTAAAAAACACACAGATGTAGGGCTTAGGGACATGGTTTAGTGGTGGCCTTGGCAGTGCTGAGTTAACAGTTGGACTTGATGATCATAAAGGTCTTTTCCAACCTAAATGATTCTATGAAATAAAATTATCTTAGACCCTCAAGCCATATCTTGTTGAATGGTTCCATCTGTTTGCTCCCCACCTTACTGGCGCAACTAAAGCCTTTGGGGTTGTTGCTGGAGATGACCTTTCTGTCTTCAGACTTTCTGCTGACCTTCCCAATGAGGAAACCAGCTCGCCAAGGCTGAGAGCATCCTTGCTTGGCAGTAGAGGTCCAGTTGGGTTTGAGTGCCTTTGGCACCATGTCTGATGCAGTTTGAGGATGACAGTTGATCCCAGGGCTGGCTGCACGGGTACCTGTCCCAGAAAGATGCTTGCAGGTGAGACCATCCACCTGGTCCTCAAACCTGAGATCCCAAGTTGGTTAGTTCCCTGCAGTGGTGAGCCAGGAAGGGGAGATGCCAACTGCACACTGTGTTTCTGGTAGCTCCTCTCTGACTTAATAGGAAAACACTGACCACAGAAAATGTATAATATGTTTTTTTCTCTGCATTTTCCTGAAATCTGTTGAATCACTTTGGCTGTAGAGGGAGGAGGGGTGATATGGGGGATGGGGAAGAAGAAATAATGGTGTCTGTTCAATGAAACTCCCCTAACAGACAGTTTGTGTTGTTTTTCACCCCTCCAAACACGCAGATCTGATCTGAAAATCCAGGGCTTAAAAGCACAGACGTTTAATCTGACACACAAACATGGCATCTTTCCAGCAAGTGAAACAGCTTTGCCACTGGTGAGTTTAGAGGAGCTAATCTGGGATGAGAGGAGTAAAAGCTGCTCAGCAATAGCTGCATCTTTGAACCGGGTCACCTGAAACTTTCCTTCCCTTCCCTCCAGGTGAAGGGGTCTTTCCCTTTGTAGTAAAGCAGCTTTCAGAGATGTTACTGCTTCTTGGGTCCCTTGAAGTGTCGTCTGGGGCAGGGGGAGAAGCAGTGGTGGGGATGTAAACCAGTCAGGGGCAGTGGCACTGTGTCGGATCTTGTGAGATGTTTTTTGTGGGTCTTATCGCCATGCCCAAATAGGTCAGGACGAAGACGGTATTGGATTAATTCTGTCTATACATACATCTCATAGTCAGAGATGTGTTGGGGTGCAAATTGGGATGGCTAGCCATTTATTTCTAACTCATTAATTTTAATTCCAGTCCACACCAGCAAGGATTACAAGTCACCCCACTGCTGGTGTTCCTTGCTTGACTCTTAATAAGTATCTCAGCATCCTGCCATTTATAACTGGTTCGTCCAGCTGCTTTAAGAGCACCCCACACCTGAAATGCCCTTCTGCTGCTAAGAAAGGCCACCTGGAAAGAGCAAGGGCTGCCCTGCTTTTGCCTGCTCTCTCCCTTTCTGGAGCATGTCTTTTCAAATGGTGCAAAATCTGCTTTAGAGGCTGAGCTGTGCCCGTTGTCTTTGCTGCCAATGTTAGAGCTGGGAGGCGGTCAAAATGGCACTCATGAGCATGCTGGCAGCCTCTGCAAAGTGGTGGCTGAGATACGGAGGTTTTCCTTCAGCAAAGCAACTGGCAGGCACTTACAGCTAAACCCTTTCTTGTGTTGCTCTTGGGATAATTAATTGAGAATGAAGTTGCCACCACATTTTCCAAAGCCTCCAAATCTGCCTTTCCTATAGCTCGTGCTCTATGCCAGAGTCAGAGATGGAGACGAGTCAGCATCCACCCTTGTAAGTATACAAGCATTGGAGCACCAGGAATATAAAGAGGATAAAAAGAGATCCCATAACATCTGGAGACTTGTTTTTTAAAGCCAGCTAAATCGCACCCAGAACCTGTAGGATGCCTGTAAAGCTGTGGGAAGAGCGGAACAGAGGTTGGTTGGAGACCCAGTGCAAGCACTCTGTCATGGGGCTCATGTTTACATTAAGGCACTTCTGGAATTGATGTCTAGATTATGAAATTATTTGGAGATAGTGCTTTTGAGAACAGTGCCCTAACAAGAAGGTATTAAGGCAGAAATGAACACAAATAACCCTGTACTCAACTGACTACTCATAACATCCCTCTTGCTTTGTGTACGTGTTAGATGTTGCCCTTTTTCCATCTGTAGGACTCTGTTTTCAACCCTTGTGCACTTCCCAAAATGACATCTACTTTTCTCCCTCCTGTTTGGTACATCCCTGCATTTTGTTACGGCAACATTGCAGGGGGGTCTTCAGCTGAGCATCCCTCTTTCTTCTCGCACCCCACAGCTATACAAGCACCGGATGGCTTGGGGCGCAACAGCACTCACTTGAGATAAACCAGACCCAGAGATAAATCACCTAGAAATGCTCAGCATCTGATTTCAGGCAGGGCACAGATTGAAGATGGATGTGTGTCATGAAGGATTGGACTTGATTGGACTGGATTTGGTTTGAACTAAGGGGAACAGAGGGAACCTGGGCCAGGTTGGACCCTGCTCTTCAGCAGGCTGCATTTCATGGAGCCAAAATTGATGACACCAAGCTGAGTGGTACAGGTGACTCACGTGAAGGAAGGGGTGCCGTCCTGAGGGACCTTGACAGGCTTGAGAAGTGGGCGCTTGTGAACCTTATCAGACTTGACAAGGCCAAGTGCAAGGCCCTGCAACTGGTTTGAGGCAATGCCCAGTATCAGTGCAGACTGGGGGATGAAGGGATTGCGAGCAGCCTTGCAGAGAAGGACTTGAAGGTACTGGTGGGCAAAAAATGACCCAGCAATGTGTGCTCGCAGCCCAGAAAGCCAACCATCAAGGGAGGGGGCTCTGCCCCTCTGCCCTGCTCTGGTGAGGCCCCCTGCAGCGCTGCCTCCAGCTCGGGGGTCCTCAGCACAGGAGAGACGTGGAGCTGTTGGAGCGGGGCCAGAGGGGACCACGGGAATGGTCAGAGGCTGGAGCAGCTCTGCTGTGGGGACAGGCTGGGAGAGTTGGGGGGGTTCAGCCTGGAGAGGAGAGGGCTCCAGGGGGACCTTAGAGCAGCCTCCCACTACTTAAAGGGGACTTCTAAGAAAGACAGAGCAAGGCTATTTACCAGGGTCTGTAGTGACAGGACAAGGCGCAATGGTTTTAGACTGAAAGGCTGGGCATAAGAAAGAATTTTTTTATGATGAGAGCAGTAAGGCACTGGCACAGGCTGCCCAGAGCAGCTGTAGATGCCCCATCCCTGGCAGTGTCCAAGGCCAGGTTGAACAGGGCTTGGAGCAACCTGGTCTAGTGGAAGGTGTCCCTGCCTGTGGCAGGGTGGTGGAACTAGATGGTCTTTAAGGTTCCTTCCAACCCAAATGATGCCATGATGCTATGAAAAAGAGATGAGTTTATTAGGCTGGACCACTGTGCCACCAATGCAGTCTTGGTCTTCAGCAACAGACTTTGTCTTGTATTTGTGCAGTGACAAACTGCTACAGAAAGCACTCTCTGTTGTTGTGTGTGAGCTCCTGTACCATTTAATGCCTGGTTAGGGGGCTCTCTTATTTAACAGCAATACTGAGGAGCCTTCTGTGTATTATGCTCCTAGCGAGGGCGTGATGGAAATGGGTGTTTTTGTAGGAAAGCTGCTTTTCAAAGCCTTTTGAAAATGCTGGGACAGCAAAGACTTTCAAAGATGGTGATGTCTCGGTTGCTATCCACTGCATTGCTATTGAAATGAAAATATTTAACCTGAGTGCTCCGTCATTCTGGATGGGTTTGAAATTAATTTAAATTAGCAGAATTTTGGTAGCTGTTTGGCCTATGTGCCTAATACAGGGGGATTTGAGCTCTGTCAGAGCCTCTTAATGTTTATTTGAATATCACTGAAATCTAAGTGACACAAGGTAATATTTAATGCTTGCTCAGGGAGACCTTGTTTATTGGCAAAAGAACAGAATGGGTCATAAAAACTGAATTGCACTATTACCTTGACTCTGTTCGGTCATGGTTCACCCCCTGCCCTTGCTGGAGCAAGACATGAAGCTCAGGACCACAGAGGTTGGAGCAGTGTGTGGGCTTAGGTAGAGCATCGCCTGCTGCAAAGAGCAGCATACTCCAGCCGTCGGCTTTCGTTTAAGGTCCGCTATGTGATACTCATATTTTAAATGCCATCCTGGAGGGAAAAACACAACAAGGCTGCGTGTCAGGTTATTTTCCTCTGTCCAAGTCCTAATCCTCTCCCATATTTTTTTATATAGGGTGGCACCGGGATTCCCAGCTACCCGGCTGCGCCCCCAAAAAAGTCTGATTTAAACCTTAGCAACAGGGTATTTTTGTTTAGATTGTATTTATTGTCCTGTGAGAGTCATTGTTCTCTCCCATGCCTTGACCGTTCTGAAGGCTGATGATAAAAGCCCTCGCTGACAATAATACAGTTGAGTTCAGCCTTTTGTTGGGAGATTAAAATAGAGAATTAATTGTAACATGGGAGGGCTAAAGGTTAGTCGTCCCAGGCTGTTGTTTAATTACTTTAAGGATAAGAAAAGGCATTTTAAGTTTTTTATATTTTTTTTCAGAACTACTGGGCATTAGGTTTTGTGTTGGTATCTGCAGGGGCTGCAGGAGCTTATGGCCACCCTGTTGTTTAAGACTAGGATTGTTTCAGTTCACATAATCTTGTGTCAGCAAGAAATAGGTTTATAGCAAAGACAGTAGGTTTATGATAGTTTTACAGCAATATATATATAAAAAATAGATTTATGATATTGGGTTTATATCTATATATGTAAAAAATATATAAAAATGTATATATAATAATTTTGTAGCAGCAGCAGTGATAGAAGATTCCCAGCCTGTTAGTGTGGCTCTAAAACCTGTGTCTACAGCATCGCTTCTTGAACAAGGACACCCCTCTTGGGCATGGGAGATGGAAAGGAAAATAGATGAAAAAAAGATGGATGGAAAAAATAGATGGAAAATAGATGGGAAAAAAAGATGGAAAGTGGAAGCAGAGCCACTGAAGCCAAACAGAGTTTGGTCCTTTTTCAGGAGCGTGGGCTGATGAGGAGAAATGTTTGGGAGACTGATCTGCCCAAAATGCCAACAGCGTAAATGATAATGGGGATTGCCCCCAAACTCTGCTGGCTCTGAAATCCTTTTCTTGCTGCCGATGTTTTGGCTGCTCTCTGGGCACAGGCTCCTTTCTGCCGGGATATTTCTGTTGCCAGTGAACTTCCTGTTCACATCAGCATCTTGAAAAGCTTCCCATCCCTCCTCGTAGACAGCCTCTCTCCCCAGCTGCTCTTACCTGCAGTCCCTGTAATTGGCAATAATTTCCCTAATTGCTCACAAAAGCAGATGTTCTCTCTGTGGTCGCATTGAACTGGCTTATACAGTACTATATACATGAGCACACAGCATTAAAGGACTAATTCCTGTAAATAAGCCTATTAAAAGGTTAGAAATAATGCCTCCAACTAAACCATCAACAGCAGCTGAATTCCGCTTGTTTTATTAATTTGTTATTTGTAATGTGGTAATCCCTGTCTGCTCGGGACTGGGATGCCGTCGTGCTTGGTCTGTTGCTCTTACGTTGTGTTTAAAGGATGTCTTAGCATATGAGATCAGCCCTTTGCATTGTTTCCAGCTAATAAATCACATTTGTAGGTAATTAACACTACACCTAACATATCCCCAGTACTACTGGTGAGCGGGAGGAGAGACTGGTTCATGCAGTCGATAGCTGAGGGACTGTCCTTTCAAGGCTTTAAGTGATACTGCTAAAGAAAATAAGTAATCTTAATTTTCCTGCCTCAAAGTTGGGGGGAAAAACGTTTTCCCAGTTCTTCAAGTGCAGCACTTTGCTTTTCACCCTTCATGAGGAAAGAGTTATCGACAGCTGTGCAGCACCAATCCTGAGGCAGCCTCGGGAAAAGCCCTTACATGAGTCATCAGCTTAATTGCCAGCATTAATTCCCTGCACTGTCTGAACCAGGTGTAATTAGGCTATGGGACGGTAATTGCTAGAAGCTCCATCCAGTGGTGGGGGTAGCATTGCCTTCTGGAAAGCCCTTCCGTGCTTTTGGACTGTCCTTTGCTGGTGGGTGCCATCAGCTCTTGCTGTGGATGTGAAGTTCCCGTTGCCTGTGCTACAGGGAGGGCACAGCCCTGCAGCATTCAGAGGCTTTTCATATATTTATATATTTTTTTTTTCCTCAGGTTATTTCTATTCATTTAAGAACTAGGGACTGGAATGCTTTCTATAAATTGGGATGACCAAAGAGTGATTGTTTCTCTTCTTATTTTCTGGTGGGTCCCATATGATCTACAATTGCTCCAGCTTTTAATATCTCCAGCAACTGCATTGGAGCTCGCAGTGTTGCATTTTGATCCAAATTTCACCTGCAACCTGAATGAGAGCTTCAGCAGCCGTTCCCACTGCTTTACAAATAAGATGCAGCTTGTTTCCATGATAGCCTTTGGCTGGGCAAAAGAATCTTACAAAACCGGCATCCTTGGTGCCAGCCAGGTGGTAGCTGAAGTCTCTAGGTCACCTTCAGCTGATGATTCTGTTTCCCACTTTGGACTTTTACATTTTACTTGCCTAAAGCTTTCTTACTGCTAGCAGGGGAGAACTTTTCTCTCTCTTTCTTGGACCAAAATTTTAGCTCAAGCTTCTGAAATCCCTTATGCTGACAAAGAGGGGTATAAAGTCACAGCCCAGAAGCTTTGCTGCGTGTCTGGGTCAGGGCACCACAGCCTGATAGTCTGGGACTGGAACATGCTGGCACTGCTTGGCTCCTGCCCTTCCCCAGGACAAACCAGAAGCTGTGCCTGAGCTCAAGGAACAACTTTCACCAGCAATTTGTTTTTCAGCCTTTGCATCTCTTTCAGAGGTGATGGCTCCCGGTTCTTATCGGTGGATCTGGCTGAAGTCAGGCTGCTGGGTTCTGTGTCTTGTGGCAGCCCTGGATGATGGAAAAATGCAGAATCTGCCATTGCATTAATGAATATTATAGGCTATTATCTCAGTTTTGGTCCTTGGCCCCACTTGTTTAGCACCATTTCATCCTCTTGGAGATTCATCATCCAATGAGAATGGAAAAACTAAGGTGTTTTGATGAGCTGACTTTTTAAAACACCATGGCTCTGGATTTGCAGCTCCAGAAATACCAGTCAGGCCATTTTCCTCTCACCTGGAAATAAGCTCCAGTATCTTATTTGTAGATTGTGTTGAAAAACACTTGTGTCTGGCAGCACAACTGCTCCCAGTCAGACTTTTCAGCTTGAAGCCTTCAGCAGAAGACATGCCTCCAAATGCTTCTGGCATTCGAATAAAAGCCAAGAAAGGAAAACGCTTTCAGCGCTGGTTCCCCACGTGTGATTTGGTTTTTTTCTCTGGCAAACTGCAACAGAAACACAGTTAATGCAAGATGCAGGGGATGCAGCCTTGGTCCCACTCTGGCTATTACCATTTGTACATCACGCTTGACCCTTTTTTTCCAGTCTAATACATGCAAATATATGTAAAGAGTAAAGACTGTTCCACCGGGTCTTGCACATTCATTCAGAGAGAAGGAAAACAAGCTGAATTTACAGGGAATTTGCAAGCTCTATTTGAAGACCCATATATAAAAAAACCCGAGCAGCAGCTGGCGGCAGTGGACGGTGCTGACCGAGGCGATGCTTTCTGGCGTCTTTATTTTCCCTGCGCTTGCAATCATAATGTCATTAATATGGAGCTTTTTGAGAACTGGAGTATATCCTAATTAGCAGCCTCTGATTTTTTTTCTAGTTTCATAATCAGTGATCTCGGCTACACCAGAAGTGTTACTGTGGCAACAGGGCTGAACTGAGCAGCGGTGCAGAATTACTGCAGGTAAATTGGTGATTTTACAGATCCACGGCACTTTCTTAGCTCAGGGGCTGCTCCGTGGGACGGGCTGGCTGATCCCCGCACCCTACAGGTGTCCCAGGCGGATTTCAGGGTAAGCACAACCAGCGATTAAGCTGCATGACCGAACGCATGCTTTTTAATTGGAGCTTAGCCTCTGTAATGAGATTTTAAGGCTGTCATGCGAATGATCCCCTCCGACACCTTTGTTTTAAGTAGGATGCTCCCTCTCCCCAGCTTGGTCGTGGCTTGGAGCTGGGACTTCGTTTCGGTCCTGCAGAAAGGGCTGAGCCCCAAAGCTGGGCTTAATTTTTCATGGTTTTTTTTGTTTTGGTTTGGGTTTTTTTGGTGTTTTTTTTAAACCTTGTTTCTCCTCCCCACGTACCGTTTGCTTGCTCTCTGAAAGGCATCGTGCTAGGTCGGGATGTTGTTATGCTAAATAATGGCCATGCTTCATCCTGACTCCTCAATCAAAAGCAACCAGTCCTTGTCATAGCTGGTGTGTGAACTGCACTCATGTTTTCTTTGTACATGTTACGAAACGATGCCTGGGACAAAAGAAGAGGGGACACTCTAAAATGGAATATTTAAAGAAATACATTCCTATATGACTTCTTTTTTTTTCTAAATTACTAATTCATTATTTTGAATAATGAGTTGAACCACCCTCTCTTGTGCCTCTCAGGCGGTTGCTTTCTGCTTCCTAGTGCTGTGTTGCAGCTACAATGCCCATCCCGCAGGGGAAAGCACACCAGGAGACCATGGGGTTTTGCCTCATACTACTCAGGGGTTTTTACAAGCTCTGGGGGTGTTGCTTCAGCAGATGCATTTTGATTACCCCAGAAGGAGGTCTCATCTCCCTCTCCCCTTTGTGACAGCTCCTGCCGCCCCACCATCCCTCATCAGCCTGGCCTGCAGCGAAACCTTTCACCCCCAGCACCTTCCTCCTGGTCGAGGCTCAGAGTCAGTCTTTCATCTTCATCCTCCCTGACCTGACATCTCCCTTGGGCATGGCCCACTGCTCTTCTGTCTTAGAACCTCGCCTTCTCCCAGTTATTACCTGTCCCACCTTGACACTCCTTGATGACATGTCCTTTAGGAAACACTCTCCAGCTGGTCATTCTCCATTGCTACAGCTCCAAGAAGTTTTTCATCCCCTTCTGTCTCCCTGCACAACTTATTCCCCAACCCATCGCAGTTTATTCTGCAAAAGCTGCAAGAGCAACTGGCACATGCTGCCATGATCAGACAGCCATGGCACCAGCAGAAAAGAGTGGCTGAGGGCAAATTAAACCCATCCTAATTATGACAGTTATTAAGAAAGTTATTATTAGGAAAATAATGGGACACATTTGTAGCTCTTCCCCTCCAAGGCACTTGGGCAGCTTCCAGATGGTGACTCTGCTTGCTGTGCCGGCAGTGCGGCCATGAGTGCCTGTCCATGCAGCTTGATAGGCAAGGACTGGACATCACTGGGTGCCTTGGTCTTGGACATGCCACTGATCTGCCCCTGGCATAGCTGGGGATGGAGCCTACATCTCCTGGCTCTTACTTTTGTATTGTCAGCGTGAGACCATTGAGTTTCTATGCTCTGTCTTAGTTTTTAAACATACGGAGAGAGATTTCTTTCCTAAAAGCAAGGCAATACAGAAAACTACGATCTGACCTGCCACAATTGCAGAGGACAGATACCCACCATCAACATTACTGTGCCTCTCTAGGACCATGAACTATTGCATGTCTGGAATACTTAAGCATCCATGTTCATTAGTGTTTGTCTCTGGTTTTCTGCTTAAAACCTCATCAGTTTAGTTTTCCTGTCTCCTAACTGGGATAACAATTCCCTAGTCTCAGTGCTTTTTGAGGAGGCTCTCTTACCAGTCTTTGAGATGCTCCAAGCTCCTTTAGGGAAAGCTGTAATGGGCTTCTTTCCTCT